>NC_133618.1:307216957-307901957 GCF_048593235.1 Sminthopsis crassicaudata | reverse complement strand
ACTCTGATACTTGCTAGTTTTTTGACTTTATTCAGTTCACTTAAACTCTCTAAATTCCAGTTTTCTTATTTGTAAAATGAAGTAATAATAAAGTGTAACTTATTTCAAACTTATTATTGTAAGTCTCAAATGAGATCTGCATGAAATAGTTTGCAAAATTTAAAACACAATGAAAATCAATTAATGTTACTAATGTTGTTATTATATTTCCCAATATGATAACTGTGACAAACATGTTTTTGTGTGTAAGTATTATCCCCAAAGATCAGGATTTTCAAAAATGTTACCTTCCAACAAATTTCCCTTTGAAAGCTTCTCTTCTTATTCTAGTCAAAATCATAAATATCAGGATGTTATGTTAGCATAGTGGTAATAAGACTTTAGAACCTTATTTATCTTAATTGTTTTTTGCTTCCCTTGTAATGCTACTCTGCTCCTTTATTCTTCTAGTCATGACTTGCCCCAAATTTAGGAGTCATTAGATGTCTTCTAGCTCTACTTCTCTTTTTTCCTATTGATCAGTAATGTTTCATAGGTCATTGCAAAGACCTTGATGCAGTATCAAAATAATCTCCTTTCTTTTTCTTTTCTTTTTTTTTTTTTTTAAGAGTTCTCTTAAATACAGACAGGTTTCTCTTTATGTTGCTGGAAATAGAATTTCCAGAGAAAAGATTCACTTCTTCAAAATCCTGAGTTTAGCTTTGGTCCAAGGATGGCAATAGTTTGTTCATGATTTTTGTGCCATTTGACACTATTCATTCTTTCTTAAGAAGAGTACAGTGATAGGACTCACTTTGAACACAGAGAGCAAAAGGGAAACAAGGATGAATCTGACCACTGGTTTCCAGGGATAAAAAGTCAATAGCCAAAATCAAAAGAATCTTTACCTAGGTCATGTCTATTTTGGGAAAAGAAAAAATATTTTGTTCCTACCTAAGAGAACAGAAGTGAGTAATCAGCTAAGTTTTCTCTCCTTTCCAATATTTTTAACAATGATACTTGAACTTTATATAGAGCTTTATGTTTTGCAAAGCAATTCACACATAACAGCCTAAGAAAGAAATCTCAGTATTATTCTTTTTTTTAATGGATGAAGAAATCCAGTTCTAAATACATTAAATGATTTCTCCTAGAATCTTAGAGTGCTAGACTGAAGATATGAACCCTTTTTCTTGTTCTCAAGTTCAGTATTTTATCTTCTATTGTCTCTCTGATATTAAAGTCTACTTAGAAACAATTACAATATCAAAGATACATACATGTAATATGAGCTCAAAACCTTCATTCAGATAATAACACAATTATAGAACTTCAGATTGACGGAGATCTCAGCCATCTATTCTGATTTTTAATAAAAGGCATCATTCCTACACCAAACTCAAATGTTCACTGAGCCTTTTACTGGATGGAAGGCTTGCAGACCTCTGGTGATACAGAATTCAAGGCAAACTGTCTAACAAACTCTTTTTGTTAGGAAGTTTTTTCTCATTCATTCTCATTTGGCATGAATTTGAGGTCCTTTGCCCTACTAGTGACTTTCATCTGTAGGCTTTCTATCTTGCCAGGATTCTCCCTAAATTATCTTACCTGGAAGTAAACACACTGGTTTAGATAGTGGCACGCCCAATACAAAGTACAGAAGGACCATAATTTTCTAATCCTGGAATTGTTGAAAGTTTCATTAGTCACTTTTTTTTTTAATGAATGCCTTGCTACAAGGACTAGAAATGAGTCATGCTTTTCCATTTTACACCAAAAAATGTTAATGGTCCTTCAGTTAGATTGTTATGGTCTCAAATACTTTGTATTCAAACTAAGCTCAATTTGAAGGAGGTTTAAGTCAAACTTTTAAAAAGCACTTATTGTATATTATCATTTTAATTTCCAACCTAAACAGTTCTACTAGACTTCTGTTTCAGTCTTTCATGACAAGAAACAAAACAGACTCTTAGAGGTAGAAGATACCTTAAATGTTTTATATGAGAACTCCCTATGCCATATATGAATATTCTCAATAATGTCCCTAACAGTTAGTGGCAACCTGGTGTTAATAATGTCATTTTAAAAAAATTATGTATTTATTTTAAATTTGCAAAAAGTAACTCAAATTACATTTTTCTCAAGTAAATTTACAAAAATAAAAATAAAAAATCTATAAAGTTGAGGAACCATACCAAGAATTACAAGATCAACATGAAAGTGATTAATGGTGTATCAGTATAATAAAATGCATAATAGGAGTTTAATCTGAAAATGCATAACAGTTTTTTCTAATTTACACTATATCATTACATTAAAAAAATACTTAAAAATAATCAAAAGACACAGTAGGTTTGATTGCCAGCCTTAATTTGTGCTAGTTACATAATCTTTCAGAGCCTGGTTCTTCATCTATATAATAGAGATAATATTGTCATAACCACTGCACAAAACTGTTGTGAAGAAAGTACTTTGTAATATGTAATCCGTGCAGGGGTTCTCAAACTACGGCCTGCGGATCAGATGCAGCCTCTGAGGGTTATGGCAAATGGGCTGAGGGGCAAAAGTAAGAGGAGCTATTATTAATAGACAACACCTAAAAAGTCTAGACTAGGGGGTCTGCAAAAATTGGCTCCGTTGCTATTGGGTCACACAAAAACAAGAACACATTTCATTTGACCCTAAAGTCATAGTTGTACCCCCTGGGAGACACAGTTGTATCTTGATTACCTTCAGGGTTCTATAAGTAACTTTACCATTCCCTTCCTACCATCACTATCACACATTACCAATGACACAATGGGTAAATGAATGGATATTTAAACTTCATTTAAATGAAGAACATGCATTTACTTGGCAGGAAACTATGATCAAATGTATCTTTCCACAATAGTCAGACAAGAACAAATACTGGATTTAGAACTGAAGGACCTAGTTTCAGGTCTGGGCTTTTCTACTTGATTGTCTGTGTATCATTGGTGAAATTACTTAAAATTTGTGCCAGGCAGTTTCTTCATCTGTAAAATAAAATGGACACCAGATGATGATGTCTCAAATCTCTTTCAGTTTTATATTTATGATCTTGAAGTCCTTTCCTTTGTTTTCAGGGTATATTTTGTCACCTGATTTTCTCCATTTGGATATTTTACTAAAATACATATCAGAATTGTTTTCTATTAAGAACAGGCTATTCAACAAGATTATCACCTTTAAGGCAGAAACTGGATCACTTTCTCCTTTATCCCCTTTACCTCTCTTAGTACCAGTAGAATGCTTGGAATACATTAGTTACTAAATACTTATCCATTTACAATATAACAAAACTAAAATTTGTATGGCACTCCTACTTCTCAAAAGGCTTTCACCCCCATTATTTCATTTGAATTGGATGGAAATCTTTCTGTGATCAAATAACAACCTCATAAGCCAGCTGAAATTTCAATTCTAGGGGCATTTATGTTAAATGTCTCCCAGGACCTTTCTCATTCTACACAGGTTGCTGAATGGTACTTTCATGAAAAAAAAAAAAAAGATTTTAAAAAGTACACTTACACATGCATGCATATATGGATGTGTACACCCACACCCACCCACCCACATACCCACCCACACACCCACCCACCCACACACACACACACACACACACACACACACACACACATATATGAATATTTAGCACTTTTGTCTAGGGACATAAAATGAGATATATTAAATACCACACTTCAAATCCAGCTTATTGAACTATTTCACACTCCTGTGTACTTTTCTGCCTATGATATAGGAGACCAGGTACAAAAAGCTTCATTAATATAATGAAGATGTCACAGGATTATAGAAAAAGAAAAGGAAGCATGCAGGTAGAAAAAAAGAGTGGCCTATGGTCAAAATGAATTAAAATTATATTGTGTACTTCTTTTGGCCAAGATGTTCCATAAAAAGTATAGAAAGTTTCCTGGAAGAATATACAATTTTGCCAGAAAATATTAAAATATTTTGTAATTGTTGTTTATTTGTTTTTGCTGGGCCAATTGAGGTTAAGTGACTTGCCCAGGGTCACACAGCTAAGAAGTATTAAGTGTCTGAGGCCACATTTGAACTCAGGTCCTCCTGACTTCAGGGCTGGTGTTCTATCCTCTGTGCCACCTAGCTGCCCCTTTTAAGAATTTTTAATTAGTGGACCTTGGAGTCAGTGGGCTAGAGTTTTTAAGTCCTACCTCTGGTATTTACCTGTATGATCATAGGTAAATCATTGAATCTCTCTCTGCACATCCATTCTTTAACTGTCAGGCAAAAGTATTGAACTAAATGAGCTCTAATCTTCCTTATTATACTAAACCCTGATTCTATTGTAATTGATGTGTCAGAGATTCATTGTTGAGGAACATTTTAGAGATTTCTCAATTATCTAACTCAATGACCAAAGGTAAAACCTGAGAACTTTTATATCTAGTCTTTCTCCAACACAATTTATAAGCACTAGGGTCTACCAGGATTGAATTGAATAATTTCATTAATGCAATAAGGGCAAAGAAAGAATACCAGGATTATGATAATAGCCTGCTGGTTAATCTGCTGACAGAAATCTTGCTATTCATTCCATCATCCATTCATCATCCATTTAACATGATTTTCCTGAAAAACAGATCCAATCATGTCATCTTCCCTACTCAATGAACTCCAATGACTTCCTATCACTTCTAGAATCATATATAAGATTTTTTGTTTGGTATTCAAAGTCCTTCATAACCCAGCTCCTTCTCTCCTACCATTATATTCTTTGCACCATATATTCCCTACAATCACCATCACTCCTCAATCCAGCAAATATTGGTCTCCTGGCTATTCCTGGAATAAGTCACTTCTTCTCTCAACTCTAGACATTTTCACTGACTGTTTCTCATGCTTGAAATACTATCCCTGCTAATCTATGCCTTCTTGCTTTGCTTGTCTTAAAGTTTTAATTAAAATTCCATCGTCCGTAGAAAACCTTTCTGAATCCCTCTTAATTCTAACATATATGTGAGTGTATGTATGCATGTATATATGTAGATATAGTCTAGTATATATACATATTCCTCTATATATCTGGATGCATATTACTGATATATTCATATTATATATAAGAATATATAAGCTATATAACAGAATAAATAGGAATAATACACACTCCTATTATTCCTATTTCCTTATATATTCCTATTATGTATATATATGCAGCTATATGTATACATATTTTTGTTGATTGTTCCTATTTATTCTGTATATAGCTTATTTATACATAATTGGTCATATGTCTCCTCACTTAGATTAGGAGAAAATAACTATCACTTTCTGAAGTTCATTAAAGAGAAACTAAGAGAGGAAGCATGCAGGTGGAAGAAAGAGTGGCATATGGTCAAAATGAATTTTAAAAAATATTGAGTACCTCTTTTGGGAAAGATGTACTAAGGTTATGGATACATAATAGAAAGTTTGTCCTTGAGAATAGGAATTGTATTTGTTTATTTTTGGTTTTGGCTTGGGGTTTTGGGTTTTATTTTATTTTTTGTTTGTTTTTGGTATACTTAATATTTAGCACAATATCTGGCACATAGTTTAGTATTTAGTATATGTCTTTTGACTAATTTTCTGACAGTGAACCAGTCATTTTGTATGAAGTGAACGACTTGGGATGTTGAATGACTACAGGAGAGATGGAGCTGGAAACAGAATTTGGGATAAACTTGTGGAGAGAATTGCATTCTGGGTTAGCTAACATTAACATCGTAATGGGAGAGTATAAATAACAGATTTTTGCAGTATGATTTCAATCCTGTTTCATATTCAGCTTTGAAACTGAATGCTTATTCCTCATTCCCCCCTCTTTCTTTTACATTCTCAAATGGTTTTCTTAACACTTTAAGTCTCCTGGGACCTCCTCCTACCAGAACCACCATCATGATGCTAAGATACATGCGACAGACAGTGGAACACAAGTGAATCAAGGCAGCCTGTTGAAATGACTGATTTCTGAAATGTCTCCATTTGTTATCTAAATTACAGGTTGCGCTTCTTGGCCAGAGATGGCTGACAGTCAGCTCTGCCTGAGTGCAGAGCATCCACCAGAGTGACATGTGCACGTTGCTTTCATTAGAGCTGGAGGTGTCATTATCTCTGGGGCCAACATAGTAAATATGGTGATTATATGCATCCCTTGAGATTTAGAGTTGACAGCAGAGTTGGGCTGAGCTAAGGAGTTCTGGCTAGAGCACTGATGGAAGTGACAGTGCAACAGATCTGGGACCCCCTCAGGAAGCAAGCAGAAGCATGTAGTGTGAAGCAATCTGGGTAGACCTGATGAAAGGCATTACAAATTGGATTTGGAATTCCCTTTGCTTTTGGGATATTCTTAAATCCATTGGCTCTATGGTGTATTTCTGGCATGGAATTAAATGTTAAAAATTAAAAAAAATCATTGAATGCATATTGCTGTTATCAATATCAATGTAAAATGTTGTAAGCTCATTCTGGTTTGTTAGAGATACTAACAACCTCTATGTTTTTTGATATGGGTTTTTTTTTATTTCAATAATTTAGATCTGGGAAGGCCTTTAGAGATCACTGACTTTTTTTTTAAACAAATGGGGAAACTGAGATCCAGAGTGGTTAAATAATTTGCCTAATTTCAAAGAATACTAATAAATAGTAACAAGCATCAGAGCCAAGAATCCACCCAAGTTCTCTGATTCTAAAATTCAGTGCTTTTTTAATGTGTAAAGGTTTGTATGTATAAAGCTATGTGTATTTATACATACACATATATGAATGCACATGATATGTAATAATATGTTTATATAATGCATATTATATCATATATTATATCTGTATATATATATATGTATATGATTTATATTTCCATATCCTATTATTGACTATCTCTCTTGGCTTTTAAAAATGAGAATGATTTCCAGATTTCCAGATAAATCCTTTCTTTATGTATCTGAGAATAAGACATCAATGAATCTCAAATTTGTCAATTTCTATTACCCTAAATAGGCTGACACATACAGTGATGCAATCAGTAACTGCTGGCTAGTTCATGGGTTCTAAAATTTCTCTACTCAGTATCTTTATACAATTAGAAATTATTGAGGATCTGTCCAAATAGTTTTTGACTTATGTGGGTTGTCCTTATAGATATTTACCATATTAGAAATAAAAACTAATTTTTTATTTGTAGACCCTATGCCTGGGTCTAAATTAAAGTTATGGTCAAATTTTTGCAGTCACCTAGAAATTACAGTATAATCATTTTAAATGAAAGTAACCTAACCAATAAAACTTACCTATAAATTCTTAAACCACACTCCAACTAGAACTCATTCCCCACTAAGATATATGTGTGTCTTGAGTCTACAGACACTCAGAGGGTCTACAAACACTACCGACCTCAGGATTGTCTGGACCACACTTAGAGAACCAGTGGTCTAGCTCTCATGGAATAAAAGAGAGTTTGTTAGACGGGAAGCCAAATGATGATTGGCTTCCATAAGACCATAAGAATAAGGAAATAATAGTAAAAAGGTACTGATTTCTGTCTTTGCCAGATCAATCAGGAGTATTGTGTTGTTCTGAGTATCACAGTTTAGGATGTGTTTTATTAAGTTAAAGAAGGAGGACAATCAGAGTGGTAAAGGGCATTAAGTCTATGTGATATGAAGATTAATGGAAAGAATTGAGTCTGTTTAACTTGTATAATTAAGCTGTCTTCAAGCATATGAAGGATTGTCAAATGGAAGAGGGAACACAAAGGAAAGTGGTAAGAAGTAAGAGTACATACAGAGTGAGGTCAACATGGGATTATTCCATGGAGTTGTGACGTTTGAACTACATTTAAAAGAATAGATAGGAATCCAACAAAGTTGAGAGAAGGCATTTCAGGTACCAACAACAGTACAAACAAAAGCAAAGATGCTAAGAGACTGAGGGTCTGTCTGCTTGACCAATAGTCATTCAGATTATTTGGACTATATATACAACTAAAAAAGTTGGTGTGTGTGTAAGATTATGTAGACCATGAATTCCATGCATAAAAGGGTAAACTTTATTTTATGGTCAAAAAGATGAGAATTATTGAGTAAAGAAGCGGCATAATCATATGTATGTCAAAATTGAAGTGAGTCTACATGAAGGATGGATGGATGGAGGAATTGTAGGTAAGAAGGGCTGCAATTGTCCATGAGGGAAGAAATAAAGGCTTGATGGTGGCAGGTAGTAGTAGTGGAAGCATACTGTAGGTGGGAAAGGGAGAGAGGTGGGGGTGGATTTGCATGACTGCTGTCATATCGCTTCTGTGCACATCTATTCTTGATACTTACTCTCTAGAGCTCTGTCCCTTTATTGAAGGCAGCCTGGTGGACAGGAAAGATCATTGGACTTGAAGTTTAGTTGTGATGTTTTCTAGATGGACCACCATGTGCAAGTCATTTAACTTCTTTGGGCCTAAATTTCCTGATGAATAAAATGAGAGAATTAGACTAGATGAATCAAAATCTTCTTGGTATAAGTTCTGTGATTCTATGATCTCTTTCTTTACCTCTTGTAATGCCGGAGAAATTGAAGCAAGATAGAGATTAGAGAGTTTTAATATTTTATTTGAAAGAGAGAGATTGTGTTGGGGCATGCTGCCCTCAGTCTGATGTCTAAAGCATTCAGCAACTGTGTGCTTCCTATGAAGTATATATACACACGTGGCTCAGCTATAGGAGTAGACTGAGGCCGGAGCAGAGTCAGAGAACTGAGAGAGAGAGAATGGAGGGTGAGGGGAGGCACCTGACATTCTGATAAGTTGGGATGGGGAGAAGCACTGGACATTCTGATGATGTCTAAGATAGAAAATCTTTATCCTTATCAAACATCCTAATGATTAAGAGGGAGGGGTGTTGTTGCAGGATTGAGCAGAACAATTAGGAACTGAGGCAGAACAATTTAGGGAAACCAAGGCAGGACAACTTTAAGGAAACTGAATCAGGACAATTAGGGAAACTGAGTCAGGACAATAAAAGAGAACTGTGGCACAACACCCTCTCTGTCTCCCTTTTCTTCTCTCTCCTTCTCTCTCTCTTTCTCTGGCTCTCTCTTTCTCTCATAAAATTCTTTCTTTCTCCTTCCCTCCTTCCTCCTCCTCTTTGTTTCTCTGTGTGTCTCTTTTTGTTTCTATCTATCTCTCTGTTTCCATCTTTATTTCTCTGTCTCTGTCTCTCTATTTCTCTTTCTATCTCTCTGTCTGTCTCACAAAATATAGTGCAGAGTTCTGGATTTGTTATTAGCTGAATTTCTTTTGGATATCAGTCCTCCTACTTATTACCTCTGTGACTCTGACCCATTCCTTTTAAACCAATAGACTTATTTTCTTATCTATGGTATAAGGATGTTCAACTTGTTCAGTCATTTTGGCCTTGTCTGACTCTTTGGGAACCCATTCTGGGTTTTTTTTAGTAAAGATACTAGAATGGTTTGCCATTTCTTTCTCCAACTCTTTTTACAATTGAAGAAACAGGCAAATGGGTTAAATAACTTGCTCCAGGTCACACAGCTAAGTGTCTGAGGTCTCAGTCTCCCTGACCCTAATCCTTTTGCTCTATCCATAATGTCACCTACCTGTCCTTCTGGCTCTAGTTGATCTCTATGGTTCCTTCCAGCTCTATATTTCTTTTTTAATTTATGATTTACATCTTCCTAAACTTTCAGCTTCAGGAAGGCAGAAAACATCTTCTTAGTAGTACCAGACTAATATGCTTTTGCCTTGCATATAATAATTTAATAAATATTTGAAAATAAAGCAACTTTTCTTTTAAATCTCAAATCCATGGCAGTTTCCTTTCATAAATATAAAGAATTCATTCAACCTGATTTTTGCTAAGACAATCTAGCTGTCTATGCTGCTGCTGCTATCAGGAAGTACCATGCCATTCTCCATTGAGGAGAATTATTATTCTGAAGATTTTGTATGTTTTGATCAAGAATTCATAAACTAGAAGCTAAGACTATGTAACAAGAGCCATTAGACTCCACTTTCAAAGCCTGTAGTCTGTTGGCAAGGAGAAAAAATGCTTAATTTTTGTTTTTAGTGTCTTTATTCACCTAATAATCTTGTGCAGCAGTTAGGAACCATAGTGGAAAGAGTGTCAGGTCTGGAGTCAGTACAACTAGAATTAAAACTGGAATCATTAGGCAGAAAGACCTGAATTCAAATTTTAGTAAAAATATTGATGTGATTTGCCATTTTCTTCTCCACCTCTTTTTATAGCTGAGGAGACTGAGGCTGAGTATTTGGGGCCCCCCAAAATATGTCAAATGTGATGGAAACAACTCTCCAACAAATAATCCTGTGAAATAGGTGTTTTAACTTTCAGGGTGGGAAGAATGTGGAGTAGGAGAAAGAAAAGAAGTGGTATGTCATTGGCACCCTCCTTATAACTGACATTCTATATGAATTGTTTTGGGATCCTGGGAAGTAAGGCCACACAGTCAGTATATGTCAGAGACAAGACATGAATTCAGGTTTTCCTATATCCAAGGAAACCTGTGGTACTATTGCTAACTCAATTTACTGATGAAGAAACTGAGCCTTAATGAGATTGTCTATTGCTTTTGGTCACTTAGTTAATTATCTATTGAAGAATTCAAACCCATCTCTTTGTGACTCTACACACAGCATTCTCTTATTCCAAGGTGTCTCTAGAAAGGCAGGTGCATATACTTAGAAAACAAAGAATTGTATTCCTGTTTATATACTAAACATATGCATTTGAAATACTATATAGATACCTACTATGTAGATACTACTATGTAGATATTACTAGTTTGTGTTTCCTCTGCAAGGAATAATTTACTGAGGTTTATGAGCATATGGGGGAGGTGGAATTGTTTCCATTTGGGTTAATAATGAAAAATTCCCTTGGAGTTCACACATTCAAAACACAAAAATACTTTCATTTTATTGGGCATTTCCATTTGTCGTCAAAAACATTATAATTTATCCAGCTAAGCCTTCGTGTCTCTGCAAAAATGAGTTTAATTTTGGGAGGGATAGCACATGTTGAATCATAGATCATAGACTTCATGTTGAAACATCACATACAGTAGTTTAACTTTTTCATTGTACAAAAGAGGCAATTGAAGTCTTCAGCATTTGAATTACTTGTGAGGAGATTAAAATTGATCCTGTATCATTTTATTATTGATCCTATTTATAAGAAATAGATTTTGTCCAGGAACTGCTTTTGTCTGTTAACTGCTTATGTTATGGTTCTTTGCCTCTGAACTTAGTTCAGAATTCAGCAGGCCTGTAACAGGTTAAGTTCATCATCATCATCATCATTATCATCATCATCATCATTATCATCATTATTATTATTATTATTATTATTATTATTATTGTTATTATTGCTGAGACAATTGGGGTTAAGTGATTTGCCCAGAGTCACACAGCTAAGAAGTGTTAGGCATCTAAGATCACATTTGAACTTCAGGAATGGTGCTCTACCCACTGCCACCTAGCTGCCCCCAGATTAAATTTTTTAAAACCACTCTCTTACTCAAGGAAATTTGCTAACCTTAGGGAATCTATGAAAAAAACAGTGGATTATCGATCTGATGTCTTTATTCCACTAAGCAATATGTCAGGGATGTCTGACTTGTCCAAAAGTCTGAGCCACTGTCTCATGCCTGGGCTCAAGCAAAAAACACATTTTAGTATCATTAGCAAAGAAGAGGAAGGCATTGATAGTTCCACTATCAAACTTCCAACCAACAATATAGTTCCCTATACTTCAGCTTTGTAACTAATCATGTTGCCCTTATTTCTATGATGTCATCTACCCTATTCTGCCCAAACCTTAGAGAAGGGGAATTTTCTTTTTAATTGGGGTCTTTGGCATTAATAGAGACAAACCACTGACTTATTTATTGACATTTGGTAATAAATGTTTTCTTGTATGGAGATCTACCTCAGTTTATTCTTTTGTTTATTCTCAATTATGACACTTATTTAAGATCACTCAGGTAGTAAATCACCAAGGTGGGATAATTGACCCATTGATTCCTCCCACATTTTATGCCAGGGACTTAGGGGAACATTTTACCTTTCTTTATTTCCTACAGCTGGTATGTATTTTCTATTCCATTTTTTCTAACATCTCTTCTTTATTACTATCATTTCACATATATCTTTAAATGGGTATGCCCTTTATTTTCTTGTTCTCCCCTCCATGTTTATTAATCATGCCACATGATTTATACCTATCATTTTCTGTTTGCTCACACTTTTATACCTTGTATTGTTAAAGTGACCTAGGCAGATACCAAGTAAACATACTGAAAACTTAACAATATGAGGACTAGAAATGGAATAAAGTAAAAAGTTATAGGAACTATAGAAATACCATAGAAAGTCAGAGGACAATTAGCATGTAGTTTCCTTGAGAAAAGAACTAGGTATCATGTTCAGTAACCTTACCAATACCTGATACAGAGCTTTGTAAGGGCATTTATAAATATGTTTAAAATAGTTGCTGGCCAATTGCAGAACTACAAGGTGCAAAATTAGAATAGGATCTGTGAAGGATGAATAGCTGAATGTGCTCACCTTCTTGGGCCCACTAGGGTACATTGGCTATTTCATAGTCAGCCACAATTCTTGATTGAAAGCAAATAGAAGTAAAAGGGAAGGTCTGAGCAACAAAAAGTTTTGCTAACAGTCCCACATCTTTTAGAGGCCAAAGGTTAAACTTGCATTTCACAGGGACTGAATGGCTCATGGAACTGGTAATGGGATGTAAAGCCATTCACCTTCGGGTTGGCAGTTTGAATCCTGGCCAAGTGGAGAAACAGTGTATTGGTAATGGAGCATTGAGTCTTTCACCTTTGGGTCAACAGATCAAATTCAGCACAGTTCACAAGGGCCTACCTACTGTTATTGTGACCATCCCTGAGTAGACAGACTATAGGAAACAAGTTAATGTCCCTAGCCCAGTAGTTGAGAGAGAGAGAGAACATTAATGCATTGTAAAATCACTGTCCAATAACAGATATTTCAGCCAAAAATGAACATGAAGCAAATGGGTTTCAGCTATAGAATTTCCAGCAATCCTTAATGATACTTCCTATCAAATGAGGGACAAAATGCATTCATACTAGGTCATTTAGCAAGGTGGATGCAGAAAAAAAGAAAACTACAAGACTGCTGCTGCCCTTAACACACTTAACTTCTAATCAGAGAAACATAGCAAGTGCATATACTCAAGAATAGATTCATAAAAACTTATCATTTCATCCTATGTTAAGACATTTGATTTTTGTTAATGTAGTTTTTACATTATAGATTTTTACAGATTATCCCCACTCCAGAAGAAATCTCCTGTAATACCAACAACAAAAAACAAGTAAATTAACAAAGATTGAAAATTCAGTGTGCTCACTAAGAGATTCATGAAACATTCTACATTTGTAGCACCCTAATTCTCTATTCTATTTTTTTAATGAACATATCATTTTTCTTTCTCTCTTACTTCCAATGCCACTAGGGAAAAGGAAGGGGAAATGAATTCTTTTACAAGTATACATAGTTTAGTAAAACAAATATCTTCATTGGTTATATACAAAAAATATTTATTTTATACCCTAAATTTATCATCTCTCTGTCAGGATATCGATAATATATTTTATTATTGGTCTTCTGCAATCATGGATGGTCCTTGTATTAGGCATAGTTCTTATATCTTTCAAAATCATTTGTCTTAAATAGTGCTATTGTATAACTTGTTCTCCTGTTTCTGCTCATTTTATTCTTGATAAGTTTATAAATTATTTTTATAATATAATCATATAATAAAAGTATTCATTTTTATAATACTAATATTATAGTATATACTATTTCTTTCATTATGTTCATTTTATTCTTCATTACCTCATAAAAGTTTTCAAAATTACTTTTATAATGTTTGCTATTATTTAAAATCTTGTTTTATTTTTTTCATTCAGCATCATTACAGATGTCTTTAAAATCACCTAGTATTCCATCACATTTTATATGCCACAATATATGGCGCATAGGATATTTCAGTGATTCCTCAGTGGATGGACAAGCCCTTCGTGTCCAGTTATTTTTTCACTCCAAGAAATAGAACATAATTAATAGGACAAAGGAGGTAATAATTACAGTTTACTTTGATGCTATACATTTTTGTTGTGCCATGCCTCACTATGAACCCTTGTGGGGTTTTCTTGTCAAAGAACAGTTTCCCACTTCCTTCTCCAGCATATTTTGTAAATGAAGAAACCAAGGCAGACAGGATTAAATGATTTACTTAGGGTCATACAGCTAATTAAGTGTCTGAGGCAAGATTTGAACTCAGGTAGATGAGTCTTACTTCCTGCCCAGCATTCTATCCACTGTGCCATCTAACTCCTTGTTTAAAAAAAAAAAAAAAGAAAGAAAAAAAATATTAACAAACTAGAAAGTCTCCAAAGGAAGGTCATCAGGATTTTAAAGGTTTTCAAAACCATGCAACATGAGGATATGTATCTTGGAGAAAAAACAAACTAGGAGAACCAGAACAACATAGAGAAAAGAACACACATTTTAATTCAGAGGATGTGGGTTTATATTTAACTCTGTTGTTACTTTTGCAAAACTTGAACTACTTGTTTTCTAGTCTTCTGACTGGTATAGATAATGTGTGAGGTCTTTTGAAGGCCCTTGATCTATTAATATCCTGATGTGGAAGGGTGACTTAACAGAATCAGAAGAGTTATCATAGGGAAGAGGGATGAAATTTGTTCTGGTTGGCTCCTGAAGGCAAAAATCAGGACCAAGGGGTCAAAATTATACAGAGATGTTTTAACGTAAGTGAAATGTTGCTTATAATTAGATCTGATGAAATAAAAAAGTGGAATTGACTGCCTTA
Organism: Sminthopsis crassicaudata; assembly: GCF_048593235.1. Classification (NCBI taxonomy): domain Eukaryota; kingdom Metazoa; phylum Chordata; class Mammalia; order Dasyuromorphia; family Dasyuridae; genus Sminthopsis; species Sminthopsis crassicaudata. Next base: position 307,887,030 of record NC_133618.1, on the reverse strand, counting down.
GCAGGCAGGGAATTCTCTCTGACCAAAGACTCTTAAGCAAAATTGATGATCATATTTTTGGAGTTTGTGGAGGGAATTCATACTTTAGTTAGAGTTGGACTAGAAGAAGTCTGGTATTCCCTCTACCCTGGAGGCATCATAATACAGTAAAAAGGTTCTTAGCTTTTGACACATTTGTAACTGAGTAAGTCACTTCCAACTTCCTTCTACCATCATTTCTTCATCTATAAGGTGAGGAGGTCAGACTATATGGTTTGTGCTGTCTCTTTCTCTTCCAATTGCAGATCTACCAACCTTTAAAATTTATATACAAAATAAGGTAGAATAATTTGAATTACTGCCAAAGGAATGTTGAGGTAATAGTGAAGGGGGGTGGGAATGGTTACTCAAGGATGTCTTCCTGAAGGAACTACAAGGAAGAAAAATTTAATTATTCCTCCCCTTTGCTCCCAACCCCATATGTTTATAGACCTCAGCTTTTAAACTACATAAGGCAATTTGGTTTTAATTTGCACTGGATTGGCCCAAGGTGATCATCTCAGTTTTGGGATAATCATAGAATCTTCAACCTGATATTTCATTATTGCTTTTCTTATAAGAGCCAGGAATGTGCTGACTTATCAGAACTGATTGTTAAAATTTCATTGTAAACACTTATGCTTCTGAAAGTGACAAATGCTACATATCAGGGATTGAGTTATTATTTTTGTTGGCATTGACTTGAAAGAAATAGAATAAATACCAATGATGCAGATTAAACTTTAAAAATGTATGTTATATACCATAAGCATATTGTTAAATATTTGTTGGAACAATAATAGAAGATACCCCTCCACTTCCCATCCAGTAAATACTTATTTTCAGAATACCTTATAGTTTTAAATAGAATTTACAATTTCTTTGCAATGTTTCAGCTTGAAACCCATATATTATTTGGGATCTGACCTAGAATTAATTCAAAGACCTAGGGTGGCCCCACTAAGGATGGGTCAGCTGAATATTTGAGTACTACACTAAAAGCATTCATAATTCCCAGAGTTAAGGCAGAATTATAATATAGTAGTTTTCTTTCCAGTCAATTTATTTAAGTAGAGAAGTGGAAACACTTAAATGCACTTCTTTGTTTCCTCTGATAGTTTTTGTAAACTATGAAGTTTGAGGTTTTCTTTAACCTACAGTTCTTTAATTTCCTAATACCTCATCCCTCAACTTTTAAAATTTCATTTCCTTTTCTTCCCTCAATTAAAGGATGAAAGAAAAATATTCTTAAAATCTCAAATCAGAACAATTAAAATTCCCTATTTCTTTTAACTACCTTAATTTGTTGTTCATTTGTCTTCAATCATGTTTATTTGTGACCCTATTTGGAATTCTCCTAGCAAAAATACTAGAAAAGTTTGCCATTTCTTTTCCCAGTTCATTTTTATCAATGAGGAAGCTGAAGCAGTCAAGGTTAAGGACTTGCCCAGGGTCACAGCTACTGAGTGTCTGAGGCCAATTTTGAACTCAGGAAGATAAGAAATTGAATTATGACATTTCTCCCTACTGCCTGCTCAGCTCTGTGCTAGCTGCATCCGATGCCTAGATATGCCTGATATACATTTTGATGTCTCCACACAGAGTGAGAAAGAGGGAACTGTGGTCTCCAAAGTGCTTAAGATGCAAACCACATCACCTGAGAAAGATGACACCAGGGTGATTTGTTGCCTTTCCAACACCTGTATGAACAACATAGGTGGTAAATGTTGGCAGTGACACAAAGCTTACTGGTTTGTGTATATAAGCTCCTGAATATAAAAACAGGGGAGGAAAACAGCTTTCAATTATCCTATCAAAGAAACACATGGATTTGGAACAGAGAAGCTTCTATTGGTTCTAGAGTGGCAAGTGTTTTTTCAAAAAGCCTTGGATTGCCACTGGATCACTGTGTTTGGCAAGGTGTTCTGAGATTTCTTTGTTTTTGGTCATCTTTACTAATGTGATCCAGGAATACATAAAAGGAACTTAGCATTCCTCTGCTTATGTGGCCAGATGGTTAATACCCTAGCACCATTAGCCCACAAAGGATTTTATACAGGGATGAAAGCCAGTAGGCCTGCCATCCTGCTGTGCTTTTCTAATGGATAAATTTCTCTTGTTGGGGTGGGGAGTATTGCTTAAGCTATTATAGCAAGTTAGGGGTAAGTCAGAATTATTCCCTTGAGTTGAAAAGCAAAATTGTCAAGGTTTCAATCAGTAAAACAGAGATATAATCCAAAGCCTGTTAGGAGAGAATGTTGCAATTCAATATCCAACATAAAAGGAGATTCATAAAATATCATGGGCATGATATACCAAACTGCAACACTATCTCACAACACACAGTCTGGAAGCTATACGCAAGGCATTTGCAGCTGAAATGTAGAGGTAGCTGGCCATTTTGTTTAAGATAACAAGGATTAGAAAAATGAGACTCCATCTTAGCCTGATCTTCTCAAGATGTTGACAAAATAGAGTCTCCTACCAGGTCTACTCAGAGAGGTCTAGTTAATCAGCATTCATCCCAGCTGCTATATTTGTTTGTAGAGGCAGTTGAGGTTCCAGACTGGCTGAGAGAATCATGGGCTTGAAGTATATTTTCTCTTCTCTTACTCCATCTTATGCTTTGTTTGGAGACTGTAGTCATGGTGAGTGAATGACAGGATATGGTTTTAAGTGTCATCATCCCTTGAAATGTGCATCATTTGCTAGCACAAAACTACATGCATTTTTGGAAGGAGAATCTTCAAGCTATTAGCATTTTAATAACTCCAGCATGTGAGCCAAAAGGAACACATGGTTCTGAGCAGGGGGAGAAAAGAAGTTGTAGAAATATTGAAGAAGAAAATGTAGAATACATGTTGGAGAATAGAAGGAATCATAATGAATCAGCAGTGAATTTCATTCATTGTCTTTCATCCTGAGTCATTTCCTTATGTTTACAAAGGAAAGAAACACTTGGAGAAAGGGAGGAAAAAAAGGTGAAAGCTATCCAGCCAACTAGAATATTATTTTCTCTCTCTGTTATCCTGTTCATACATAATCTTTGCATTGATCCATCAGAGTATTTTTTCTCTGTTTCTCTTCCTGACTCCTTCCTACTGGGCAAATTCCTTCTCTTTTTTTCTTTCTTTCTTTTCCCTCTCAGAAGAAAAAAATTGAATTCCCTCTATTTCGTGTGAAACTTTGCCAGTGAACATTTTTCTCATCATCAGGCAAGGAAATGCAATTTTGTTTTATAAGCTAAAAACATTCTAGTACTTAAGTTTTCATCGATTCTTTTTAGGGGAGAAAGTCTGGTTTTTGTTAGACAGCTATCATTATTATTGTGGCTATTGCTAACCACATACATTTCTTAATTAGATAGCCTGGACTCTTTAAAGGCTACAATATACTCAGGTTTGATTTTCTTCTCCATTTAAGTGTCTTCTTAAATAAAAATTGCCATGCTTTTCAATGATTCAAAGATTCACTACAACCTCCCTGAAACACAGGTCTTAGAGACCATGCTATTATTGTCCTTTTAAATAACTGAGGGCCAATTGTTAAATTCTCATGAGCATTTATACCTATGAAACTGTCAAATCTTACAAATCAAGACGATTTATTTTTAGGTTGATTGTTTAGACTTGACAAAGTGTTAGGAAAAAATTTTAATAATGAAGAGTAAACATGAGTGTGTCATGAATGTATTTTCCCTCCAGAAACCTGGTCATCAGACACTCACCAGCACACACCTGTTCCTAGTCCAGCGCTGTCAGTTTCAATGCAAAATTATTTTCATAAAAATGTCAATACAACTTCACTTTTAATGTGGTAAATATCTAAAGATATAAGCCACACAAACAAAAACTCTTTGAGGGTTCTTCAATTTTTTTTAAGATTATAAAGGTGATCTGAGGCCAAAAAAATTTGAGAATTCTCAATATAGAATATAATTAGATAAAAATATAACAAGAAGAGGTACAAAACAGACTGGTATTTGAGATTCTCAATCTCAAGTAGGATAGGAGAGAGAACTTCAAGGTGAGAGTTTCACTTTTAAGAGTGACATTTACATTAAGCCAACATGGATTTGGCATTGTTGTAGAGCACAATGCTATGTGCTAGAAGAAAGGTAAAATTCAGATAAGACATAGTTCCTCCTCTTTACAGCGCTTACAATATAGTAGAGGAAATAGAAAAATCCAGATCATTTTAATGTATATAATTTCCTTTGGAAAATTAGGAAGACCAATAGTGAAATTCCAAGCTATTGCATGGGATAGTAGGAGAAAACAAACAAATAAGCAACAACAATAAACATTAAATCACCTGCTTTGGAATCAGAAAGTTTGGCTTAACTTTCAACTTTGCTTCTTACTATTTGAGTGACTTTACACAAATTAACTTCACTGGGCCTCAGGTTCCTTATCAAGGAAATGAGAGAACTAAGCCAATCTGATCTCCAAGGTTTTCTTTCTAGTTCCTATTGTTTATAACTCCCCAGTGGATGCAGAATTGGATTTTCCTATATTCCAGGGAACTCTAGAACATTACAAATGGTCTTCATTAATTCCAGGTGCCACAATTGTTACCACAAAATTACAGCTTTTAAGATCTAATTGCTAAACCTTTCAGGAGGTTCATCAAAACTGCAGTCTAGACTTGGAGGCACAAACAAGGCATTTATTCGTGGTGTTCAGTCTGTGTTGGGTTTCAGTCAGCACTGCCCCTCCAAATGTCACTTATATCCTGCCAGCTAAGCTATTGGCTTTGGCCCAGTGTTGGGGTTACTACAGAAGTGGTCTTTCAAACTTTTATCCCCATTAGCAGACTTTAGTCTTATGGCAAGTTAAAATTAGTGTCTTTACACATAAAACTTATCTGGAAATTTAAGTTGAGCAATTAATGGCTAGGTTTTCATGAAATCACATAGAATTATAAATTTAGAGATTATTTTAGTGATTATATAATCCAAATTTCTCACTTTACATAGGAAAAAGAGAGGTTACCAGAGAGGTTAACTTACTTTTCCAAAATTACCTGATGGTAATTATGTCCAAGAGGCAGAATTTAAGCCCAAGTTCTCTATTTCATTCCAAATCTAGTGCTCTTTTCAATGTGCCACATATCTTCTCAGGCCAGGCTCCTAGTAAGATTGTCGTGCATTTTAACTTCTTTTACTAGCTGTTAAATCTTTTCAAGAATCACCCTTCTAGTCCAGCCCAGACCTTTAGCTGCCTTAGGATCTTCTTAGTGAAACAGACATTGATTATTCCTAGTACTAAGTATTTGAGAGACAAACTCAAAAAAGCAACACATTGTTCCTGTACTCGAGGTGTTTTATTTGTGAGAAATAAGACCTAATCAGAATATAAAGCTTTACATATTTATTTCATTAGGTCTAGAAGGATCTAGAAAGTCATAGTGGAGAAACTGGCAACTGGAGTGTGCTTTGTATGAAGATAAGCATTTTAGAAGGCAGAACTCAGCGGGGTTATTCCAGGCACAAATTACAGTGAAGCAAAGAAAAGAGTTGGGGCAGGAGGAGAGATATGGAATGATATGTATAGAAAATATATTCATTCTTGCCTCTCTCTCTCTATCTTATTTAAAAACAAAAACAAATAAACAAAAAAAAAGGATGCTTGTATGTATATGTGTTTTTGTTCAGCATTTGTTTATTCATTCCACAAAAGTTATTTTTTCAATTAACAAACATTTATTGTCATTTTTTTTCTACTTTTCCACTGTAAAGCAAAAATATCCTTATAACAAAGATATATAGTTTTTAAAAATCCCTACACTGGTCACATCAAAAAATGTAGGTCTTATTTAGCAATCTGAGTCCATTACTACCCTTCAGGAGGTGAGCAACATTTTTTATCATCAGTTTTTTTGAATCATGGTAAACAAATACTTATTGCATGTCTTTTCTGTGTAAGGTACTATGTTTGAAGTTGAACATAATAATAATTATTATTATGTTGATATTCTATATCATTTATATAAGTTTTATCAGATTGTTATATTACATTATTGTATCAACTAGTATTAAAAAGCACTTTAAGTTTTATGAAATCATTTAAAAATAACTCATTTAATGCTCATAACCACAGTGGAAGATAGGTACCATTATTATCCCCATTTTACAAATGAGGAAACAAAAACAGATAGAGTTAAAGCGGTCAGACAGCTAAGTATCTGAGACTGGATTTGGACTCAGATAGATATTCCTTATTTTAGATCCAATAATCTATTTAATATGCCACTTAGCTGCCTCATGGGGACTTAAGAAAAGATCTTGCTCTCAAAGACCTTATAATCTGGTGGAGATGAGTGAGAAATACATAAACACTTATATATGATGAAAAGAAACTTGAGATTTATTACAAAGAAGAGTAAGTTAAATATAAAGGAAAGATCCTAAGCATGGTGAAATGAATTTCAAGAGAAAAAAAGTGATGTTCCTTCACCTTGAAGGAATGACAGTGACTTGAGGCAGAAGCAGAGGAGAAAAACAAAATCTTCATTGAGATTTCCTGACAATTGAGCTAAGACTTGAAGGAAAAAAGGGAATTCAACAAATAAAGAAAAGGAGCAGATATTGTTGGAGGTATGCTACATAATGCCAGTATCAGGCACAGTATGAGCAAGGTCTCAGAGATAGGAAAGGACAGGATGAAGACAGAGAATGAAGAGACATTCAATTTGACTGAAACAGAAAGAATTAGGAGAATATATGGATGAGAAGATAGGTTTAAACTATATTGTAGAGGGTCTGGAATGCTAGAATCAGGAATTAACTTCAAGGTCTATATATTTTTTCCAGTTGGAACAATCAAACCATAAGGGTGATTAACAAACGTAGATGTTCTTTTTTTTTTTTTAATTTTTTATTATAGCTTTTTATTTACAAAACATATGCATGGGTAATTTTTCAGCATTGATCCTTGTAGAATCTTCTGTTCCAACTTTTCCCCTCCTTCCCCCCCAACTCCCTCCCCTCATTGTCAGGTAGACCAATACATGTTAAATATGTTAAATACAATATATGTATACATACCCATACAGTTATTTTGATGCATAAGAAAAATCAGGCTTGGAAATAAGGTAAAAATAACTTGAGAAGGAAATAAAAACATGCAGGCAGACAAAAACAGAGGGAGTGGAAATGCTATGTAGTGGTTCACACTCATTTCCCAGAGTTCTTTCACTGGGTGTAGCTGGTTCTCTTCATTATTGAACAAATGGAATTGATTTGGTTCATCTCATTGTTGAAGAGAGCCATGCCCATCAGAATTGATCATCATACAGTATTGTTGTTGAAGTGTATAATGATCTCCTGGTTCTGCTCTTTCACTCAGAATCAGTTCATGTAAGTCTCTCCAAGCCTCTCTGTATTCCTCCTGCTGGTCATTTCTTACAGAACAATAATATTCCATAACCTTCATATACCATAATTTATTCAGCCATTTTCTAATTGATGAGCATCCACTCAGTTTCTGGTTTCTGGCTAATACAAAGAGAGCTGCCACAAACATTCTTGCACATACAGGTCCCTTTCCCTTCTTTAAAATCTCTTTAGGATATAAGCCCAATAGCAAACATAGATTTTCAATTTAGATTCAGAATTCTCACGTCAAAGTTAGTAACACTGAAGATTAAAATAACAACAGTAAGCAACTCATGTTTAAATAATTCTTTATATTTAAACACTGAACACACACACATACATACACTTTCAATAACCCTATGAGGGAAGAGATGTATATGTTACATTCATATTTTACATGTAAGAAAATTGAGGTTCAAAGAAACATCCTAAATTGTAATTCTTCGTAGACATTTTAAACTCATCATTCCAAAGTAGAACTCCATTCATTATCTTTCTCCCCCAAACTGTTATCTTCTTTTGAATGTCTCTATTACTGTCAAGGGGACAGCCAAGTAGTGCAGTAGACATAATGCTAAGCCTGGAGTCAAGAAGGCTCTTTTTCCTGAGTTTGAATCCAACCTCAGATACCTACTAGCTGTATCTCCCTGGCCAAGTCACTTAACCTTGTTTGCCTTAGTTTCTTCATCTGTAAAACGAGCTGGTGGAAGAAAAGCAAACCACTTCAGAACTTCTGCCAAGAAAAACCCATTGTCCCAATCACCTCAGTTTTACAATCCCAGATAGCAAATGCCTTGCCAAATTTTGTCATTTTTGCATGTCTCCTTTCTTTCTAGTAACACAACTGGTCTCAGACACTTAACACTTCCTAGCTCTGTGACCCTGGGCAAGTCACTTAACCACAGCCTCAGGGGAAAAAAAAAAAAGAAATTAAATCCCTTGAGGGCAGAGACTATTTTTATCTTTTTTTTTTTTTTTTTTTTTTTTGTATCCTTAGCTCATATCAGTGTCTAGAATATAGTAAGTACTTAATAAACACTTGATCCAACTAGCTCTGAACCTGTGATTTCATTCATGTGAGAAATTCCCTCCAGCAATGCAGGTCAGCAATTTATCTATAAATGAGAATCCAGAAGAGTTGCCTAGATCAGGGCTTCTTAAACTTTTTCCACTCAATACTCCTTTTCCAGTTTGTTTTTTTTTTTCTGCAACCCTAGACTTATAGTTATAAAAATAGGTATAAAAATCAAACATTATGATAATAAACCAAAATTTCACAAACACCACATACAAAATTGTGAGCCAAAAGGGGCCATGACCCACAGTTTAAGAAGCTTTGGCTTAGAATACTGAAAAGTTAAGTTACTTGCCCATGATTATAGCTAGGAAGTGTTTGAGACAAGATTTGAAATCACATCTCCCTGAATCTAAGTCCATTATTCTTACCTAGTTGCTTCATTCCTCTCTGCTTTGCAAAGGTATTGTTATATTTGATATATTCAATGTATAGTGGATACTAGAATTTTTGATTTGGGGATTTCCTTCTCTCCTTGCTTTACTTCCTAATCTAGTTCAAAGCTTCCGTTATGGCCAAATCTAACAGGCTGCCTTGTGAATGAGCTTTCTTCCAAGATATAAGTCTCTAGCATGAAAGGATCAGATCCATTGTGTGGGAAGCTGAGGTGTTAAAAGTATTGCATACTGTCATAATTGTAATGTGTTAGTGCAAATTTCCCTTGTATGTGATAGGATGAATGGTTCCATTTCTGTCAGCTGCTGTTCTCTAAAGCAGTCTAATGGGGCATTACAGTTTCCCTTGGGGCCTTTTGGAATGGATGAAGATTTTTTCAGAAGGATTTTTTCCCCCCTGAGAATTTTATTTGTTCCTGCTTTTTCTTATTCTCTCAGCCTGCCTCCTGCTTTGTGTGAGCAGCGCCTCCTGGGTCACTTTCACAGGAATCAGTTGTAATATCAGGAATAGGAAATCAGGACATTAGGCATGGGACTAATTCTGTGAAGTGCATGGATCCATAAATATTAATTATTGATGAAGTCTTACTACTGGTTTAAAAACAACTGTTTCTCCACCCTCCTAACTTCCTTTACTAAATGCACTTGACAATTCTTTTGCCATGTTTTCTGATTTACTGCTTGGGTTTCTTTTCAATATAATGGAAGATCACAGATTGAATTGATTTTCTCTACCATGATTTCGGTGGTGATGGGTGGTGGAGTTACAATTTATGGCTGGATTATTCCCTAGCTTTACTTCACTTGTCTTGGAGAGGCATATAATAGAAAATAAAGGTTGGAGAGATTGTAACTGTAAGCTTGTGATCATGGATGAGCTTTGCAAAGTCATTTTCAAGAATCATTTTGTCTGGCTGGTAAGATATGTTTGCTACCTCCTTACTTTCTAAGGACAGCATCTTCCATGTGCACCCACCCTACCTCTTTCTTCTGAACATGTTTAAAGCAAATTTACCTTTCTTTGTATTCTCAATGTTAAGCACAGTACCTGTCACATGGTAGGGGCTTCATAAATGACTGTTTACTTGATCTTAAGCATATTATCTAATTTTGAATTCCACAAAGGTCCTATGAGCTTTGTACAACTGTTATTATCACCCCCATTTTGAAAATTAATGTGATGTATAAAAAGTTGAGACATAGTTTCTGGGTGATTACTCATTTCATTAATCATACTAGCAATAATTATCGAAAGGGATCAGTGGCACTCTCAAATGCCAAAAATCCCTTATAGAAACCACTCACTACTTATGTATGCCTTTGAATAGTAGGTATTCCTGAGGATGATCATCAACTCTGATTGGTTAACAAGTAATGAGAGAATATTATAAGGAAGGATGGCTTTATGCTAATGAGGGCTTGGAGGATGTGATTCTGATTCCTCAGTCTTGATCAGATACTGATCTTTTATCCAGACTCTCCAGTCTGGGGCACTTTATACAAAAGGGGGTCCCCTCTGCTTAAGCCTGACTGAGTGAAACATAAAGGGCCATTATTCACAGTAGATGAAATTCTTGGCAAGGTTTTCTGATTGGATGGAGTCTCCTACCCAGAACGGAAAGACAACTAATTTGGATAACCTTTCCATCAACAATACTCTTCAGAGACTGAACAGCCTACAATATTTTGAAAAAAATCCCAGTCCCAATTCAGTAATTGATTTTTAATGTGAGAGAGAAATAATATTTTTTTCTTATAAGGAAACAGAGGCCCAGGTAAGTTAAGTGAATTGTCCAATATCAGACAGTAGGTGACTCATGGCAATTCTTTTAGACATTTTACTGGATTTCTTTTCCACCTTTGACTCATAGACAGGTAGAGTGTCTTTCATAGCTCCTGAAGAGAACAAGAAACGATTCAAACTGAGACAGACGTATGGAAAGATACTTTCCACAAGTTTTCTCCTGTGCCTCATTATGAACTGAAGCAGGGAAGTTTTGCCATCCATTACAATGTCAGTGCGGTCATCTGAAAAATAACAGAGGCTGCAGAAATGAAATCTTATTCCTGACAATACAGAAACCACATCTGAGGCCTAGCACAGCCACATTTACCATTGAACGAGGCAAAATAAGATATCTAGGTTAGGGTCTCCATTGACTTTGGCATACGCTAGCAGGATTGCAATGATCTCGTCATAAAAATGATTGCAATTCCAAATGTGCTGTGTCTAAGATAAGGCCCAAGCATTTATTTATTTATTTTTCTGGCAGAGATTAAATCTACCCTTTCCCTGCATCTATTATAGATCTCTCTCTCAAAAAAAAAAAAAAATCTACTTGATAATAGAACTAGCTGATCATTCCAACTCACTGAACCAAGACATCTTTTCTTTTCCTTTTGACAGAGAAATTGCTGAATGTTGGCTTAAAGATCTCATCTTTGCCTGTGAAATTGGTCTCTGATCATGATTAATTAGTGACCAAATGAACTGAATTTGTAAAAGTATTATCTTTATGGAATAGAAACTACATAGATGTTTCCCACTTTCGTACAAATATGAATTCTTTTAAAACCATCCATCTTGCCAGTTGGCGAATCAAGCTCTTGGGCAATTAAAGTCTCTTAGCTCTTTATACTTATAAAATACTTGTCCAGCTCCTCATAATATGTTTCTAAAGTTATTCAGTGAACCAGAGCCTCACAACATTGCTATGAAGATCAAATGAGAAAATATGTGAAGTGTTTTACATATCATTCACTATGTAAACACTAGTTATTATTATTCAGTTCTTAATAAATGCTTTTTATGCACTCATTTGTTTATTCATTCATTCATTCTTTGTACTGAAATTACTTACTCTGTTTTTAAGTTTCATGAAATATAAAATTAGAGAACCAGAGCCTTTTTTCTAACCTGCTTAAATGAGTACTAAATGACCTCAAAGAGTTAATTTTGGGTGGTTGCCTCATGGCTCTAGAAATCATAATGTTTTTATGGCTTATATGCCTGAATGTTGCAGATGGTTAATGAAATCGTATTCCAGGTGAGCGAAGTCTTTCTAGTTCTCTACAGTACACCTAAGTGGAAAAGTTCTCCCAACTCTAGCCATAAACTAAAGTACCTAAATTTTATTTTTCAACATTCAACCCAATTCCTCTCTCCAATAAGTGGATTGAGTGTTGAAGAATAATTCAAATAAGTTCAAATGTTGTCTCTGATATTTACCAGATATATGATGTTGGTGGACAATTTACTTAATTTCTTGGAACTCTAATTTCCTTATCTGTAAAATGGGGATAGTTTGTAATACTTATCTCACAGAACTGTAGAATTCAAATGAAATAACATCAAGGGTAAGATTGTAATTGAATCTCACAGACTAAAGTAACAATGAAAATTAAAGTTTACAGCTCTAGAATTTCCAGAAGTTGGAAAGATTCAAAGAGCAGGTATCAGAGGACCTGACTACAAATCCTGCCTTTGCCTCTTCTTAGCTATGTGACTTTGGGCAAATCAATAAAATTCGGGGGTCCTCAATTTCCTCATCTGTAAAACAAAAAGGTTAAACTAAATATGTTTGAGGTCTCTTCCAAATATCTATCTCTTATCCTAGTCTATCATTCAGTAACTGGTCCAGGCTGCTAAGGAAATTGAGAAAGGGTTCAATTTTGTGAAATCATTCCAAGAGCCAGATGATGGTGCTGGTTAGAAAAGGCCTATTATATCCCTATACTTCACATCTTATTATCCCAGTGCTTACATGCAATCTGTCTCCAAGTAGTTCCTAATTATCAGAGAAGGGGAGCAATAAGAGTTTTGGCAGTCATTACTGTTTGTTCCACAGTCACTCTCTGGCAAGTAGATGATATCCTCATCACCCATAGCCATGGAATTAATACTCTGGAATCTAAACAGTGCTGCTGCTGTTGTTGTTGTTTTTCTGCAATTAAAACAAAATTTTCAATGTATTGTTTGGAAATTTATTCAAAAGTGTGGAGCATTTGATGAAGAGTGGATTCTAGAGTTACTTGATTATGGAAACTCTTCCTATATAACCTCTGCATAAACTTATTGTAGTTATGTTTATATAACTACCTAGCTAGTTTTATTGTATCTGGTTTCTTTGATATAGATACCCAAAGTATATGAAAATAGAGTGCAAAATTCAATGCCTCTTCTCTCTAGTCCCTAATGACTTTTTCTTTCTCTGACTGTTCAGCAGTAACTTCCCTGATAGCTTTCATAAATTACTAATAAAACTGGGTTTCTAATAACCTTTTAGTAATCAACATTACTAAATATACTCTCTTTTAGGGGACAAAATGAGAAAATAACTTATAAGCAAACAAAAATCTAAGAAGTAATATATAGAATACTTGTAGTTGTTAGCATGTTGATCCTATCTATTGGAATTAAGGAATTCTTAATTCACTTCAGGTCTAGTTATCCAAATATGTCCCTAAACTGGCATGCAAATAATTATCAGTGTCGATGATTAGTTAATATCTAAAATATGCATACATGATACATCTTAGTATCAGAAAGATTAGTTTGTTAAACTAAACTTTAACATTAAGAAAATAATACAGATTGGATAGATGGACTTAATATCAGCAAGACAGAGGTCTTCTCCTTGCTGCCATTCCTGTCCCCTTCCCAATTCTCTGTAAGATAATTGATAACTGTGAAGATGGTATTTATATAAAGAACAATTATGATCTTATTGATATTGAATGGACTACATTTATATTTCAAGAAATGGATTCATTCAGTATTGAATAACTCATTTCAGACAACAGTGATAAAACTATGTTCTAAATATTTCTGTGTTCCACTATGCCAAATTATAACTCCTTGTCTTCAATTATTGGCACTCTTTATAAGGATTTTTCTAAGGGAAAAAAAAAAACTCAATTAGCTTACTTTATCTAGCCAGCTTCAGACTAGACCCATACAATCACTCACCAAAATCATCTTACCATATGCACTGCCACTGAAATCCATATTCTTGGTTACTAAAAAATTTAACCCTTTTATCTCTGGAATGCTAATTCTGAATACCTTAGTTGTTAGTACCCCTCTCAAATCACTGTGTAATTACCCAGAACGTATCCTGTTTTCACCTCTTACTAATATGCCAACAATTTAGACTATAAGTATGAAGGTAGGTCACAATTTTGTATTTATCTTCTTAGTAGGTACTAGAGTATACTAGATGCCTGACATATACTTGCTGACTAATTGATTAACTTGGAACTTGGTGGATAAACTTTATCATAGATATTAAAGCTGCATTTACTATTTTGTCTTCCAGGAACAGGGTAAAATAGGAGTGGTGTTCAACATTGGCACAGTGGACATTTCCATCAAAGAGGAGAGCACCCCGGTAAATGATGGCAAATACCATGTTGTGCGTTTCACCAGAAATGGTGGCAACGCTACACTTCAGGTTGACAACTGGCCGGTGAATGAACATTATCCCTCAGGTACACATTTTATATTACACATTCCTCCCATCCTTTAAATTCTCATTCATACTTTTTTCTTAAGATTTTTCTCAGGGCTCCTATTAATCATTAAAATATAAATATAAAATTATCTTTGTGGATTTTATATGAATGAAGAACCCAATTGCTGGTGGTCTCAGACTACCACAAAAAGCTTCTGGAGGCTTATTAACCAGGTATTGCTTAACCAATCTGTTGAGGAACTACCTAATGCTGGCTGGCTCATACTGAATATAGGTAGGAAATGTAATATAGTACAAAAATTGCTGTATTTGGAGTTAAAGGTCGCTATTGTTTAGTCAGTCATGTCCAACTCTGTGACCATGAACCATAGCATTCTTCTATCCTCTCCTATTTCTTGAAGTCTGCCCAAATTCATGTTCATGAACCTGAATTCAGATCCTGACTTTACCAGTAAACATCAGTATGACTTCAGACAAGTCATTCAAGCTTTTTAAAATAAGAATATGTGAGGCTGGATGGCTATATGAAATTAGATGACTATTAAGATCCCTTCCAGATTGAATGTAAACTGTTTGCACTACTGTCTATCTACCCAGGTTACTTATACCTTCAGAATCCAATTCTTACCGTGCAACAAGAAAATTGGATTTATACACATATATTGTATCTAGGATATACTGTAACACATGTAAAATGTATGGGATTGTCTGTCATCAAGGGGAGGGAGTAGAGGGAAGGAGGAGAAAATTTGGGAAAAAATGAATACAAGGGATAATGTTGTAAAAAAAAATTACTCATGCATATTTACTGTCAAAAATTATAATTATAAAATTAATAATAAAAAAATTCTTTTATAAAAAAAAAGATCCCTTCCAGCTTCAAATCAAGGAATCCATGTCAAAATTAGGTTTTTTAAAAATAGTAATACAGAAAGATAACACAATTGAAGAAAAGAACCTATAGTATTCTTGATTTTTGATCTAAAATCAAGATGATGCTGATACCAAATTTGGTATTTATGTTGCCATTTAGCCAGTTTAATGAAAGTATAATTATGATAGTAGTGGCAATGGTCTTTCTAACTGAAAGTATTGCAAACCTTCATTGGTTTATGAATAAACTACACTCTAACTTCTCACATTTAGGTGGGTAACAATGAAAAGAACAAGGTCCAAATTCTAGGCCATAAAGTTAACTTGTTTAACATTATCTCCCTTTTTAAAAAATTAATGTTAGGACCTAGTAGACATTATCAAGATCAATAGTACAAGATCAATAATTGTTATTATTGTGTATGCACATTTAAGACTTTGGTTTGATTTTGGGTTCAAAAAATTTACAGAAGAAGAGCTTCCAGAACTGTCATTATGACAGAAAATTTACTACTTTAAATGGGGATTGTCCAAATATACTTTCTTTTCTCTCTTTCTCCATCCTAATTTTCATACTGTTATGTTTTCATTTTTGATCACCTATGATAGAATTCTCTTTTTTTAAGATAATCTGGTTAGGGCTATAGAATTAAATAGAAATTTTGTGCCACACGTTCAGAGATCAACTACTGTTCTTGATTTACTTGTCACATATTTTTCTAATGTGAAATCTCTTACCAAATGTGAGTACTGTCATCATTCCCTAGGTTCCAAGTTTTGTCACATTCTGCCCCCAATGAGGTAATCACAGATGATTATTAGTAAACCGTTGGGCATTTTACCAAATGCTTTTATTTTATGCCACCAGTCAAGGGTTTACCTTTTAATTATGCCACTTGAGAGAAATACCCAAGGCACATTTCACCTAATTGTTTTTCAGGACTCTTTCTTAACACATTATTTAAGAGATAAGATTGCCACATCTAAGTCAGTCTTATTTCAATTTATAGCCTCTTGATAGCTTAAATATTTCCAGCCTTTCCTCTGCAATACAAGGTCTAATAAAAAAACATAAAACAAAACAAACCAGCTCGCTGGGTTCCCAAAGGTGTTTGAGAAATTAATTCTATTTCTTTGGTCTCACTATCTCTCTTTTCATACAATAATAGTATGACCCTGTGTCTTTATTCTACCTTCTTTTAGCTCTTTTGGGTTGTCATAGATGAGCCTTGATGGAGGTATTCCTGTAGAGGATGAGCTTTTGAAAATAGCTAGAGGCTTTATAGGATATTTCCCTGGCATCCAAATGCAAGATACTAATAGAAATGATTTTCTTTTCAAAATGCATGTTACTTAAACCCTAGAGGGGAAAAAATACCCAAAATGGATAGAGATCTTAGAAGCTGTTCATTTGCTCATAGGGAAAGAGCAATCAATTCTGCTCTGTGAATATTATCATTGGCCCTGCTAGTGCTGCTAGAGGGTCTGTCTATGTTTCTATTACAAATTTCAAGGCTTTCTAAATTGGTATTAACCACATGCCCTAAGCTCACACAGAAAATACAAAGCTAAACTGCCAGCAATAGAACTTGCATATCTTTTGTCATTGCTAAACTATAGATGTATAAGCAACCTGGTGACCCTTCTGTTTTTGTCTGTCTCGGAAATTCTTTGTAAGTTCTGTTTCAAATAATGTGTAGCTTTGCAGTTTGCCCCTAATATTGAAGCTTTCTTTAGCAGTATTTCTTCCCTGGAAAAGATTTTTTTTTAAGTATTTTTAATCATTTTTGGTAGAGTCCATTACAAACAAAAGAATTATATAATAATATATATAATTTATGTAGTTTTTTTTAGTTTTACAAAGACTTTTACAAATCTTGTCTAATTTTCTCTCCACTCTATCCCCATTTTACCACTGAAGAAATTGAGACAGACAGAGGCTTAATTCCTTGCGTAGGGTCACATTACTAGTAAATATCAGTCTGGATTTGAACTGAGGTCTTCTTAACTTCATATCCAGTACTGATTCACTATGCACTTAGCTACTTCTAACACGTAAAGTTCCATAGAAAGTTTAAAAACTTTAACAATCATTATTCCATTCAATTATCTCCCTTTAGAGAAGTGTGAAAGATATCAGTGTTTCAGAAACCATCTAGGCAGAATGGACTGATTTGTTCAAAGAACCTTGGTCTCTAGGAGATATTTTTGATAACATCTTTAAAAAGAAGTCACCCTATCCTCTATACTACTATCTCAACTACCCTATAAGGTAGTGAGGGCTATTTTTACAATCCTCATTTACCCATATACATAACTACACACACATATACAGGTGTGTGTGTATAAATCCAATTTCGTGAAACTCTGGATAAGATGATTTCTAAGGTCCATTTTAGCTCACATTGATCATCTTATAATCTGTATATCAGTGGTTAAGTTACTAAAATATGCGGGAGTAAAAGTCCATTTTAGGCAATAAGATGTCTATATAGTAATTATAAAGCATTGATGATATGCTTACCGGTAGGTCTTGGTCACTGAAAATAATGAATCCTATGAAGTAGTCACATTATTTGAATTTACATTGCATGTTTCTACTATGCTAAAACTAGTCTTATTTTACATTACAAGAATACAAATACATGATATTACTTCCCAGAATTCACTATTTGTACTATTCAAGGTCCTGGTTATACAATATTCAGTTGAAATAGCTTTCAACATTCAAATAAACCATTACCATTTACCCTTGATTGCCTAAATTAGAAAATCTTATGATCTTCCAAATTAGAACTTGACTTCTATTTTAAGCCCTTGAGTATATTTGTACCGAGACAAAAATTGATTCACTTTTTTATATTTTCTACCTTTTCTTACTTGTAAGTGGGAAGAATTGTATTCCTCACAATGTATCTCCTTGGAGTATTGGAAGAATCCCTCAGAGTAAAGTGTTACACTGTATTTTAAGCACAATTTGGCAATAGCAGCTACATAAAATAAGTGACTTCCCTTTAAAGATGTTATCAAAAATATCTCCTAGAGACTAAGCTTCATTGAACAAATCAGTCCATTCTGCCTAGATGGTTTCTGAAACACTGATTTCTCTCACACCTTTCCTACTCCCCATGTATTTATTCTGTTTTGGAGCTTGTTATATTAATCATTAAAACATTCAAAGAAGAAATGACATTATTTGTCTAATGCTAATGCTTAGAAGGCAAAGCAGCTCCAATTCAGAGAACATGATATCAGAGACTTTATGCTTCATTGAGGTCTCCCACTCAGAAATGAGCTAGTCAAACTGTGCAGTCTTCTCATGGGCATTGATAGAGCTTTACTGGAACATCCAACCAGAAAGTATTTGGAGACCAGCTGGGCATAGGGCATGTAAGGTTCCCTCTTTTTGAATCCCAGTTGTCAATCAACAAAAGAGTACAAAATGATAATGGAATTAGTATAAAAAGAATCTCCTAACTGTTCGTTCAGAAATAAATAATAATAATAATTTTTAAAAAACATCCCTAGGGAAAGGGCATATTTTGCTTTATTTTGAAACTGATAATAGAATAATGAGGTATTTAGAAAGTGAGATAAAAGAACAAGAAGTTCAGAATGACCTTTCAGGCAATGACAAATGTTCCATGTAACACTTCCATTCTTGTCTTGAAACCTTGTAAGGGCAGTGGTGATAGAAAGAAAGTAGGAATATGAAAAGTAAGTCTAACGGGGAGAAAAGGAATTTATTTAAGCCTGAGGCTAGCATCTTCATGGGGAAATTTAGATAGCTTAGAATGTTAGGAATCATTTCTTAGATATTCCTATGACTGACTGGATCGTAGAAAGCTAGGTGTAGTATTGCAACAAGACTATAGGACTTGTAATTTAAAGACATGAATTCACATTCCATTTCTATCACTTAGCCATATGACTTCTCTTATATAATTTCCTGCTTTTGGACTTCCTGTTCCTCTAAAGTAAAATGAGAGAGTTTTATGATGAATTCTAAGATGTCCCCCCCACCCCAATCTTAACCTGGGATTTAATTTTATTAGACTATAAGTTCTTTGAAGACAGAGATTATCTTTTGTCTTTTTTTTTTTTTTTTTTTTTTTTTTGGCAAATCCAGCACTTAGCACAGTGCCTGGCACATGTAGGTGATTAATAAATATGTATTGATCTAGTGGTAAGTATACATGCCATTATTCACAGAACAGAAGACCCTGACCATATTGGGACTAGATTTTCTAAGATATACTTTAATGGACCTGGGGCCTATTCCAAGGGATATTCCATTTGTTTGTTCAGACTGCAGCCTATCTTTATATACCCATTCAATATTATTCTTATCTATGCTCTACTATAAGTCTGCTACAGGAGTTCCATCCAATATCCTTAGGACGTTCTTCCTTATGTCACAAAGAAACCAATGGAGCACAAAAATTATCTTGGGAAATTAAGTACCATTGCTCCAAATTCAGGATGGCAAGTTACATCAAGCCAAAGGGACACCTCAATTCTGAAATGAGAAAGTTAAACTCAATAGTCCCCCAAATTCTCTCCAGTTCTCAATCATTTTGTCCCAAGACATTTCAAAAGATAACCCATAAAAACATTAATAAACAACACAGAGCTCCCATCCTTTGACAACCAAGGTGTTATTTCACTGGCTCTGGGAAATGGGATTGTGATCATCTATAAAAAATGATCTTTTACACTAGTGCTCCATGGGAGCTTCCACATAGAATATGGTTTACTCAGAAAACTGTCTGACTTCAAGATGGTTTTCTGTAAATACTTAATAACAGACTAATATACTCTCCTTTCCTTTCTCTCCAAAAGCATCAGTGATGAACTATCCTCAAATGATGAGTGGCTATGCAGCAGAATTAATTATGGGTGTAAGAAGGCAATAGTGAACCCATTAAATTGAAGGTAGTCTTCCCATGGTGTCAGTTCTCAGGGAGCATTTTGTTAAGTGAAGAGTTTTTTCTGTGAAAAACTATTTCCCTTTTTCCATGAATCATCTCCAAAGTAAAGCAAAATAAAATAAAATAAAATAAATATATATATATATTTTTTTTACCACAAGAAACCTTATAGTCCCTGCCAGAAGCCAGTTCAGGTAAGGAAAGCCTCTGACATGTTTTATTTCAAACTGTAATAGTTTTTACATACTCTGAGTCTTTTACATTGAGATGAGAGAGCTTTTAAATGCAGATCTCCATGTACAGGATGAGATCATCGAGATTTCTAAGGGTTAAAAACAAATCTAGGAGCTTGACATGAAACTGAAACTCCGGAGGCCCTGGTCTTTCATTAATTCCTAGCCAGGAGGTTGTCTTTGCCTGTCTTTCTATTTTTGCATGTGAAGATTTGAGTCTTTGCCAGATTTGGAATATGCATTAAAATGAACTACATCTACCTGCTCATTCATCCATGCAAGACAAAATCTACCTTCAGTTTCAGCAGGGAAGAAAAGGGAGATGGTGAAGAAACCCAAAGAAAGCAGGTATAAAGATGATTGGAATGGAATGTGATTTCAGTTATATTTGTAAATATCAAATTTAAAAATTGTAAAGGCAAATTCTAAAAGAAACAGATCCCTGTAGGCTTCATATTGGCTTAGAAAACATAAATTAATATTCTCCATATTTTATTTTATTTATTTTGTTAAACTTTTCACTTTTTATTTTAATCTGGTTGAGGCATTATTCAGGGATTTTATAGGCAACATGTCCTAAGGGTCTGAGTTTGACATTTATGGTTTAGAACATTTGTCTTTCTATGCTTTTTAAGTTCTTTTGACTCTCTGGTCCCAATTCTTTCTTCCAAGTTTGATAGGTTCCTATTCAGAGTAGCTGATATTGTTTCTTATAATCTAATATGATATAAGAGAGGACAACATGACATTCTGAAAAGGGGATGAGATTGGGAATGAGGAAATTTAAATTCTACTATTAACTGTACGATTTTCAGTAACTCACTTCATCTCTAAGAACTATTATTAAACTACTATTAAACAAGTTCACTTGATGGAGATGGTCACCAACTTTCCTTTTGACAGTAGCCTTCTATTCATGCACTATCTTTGCTTTGGTTTGATGAAATCTGTTAGGTACCAGGCCTTTATCATTTAATGCAGAATTAAATGTGAGAGGGAGCTACATAGAAGAACTTTGTATCTGGTTTCAATTAGGAAAACATGATTTATGATCACACAAAGATTTTAATATAGACAAGAGCAAGGAGGTCAAGAGATGAATGCAGGTCCTTTCATGCAAGTCATCTTGATATAAAATGCCCCTCCTGCCCACCTTCTTGCCTTGCTTGTGTATGTATATGCATGTGTGTGTGCATATATGCATGTGTATAGTGATTCACATAATTTGTACATGTGTACATACATTCATGCATGTATATACACATATACAGAGATGTGCATAAGCACATACACACATGTATATACATACCTATACATAGATACATACACATATAATTAACACATGGTTGACAAAGCTGATCAAAAGGAACCAGGCTATTTTGCCAGCTGGCTGAATTGACTCACTCTTTTCCACAAAGTTATCATCTGGCAACAAGATAGTAATAACATCACCACTTTCAAGTGTTATTGTGCTTTGTGGTTTGCAAAGTGCATTATCTTATTTACCCTTCCTAACATTTTACTAGGAAGTAAAATTCCCTGCCTTGGGCCAGGTAATCCATCCCCTAGTATCTAGTCTGTCTTTAACAACAATATTCTTCTGGTGTTATATGGGAACAAGTCAGAAAATATTAAAACCATAGAAGAATTAGCATGTGATTGTCATTAAAAAGATCCATGGATCAATGTATGGTAATTATGAGCAGATGACAATACATTAATTACCCCCCCAAAAAAGGAATTCTATAAGAAAAATTATCTAAAGGACCATCAAACAAAGATGCACTGATCATATACCGACAGCAGATTAATTGATGAATTGCTTATAAATTCCATTAGTATCTAGATCCACTGTGATGAATTTAAGGCAGGATTGGATGAGAGTCTCACAGTATGAGCAGGTATAGATGATTTGTGATCTGTATCATTAGAAGGAATACCTACATTAATAAGTTTATAGATCCATTGGAGTACTGGAATGAAAAATGGCAAGTGATGAATTATTGTATGTATATTACAAATAATAAAATGAAGGTTCAGAAAGTTGAAGTGTCTAGTCACTGAGCTAATAATTGGTAGAATCAGATATTTAGCCTAGGTTCTGTTTCCAAAACCATGGAGCTTTAAGGGACCTTGCAAGAAATTGTTCTCTGTTAGGGTCTTTTGTGAGTATTACTCCCTAGATTTAATGGAAATTTAGAATGGTCACAGTGGAGAAGCTGAATTTCTATTAATAGAAATGAATGATGACCCTGAAAGTCCCCTTTGCCAAACTTCCATTCTTCATATACAAAAACAACAAAGAGGCAGTTTTGAAATTTAATGGATAGTTTTATTTGCTTATAGTAATAGTTTGGCCTGGAAAGTGCAGAATATGACATTCATTATCACACTTTACACTGCCAAATGTATCCAGGTAATTCACTGGGATGAACCAGTTTTGGACCTTTGAGCCCTATAAAAAGTCATGCCTTGTACCTGTTTCTAATGGCACCTATCTCTTCTCCCTCTTCTCTGCCAGGAGAAGAACCTCATTGTCAATATTAGGGTACTTCAGTACACAGACATCCTCTATCTTTTTTGATTCTGCCCTCTCTTTCCATACCATCTCTAAGCAGTTATGCCACATGGGTTGACCTTTATTAAATAAAGGTCTGTTTTATTGCCTACTAATCAGGAGGTGGGAAAGTAAATGAGGAAATATTGGGGACAAAGGGTCAGGGATGAAGGGAAGAATGGAGAGGGGTTTAATTCTGGTTATATCAGCCAAATTTCTTTTCTTCACTGTGATTTTCCAGCCACAAAATAAATAGCCTTGTATCTTACAAGCTAAATACAATTACCACTATCAAACCTAGAGCCTTTCTCTCCCTGTAAATGTCTCTTGGAAGCTGATAAGCTTTTCAAGGGGAACTGTGGGCTTCTGCCTAATCCTGAGATTAAATGCAGCCACCCAGAAGACAGCCAGAGATAATTTTTTTCTCTCTCCCCAGGAGAGAAGAGGTGGGGGTAGGAATATAGGGAGAACACCCAGATCCTCTCTTGAGATATTAAGCGGACATGCACACGACTCAAGGTTATTTGTAAAGGAATTACAAGAAACACAATTGAGCTTGTTATAATGATGAGGAATTACATCAGATAAAGTGATGGTTGTTATAGTTACTAAAGATGAGACTTATCAGGGATACCTCTGGGACCGGGTAAGGCTTGTGGGCAGGAGGGTGATTGAGGGAATTAATTTTTTTTTCTATTAAATTCTCTGCTACTGTATTCAGTGCTCATTTTAAAGTTTTCTGACCCTAGTATATCCTTCTAAAAACTGAAGAACACATGATACTGAATTTTATGTATATATCTTAAATCATAAAAGACTGTATCTATATGACAAATAATATAGACTTCAAGTTCTGTTATTGAGGGGAATGGGTTTGTGATGGACCTATATAGTCTATAGTCTTTTATCATCCCCTTAGATCCATTTATATTCAAAAAAGCAAAAAAAAAAATATTAGGTAGGATTTATGAGCAATCAAGGACCATTTTTTTTTCCTTTATGCAAAATCTGTTCAGGGATCATACTGATAATCTTAGCTGCTTCACACCCTATTATACATAAACTGATTTAACTCAAATGGACATGCAAGTAGACTTGCTTACATGATGTACCTGCTAAATGATTTCATTGAGAACTACACACAAAAACTCTCAAGCAATTTGCATTTTAAAAAGTTTACTCTAGGAGCAGTTAGGTGTTGCAGGGGATAGAGCACCAGTCCTGAAGTCAAGAGGACCTGAGTTCAAATGTGATCTCAGACACTTAACACTTACTGGTTATGTGATCCTGGACAAATAACTTAAGTCCAATTGCTTCAGAAGAAAAAAAAAAAAAAAAGCTTACTCTATTGCTAATTGAAAATGCCTAATTTAATTCACAAATTTGGGCAATTCAAAGCTCTGCTCACTCCATTGAGCACAATGCTTGTCTTATTACCTTGGAAAAGTTACATAATGTTACTTTCTGAATTTCTCTGTAGAATGGGTAGATTAATAGAATAAAAATCATTAGGATAAGGCATTTAGGAAGAAATGTTTACTTTTTTTCTTTGAACTTGAGTGAAATCATTACCTAATAAGCATATATAATAATGTAACATATCTAAAACATTCCATATCTTAAAATCCTTCTCAATTTAATTCCTGTGAAGGAAAAGTATTATAAATTTCTAGGTCTATTTCTTTAGTCTATAAGATATATTAAGCTTTTTCAAGAAAGATACTACATAAATATCCAATAATAAAATTATTCACACAGATTGTATATGTGTGTGTGTGTGTATCACACACAACATTTATAATTCTATAAAACACCGAAAGGCACTATGTGTTGTAAATCACTCAATCAATAGTAATCATATTTTGGCTTATCTCAAAAAGATAAAGATAACCCACTCCTCTCCTCTGCAGTCCCTTTCAATATGCCCAGTACATAAAATTGGAGAAAGTATTGGATGGAATGAGGAGAAAAGTGAGTTAAAGGCACAATTATTCTTAACTCTGAATTTCATAGAAATTATTGTATTTAATTAGCTCCCCAATATTTATCTATAGCTTTTCTCATGATATTTGATTTTTCACATTATTAGTCCTTGCATGGTTCTCCAGCAAGTATTGCAGTTTTTCTGGTTGGCATGAGTTAAGGGAATATGTAAAATATCATTGATGGATTTTTAAAGCATCTCAGTAAAATAAAATAAAAAAAACTTTACATATGTAAAAGAGGTAACTTACAAAGCAGTAATTGTGACATACAATTTGAAGATGATGATGGCATAGAACACATGGAAAACACACTGTCAAAACATACGACCACAAAATGACAATTTGATGAAGACACCATTCATTGCAAATCGCAACAAAATTCAGATATTTTAAAAATGAATTTAAAGCTGTAACCCTCCTCCCAATCTCTTTAAGATATCATGTGTTATAATGATGCTACCCCCATCATGAGTATGCTTTGAGTTTGAGTGAAGCTGTTGCCTCTTACCCTTTGCCTTTGATCATATTCACAGATTTTTTTTTAATTAATGAAGAAAAATTAGGATTTGAGTTGTAGTCTTATGACCATGAAATATCTTTTCTTTTTAACTAACATATAGGAATTAAGCCCTGGCCTTTGGGTATATAAGCCACTGTAATGTCATAGAGGGCTAACTAACTGAAATACATAATTAAGTAAATGAAGATGTTCTTATATGTACCTTTCAGATGACCATATTTAGACTCATACATACAGAAGCACTCACATATTTGAATTAAAAAGGCAAAACTCATTAATTCCTTTACAGATGTAAGTTCACTTAGAAACTATATTCACAAAACCCTGCCCTAACTAAACCATCTCAGGGCACACAATGAGCATTGTAATAGCACTAATTAAACATTTATTCAGAAATGTACTACAGCTTAACTTGTAATTGCCAGTCCCAATTTAATTAAATTGAGTTTGCTCATAAAATTATATATAGTATAATGAATTCTCCCCATTCAATGCTAAATCTTTATTTCATTTATATATAGCCCTGTGTCACAAAGATGGGGATGATAACTCTGGCTACCTATCTCTAAATGGGGGACATTTAGGAGAATGATATCCACAAATCCAACTTTTATTTGAATCATTTCAGTCATGTCACACTCTTTTGGACCTCTTTTGAGGATTACCATTTCCATTTCCAGCTCATTTTATAGTTGAGGAAATTGAAGCAAACTGGTTTAAGTGACTTTTCCAGGGTCATACAGATAGGAAATGTCTGAAGCCAGATTTGAACTCATAAAGCTGTCATCCTGATTCCAAACTCAGTGCTCTATTCACTATACCACCTAGATAAGGATCAGTTGAAACCCTAGTAGTTTAGTGAGATTGGATCTGTAGGTGCTGAGTTTGAATTCTTGCTTAGCTACTTACTAGCTGTTTAATTCTAGATAAATGATTTGAATTTTCTAAATTTCAGCTTCCTTATTTGTAGAATAACACTTTCCCTCCCTTTTCCAGGGGCTTATCTTGAGGAAAGTTCTATGGTTTTAGTCAATGAATAGTCAATAAACATTTATTAGATAGCACATCTAATAGATAGATGTTATTAGGCATTATTTAAGTACTATGTACACACACAAAAAAAAAATCCTTGCTTTCAAGGAGTTCACTGTGTAAAAGGGTAAACCACATGTAAACAACTTTGTACAAGCTATAGAGAGGATAAACTGAAAATAGAAAGATCAAGTGGGATTGGGAAAGTTTTCCTGC
Source organism: Sminthopsis crassicaudata (assembly GCF_048593235.1). Lineage (NCBI taxonomy): Eukaryota > Metazoa > Chordata > Mammalia > Dasyuromorphia > Dasyuridae > Sminthopsis > Sminthopsis crassicaudata. The sequence continues at coordinate 307,860,343 of NC_133618.1, read as the reverse complement.
AGAAGATAACATTTTAGTTAGGATTTAAAGGAACCCAAGAGGGAGAGATGAGGAAGGAGAACATCCCAGGCATAGAAGACAGACAGCATATGAAAATGTCTAGAGAAATTAGATAAAGTGATTTTTATAAAAATATGAAAATTTTTATGTGTTTAAAGATTACATGGAATAGAAGAAAGTATACTGGATTAGAGTCAGAGAAGACTGGTTGAAACCGCTGCTTTGCTCAAATTGCTGCCTCTAATCTTTATCCAAGAAAAAAAAAATCTCTGGGTTTCCACTTTCTCATTTGTTGATATAATTGAAGGTTGCTTCAGATGGTCTTTAATGTTCTTTTTTCAGTCCTAAATATTACAAATGTATGTGTTTTAACATAAATCATTATAATAGCTAGAATTCACATAGATTTTTAAAATGTATTAAGCAATTTGTTTCATTTGATCTTCTCAATGGGAGACTATTAATATTTCCATTTTTAAAATGAAGAAATAGATTCTGAAAAAGATGTCATGGCTTGCCCAACATCACTTATGTAGCCTGTTAAACAATATTTGAACTTGTCTTTCTGATTCCAGCTTGAATATTCTACCAACTATGTTACCTAGTTGCCAAATAGGATTTAAAAGTAAAAAATTCATTTTCCTAATTTTCTGCAGTGCTTCCCTTAGAGTTGGGATAAGTAGTAAGAGGCTAATGTTAAAGAAGTGAGTAAATTGAGACAACCAACCCCTATTACCATGTTTTGGATATTTTAAGTATTGGAAACTCCATGTTAAAGTTTAGTTGGGCATGAAAAACTGAGTGAAACAAGAATATATAATCCATTCACCTGTGTTTTTTAAAATGCAAATATAATTTTTCATGCACTCAGTAGCAAATGTCCTGATAAATTTCTGTTAACAGCAGAATAGTAACACTACATAATGCAAGCATAAAATGCAAAATAAGCTTTGTAATGCAAGTCAAGTGCTCTTGCTTCTATTCAGCTAAGATAAGTTCTATTCATACAAAATGAATTCCTGTTTATCTAGAGAAATGCCTTCCTCCTTTTCTCTCTATCATTTACAGGTTTTGTAACTTTCTTCACAGTCTCTGATCCAACTGCTCCATTACATTCTCAGAAACATGATTTCCTCTTTAGTATTTCCCTATTTGGATACAAGTATTTATTATTCTCTATATCTTTCCTGTCCAAATTTTGTCACTTTTAATTTCTCCCAGTCTAGATCATTCTTAACCTACTGGCCAGAACTTTTTAAGTTATACTTCTGTCCAATCTATCTCATGCTATATATCTGTTTTTTTGTTTTTTTTTTTTAATAAAGGGTATGCTGAGGCTATACTTATCTTCTACTATCTGCATCTGTATTTTTAAAAATCCAAGATGATATAGAGAAAAAAAAGTGTTGGAAGGGAAATAAAAAACTAACTGTACTCCCAATTAGTTTTGTGAACTCAAGGAAGTCACCTTAAATCTCTGGATCTTCATATCCTCTTTGTAAAGTGAAGTGAGAGAGTACATGATTTCTAGATCCTTTGACCTATGACCCTTTGATTTATAAAACCATGGCTTGTCCATACCTCAGGCTTGAGAACTATTCTAATTGTTTTTTCATGCTCTGGAATGCTACACGATTTATTTGATATCCAAAGTGTTATTATGTAAATAATTTGTTTTAAATTAGATGGCAATGACAGAAGACTGCTAAGTCACAGAAATGCTGTCTGAAGAAGAAAAATTCAAATAGTAAATCCAGATCATCAAACCATTTTATTTTTATATTGTTATTTTTTTGTCATGTTAGGCTTGCTTTGGTTTTCTATTCAAATGAAATAATCAAGATAAGTGTTTGATCTTTCTTGTGCATATTTTTTCCTTCATCTTGTTCCCATATTATTCCATATTGTTACTGCTTTCAGCCAAACAGTTGACCAGGGGGGGTGGTACAACTTGAATACAGAATATTATTCAGATCTCCTTGTTTGCTGGAATCTCAGGGCTAGATAGAATTCCACATAATTATAGCTCACATACCACAATCTTGATGCTGATTTACCCTTGTTCACAGGAAGGCAAGAGAGAATCAGAAATCATCAAAACCACCCACTTCCAAAAGTATAGATTAAAGAACTAAATTCCTATGGCAAAGAGCTAGAGACCTTATAAAGAGAATTGCACAGGCACAGTACCTATTCATCTTTACAGGCAGCAGGGTGGTGAAGGATGAAATTAGTATTGTGCCTTCATTATTACTTATTGTACTTTGCTGAACAGTCATCAAAAGTGAAGTGTCAGGGCAGAATCCTTAGGTTATCTGGGTGAACAGGAGATGTAAACCCTTCTGTGAACTCTGACTCAAGAAGAATAATCAACAGTTGACAGTAATAACCAATAAAAAATGGAAGCATCAGGAAATTACACTCTTCCCTGCAATTCATCTCCTCAATCTAATTATCCTGTATACTTACTAATGCTATAAGTGCTATTTGACAAGACAGCATTGGTTCATCTATAGTTGTTTCATGAACTCAGGCAGATTGAATCACTCAAGGGCCTCCTTTTAATCTCTTTTGGATCATTATTGCAAAGATGAAAGCAGATTTCTGAGAGGTGAAATTCAAAGGAACACAGCAATTAGAGATAGTAAGAGTACTAGGTCATCCAGTCCATTTCCCTGACCAGGTCAGAAATATTTCCTGTGATATAGATTTTAGTGATTTGTCTAGTTCAGTTAAAAAATGACACAAATGATATTTCCCTTTCTTTTTTTGAAGGACAATAGATTTCTCTGATTTCACCTACTCAGTCCCAATTTTTCTTTGTTCAGTTCAACTCTATCATTCACAGGACTGATAAGTGAAATATATTGAATTATACCTATCAAATTTGTTTTATGGCCCCTTATAAAAATATAGTACCAGTATCCCTCAGTTAATATCATTTATTAATTACTTCCATAAATACTGACTTAGGCCAAGAAGGCACAAATAGTTCCATGGAAACTAAATAATTAAATGGGATGGGGAAGAGTGAGATAACCCTGAATCTGCACTTAATTGATACTATCTCTTGAACATGTTTCAGGGAAATTAAGATCATTATTATGGATGCATTTATGACATCTGGATAATATTATTGAAAAAAATCAGTTGGGGCAATATTGGATAGATTTTGCCCATAGTTGCTTCTAAATTATGAGTGCCCACACATGTTTTTCTTGAGAAAACTATGAAATCCCTCCCTCATTAGTGACTAAAGTCATGAACAGGGAACAACAATTAATGTTCTATTTATATTTTGTATTGTCAGGACCTTATGCCTTAACTTGAGATGGTAACACATAAAAGTGTTAATTTAGCTTGGGTGCTAAATATAAATTAGAAAAAGTAATAAATTCTAGCAATTTTACAGTTAGCAATATCTCTATTAAAAAATCCTACTGAAGTGGTGGCCTTGACAATACAAATGCAAATAAAATTATAGCTCTTGAATAATTGTATTTTGGCATCATCAACATAATCATTAAACATGGTATACAGAGAGATACATTTTATACATGTATAATACACATACAGACACATACATGCATGTATATGTGTGTGTCCATTTATATATGTACATAATGATATATATTTCTTGAGTTGTCAGTGAAAATTTAGAGTTCAGTGTGCTTTTCCTTTTTAAAAAAAGTTTTAAAATAAACTTTACTGATGTCCTTTGTCTCAGAAGTCCCCTATGTCTATGTCTGTTGTTGAGTTTCTTTATTTATTCTCCAGAACTTCACTGGTTTTTCTCATTAAGATTAGTTCAATTTCCTTTAGTTAACTTTTTCATTTAGATTGTTCTACTTATTTTGTCATTTTCCTTTCTTTTGGTTCTACTTATTTCTCTTTGTATCAGTTCATATATCTCCCCCTTTTTTATACTTTAGTCTATTGAGATTTTGAATCATCCAAGTAGCTACTTTCAGTTCTGTCTTTCAGATTTGTTTTATTTTTTTTTCTTTAAATTTGTTTTCTAACATCTTTCCTGGTGTTTTTTACTCAGGTATATAATTCACTTTATACTGGTAGTTCCCAATATTTTTTATCCTAAATGTGACTTTGGGTTCCAATGTATAGATGGAAGCAAAGAATAGCTGCTATTTTGAAAACCAGTAACACTTTAATATGGGAGTAGAAAAGTTATTTGGATAGGAGAGTCTTATTCTCAAAGTTAAATTATTCCACATGGAGGAACTCCTTTCTACCTTTGAGCACTTGATTTTAATTAAGGAGTGATTGGACTTCATTGTCCATTCTGACCCTGACAACTACATGAGCAAGGTGATGAGATCATGTTTTTCCTTAGAGAAACTAATGTTCCCTAGAAATTCCTGAATAGGGGAAATTTAAGAAGTGAGCTATCCACTAATCTTATATTGATGAGACTCTTCATCTCAAAGTAAACCTTTCTGTTTCCATCAATCTATCTCAAAATGGAAAAGATTAACTATCCCATAATCTTTCATCACCTCATCCTATATGTCTCCACTATTAGCTTCTTGACAGAGGAAGGTAGTGAGACTACTCACCTTCCTGCTTTTCCCCACTATCTTCCCTTCAGAAGCTCTGCTCTCAGCCACTTGTTCTGAGCATCAAATGCCTATTCTGTGTGGATAGAAATGGAGAGCAATATGTTCCCAACTTTTGATTGTTACTAATTTTTTCTCCTCAAGGTAACTCTCTCTAACTCTCCAAGGCTAAAAAGCAATAATTACTCACATTCTGATTTCAGTCCTGATTGGTATGGGAATTTTAAGGTGTTTTGATTATAATTTGAATTGGTTTACCCTTTTTAAGCAATTGGTTGGTTCCTTCCTCCCATAAATTGGTGCTGGGTTTAATGCAGACATCTGATTAGCTTAGTATCCTTCAGCTCAGAAATTCTAAACTCATTAATTGACTAGCCTCAGTCTCCCTGGATATTGCAATTATAGGTGTGGGCCATCATTTCTGGGTCTTAAAAGAACTTCTGCATTGGTTCATAAAGATTTAGTCTTTTTTTTTCTTACTGAATCAGTAGAACCCTGATTCCAAATCTTTTCTTTCCCTAGTACCCATCTTTCACACAGGATGCCTGTCTCATCAATTCCTTTAGCTTCACCCCCCCAAAAAAGTTATTCTTCCCTTTTAGCCAGACTATCATCACATGGACTCATGAAGTAGTATCATGGCCACCTACATTTCAACACAGGACATAATGAAAGCCATCCAAGGTCTCTTTGATCTATTCAACCATAGTATACCTGTTCTACCTCCAGCTTGCCAATCTCTGGTGTGTATAACTCTTTAGATGAGTCCCAGGAAGGTTGTAGCTCTCAACTAATCTTATCCTAGATCCAAAGGATCTATTATGATAATTCCTTTGATTCCTCAAAATCATGTTAGCTCTCATTCAAAGGTTGGAATCCAAGGTTCTTCCTATCCTAAGGATTTCTTATCTCTTTACTGTGAAATGTGACATTTTAGAGTATTTTTCAACTTTGTTTAGCAAATGATAGGGAAATATTTTAACTCCTCTTAAAAAAAAGCATAGTTTATCATTTCCTTTTAAACAAAATGCTTGCATCTTTCAAAAGTGATTTGGCAGGGTTCTGTTTAAATCTTTTCTGGGTGGCTTTTATAATGTATTTGTCTTTGTTATTGTTATAGGAAATATCTCTCAAGTTAATAAAATCTACAAGTTTTATTATATAAGCATATGGATCAAATTTTCAAGATTAAGAATACAAGGCATTTGATTATTTTGCTTTAATTTTTTTTTAATAATACCACAACCTTAAAGGTTTCTCTAGATGGTTTTTCCTCAGCTCAAGTACAGCATTATTTATTGTTGTTCTTGGATGCTAGAGTTTTTGTTATGTGATAGTTCTTACAAATAGATAAATTTGAATTAATTTGCAAGTAATGTTAAATAATGAATCTAAACTATAAAAAGTTATTAGATTCCCTAAGGTTCATTGCAAAAATTTTGATTCTTGTACCATATTATAGTAGTATTACATAAACTTGAAGCAAAATCTTGCACTAAATGATATATGGCTGCTATTTAACAAGGTGGTTGAATTTTAGAAATTCCTTTAAAATGTCATGCTTTCTAAATGAAATTGGTGGCAATAAAATAGTTCTACAATCAATTGATCTTGATTGTATTGATCAGAGTCAAATTAAAATTGTCTTTTCTATTTTTAATGAACATTTCAATGTAATTTCAGAAGAACAGAAAAAAAATCACTTTTATAATATATTATATATCTGTTTACCTCATCATATGTAGTTTTTTCTTTCAAAACTTGTATGTATACATGTTTCAGATTTTTAAAACTATTATATAGGAAAAGTTGAAAAGAAACTTTAAAAGGAAAAATAGTTTCAAAGCAATTTTCATTTGGTATATCAGTTTCATGTTGAAGTAAAGTGCAGTTCTAATGAATTACATATTAAAAAACCATATTTGTCAAAGAAGCAAATGATTTTTTAAAAGTTGTCAAATTTGCAAGTGATACAAAATTCAGAGTCACTTCTACTATATTAAACAATAAAATTTGAGATTTAAAATTCTTTTGGAATGATGGACTAACTATAAAATATTATCATTTAATAGGGATATATGCAAAGTATAACTCTAGTTCAAAAACTCCACGTATAAGAATACTTTGCATTATGCCTATCTTGGTACAGCAAATGATGTACATGTTTCAGTTCACCACATAAATATATTCTGCAACTATATTTCCATCAATATTTAGATCTGTGTGCATATATTGTTCCACTTAGGAGCAGAAACAGCCCTGGTATGGGCATTCCCCTTGTTTAAGAAAGGCAAGAGAATCATAAAACATTTAAGCCATCCATCCACCTTCAAAAATTCTGATTTTCCAGTTGAGGATTGGATAGAGAGTATTGTACAGCTACAGAGGCCAGTGTGAATCACTTAGAAACTATAAGTGAAAAGACTTTGAAGACAGTAATATACTAAACAAATGTATTAATTTTATATCTGTTGAGGTATTTAAACACCTAAATGTGAATTCAATTTTATGCTTTGTTATTAAATTATACTGTCCAGACAAAGGGAAGTAATTTTTCTATTCATGGTTGACACTAGTTAGATTATATACCAAGAATTTTGTGTTTAATCATTGGGGTGTGAGGTTTGATGAGATGGCTGATCTTCCCTCCCCAACTCCAATATTGTATGATTTTCTTACATTTAAATATATGTATTACTATGGCAACAGGAATTTTGAGTGAAATATGGAATATTGAGCATGATGTTGTAAACAAATCTTTTCTTACTTTAATAAGATATACTTGGTATATACAAGTATGTACACAAATAGAGAGAAATTGGAGCATTTTTCCCCAAGCAGGTCCATCTTAATCTCAGAGGGAGGAGGAGAGAAGAAAAGGGAAAAGGAAAGGAGGAAAATGTGAGAGGGAGAGGGAGAGAGAGAATGCCAAAATAGCAATATGGCTTTGTACCAATTAAGAAATGAAAAAAAAAGTAAAATTTCCTGGGAGGATTCTGGAAAGGATCAAGCCTTACGTAGCTACAGACTACTTGTTAAAGTTTTAAATTGAAAAGTCCTTTAAAAAAAATCAAACACTAGAAAACATTATATGGGTGGAATTTTTGTTGTGTTTTTATTTTCTTTTTTCTTTAAAAAAACATTTTAATCTTTCCAAACAGGTTTTTTTTTTTTTTTAGCATTGAAACACAAGAAAAATAATCAGTTATCTTGAAAAACAAAGTAGCTCAGAGTCAGAAAATAAAATAGTCTTTTCTATTTTTAGTGAATGTTTCAATGTAATTTTAGAAGAGCAGGAAAAAAATCACTTTTGTAATGTACTATATATCTGTTGTTTTTTTTTTTTTTTTTCAAAACTGAATTGTACAATCAAGAGTCAATGTTAAACTTGTCATCTTGGAAAAGATTGCTTTAAGGTTTGTTTTAATATATTCTGGAAATTGTAGCAATTGAGAGAAGTTCAGAGGCAAGCATTCACCTAGACCTAGCTTATAACAGACATTTTAATTTACCAGAGTAAATAAAGAGGGGTGTCATTGAAGAGAAATTCTAGTAGAAATAAGTCTTAGGTTTAGGATCTGAGGGAAGGAGGAAAAAAAGGCTGGATTGGTCACAATGAGAGGACAAAACAAGTTAATTGCTATGATGCTGTATTTTTTAAATTGAGCCATAAGTATTTAATAAAACATCTTTCTAGAAGGACAGTAATTCAATTCAGAGTATCAAATGGAATTTGCCAAATACCTTGTCAACTCTATGTCATTTACTGAATCTGAATTTTTACATAAATGTTTGAGCTTTTGAGTACCAAATCAGGTGCCATATAGTATTTTTGGTCTAATTTTGACTTCTGAGCTAGGAGTTAAATTTCTTAGATTCTCCCCTGTCACTTCACCCTAACTATGACTTTAAAGTAATCATTTAGGTTTTTATGCTTTAGTTATCTCTAATAAATATAGATAATAAAATACTTTTTTTTTTTTTTTTGGTGTGGTCCAAATAGCTTCCTTCTATTTTATGGTCACAGATTTCATCACTGACATTTGCCAAATAACTTGTAAATCAATGATATTAGAAGTAATTTGATATAGGTTGTACATGTACAGTCATGCAAAGCACTTTTCCATTATTAGTATTGTTATGAAAGAAAAAACAAAAATTTTTTTAAAAATACAGGAAAATGAAGAAAGGTTTTTTTGTCTTGTTTTAAGTATGTTTCAATCTGTAGTCAGACTCTATCAGTTCTTTCTCTGGAGGTGGATAGCATTTTTCATTATAAGTCCTTTGGAACTGTCTTAGGTCATTGTATTTCTGAGAAAGAACTCAGTCATTTACAGTTGATCATTCAACAATATTGCTATTACTATGTATAGTGTCCTCCTTGTTTTGTCCACTTCACTTTGTATCAGGTCATATAAGACTTTCCAGGATTTCCTGAAACCATCCTGATTGTCATTTTTAATAGAACAATAATATTCCATCATCATCATATAATATAATTTGTTCAGCCATTCCTCAACTGATGAGCAAATTTCTAGTTCTTTACAAATATCACACACACACACACACACACACACACACACACACACACACACACACACACACACAACTACTATAAATTTTTTTGGTTAAAAAAAAAAAAAGCCTTTCCCCACTTTTTAGGATGTCTTTGGGATATAGAGCTAGTTGTGGTATTGCTGGATCAACCAGTGTGCAGTTTTATAGCCCTTTGGGAATAGTTCCAAATTGTTTTCCAGAATGCTTGGATCAGTTCACATTCAGTTCAACAGGCACCTGTTTTTGAAGGTGTTTTAAAAATACATTATATTACTTCATTTGTGAGACAATGTGGCAAAGTCAACAGAACTGACTTAGAGTCAGGAAAACCTGGATTAAATACCACCTGTGACACATATTCTGTGAGTCTGGAAATGTCACTGATCTCTTAGGACCTCAGACAATTCATTAAGATTCTAAATTGCAAAGAAGTTTCCAGTCAGCATTGTCAGAGTAATTTCCTCCCTAAATCAAAAAAATTGTAGGTCCAGTCACTATCCTTTGGAACAGGTAATACAGACCTATTGTTATATAGAAATTATTTCTTTTTTGAAATTCAGCTTTTGTTACTGAATTCCAAAGCATGCTGGCCACACTACAAGAAGAGAAATACATCATCCCTTTCTCAAATGTTATGTTGGTTCTCAAAGGCATAAATACAGGGAGTCAGAACAAGAAGTATTTTTGGAATTTTCCCAAATATCACGTATAGTCTTTTATACTTATGCATTATGCTACATAAATGAAAAAACTATATGGACTAATAGTAACTTTTCCACTCATCTAAAATCAGTTTTTCCCTTGCCTAGAGTTCTAGTGTATGGTATTCATGTAGGAAGTGCTCCTCAGATATGGTATCTCCTTTTAAAGTGTCAATGAAACAATAAAAACATGTTTTTTCTCTATTCTTTCTATCAGAAAATATAAAAATATCCTTGGCATTAATTTCAAGTAGATGAGTGTGTAATGGCATTCTTATTAGCTTTTTCATAGCCTTGATCACATACCAGATTGTATTAATACCCTATCTGCAACCAAAAAAAAAAAATTTCTAGTCTGGTGCAAATTGCCAGAATCTTTCAGCCACTCTTCCTCATCCCAGAAGTAGCATATCATCATTACTAGTGTCTGACCCAAGAAATAACTTTTCTTAGTGCCTGAATTGCTCTTTTATTTTCTGGGGTTTGAGAATTCTCTTTGCTTTGGAAATGCGTTTACATGAGAGGAATTTTAGAAATGGATAAGAACAAAAAAAAGCAAAAGTTTCAGGAAAATTCACGGTTGAGTTTTCTGAGGTTAGTATGGAATTGATTTGGAGATTAATTTTTACCATGCTTAGTAGGTTGAAAGATGATCATATATAGGTAACATGAGAAATGTTTTATGTGTAAGGTTGCTTAATACTATAGAATACAATAAGACCCTTCTTAACTATTAAAACAATGTTGGATGCCAAGGAAAAGAAACAAAATTTCTAATGAGCCTAAGATATGCTTAGACCATCTGAAAATAACTCACTCTCTATCACTTGATATTCACTCTCTTGAGACATTAAACATGACAACAATTTTTAGAGAATGAAACTGAGATATTGGAAAAATATCCAATGGCTACCTTCCATCATAATTACTTTTTCCTTTCACATTATCCTATCCTTCATAACTCTAATCAAAGTTTGAATACAGAAAAACATAAAGATATTGGGTGTAATAAGTGAAACTATGTGTATGAGCCAGTTATGACATGATGGTCTCACCTCAATTTACGGATTATCAAGAATCCAAATTATAATTACCAGAATATAAATATTATGGTATATAAGTCTCCAGGAGCTAAGTTTTTATGTAACAGAAGCCAGTGTTTCAAAAGTCATGATTTTTAGCCCTGAATAAAGATGTGTGTATTATTTTTTAAATAGCATAACATATTGCTATACATCTTAATTTTTTCCATGGCTTAGCTACCTCTGACTGTTCTTTTATCTTGCTGCCAAAGTATATGGAGATATGTTTGGTAATGGAAGATTTCTGTCTAAACTTCCCAGACTTTTCAGTGCATTGGCAGCAAAAGTTGTTACCTTCTTGTGTCTGATCACTAATACACATATTCTTCTTTTAATGACATGGTATTCATGATATCATTCATAGTATTCAATTACAATTCATGATATTCATAAGGCTATTCCTTGTTGAGAATAGTGTCACTTTCTGTATTAAGAATCAATGTCATTTTTAGTTTAAATAACATGCTGATTGCTTTATAAAATGTATAACTAAATGTCATTATGAATTTAACAAAGGGGTATTTGTATTTGATAAGGTTTGCACAGCTTTGCAAGTATTTCATGTGTGTATATGTATATTTGTATAATAAGAGGAATATTTACTTTCCAATCAGTCTAACAAATGGAGCTCAGGGCAAATGAACTCATTCTCATGCACATGTTTCTAACCCAGTTCTTCCTAATGATTAAGATAAATTAAAATAAAAACCAACAAGTTCATGAAAAGATATTAAGAGTGATGTTAATGTTGTAATTTAAACCAATTTGGATTTTCTAATGGCCTTCCATCTTTCCTAATTTTAACAGTATGAAAGATCAAAATCATTAATATCATATAATGATATTCTTGGTGGTGAGAATCACCCTTAAACTTTTATTCTAAATTTTTTTTAAAGTTGAGGTGGGGAAGAATGACTTTTTCTGATTCACAGAAAGGTCCCAGGTTGAATCTTAACTATGCTGTCCTCTTAACATACACATTTAAACCAAGGCGGTTGCCCTTCTTTTTCATATTATTTCCATTCTAGAATTGTCTTACTATGGCATTTTAATGATCTCAAAAGGGGTGTGTGGTGCAGAAAGGAAGTGGACATTAAAGGAGTTTGAAGGGAATAAATCAATGCCATTGCTAACTTTGATTCTTATTCCACATAGAGATTGTATCATTTCAAATTTGGTTGCCCTTGATTTCATTATCACCAACCCTACCCAACAAATTATCAGGAATTTTCAAATTTATACTTTTAGATGGATTCCCAGATTAATTTCCTAATGAGAATTATGATATGTTAATCAAAGTTTTAAATACATAAAGGTGTCTTTTTTTTTTTTTCTTTAGAGTATATATTAGTGGCACCTGTACAACTTGGAATCCTGATATAATCTCATGGTTCCATTTTTTGTCTGTTTTGTTTGTGCATTTTGGTAAGAGGTAAAGGAGGAACTTCAAGGTTTCAGAGTCCATGATAGCCCTTACACTGTCAGCAGAAGTGAAGATTTGGAATTAGCTCTTTCTAATATATTAGGCTATTTATTTTTCAGACATCTGAAATTTTGTCTGGTATTCTTTGGGGTTAGTTAACCTGAAAATACATATAATCTGTCAGAATATTTATTATAGTAATAGTACCATTATTATAGTAAGGATCATTATTGTAGGATGCAACATAGTAGTCATTCTCTTAGGGAAAAAAAAATACACACACATACACACACAAATTTCAATGAAGTGCCAGTTGACTTTCATATTTTCTGGCAGAAATTACACCTCAAAAGAAAATTTAAAATAAGGATCTTCTGGCTCTCCTTCTTCATGAACATTATCATAGTACTTAAGAACTATAGTGTTTCATGGACTTGGCCAACCCAAGATAGCATTGTTCATTATAGCCTGGAGAAAAAAGGGCATATCTCTTATGTATGATTTAGTTTTTTTGTAAGGACAATTTCCCTTTAACCATGTAAGGAGTACTACTAATGGACTCCTAAATGTACCTTATTTTTTTTATTTTGGTGTTAATAAAATAATTGAAGTATCTATAACAAGAAGTGATTTAAAGAAGGAGTAAATGGAGAAATGGCAATTTTCCCTTAAAAAAGAAAAATAAAAACATTAGTAAATAAGCTTCACATGTTAATGCTATAATCTCAGCACAGAAGATTCTTAAAGATGTGCTTAAGAAGGAATACAATAGTTACCCCTTTATTCAGAGACTTAATCAACAAACTTGTTTCTATATTTCTCATTGATATTTTTGGCCTATTTTCAGTTGGGGTTCTCACTTTTTAGTGCAGATAAATTGTTGGAGTCTAAGAGGATTACTGCAAATAATAAATTAGAAAAGGTATATAACTAAATGATCTCTGCAAGGTCTATTTTCAAGAATGATCCTTTATTTTGTTTTTGTTTTTGTTTTTTTAGTGATTTGAAGTTCATTTTATAAGTATGCACTTCTCTAATTCTATACTCTTAGTCTATTTTAATTAGAGAAAAGTTCTAGGAGTGTTAACAAGAGTCAGATACAGAAGGAAAAAATGCTCCAAAAGAGCATTATGTTTCAACCTCATATTTAATTAAATGTTTCATACTTAGAAAAAGGCACTTATAATAGGCTCTGTGAATGAATGATTTTTTTATAAAGGACTTCTTATAGGGAAAAAGAATAGCCTTTCTTTTTTTAAGTGACCATATGGAGATTAAAGTTTGACCAGTGCCTGTGAAATGAACTGAAAATATATTTTAATGTGTGTGTTTTTTTTTAATCATGATTAGTTATTTTAGATCACCAATCCTTTTTTATATGTGGAATATCTTAATGGCCCTTTGAATATAGATCTACCAACATTACAAACAATTAGCATGAGGGAACTCTCATCACCTGATTTAAAACTTGTAGAATTATTTCTCTTATCAAAAAACAAAAAAACTATCAGATTCAAAATTCCCTTCTCTTAACCATCAGCCATCAAATCAAATTTCAAATAATGAATTGAGACCAATGAAGTAAGTATCCTTATATTTCCTAATTTTTTTAGAAGATTGTACTGGGAGAAAAGATGGCAGAAGGGACATAAGCAACTATAGGTCTCTGACTAACTTCAGATTTATTAACTGATTTAACAGTTATCCTAGGGTAAATTTCATCATAGGAGAGGGGAAATTTTGAGTCTTAAACCCATTTAGAGGCTAAGATGTGAAAAGTCCTGGCAGAATGAGCATATTTTTTAATTAATTAGGCTTACTGTCCATTTTCTTTCTGGGTTTATTCCCCAAAGTATGATTGAGGACTGCCTAGTGAAGAACAATCTACTTTCAAATTTCTTATCCAGGACCTTTTAGAATGTCAATCATAGGACAGAGTGGCTTCAACCCCACCTCTTATTAAAGATAAATTGATATCTATCGTTTAAAAGTTCATAAAAAACCCAAAAACCTAGGATGTTTTTGAATGATTTATTGACTTTTCAGATTGTTCTTTAAGCTGTTTTTTAAACTTTAAAGGCAACACTGATAATGAACGCTTCCAAATGGTAAAACAGAAAATCCCCTTCAAATATAACCGGCCTGTAGAAGAGTGGCTGCAGGAAAAAGGTAACCGTCATTAAAACTTTCATTTTAAAATCATTTGATTCTAAACCCTCATTTTTAAAGCCTGCAAATAAATGTTCCTTAAATGATAATCGCCTGCTGCATAAATGACTGTTTTAATTTTCATTATAATTTGTGTCAGCTTCCACCTGCCATATGTTGATAAATCATGCTATAATACATTGCCATTAAAATACAGTTAAAGGGACTAACATTTAAGATCACTCTCAGTGTAACAACCACAAACAAGAAATTCCAGGAACTTAAAAAAAAAAAAGAAAGAAAGAAAGAAAAAGAAATGTATTATGGCAATTTAACCACTGCATGACGTTCTTTTTAATTTCTTTAAAATGATCTCTTATCACAGTGTTCTAAAAGTTTCAAAACGTTAAACTTGTATCTCATAGGAGCTGTTTTGGCTTTCCTCTCTTTTAAGTGTGGTTTAAAATGTCATGGCTTGAATTTTGTTTATAAAATGGTTGTAACATAATTAAACTGATTAAAACAAATGCTATAAGAACAAGATTTTTAAAACAATAATGAGACTAAGATACTAGGAGTTTGCTTTTAATGTAAACTTTGAGTAGCAAAAGCTCGAATATGTCTATAGGTTTAAGGGGTCTTAGTTGATGACCTTGAAAAAGAAAAAAAAAATGGCACTTTTGAATATGTGGTGTGTAGGATGATTCTGATCTAATACATACAACTAAAGCACACATTGTTAAAAACAGATTGTAAAAGGACCAAGGTTCAAAAAGGCAAACAATATCCTTTGAATTGAGGGGGAGTGGAGATGGGGAGGAAGAAGGAGATAATAATTATATTCTAACAAAAGAGGGGAACAGTAGAACCCAATGTTAGTACATATTGTATTTGATAGATACTAAAAGATAAAGTATGACCTTCCAAAGAAGAAAATTTTCCATTTATAATGTCCAGGATAAACATACATAAACATACTTTTAGACCACAAGACCTCTCTTAAAATTTTGAGAGATTCACATAACAAACAACAAGCATGTTATTAACTATTCAGCTATATATGTGCATGGACATTGACACACAGTCAAATGTATAACCAGATTAGCATTTGAGAACTCTAAATTGAGTGGAAATTAATAGGATAAACTAATAGTGAAAATCCTTATTGAGACTCAACCATGTGCCCTGTTTTTAACACATGTGGTCTAATTAAAAAAGCTATAAGGATAACTTTAAAAAGCAAATAATGTTGTTCAGTAAATACAAGTTTATAAAGTCCCTTTAACATAAAGACAGTGATTGCCTCACCTTTTTTAAAAGAAAAAAAAAAATTAGATGCATGTCTGAGTCTCATGTGCCTGAGAAAACTTTTTGTTCCTTGCTATTTTATTTTGGTAATCTTTTGTTTTACTCCATTGCCTCTTGAAATCTGAGTTTAACAGCATGCCAGGCATTTTCATTTCTGTAAACCATTATGAAATCATAACTTGGCTTGTAGTTCTTTTGATGGTAGTATTTTGTCATTAGGCCGACAAAGAAAGCTATTGAAGGGATTACAATGCAAAAAGAACAAGGGGGTAGTGCCATGACTTGGTTATTGAGTTTGTATGAATTAATAAATGCATAGGTAACTTAAGAAATTTATGTAAACTATAGTTCTCTTGTATAATGATGTTATGCGATATAGAATGCATTTTGGACTTTCTGAAAAAGTAAGTGGTAAATGTTTATCATTCTCTTCATTCTTTACCTGTCCCCTTCTCTCTCACCTCCCCACTACCACCCTTTTCTCTTCAGGAACTACTTTAGAAACATGCCAGACAACCTTGAAAAGACAATAAGAAGGAGAGGGCAAAGATAGATTGGTGATTAGATAAAAACTACTTAGCTTGGGTCTTAGGAGTAAGTACTGTCATGGGGAAGTGGGTTGTGTTAAAGAATTCCAAAGTTCATTTTCTGACTAGGATCTATTATTGAATAACTTTCTAACCTTAGAAGAGTCACTTAACCTTTTTATAGCTCAGATTTCCTTTTTGAGAGGAGAAGTAATAATACTACATATTTCCCAAGGGTGTTCTGACGTTTAATTAGTCTTTGTTTAACACTTACGTTAGCCATGCAAGGACTTAATTTAACATGTGAACTTGATGGTCAAATGAGGTAAGAATAATTTCTAAACTGACAAGGTTTTGGGGGGGAGGTGGTAGGAGGATTTGTATCTGCAAAAAATAAAAAAAAAAAGTTCTCTTATAAATCCTGAATTGGTATAA
This sequence comes from Sminthopsis crassicaudata, assembly GCF_048593235.1. Lineage (NCBI taxonomy): Eukaryota > Metazoa > Chordata > Mammalia > Dasyuromorphia > Dasyuridae > Sminthopsis > Sminthopsis crassicaudata. Next base: position 307,843,588 of record NC_133618.1, on the reverse strand, counting down.
CATACACACTATGGAAATATGGTAAGACTGAGAAAATTAGGTTCTATTTTTTTCTTACTATTATAAATTACAAGGCCTAGAAGAGCCCAACCGACTAAAATAATATGATTCAACAAAGATGTAAAATAAATATGTCAGGGATTTAGTATGATTGTCTTAGATTTCTTTTAATGGATTTTTTAAAATCCAAGATTCCCATATAGAAGTGACAAAGAACTACAGTTGAATCCAAGCAATAAGAATAAACATATTTAGCTATATATTTAACTCTGCTTGGCTCTAGAGACACTAGCAAATGGAATTCTTATCTGACTAGCCTATTGAGTGGATTTGCAGAATGGAGTAGTAAATATGACTTAGGGAGTTGTGGCCAGAATCTCCTCCATTCAAAGAAGTCTCTGAATCATATACGACCAAGAAAATGAAGGGGAAGAGAAGGAAAGGAAGAATGAGTATGGTCCAGAACCAAATACTTGGGACAGAATTTTGGGAGTGTGTTGAGGGCAGAGAAGGGGGAGTTAAAGGGTATGAAAGAGTTCACTTAGGAATAGGATAGCAATTATCTCTTGAAATGATGAAGGATGTGAAGAATTTTGTCCTTGAATATCTTCTTTGACCACAAAGGAATGATTTATGATCAGCATAAAAAAATAGGATGTTGGGTCATTGGTAATGGAATAGTAAAAAACATCAGGTTGTCCTCTATATTTGTTTTTCCTCCCTATATGTTAAAATCACATCCAAATTAAAATTTCACAGAATTCTGAAGCATACAAGAAAAGACAAGTTTATCTCTAGGTAATCTCTAGAATAGAGTAAAGAGAAAGTTACTATTGCCAGCTTGGGTGGTTCAGACTCAATTACAATTCAATATAATAAACCTTTATTAAATACTTTCTATGTGCTAGGCACTTTACTAAGTGCTGGTAATACAGCCTCATGGATTTTTTTCTCTTGCAAGACCTAGAAATGAAAAATAGAAAACTAAAAATTTTCAGTGGTAGTCAGAATATGGCACGTAAGTAATGTTATAATCATCACCAATAATAAACATTAATTTTATATATCATCAGCATGTGAAAATGAATCCAAAAGTTATAGACTTATAAAGTAATATTCTTGGTACTCTAAAACTCTTGGGCTATCCTACAGTGTTACAATGTTCCTTTTATGTAGGAGCTCAAGTTTCCCTCTACCTATCCCCTCTTCTATCCTCCGGGAACTTCCCTTTTTTCCCAATATGGCTTTGGTAACATCAATCCTTAATTTGAGTAGATTGTGCCCATATTCCCTTGATTTTAGATTGTATCATCTAAGAAGACTCTTTCAAACTTGAGTTTTGCTAGAATGGTTAGAATTCAGTGTGTAGAATAAACAAAAATTTTTTTTTGGATTAATAAACTCAGGATTTCATAAAGAATTCCTCACTAAACATAAATGAATAGTGGGAGATCCAAGTTCCAATCTGTTACCCAGAAGTATTCTGCATCAAGGTGTGATATGCTTGAGAGGTGTTAGTACTTTAGGGGAGACAAAGAGAAACACCCGGGAGACACATAACCCATTGGATAACTTTTAACCAAGAAAATACAAAGAAATAACATATTTACTTATCAGATGGCTCTGAGTTTTCATGAAGTTAAATCTTTACTGAAATAAACTCAGATTCTAAAGTTATCTGAATTTTTTTCAATTTGAGTTTAGTTTCAACTATCTTTTTGATAACCCCTGTGACCTCTGTAATATACAGCTATAGTTCCATAAAATACTTCATGGAATATAAATTTCTGATTATTCTTTGGTTTTTACCTAATTTTGAAATTTTTATGACAATTATGATTATTTACTATGGAATAATGCATGCCCAGCCAAAGATCAGAAACCAAAATATCTCCTTCCTTAAAAGGAAATGGTAGGAAATATTTATTGTCCCAGTGGACTCAGAATCTTAGCTAGTCAGCAGAAGAGCTAATTACAACATGATGTACCTTGGCAGTGACTTTAGGACAATAGTTTGCAGTATTAAATTTCTGTAATCCAATTTTCTCCCTTTCCCCCTCCCAATTCTTCCAGGAAACCTTTTTTGACCTTCAGTCCATTTCTATCAGGTAAGATAAAGAGGAAAGATATGTATAGAAATAATCCTGTTTCCTCCACCCAACCCCACTAGGCCGGCAGCTAACCATCTTCAACACTCAGGCGCAAATAGCCATTGGAGGAAAAGACAAAGGACGTCTCTTCCAAGGTCAGCTCTCTGGGCTCTATTATGATGGCTTGAAAGTTCTGAATATGGCAGCTGAGAACAACCCTAATATTAAAATCAATGGTAGCGTCAGGCTTGTGGGAGAAGTACCATCTCTCTTGGGGACAACACCTACAACTTCCATGCCACCAGAAATGTCTACAACTGTCATGGAAACCACCACTACAATGGCAACCACCACTACTCGAAAGAATCGCTCCACAGCCAGCATTCAGGTAGGTCAGATTCCTTTCTCCATATCATGCCAACTTGTATTTGTTGTATTTTGGAACTTGTGGTTATTCTGGTCAATGGAGCTCTGCAGATTGATGACTGAATTATAATGTTTCTGGGAATTTTGCCTCTAAGATTCTCATATGAATAAATTCCAGCAGTGGAAAAAGACAGTTATCATGGAGAAAGTTATAAAAGTCTTATGGCACACATGGGTTAGTATCGCTATCATATTTTTCATTGTAACAGTAGTACTGTTATTCAAAATGATCAATGGACAATGCTTTCAGCATGAAATTCTCCCTCATCTAACTTTATTGCCCGATTTTTTGCAAATCACAAAAAGGGAAAAGAAGAAAAGGGAAATTTATTATTGTCTGGATTATAGATCACAATTTAGTCCAGTTTACATCTTCAACATGACTTTTTAAAAAGTATTAATTTTTCAGCACTGAAGAAATGGGCACTGTTAAATCAAGGACAATTTGTGCCAGAAGGAAAACTAATCCTTGAGCAATGTAGCTTTCACCATTGCTACTGAATTGGGATTAATCATTTCTCCCTCTGTTACATTTTGGGTTTCTTTTGCTTTGATAATAATCCAAGTTACACATGAGAGGGAAATGTGAAAATCTTGGGTATAACTATGCTGAATGTTCTTGGTAGGGTCATTGTATTTTCTTTTATTTATTTGAAAATAAGTATGCCCAAGCTAAAGTTTAAAGCTCAATTAGCATTTCATAAATTTCATAATTTTCATAATTTCATTAATTGGGAGTAAAAGGTTAATTGATTTATTAGAATCAAATACATTGACATACAATAAAAAGTTCCAGCCACTTGTAGGGAAATTGTCCCCAGTCTAGTTAGTGTTTGTAGAAAATTCAATAACTCAGTATTTCTCTGGAGACCACCTGAGTCCAGTTTTTGGCATCACCTTTTCATTAATTTTGGTGGACATGGTGAACCCAGAATGAGTCACCAATTAAGCTTAAGCAGCTTGTGATTTTGTTTCTTGTACAATAAAGATTATGTGACCAAGATAAGAATGATTTTTCTCCCTTATCTGAAGATGAAAGACATCTTGCAGAAAGATCCTAGCTAAAAGAACAATTTTAATATGGACTTCAAGTAATGGAAGATCAGATTTAAATGCTTAGGAAAAGCTATTAAGATCAGGTCTTTCCTGGACACATGTGCTGACATATGTGTACATACTTTCAATGCATATTTCCACAAAAACTTTACTTTTCTAGTGATATTAAAGCAATAATTCCTGACACTTTGATCTTCTCACTGAAAGGAAGATAAAAGGCAATATGTATTTCTATTATGACTCCCTGTAGCTTGAGAAAAGTCCATTTTATTGTTGGTAGAAGGATTGTTCTTTTGGTACAAGTCTTGGCAGAGTTGTTTTATTTCTGTCACAATACATTGTCTTAGCTCTTTGAGAAGCAAAGGAACAAATGACATTTCTAAGAAATTACTAATCTCACAGTCTCTTCAAAGGCCAAATACTCACTGACCTCAGTAAGACTTACTATTGTATTCAGGGATTAGACAGAAACAAACAGGATCTCTAGGTATGCCCTTTGGAGGGTAAATATCTGGGTACCTACCAAATGGTTCCCCCAAATATGTGGAAGACTGGGCCTCTGGGGAAGGAAATACAGAAAATCACTATGCCAAACCATTGCCAATGATTCCATGTCAGGAGTTTTTAACCTGGCATCTGTGGATTTGTTTTTATACAAATATTTTGATAATTATATTTGAATATAATTAGTTTTCTTTCAATCTTTTGTTTATTCTGAGGAGTCCATAAGTTCATTAGGCTGTAGAAGGAATCCATGAACTCTCTACTCCCAAACATAAAAAATCAGGACTTCAGGGATATATGATTTGTGGTATGTGCTATGAGGCATGTCTTCACAACTGCAATGCAATCTTGCAATTTAGTAGATAATATCATCTCTAGGAACTTGGGGCAAAAAATAATCATGATCTGATGTCCTGTTTTCTGATAATGAGAACTTATCTACAATTTACTTATCTAAAATGGTCTCCAGTTGACTGACACATAGTCTGTTACTCTAGTCTGCACTCAAAATTTTTCCAGGTTGTTAGGATTTTCCAGAGAGGTGGCCCATTGTTATGAACAGAAATTCAGGATCACTTTCTTGCTATGATGAAACATTGTGGGAGAAGGGATTCAATGTCAAAGTGATTCTATGTAACGAGCTGTCGTCTCTAGAAGGTGCCGGATCGCTCTCTGGGAAGAGATCTGCTGTGTCTACTACAATCTTTCAGACAGATTCTTCTTCCTGTAACGAACCTTTGTCTCCACGCAGTTGCTGTTAACTCTTGTCCTTAGAAGTGACTTCCCTTCCTGCAGAGAGCCCCGTCAAGCCTGATGCAATGCAGAGTCTTTCTCTTGAATCCTGGCTCTGAATCTCCTCCAACTCTTATCCTTCTTCAGGCCGATCTGCCCTCTGCGCCCAGTGCTGTCTCTTTTTATCCTCCCAGAGAATGGGCGTGGGATAATGCAAGGGCTTCTGGGAAGAACCACCCCAGCCAATGAGCTTGCCCCCTCTATCAAGTCAACCTGAGTTCTCACCTTGTAATTGTCCAGAAAACCTGAATTCTCACCTTGTCACCATCCAGACAACCTGAGTTCTCACTTAGTAATCCTAACAATTCTAATACAACAGAAATAAATCATCTTAGCAGAAACATGTCATAGGAAGCTAGAATAACCTTAAAAGTGATCCTGTACATTCCACTCATTTTAAAGATGAGAACAGCGAGTCATATAGAAGTCATAGGCTTTGCTCAGGGTATTAAATAAGTAGAAGAATCAGGATTTGAAATGAGTTGCTCTGACTTCCAGTATAAAATTCTTTCCACTAAACTGTGCTACCTGTTTAAATGGACAATGGGAAAAAGCCTTTTATAAATCTTTTTTTTTTTTCTGGTATGTATTTTCTTTTTTTCCTTATGATAATAATAATTGGCTTCTATCTAAACATGTTCCTTCACTTTCAATATGAATATAAAAATAAATGAAAACGTTGTTAAGATTTTCTGCTTTTAAGGATATCTAAATACATGTTCACAATAATACTAGAATGCCCAGAAGCATGAAAGAACAAAACAATTATCAATGTAAAAACCAGGCAATCAATTATTTAGCATTCATGTGTCTGTCACTATGCTAGATACTATAGTTAAATGGTTAGTTCCAAACCATGTCAAAATTGTAATATTAGTAATTTTAATGGCTACTATTTATATTTTAATGCTTTTGATTTTATATAATATTTTACAAATATTATCTCATTTGATCCTCACAACAATCTTGTAAGGTAGATGCTATTATTTTTTCCATTTAACAAATGAACAAACTGAAGTAGACAGAGTTTAAGTAGCTTACTCATAGTCACATAGCTAGTAAGTGTCTGAGGCTGGATTTGCACTCAGTTCTTTCTAAGTCCTGTTCCATTGCTCTATCATCTGCTGCAAAAAAGTTAGGTATAACTAACTTTATATAAAAATATAAAATATAAAATTAGCAGTGTCCACTTGAAGGAGGTGATCATCTCATTGAACTCAGGGTCACACAGCTAGGAAGTGTTAAGTGTCTGAGACCAAATTTGAACTAGGGTCCTCCTGAATTCAGGGCTGGTGTTCTATCCACTGCACCACCTAGCTGCCCCATCTCATTGTACTCTACCCTAGCTAGTTGATTTGACCATTTCCAGTCAAAATTATTTTTAAAAGGTTATTGGCAAATTAGGTATAATCATACAATAAAAACCAAGATTAAGGACATAGAGCTCATGACTTAAAAGAGGAGGATCTACTGAAAGAACTGAAGATGAGAAGTAACTGAGGGAAGGATAATAAACAATAAACAATTTTTAATGTAATGAAAGAGGCTTTAGAATCTGATTGACTTCAGAGGATTGAAGTAGGAAGAATGTGTCAGAATTGTAGAAAGAAACATTTTGGTTTGATCTGCAGAAAAAACTTTCATTAGAAGGCTCTCTTAATTATTATAAGAGCTGTCCAAAAATGGAATGGGCTGACTTTGGTAGATAGTGAATTCTTCATTGTTATAAATCTTCAAGTAAAAAACCAAGTGAACACTTCCTTCTTAGAGAAATTCAAGAATTTCACAAAGGAAACATGCTATAGAGGAATTTTGTTCACACAATTTCTTTTAAGGTGAAAGAAAATCCACTGAAGCAACTAAACTCATTAAAAGCACATTATTTTGATGGGAAAAAAGTTTCATCTGTCATTCTTGCTCCTTCCAATAATGAACAACTATGTTTTTTTTTTTTACTTAATCTGTAATTTTATCACAGATTAAGGGAATTCTCTTTTTTTTAATTTTTTTTTAATTTTTAAAATTAATTTTATAATTATAAAAATTTTTGACAGTATATATTCATGAGTAATTTTTTATAACATTATCCCTTGTATTCATTTTTCCAAATTTTCCCCTCCCTCCCTCTACTCTCTCCCCTAGATGACAAGCAATCCCATACATTTTATATATGTTACAGTATAACCCAGATACAATATATGTGTGTAAATCTCATTTTCTTGTTGAATGTTAAGTATTAGATTCCGAAGGTACAAGTAACCTGGTTAGATAGACAGTAGTGCTAACAGTTTACATTCACTTCCCAGTGTTCCTTATCTGGGTGTAGTCGTTTCTGTCCATCATTGATCAACTGGAAGTGAGTTGGATCTTCTTCATGTTGAAGATATCCACTTCCATCAGAATATATCTTCATACAGTATCACTGTTGAAGTGTATAATGATCTTCTGGTTCTGCTCATTTCACTCAGCATCAGTTGATGTAAGTCTCTCCAAGCCTCTCTGTATTCCTCCTGCTGGTCATTTCTTACAGAACAATAATATTCTATAACCTTCATATACCATAATTTACCCAACCATTCTCCAATTGATGGACATCCATTTATTTTCCAGTTTCTAGCTACAACAAAAAGGGCTGCCACAAACATTTTGGCACATACAGTTCCCTTTCCACTCTTTAGTATTTCTTTGGGATATAAGCCCAGTAGTAGTACGGCTGGGTCAAAGGGTATGCACAGTTTGATAACTTTTTGGGCATAGTTCCAGATTGCTCTCCAGAATGGTTGGATTCTTTCACAATTCCACCAACAATGTATCAGTGTCCCAGTTTTCCCACATCCCCTCCAACATTCATCATTATTTGTTCCTGTCATCTTAGCCAATCTGACAGGTGTGTAGTGGTATCTCAGAGTTGTCTTAATTTGCATTTTTCTGATCAGTAGTGATTTGGAACACTCTTTTATATGAGTTGATATAATTTCAATTTCATCATCTGAGAATTGTTTGTTCATATCCTTTGACCATTTATCAATGGAGAATGGTTTGATTTCTTATAAATTAGGGTCAGTTCTCTATATGTTTTGGAAATGACACCTTTATCAGAACCTTTAACTGTAAAAATATTTTCCCAATTTGTTACTTTTCTTCTACAGATTAAGGGAATTCTCAATGGATATTGATAACTCAAATGTTCTTATGGTTTATTGCAGAGTTATCTGGTTCATTTAGAGTCAAGTTATTTGTCCACAGTCCAAAAAAGGAGTATATTTCAGAGGCAAGATTCGAATCCAGGTCTTTCCTCACTTTAAGACTCTACCCTGAGTGTCTATCTATTAAGCCATATACCCATTTTTTCTAAAGAAAAAGCAGTATAATAAAAAAAAGTTCAGTGATTTTTCAGTAATGTCCATCTCTTTGTTTCCCCATTTGAGCTTTTCTTGGCAAAGATACTGAAGTGTTTTGCCATTTCTTTCTTCTGTACATTTTATCAATGAGAAAACTGAGACAAACGGATAAATGACTTGCTCAGGGTAACACAGTATCTGAGATCGGATTTGAACTCAGGAAATAAAGAAAGGAGGCTGCAATATTGAGGCTAGTTTAGAAACAACAGCTGAGAAAAATGGCACTTTTTTTGGTTTTATGTGCTGTTTCTTTAAAGCCCCAGAGTCAGAGAAAAGCTACATTTATTAGCACTTTTGGCAACAGTTGAGGTCTTCCTAGTACTATAGCTTAATTGTGCAGTCTCACCAATTGTGCTGACACTGGGATCCTGGAAGGAGATTACAGTCCGAATTGGTAATTTGAGCTTTCACTCCCTTGATGACAACATCTCTCAGAAAATTAACATCTCAGGGATCCCCCAGACATCCTAGTACCACCCTAATAGTCATTGACTCATCTTTTAGTTTGAGGCCAGCTAAATTCCACTGGCACCCACTCCTAATCTTGGGTTTTTCTATAGTTAGGAGTTGGCAAGAATGAAAGGCAGAAGCTTTTTCAGATTATAATGGAGTTCCTATAGTTATTTATTTATTTATTTTTTAATGCTTCCAGATAAGAGAAGAGGCTTGGAAAAGAACTAGTTTCCATGTTAATTTATGTTGTTGCCTTGGGATGCTAGATTGACTTGATAACAATTGCATAATGGTACAGTGTGATCTGTCCATAACACCATTGTAACCATTCCTAAGCTTTTACATCATTGATTCTGTGTTCTGTGCCAATGTACAGCAGAGTCACACTGACATTCACCCATGCTGCCCAATATCAGAAAATTGGAAGAAAATCACTCTATTCTGCTTGGTTAGAATTATTCTAATTATCATTTAAAAAGAAAGATTTTTAGAGCATTTTGATTCCATCTTGAATTTACTGAACCTGGGTGTTGAAAGTTTTAAGGAGAGTGTGTGTGTGTGTGTGTGTGTGTGTGTGTGTGTGTGTTTGCTGGCTTTATAATGCTGGTATCTAGAAAAAAATTCTCAGGGGAATAATAGTTCCCTGGGTGTGGTTAAAGAATCAGGGTAATAACAATTGCTCTTTACTGAACAGTTATGTGTATTATATAGACCAATCAATCTTAATTGGCTATTTCTAGATATGGCCATTGGAAGAACTTTTTTCTGGTTGTTGCTTATTAAAACAATAAAAGTTGAATTTAATCTGAATAATGAGACATTTTAGGTATTCTGATTAAAAAAAAAAGCTCTAATTAAGAAGTCAGAAGATACCAGAGAAAAGAAGTTCCTTTGAGTAATTCCAGATTCACTTGGTGAATTAGTCCAGTTCTAAATTTCAAGGAATAGAAACATAATAATACTAAGATTTTATTTGTAATATACAAATTACTGATGGAAGACTCAATAAAAAAGGATACAAATGGGAGTAGCTAGCTAGAGCAGTAGATAGAGTGCCAGGGCTGAATACAGGAAGACCTTTTGAAGCTATTTCTAAATGCATGTTCTCCTTCTAATTCTAATACAAAAGATCCAGCCTAATTAGTCTGCATCACATATTCCTTAGTACACCTGATACCCTCTTGTCTGTAGTCACTTGTATTTGGGGAACACACTGTCCCAGCCTGTGCTTGGATATAACAAACCTCCATGTTGAATGAGTGCCCTTGTGAATACGTTAGTTATAGTGATGGGAAAAGGAGCAATTTTCCCATCTATTAAATAATCCTAGCATTATCCAGAATAGAATTAAAGAATCTGAGAGCAAACCTGAATTTTTAAAATTATTTTTATTAATTAGAATGACAAAAATCTATTCAATACCCCTATAAGAAATAGGAATAGTAAACCAAAACAAATTATTCATTTCTAAAAATATAGGTTGTATCTTGAATCCATCACCTCTTCATTAGTTGTAGACAGCATGTTTCATCATCAGTCCTTTGTAATCTTGGTTGGACTTTGTATTGCTCAGAATTCTTAAAACTTTCAAAGTTGTCTTTACTATGTTGTTGTTAATATATAAATTGTTCTTCTGGTTCTATTTATCCATTTTCATCCATTCATGAGTATGTACTACAATGGTATTCTATTCATATATGAGAATTTTAAATCTGACTTTTGAATCCATCCATTAGATGATGTTAGTTAGGGACTCTGTAGGTTGGCTCTTCCTCTTCCTTCCCCACCTCATATATCTTACCCATTCATGCATGTATAATTTTATCCCATAAAGTAAAATCTGGTTTACTGAAGAAGATTTTCATATTTATCACATGGACAGATGTCTCATAGCTTGCTGGCAGTGGAATCAAAAAGGACTGATGTATCCTCCTTCAAGCCCTTTCTAGCTTTTTGATCCTTTTAGTCATAGTTTACTCATCTGTAAAATGAAGATTATACTTGTACCTGCTTTATAGAGTTATAGGAGATCCAGAATCTCAGGGTTAGAAGGTAACTGAACATTCACCTCTCCTCACTCCTACTTGAAATTTTAATTCCCTTTATGTTATTACAAAGATTAGCCTTTCTTAAGTCAAATTCAGCACCATAATAGTTTATACTGTAGAGTTGTATTAGTTGCATAGAAATAGTTATTCCAAATTAATTAGTCCTGTGCATCCCCTTGTCTCAAACCCACTGCCACCAACTCCATAGTATTCCACAGGGTTCCCAATTGCTTGATTTCACCAGTAGACAACAGAGCCTCCTGGGAAAGTTTATTTTTAGGATCAGGGCTCAACTAATATTGATTAACAGCCTTACATAATGTGTGGCTCCAGGGCTAGTTTCTTTCCTGCCAAGTCTCATAACTGGAGAAGGCACTGAAGATTTGTCAGTCTAATTAGACTTTTGCTGCCAGTCGAGAAATATCTTCTGTCTCCTTCTCACCCTCATACAGGTACTTTCTTTTCCCCTCTCAGATAATAATTTTTTGGGGAAGGAAATTGGTCTCTAATTTACTCTTTGCCTGGTATGATTCTCCAGTGACATTTTCTTTCTCAGACTGCATAGCTCTAATGAAAAAAGGAGCTTGATGGGTTTAGCTGCCCCTTTAAAGACAGCTATTTTGGCTGTACAAATCGGCTGGTGAATAGAATAGTTTTGTTCCTTTTTCTCCCCTTTTTATGATGCTTCAATAAGGGAAGAGGGATTAACACTTCTCAATACTGTCTCTTTACTATTGTGCTCCTTTTCTTGGTGCCCCAATATCAGGCAATCTGACTAAGTAACCAGAAGATGGGGTACATGTTCTTCTTTAACTGGGCTACAGGGTTTATAAAATATATTTTTTGCTTAGGCTTTGATTAGCATATTTAAACATCAGAACTTCCATTAAGAGAATCTGGTTAGCCCTTTGATGATTGTGGAACATAACAAAAGATATTTTTATTCTCAAGCTGGCTTTCTCTTTTCCCTGGGCTGATTTTTGAGTCATCTGCCATCACTCTTCCTCAGAAAATTCAATAAAATTCAACAAACTTTTATTAAGTGGCTACTGTGCCTACAAATATTGGAGCATTTTAGTTGTAAAACTAGAAAACAAATTAGAGGTCATAAAGCCAAATCTCCTTATTTTATAGATTTAAAAAAAAAACAAAAAACTGAGGCACAAAAAGGTAAAGTGACTTGCCTAAGATCACAAACACATCTAGTAAGTGTCTTAAACTGGATTTAAACCTAGATCTTTCTGACTCCAAATCTGGCTTAAAATTCAATACACCATGCTACTTCTCAAAGAGAAAACAAAGACAAAAATGAAACTACCTATCCCTGAAGGAACTTACATAATGCAGTAGGAATATACAATATGGAAATATAAGTAAAATACAAGGTGAGATGAGAGAATAAAGCTTGCAAGGGGGAGAGCAGAGAAAATGCTCTAGGGATATTTGAGAAGAGAGAGGTTGCTAACAGCTGACAGATTGAGTCAAGGAAAGCTTCATGGAAGAGAGAGCACCTGAGTAGAGAGATAGGAATCTGAAAAATGGGGATGACTAGAGGGATAGTCCATTCTTGGCATGAGGGATGTTTAAATAAATGCATCAACTTTGAAACAATGATCAACTATTAAAAACTTGGTTCTTCTCAGTGGTTTGGTGATCTGAAGCAATCCCTATAGACTTTAGACAGAAAATACAATCTGCATACAGAAAAAGAACTTTGGAGATTGAATACAAATCAACACATGCTATGTTCACTTCTTTTTTTCTGCTTTTGTTAATGTGTATTAAAAAAAATAAATAAATTGACACAGGTGCCAAAAAAGAATACATAGAAATAAGAAATCAAGTTATCAATCAGATAACTTATCAGAAATAACTTATCAAATTTGGATAACAATAAATTAGTTTAAAATTAAAAAATGTGTAAAATCCCCACATTTTACCAGCAAAATTAAGTGAAAAATTATCCAAGATGTTGTTAGTAACAAGAATTTAATTTAGAATGTTATACTTCAGAATAACATTGGAGTCTTTAGACTGAGTCTGTTACTATTGTGATATTGAGTAAGTCACAACCTACGTAGGCCTCACTTTCTCCTATAAAATAAGGGAATTGAACTATATAATCTTTAATCTATATAATTTATAAGTTGTTTGTCTTTCTTAAATTTAGCATATTGTTAGTATATAATTTTTTCTGCTGGCTCTACTCATCCATTCTGTATCAGATCATGAGTACATAATGCAGTAGTGTTCTATTCATACATGATAATTGTAAACGTGATTTTTGAATCCATCTAATGTCAGGGTCTATGTAGACTGGCTTTTCCTCTCCCTTTCCCTTCTCATTTACCTCACCTATCCATGAATATATGTTTATCTCATAAAGGAGAATCTAGCTTACTGAAGAAAATTTTCTTATTTATGACCTAAAACAACTAGATGTTGAAATGTATAAATATATAAACTTTTGCAAATCCTTTACAAAACTGGAAGCCTCTGAAACAGAATAAAGCTTTTTGGGTGAAAAGACTGATATATGCTTATCTTAGTTTGTTGATTTGAATCGCATTCTCCATTACTTAAGCAGAAGCCTATTTTTTTTTTTTTTATTACTAACAGAACTGATCATCTCCAGTAAATTCTTATCTTACCCATCTTTTTTATTGTGTAGCCTTTTATAGATATGCCCTAAATATTTGTTATAATAATGAATGAAATCAATATTGCAAGAATTTTATATTGTAAATTTGTAGGGGCTACTTCTCTTTTTTCAGTAATGGCTCCTGTGCTTCTTTGAAACATTTTTGCTGTCAGCTGTTAAGGCAGATACAGGAGAGTAGAATGTTGTGAAATATAAATAAAGAACAATTATTTTTTCTATCTCTTATCCTCATCCCAATCCTTAGCGAATGATGTTACCATTTGCAATATGGTGACCATCTCCAGATGAAAGACAAGGTAATAAAGGCCATTTGAGAAATATAGTAGAATCAATGATTGCAAGTAAAACTGTAGTTTGAGTATTGGCTCACAATTTTGTGAAAATTTGTTTTCTCTGTTTCCTATGTACACACCACAGGGAAACAGCTGGGAGCAGCAGTCACCATCGGCAAGCTTACAAGACAGATATTTCCATTTAGTCTTTTGACAAGGCTGTGTGAAGAGTGTAATGTACTTTCCTACCTTTCTGCTGTATGTTTGGGTGACTGTGTAAAAATTAGAAACATACTGAGGCTGTTATGACAGAAGTGCTTTTCGAAACCTTCTAATTAATGTCTTGGGTTTTCTTCAGAGAACTGGTACTATTAGCTAATAGCGAAGAAAAGCTTCCTCTCCGTTTCTTTCTCATCTCTGGAAAGGAATGTTAGGGAAATGTGAGCCATGTCTATGGTATTTAGCAGTCCTTAGTGATGATTAGAAAAAAAATTAGCTGATAAGAAATTGATTGACTTGTATAGTTAATGTAGGCTTTTCTATTTCCCAACTGTTTTACATGTTTCAGTAACAAATGAAAAGTTGGGAATTTGGACAGCTCCAGTTTTCTTTTCTTTCCAGGTGTGTAATTTAGTTGAATCCAAGTAGCGTTTTAAGAAGTTGGTTCCCTTTAAACCTCTTAGGTCACTTAAGGTTTTTTTTTTTGTTTGTTTGTTTATTTGTTTTGTTTTATTTTGTGTGGGGGGGGCGGGGAGATAGTTGTTGATTAACTTAAAAAAAAAACTACCAAGTTACATGTTGCCTAAGCTTCCAGGTACAGTTATGCAGATGGTCTAAGATTATTCATATATAAGTTTTATTTCTATGTTTCAGCGAGGAAGACCATTTCAGACTTAATTTTTTAACATGCACCAGCCCTATAAAAATGTAGAAATGCTCATGGGCTCTTAGAATCAGATTTAGAGCTCAAAGGGTCTTACAAAGACATCAAGTACAACTTTATTATTTTACAGATGAGGAAACTAAGACACAGAAAAGTTAATTGACATATCTAGGATCACATAGCTATCTACTGAGTTGCTTCTTAACCTGAAAACTCAAATGTGCAAGAAGGGCACATCATTCTTTGCAATCATGAGATGAGTCTTTGGAGTACCACTGAGTTCTAATTAAACATATTATACTATGAATATAAATATAGGACTATTTCACTAGAAAAAATGCTCTCCCCATCAGCCTCATCTCATCCTCCCTAAGTCCTCATTTGGCTGCCATCAAACCCAAAGTGGGGATTTTACTAAGTGGCAGTTGCCTTGGCTTCTCCTACCATTTGTCTCTCAGCAGAAACCCTACACTCCAGATGGCACTGGAGTGCAGCTACTCCATTGTCAAGCCCATCTTTCTTTCCTTCCTCCCTCCCTCCCTCCCTCCCTTCCTTCCTCCCTTCCTTCCTTCCTTCCTTCCTTCCTTCCTTCCTTCCTTCCTTCCTTCCTTCCTTCCTTCCTTCCTTCCTTCCTTCCTTCCTTCCTTCTCTCCTACAAGATTTGTACCAAGATTTCTCCTGACTAGAGCCTCTGAAAAGATCGTATTAAGATCCTAATATATTCGTCATATATACATTATACCCATCAGTTAACCTTTTCTTCTCTGGATTTCTTTTTAAATTTCTAAGATTTCCAGGTCATATTTAGTCCTTTCCTTCACCACCCATAGATCCTCTATTTCTATTGTCACAGGAAATGTTCCTGATGTTCCTCTTGGTGACGTCTCTAACATAATTTATGTTAGACAGTGAACAAATCCACCCTCTAAATTCCTTCTCTCCTTCCCCCTTTTCTCTATATCTAACTGCTTTTCTTTTTTCTTACTTTACTTTATCCTTAATTTCCAACTTTCAACTTTCCCTCATCCTTCAATTGTATCCATCAGGGAAGAGGGGCTGAAGTTATCATAAAAGTTTATAGTTCTAAATAAATAAAACAAAAAGAATAATCATACTTCTCCCATAATACTGCAAGTATAAGTGCAATACTGGTGTTCCTATTTATTTTTTGCAACACATTTTTGTTGGTCTTGGAAACAATCTTGTGATTGTTGATTGAATTATTGCATCTAATGATAAAGTTCATCTGTAAAGTGCCTCAAGTGAATTTTCCTGGGCTGGCTTGAAAAATCTAATTGCCCTTGATAACATTGTAAGTAAGGGAGAATATTTTCTGAGCTCCAAGTATTTTAAATTAAATTTAATAAACATTTATTAATTGCCTAGGATATTTAAATCATTGTAATTTGGATTAGGAATAAAAATAATAGCTTTGAAACATACTTTTTTAGAATTTTTATAATATATAAATTTATAAAATTTATAATTTTACAATACAATGCATTGTGTCTTCCCTTCTCTGAACAAATTCTTTATTTCTGTATACCAAGTAATTCTGCCTTCCAATTACTTTGTGTTCCCCTCCCTTGGCCACAATGAAAACAATGTCCTGGGATTATCAGGAATGATAATTACCATTTTTAAGTGAAAGGTTGGGAGGTGGAGAGTAACTAGATGGTACCCTGTATAGAGCAAGATCCTTGGAGTCATGAGGACCTGAATTCAAATGTGACTCAAATACTTAATACTCATTAGCTGTAAGCTTACTACCTAGGTAAATCTCTTAACATTGTTTGCCTAGCCAAATAATAATAACACAGTGAAAGATTTGGGAAAGGGAAAAGAGAACTTTATGGAATCACAAGTCACCTCCCATTTTAATTTGTTGGTAGTTTGAAGACAATGAGGCTAGGACATGTATTCTTTTGACAGTGGTGGGAAGGATAGTGAACTGTGATCTAAGTTTTTCTTTTTTTTTAAATTAAACCTTTTTATTTTCAAAACATACATGAATAATTTTCAATATTCATTCTTGCAAAACCTTGTTTTCCAAATTTTTCCCTTCCTTCCTCCACCCCCTCTCCTAAATGGCAATCCAATATATATTAAACATGTGTAATTCTTCTATACATATTTCCAAAATTATCATGCTGCACAAGAAAAATCAGATTAAAAAGAAAAAAATGAGAAAGAAAACAAAATGCAAGCAAACAACAACAAAAAATGAAAATTCTATGTTGTGATTCACACTGTCCCCATAGTCCTCTAGGTATAGATGGCCCTCTTCATCAAAAGACCATTGGAACCGGAGGAATTATCTCATTGTTGAAAAGAATCATGTCCTCAGTTTTTCAAACAGACTTCAACAATTATTTTGGCCAACAAAAATTACTCTTTGGTTTATAGTGTATAATGGTCCTCCCAGATGTATTGATTTTGTCCCTGAAACCATCTTTATTTTGTGGCACTTTACCCCTGTTAGGATTACAAGGTGAGAACTAGAGCAACTAACTTCTCTGAAGGGCTCAGAATAAGTCCTTATCAGGATAAGCAAAATTCCTTGCCCTACATTGGGCGCCAAAATGTAAAGGTCCGGTCATCTGCCGTCTCAACTCTGATCTAGAGTAGACTCCTCCAGACCCAATGTTGCCCTCCTTTTATCCTCCCAGAGAATGGGCATGTGAGAACTCAATGGGGCCTGAGGAAATACTTCAACCAATGAACTTCCTTCTCTTAAAGGTACAAACTTCTTTTAAACATGTAAACTATATCTCAGAATTTCAAAGGTGTAAATTCCCTCTAAAGGCCTGAACCAAAGGTGTGAACTCCAAGCCAGAGAACTGTCTAGACAACTTAAGTTCTCACCTAACATCAGAGAACTATCCAGACAATCTGAGTTCTCACTTAACATCAGAGAACTGTCCAGACAACTTGAGTTCTCACTCTGTAATCCTAACATACCCCCACATATACATACACACATACATACATATTAGCCTCAATATTCTTTAAACCAGCTCTTGTTTACATTATGCCAGTATGATGATGTCCATATTGATGACTTTGACACAAAAAATCCTCTTTTGCCTTCTCAGTCATTAAAGAATACAATGAATTGTAATTATCAATAGAATTATACTGAACAAAATCAAATCCCATTTTTTTTTGGTAAATTGTCACTCCCTTATGGTATACATAATTCTTTTAACTAAATAATTTGATTAACCACAATAATATCTTTTCCTCAATCAGTCTAGAGCACAGAAATTTCTTCTGTTTTTATTATGTATGTTTTTGGCAATGTCATCTGTATGTCTCTCTCCATCAGTTATAGACAACCCAGTCTTGCTTCAGGGCTACCAAGGAGAGAAAACCATTCTTACTATCTCAATTGTATTATGTAATTCTGGAAGAGGGGGACTGTTAGATATCAGAAGGAAAAAAAAAACAAAAACAGTATTGGCAGGCAATTCTTATTTCCACTGGGTTCTTTTATTTCTTATTCCTCTGATCTTCTGCATGCCCCCAAGGCAGATTATTTTTTCCAAAGGTTAGAATTTAACTTGTCATAATATTTATCCACCTTTATAAAAGGTGACCTCCAAGGAAAGTAGAATAACATGAATGATTTTAATCTGCAGTAACAATGGGGAACCAATCCTGACCAACTGAAGCAGTATTAATATATGACAAATTTTTCACCTCTGCCTTTTCAATTTCCCCTGTCCCCCTTTCCATCCCAGATATATACAGAAGCCCATACTCCTGCATTGACACAACTCACCCCATAATGTAC
Source organism: Sminthopsis crassicaudata (assembly GCF_048593235.1). NCBI lineage: Eukaryota > Metazoa > Chordata > Mammalia > Dasyuromorphia > Dasyuridae > Sminthopsis > Sminthopsis crassicaudata. The sequence continues at coordinate 307,825,205 of NC_133618.1, read as the reverse complement.
AATGAAATTCCACTTGGCCTTTATCTCGATGCTGCTGCCCTGATGATTAATGTCATGCTAGTGGGAAGCTATTCGACTGAGGGAAGACAAAGATGGAGGATGGAGCATGAAATATATTTCTAGGGCTGCTTCTCATTATTATTATTATCATCATTATTAGTTATTTACTGTCATATCTACTGTTTTAGAGAAGCATAATCTATTAGAAAAGGGAGTATGTGATGTTTGACGGTGGATTTGATGGGGAGAAATTGACAAGGACAAAGACAGGCAGTTTTTACTCAGAGACCTGAATTGTAGAGGGCGGCTGTTTTTCATTTTAAACCAATGTGTAGTACCAATTTTCTTTAATAAGGAAGTTTAGTAACTTGTGTTTTTCTTTCTAAGAAGAAACCCTGTTTACCTGTCTTACTTCAAGATTAATAATGCTAGTGTTCATCCTAATCATTTATGCAAAAAATTCTAAACCAAGTGCATAACTTTACAGATCTATGTCCCCATAATGTTGCTCTTCCTTTTTTCTGATTGTAATCAACTGTTTTTAAAAATCCACTCCTCACATGTTTTATATTAAATATGGATAAGTGAATGAATGAAGGATTTATTAAGCCCTACTCTGCAAAAAATAACTATACTAAACATTGGGGATATAAGAAAAGTAAGACAGTCCCTAGTATCATAGAGTTCTAATGGAAGAAATAATAACATTTTTTATTTCAAATGTGAAATAATTGCTTAAATTATTTTTGCCACTGATTTTGAGGTATTTTGTATTTTAGTGACCCTGATGGAGTCTATAACTTATAGAATTAGTTTAAAGTATGAGTGATTTTTCATGTTTTAGTATATATTTTTGATAAATCTAGAATGATCTTTCCTTTTCCATTAGTCATAGACTTATATAATTTATGTGTGTATATACACACAGGTATGTATGTATATGTGACTGACCTCCTCTTCTATTAGACTGTAAACTTGAGAGCAGAAACCACATCTTAATTTCTTTTTCTTTAATGCTCAGCCACTAGAACAGGATCTTAAACATATTTGTTGTTGTATTGCCATCCAATTTGGAAAATGCCTTCCTAATCAATCCTTAATGATACAGAATGTGAAAATTGGACTGAATTATTTATAACTTCCTTGTATACCAGAAAAATGAGATTTTATGAGAACTTAATACTTAGCTTATTTATTTAGCCTATCTTCTAAAGAGAGTGTGGATATAAAGGTATAAAGAAAAAAACAACAACAACAAAATAAACCCCCCCAAAAAAACTTTCCAAATAGAAGCAATTCCCCCATTTTGTTAATTTTTTCTCTTTGCAATTTTGTTTGTTACGTCAACTCTTCTTGACCCCATTTACTGTTTTTCTGACAGATACTGGAGGGGATGCCTTTTCCTTCTCTAGATTATTTTACAGATGAGGAAACTGAGACCAACAGGCTGAAGTTGATTTACCCAGGGTCATGCAGATAGTAAGGATCTGAGGGCAGATTTGAACTTGGAAAGATGAGTCTTCCTGACTCCAGGACTGATACTCTATCCAATAGTACCACCTAGTCTCCCCCTTCTTTACGACTATATACCATCTATTTGAATGTCAGAATGCCTTAAGAGTCATACCACAAATATCACAGCAGAATTTTAATTCAGATTTTTGTCACTTTCAGTCCAGTACACTTTGACTTTCATCATACTGCCCCTTCTAATAAGATACATTTTGTTTATTGTTCCTAACACAAGGTAGAGGTACTTCTGCATTTTCATCACTGAGAGATACCATCCAAAGTATGTTGCTATTTTACTTGATAACCCAGGAAAAGTGACTATAGGATTTAAGAGTCAGAAGACATAGGATCAAAGTCATTATTTGTACTTGTATCTTAATCATATTCATATGAAGTGACAGTACAGGTGGTTGTACCTTGTAGAAGCTAGTTTGCCTGTGTGTTCAGTTCTTCCAGGAGAGGACACAGCTCTAGCCCTAGAGACCATGACCTATGACTCAGGTACTATAAGAGTAGGAATAATCTTAATTTAGACATTATTTGACTTGTCAATACCACTCAATGCAAACAGCATTTATTAAGTACCTACTATATACCCCTAGGCACTGGAGAGACAAAGACAAAAATAAGGCAGTTCATTCCCTCATGAATCTTTCATTCTACAGGGAAGTATGAATACGTGACAGAGCATATTACATGTACATAGTTAAATAAATACAAAATATGGAAACACACATAGTAATTTAATGGTTCTTGGGGGTGTGAGTTCTAGCCATTAGGACTGTTGGGAAAGATGTCTTGTTCCATGTAGAACTTGACTTTATCTCTAGCGGTAGAGATTCCAAGAGGTAGAGATGAGGATAGAAACCATGGAAGGCATGAGAGACATCCATGTAAAGGTATGGAGGTAGGAAATGGAACATCAATCACAAGGGAAAATATATAATATACTTTCTATGCCACCTAACAAGAAGTGCATAAGATGTCAGGGAATGGTTAAGGATGTCTTTCCAGTATAATAAGTGTAATACTCAGTGACTCATGTGTAATTTCCCCTGTCAGGTTTTAGACTCTCATTTAGCTTTTAGAAACTTTTGTTCATAGTCTTAAGAGCTGGAAGAAAAATCAAGTTTACTTGTCCTCACCCTTCCCCTTCATTTAACTGAAGACTAAAGTGCAAAGATATGTGTCCAAAAATCATTTAATAAGCTTTTGTTCTAATTTGGAGGTTTTGGTGATTGAGAGAGAGAAAGTGTTGCTAGAAATCTAGGGAATTTAACCCTGGAAATAGAAGTTGGGGAAGAAACATTGAAGGCAGTTGACTACCAAAAGAAGATAAAGAGATGGATCAGGAAAAAGCATAGTAAAAGAGATAAGATCCTACCCAGCTTTTTGTATATATTAATGAAGACTAGAGTAAAGATTAATAGTTTTTTTTTAATCCTCTGCAAGTTTACTATGTTAATGTTAGCCTTTGGATTGTTACTAGCAGTAAAAACTCCTTCCAAAAACCTTTAAAAGGATTTATTTGCTCATATAGTGGCTGGAAGAGAGAGCAGAGAAATTAGAAAACTGCAACTTAGGCTTCTTCAGTTGAAAGAACTAGTTAGAGATCTTTCTCACTAATCTCTGGTGTCCATAGAAGAAGAAAAAAAAAATCAATTTGACTTGAGGAGGAAGTGGTCACAGGACATCAGAAAGGCTTTAGGCAATTTATAAAAGAATGTACAAAATTTACTATCTTACTCCTGCCAACATCTTCTAATGAGTGTGTTCATATGACTAACATACTGTGATCCTAATGTAAACTGAAGCGAGTCCTTTAAAACTTTATTTGTCTTTATTTCCCTATAGTATTCAATAGTCTCCTTTATACAGTAGAGGAGATGGAAAGAATTCTAATCTTTAGAAAATCAGGAAAAATCCTCTGTGGGTCACTCTCCCCTAGTGACCTGTACAATACTTTTGCTGGAGCCAGCTCATACTGGGTCACTGGAACTACTTGTTAAATTTTCAGTGTGAGCTTTTACACTTCAAAATGGCAATTGCTTCAGATTAGGGGTTTTTTGATTGCTTTACTGACTTTTTAAGCTTAAGAAAATGTTGAAGGAAATGTTAGCAATGTAGATTAAATTTAAATGTGTGTTCTACGTACATTTCCCCCCAGAGCCAGTTGTTAATTAAATGGTACACTTTTGCCTATGACTTACTCCAAATGAGGATATGAGAGCAGGAATTGTCACATTTCCTTTCTCTACCTCCTTTATTAAATGTTTAGGAATCTTTTTTTTAAGGCCTCATTGGCTTTATCATAAATACTCAATTTATATCCTATTAAAAGAGAAAGATTAACTAAAATTTGTTATTGTTGTTTAGTCATTTTAGCTGTTTCTGACTCTTTGTGCCCCTGTTTCTTGGCAAAGATACAAAAGTGGTTTGACATTTTCCTTATCAGCTCATTTTGCAGATAAGGAAACTGAAGCAAATAGAGTCAAATGACTTGCCCAGGGTCACACATCTAATAAGTATGTGAGGCTGAATATAAACTCAGGAATAATAGTCCACTATGCCACCTCACTGTTTCATTAATTAAAATATGTAAAGTGCCCTGAATTCCTTGGAGAAATGTTTGATTACATTATTTAGTATTTTCTTCTGTTTTTGAGAAAGAAGAATCCTGTAGACTCTCCCAAAGTACCATGTGGAAATGTTCTATGAAAGTTTTCGTCAATCTTATGTCTATATTATTTTGCTTTTTTGTATTAAGTACAGTAAATGATAATAAAGATCCAGAATTTGGATTAACATGATCATCACAAAATATTTATTAGCTTCATTTGTGTGTGTGTATGTATGTACAATGGATAGTTGCTTTATTTCTTAAGAAAAAAAAAAAAAAAGGGTTCTGATACAATTCACCCACTCTATGGTACTTACAAATGACAGGTATGGTGTCTATTAATAATAAAAAGAAATAATTCATTCATAATTATAAAGTTTAAAAAGTGTTTTCTTCATGATCATTATAATGAGGTAAGTAGCATTTGATGAATACAACTTTTCTCCATTTTACAAGTGAGCTGATGGAAATATAGAAAAATGAAGTGATTTATGTATAGTCAAACTAAGACTTGAACCCCTGTTCCTCTCTTTTGCCACTACAGTTAAGTTGCAGTTAATGTGAATAATGCATTCCATGCAGAAGATGGCATCATTCAAATTTATACTATTTAAAATCATAATTATGAATAAAATATTGTAATTTGTTCCACTCCAATATAGGTAGCCAATGATAATTGAATATTGGAACCACTTTAATAGGGACTTAGCGGAACACTTAGGGACAGTGAATTAATACATGATAAATTCAGGCAGCAAGTTGATAACATCAATTAGGTACTCCATATGTAAGATAAGGTTTTACATGTTCACATGATCATTAGCAAGGTGAATCTGATACTCTTAAAGACAGGGTGGGAGGAAAGAAAGTTTGAGAAGGACTAGGATTTATCCTATCCTAGTCCTTCTGTTATAAGTCATTTTCACCAGGGAAGGTATTAAAACAACACACACCTTTTGCCATGTTCATTTCATGGTGTTAGAGAGTAAATTTTCCTATTTTTTTTCAAATTCTTAGTAAATTAAATGCTTAATTCAATCTATGAGTGTTTCTATGATGACTTCAATCTGAGTAATCCCCTCACAAAGCTGATATGCTTTTTCCATCTGTATTTCTTGTCTATGCTTTTCAAAAACTGTTTGTAAAGGATTTACCCAATGTGTAAATCATCCTTGATTCCAATATTTCTAACTTTGCTATCCCCTCTAAAACCAGGGAATATTTTCTTTTTATGATATATAGTAAAAAAGTAATAGTATTTAAAAATATCTGTGATGGCTTTATTGTGCCTAGCACTGTTATATTTTGCATTATCCCAAAAGATATTTGTTTATGGGACAATGGAAATGATTATACAAAGCTATAGCTAGATCTTACCCAATTTCTTAAAGGAAGCTTGAAGGGAAACTTTTCTCTTTTTAAAAATTTACTTTAGCTTTTTATTTTCAAAATACATGCATAGATACTTTTTAACATTCATCCTTGCAAAACCTGGTGTTCCAAATTTTTTCTTTCTCCCTTCTACCACACCCTTTTTTAGAAAACAAGTAATCCAATATATGTGAAACATGCAATTCTTCTCTACATATTTCCACAATTATCATGCTGTACAAGAAAAATCAGATCAAAAAGGGGAAAAAATGAGAAAGAAAACAAAAAAGAAAACAAGCAAAAATAAAAAGGTGAAAATACCATTTTCTGATCCACATTCAGTCCCCATGGTCCTTTCTCTGGATGCATCACAACTGGCCTGAATCACCTCACTATTGAAAAGAGCCATATCCATAAGAATTGATCATTGTATAATCTTAATCTTGTGTACTTCTTTTGGTTCTACTCACTATTTCACTTAGCATCAATTCATATAAGTATCTTCAGGCTTTTCTGAAGTCATCCTGCTGATTATTTCTAATAGAACAATAATATTTCATAACATATAATATATCATCATTTATTTAGTCATTCTCAATCTGATGGGCATCCACTCAGTTTCCCATTCTTTGCCACTACTAAAAGAGCTGCTACAAACATTTTTGTACATGTGAGTCCTTTTTCCTTATGATCTTTTTGCTATACAGGCTCAGTAGAGAACTTAAGGGTCAAAGGGTAATGCATAGTTTGATACTCTTTCAGGCATAGAATGGTTAGATCAGCTCACAAATCTACCAAGGTAGTAGAGTCTCAGTTTTCCCACATCCCCTCCAATATTCATCATTATCTTTTCCTATCGTCTTAGCCAATCTGAGAGGTGTGTAGTGGTATCTCAGGGTTGTCTTAACTTGAATTTCTTTTATCAATAGTGATTTTGATAATTTTTTCATATGATTAGAAGTAATTTCTTCATCTGAAAATAGTCTGTTCATATCCAATGACCACTTATCAGTTGGAAAATGGGTTGTATTCTTATAAATTTGAGTCAGTTCTCATATATTTTAGAAATGAGGCCTTTATCAGAATGCTTGGATATAAAAAAATTTCCCCCAGTTTTCTGTTTTCTTTCTAATCTTGTTGCATTGTTTTTTTTTATAAAACTTTTAAACTTAATATAATCAAAATTATCCATTTCATAATGTATTCTAGTTCTTTTTTTGGCTACAAATTCCTTCTTTCTCCACAGATCTGAGAGGTAGACTATCCTTTGTTTTTAAAATATTCTTTATTCTGATTTGCTTATCACTCTTTAAATCATGAACCCATTTTGATTTTTTCTTGGTATAGAATGTCAGGTGTAAGTAAATGTCTAGTTTCTGCCATACTATTTTCCATTTTTTCCAGCAATTTTTGTCAAATATTGTGTTATTAATCCAGAAGCTGGGGACTTTGGGTTTATCAAACACTAAATTACTATTGTGTCTTGTGAAACAAGTCTATTCCACTGATAGACTACTCTAACTCTTAGCCAGTACAAAATGGTTTTGATGACTGATATTTTATATTTATAATTATATAATTTATAATTATATAATAATATATAATATAATTATATTTTATAATATAATTTTAGATCTGATACAGCTGGGTCACCTTCATTTGCATTTTTCATTAATTCCCTTGAAATTTTTGGCCTTTTGTTCTTCCAGATGAACTTTTGTTATTTTTTTTCTAGTTTTGTAAAATAATTTCTTGGCAATTTGGTTGATATAGCACTGAATAAGTATATTGATTTAGGTAGAATTGTTATTTTTATTATATCAGTTTGGCCTACCCATGAATATTTGATATTCTTTGAATTCTTTAGATTTGTCTTTGTTTGTGTGGAAAGTGTTTTGTAATTATCTTCATATATTTTATATATTCCCAAATATTTTATATTTTTCACAGTTATTTTAATGGGATTTCACTTTATATCTCTTGCTGCTGGACTTTATTGGTAACATATAGAAATTTTAATGATTTATGTGGATTTATTTTGTATCCTACAACTTTGCTAAAGTTGATAATTGTTTCTAGTAGTTTTTTAGTTAATTCTCATTCTAAATATAGAGTGATAATTTTGTTTCCTCATTACCTACTCCAATTCCTTTAATTTCTTTTTCTTCTCTTATTTGCAAAGCTAACATTTCTAATAAAATATTGAATAGTACTGGTGATAGTGGGCAACTTTGTTTCACCCCAACCTTATTGAGAATACTTCTAGTTTATCCCCATTACATGTGATGCTTGACAATGATTTTAAATAGATGATACTGATCAGTTTAAAGAAAACTCTATTTATTCCTAGTATTTTTGATAGAAATGGGTGTTGGATTTCATCTGCATCTATTGAGATAGTTATATGATTTCTGTTAGTTTGGTTATTTATATAGTCAACTTTGTTAATAGTTTTTCTAATATTGAACCAACCCTGAATTCCTGGTATAAATCCTACTTGGTCATAATGTATTATCCTGGTGATAACTTATTGTAATTTCTTTGTTAATATTTTATTTAAGATTTTTGCATCAATATTCATTAGGGAAATTGGCTTATCATTTTTTTTTCTCTATTTCGATCTTGTCTGGTTTAAGTATCAGCACCATATATGTGTCATAAAAGAAACTTGATAGGGATCCTTCTTTCTCTATTTTTCTAAATAGTTTCCCAAGTATTGAAATTAATTGTTATTAAAACATTTGGAAGAATTCACTTAAATCCATCTGGCCCTGGAGACTTTTTCTTAGGGAGTTGATACTTGTTTAATTTTTTTTTAATGGGACTATTTGCATAATTTATTTTTCCCTCTGTCCATCTGGACCATCCATATTTTTGTAAGTATTCATCCATTTCACTTAGATTATTAGATTTATTGACCTACAATTGGGCAAAATAGCTCCTAAATATTACTCTAATTTTCTCTCCATTGGTGGAAAGTTCATTCGTTTAATTTTTAATACTAGCAATTTAATTTTCTTCATTTTTCTAAACAAATTAACTAAAATTTTATTTTGTTGTTTTTTTTTTTAAATAAAAACCAACTCTTAGTTTTGTTTATTAGTTTAATAGTTTTCATACTTTCATTTTATTAATCTCCCCTTTCATTTTTGTAATTTCAAATTTGTTATTTAATTGAGGGGTTTTAATTTGTTCTTTTTCTAGCTTTTTTAATTGCATGCCAGATTCATTGATCTCTTTATTTTATACAAGTAAACATCTTAAAGATATAAAATTTCCACCAAGAACTACTTTGACTGCATCCTGTAAATTTTGGTATGTTGTCTCATTATTATCATTCTCTTGGATAAGATTATCAATTGTGTCTATGACTTGAAGTTATACCCACTCATTCTTTAAGATTAGATTATTTAGTTTCCAATTAATTTTTGGTCTATTTTTCCCTAGCCCTTTATTACATGTAATTTTTTATTACATTATGATCTGGAAAAGATGAATTTACTATTTCTAGCTTTCTGTATTTGATTTTGAGGTTTTTATGCATGGTCAATTTTTGTGTAGCTTCCATGCACCACAGAGAAAATAGTATATTCCTTCCAGTCTGTTATTCACTTCCATTTTATGGGAGAATTCATCCCCTTCACATTCACAATTAAAATGACTAATTCTGTATTTCTTGCCATCTTATTTTCCCCATTATACTTTTTGCTTTCCTTTCCCCCTTTCCCTCCTCCTCAGTATTTTGGTTCTGATCACAATCTTCCTCAATCAGCTATCCCTTTTTATAGCCCCTCTCCCCTTTCTTATTCCTTTCCCCTTTTACTTCTGTTCTCCCTTCTATTAACCTCCCCCTTTCCTTTCCCTTTTCCCCTCTTACTTCCCTATAGAGTGAGACAAATTTCTCTGTCAAACTAAATATTCTCTTTTTGAGCCAAATCCTATGGGATTAAAGTTCACACAATGCTCATTAACTTCACTTCTTTCCCTCAATTATAATAGGCCTTTTTTGCCTTTTCATATGATATAATTTATCCTATTTTACATTCCCTTTCCTTTTCTGTCAGTACAATCCTTTTTGCACTTCAAGTTTCTTTTTTTATATCATCACAATAAAATCACATTATTCCTATACTCTTTAAGCATATCACTAACAAAGACACAGTTCTCAAAAGTTAGACATATTTTCTTCCCATATCAGGATGTAAATCTGTATAACCTTTTTTTAAAAATCATAGGTTGTTTTTTTTTTTTTCTCTTCCTCTTTTACTTTTTTATGCTTCTCTTAAGTTCTGTATTTGAAGATCAAATTTTCTGTTCAGCTCTGGTCTTGTCATCAAAAATAAATGAAATGAAATTCCCCTGTTTCACTGAATGTCCATCTTTTTCCTGAAAGATAATTTTTAATTTTGCTGGATAGTTGATTCTTGACTGTACTTCAAGCTCCTCTGTATTCCAGATCCTTTGATCCTTTAAAAAGGAAGCGGTTAGGTCCTGGGTAATCCTGATTGTGGCTCCTCAATATTTGAATTGTTTCTTTTTGGCTACTTGCAGTATTTTCTCCTTGACCTGATAATTCTGAAATTTAATTACAATATTCCTTGAAGTTTTTGTTTTGGGTTCGCTTTTAGGAGATAATCAGTGAATTCTGGTTCTAGGATATTGGGGCACTTTTCCTTGATGATTTCTTAAAAGATGTTATCTATGCTCTTTTTTTCATTGTAGTTTTCAGGTAGTTCAATATTCCTTAAATTGTCTCTTCTACAATCCTTTTACTTTTTTTTTTTTTTTTTTTTTTTACTGATTCTTGATATCTCATTGAGACATTCGCTTCCATTTATTCAATTCTAATTTTTAATGAATTATTTTCTCCAATTAGCTTTTTTTTAAACCTTCTTTTGCATTTGGCCAATTGAACTTTTACAAGACTTGTTTTGTTCATTAATTTTTTTTTTCCCATTTCACCTATTCTATTTATAGGGAGTTGTTTCTTTTTTCATTTTGCCAATTCTGATTTTCAATTAGTTGTTTTCTTTTTCTATTTCACCAAATCTATTTTTTAAAAATTATATTCTTTTTTCCATTTTGCCAAATCTTTTAAAAGAGTTTTCTTCAGATAATTTCTGTTTCCTTTACTAAACTCTCTTGCAAAGCTCTTATTTCCTTTCCTCATTTTACTTCTAACTTTCTTTTAAGATCCTTTCTGAATTCTTCCCAGAAAGCCTTTTGAATTGGAGATCAACTCATATCACCTTTTGAGGCTTCATATGGAGACATTTTATCTTTAGTGTCCTCAGGGTTGTAGGTCTGTTCTTCCCTGTCTCCATAATAAGATGTCTTTGATCAGAGCTCTTTTTGCTTTTCTGCTCATTTTTAAAGGTTGAGGTCTATTTTCAATTCGAAGGGTAGATTGCCATCTTCCTCTACAGATGACAGCAACTTCATGCTGGCAGCTTATGCTTAGGTCCAAGGGCTCCCGATTTATCTTCTGTAGTTGTGTTGGAGGTCTCATAACTAGTCTGCAGATCCATTGGCTTTTGAACTAGGATAGAGTAGCCAATACTGCTGTATTTTGGCTAAAATCCTCCCAGTAAATTCCTCCATTTGATGAAGCCTCTCTACCCTTGGTATCTGTGCTGTGCCTGCCCCTCCTTCCTTATGCCTGTTTGAGACAGACCTTTCCTGAAGTTTTTCCAAAATATTTTCTGCTGGAATTTTACTTTTCAAGTAAAGCACTGAGTCTTGAGTCAGAAAAACTCGAGTTCCTATTTGGTCTCAAATACTACAAGCAGTATGATCCTGGTCAAGTCACTTAACCTTTATCTGCCTTAGTTTTTTTCATCTCTAAAATTGGAACAATAACAACACCTACCTTTGAGGGTTGTTATGAAGTTAAAATGAGAATATTTGTATATTTTGAAGTAATATAAATTGTAAGGTTCTGGTTAGCTTTCTGGAGATCTTGGGACCAGCCTTCATTTCAGCAACCACCACAAAATAGTCAAAGTCTTTATTATCTCCTTCACTTATCTCCTTCACAGTCTGTCTCCTTCTCCTGAGGCCTAGCTAGCTTTCTGGAGGCCCTCCAGAATGGGTCTTGGTTTCAGTGGAGGAAATGCAAGAGGCAGGAGAGCCACCAGAGTCTAGTCTAAGATGAAATGTCTGTGGCTGACTTTCTCCTCAGTTTATATACTCTATTACAATTACATCATTACAGTATACTGAGTATAAACCAATCATTATATCACTAGGGAACCATTATTTGTTGTAAGATTAAATCAATCTTACATGCTAAACTAAATAATCATTGTTTTATCAATCCCAATGAGTTAACACCTTGTTGTAAGAATCCTTTTTTCAAGTACATTTCTCCAAAATTCTGGCCTATTACATAAATTATTATTGTTATATTCTTTTTATAATCATTATTATTATGCACATTTTTTTTTTGCTTTATAGAATGAGAGGGATTTTTAAACCAATATGAAATAGTCATTTGTTTAAAACTATTATCTTCATTGATGGTTGCTCTTCCTATTTTTTTCCTTTCTCATTCTTCACAGAGTTTCTGTTTGCTTAGTAGAAATTGTTGAGTTCAGTAGCAGTTTTCATTAAATCTAATTAGCCTTTCTACTTAATTTGTAATAAAACTCTTAAACCAGAAGCTGAAGATAATGTGCTTGATTTAATTATGTTATATAAAATAAAGATATTGCTTTTAAATTTTTAAAATTTATTTCACTCCCTAGTATGCTCTCCTTTCCCAAGTGGTAGTCATCTATGGATAATGAAAATTCTTCATTACAAAGACTACCAATTATACCTCATTCATTAGCATTGATTTATTATCATTTTTATTAATGATGATGATATCCCTTGCTCTCACAGACTTTTTATGGTAGTTGTTTATGTTGTCATGTACAACTCTTTGTGACTTCTTTTGGGGTTTTCTTGGCAAAACTACTGGAGTGTTTTGCCATTTTCTTCTCCAGCCCATTTTGCAGGTGAGGAAATCATAACAAACAGGATTAAGTGACTTGCCCAGATTCACATAGTTAGTAAGTATCTATGGTGCAATTTGAACTCAGGTCTTCCAGACTCCAGGCCTAGTGCTCTCTGCTCAGATTTAGATGATTATACTTCACTTTTCAGCAAATCTTTGCTTCTTGGTTATTTGTTTTTCCAAGTGGCATGGTAAGTTTGCTTCTATTATGTCTCATTTGCAAAGTAGTGTTGGAGTTGGAGTGAAAAAGACCCAAGCTTCAATCTTGCTTCAAATACTGAAATCTTGGGAAAGTCTTTGAATTTTTAGTTTAAGTTTCCACATCTATGAAATTGTGATAAAAATACTATTTGTTTCACAGAGCTATCCTGAGAATCAAATGAGATAACATGTAAAGAACTATATAAGTGCTAGTTATTTATCTTCAACATCATCATGATCTTCACCACCACCATGAACACCACCAGACAGCTTTTTAAATTATGTGTTATCGTCAGATTTGTATCATGGGAAAGAGGGTTTCCCTTACCAGACACTTCTTGGTTTTGCTAACCTGCTTGTTTCCCTCAGGAAGGATGGAATCACCAAGTAGTCAATTTCAACTTTACTCTTCTCTTGAAGTTATATTTGAATTGGTAAAGACTTTCTAGTAGTGATCAAATTCTTTCATTAAAAAGGAATTCCCTTCTTCTAGATGGGGGAATCTTTTTCTAAAGGCATACTAATGAATATGTGAAGGAGCTGAGATTCTGCCAGTGGGGCAACTCCCATCATGTGAACTTCCTCCACTAAAGCAGATTGTATATTGTGCACAACTTAATAGAATTACCAGAATTACATTTAACTTGAGTGACTTGTACAGTCTCATACAGCTAGTAAGTGAAAGAGGAAGAATTTTAATCCAGATCTCCCTTAGTTATAATCCAGACGTATTGATTATATCTTTGGTGTCCAAATTATTTTATCCCATATTCAATCAGTAAACATTTTAAAAAATGAAATACCTTCTGATATATGTATATTTAATAGTTTATGTTATATAATTATATACTACTATACTAATAATGATAAATATTATAAAAGTTATAAAATAGATTTTTAACATTGTTAAGAACAATATGAAATAATATTTTTTCCCTTTCATCAATAGGAAGTCACTGGAGTTTGTTTGCTCAGTAGCCATAAGACATTATCAGATTTTTGCTTTCTTAAAATCACTTTGACTACTGTGTGGAATGACTACTGTGTTAGAATGGGAAAAGAATAGAGATGGAGAAACCACTTTGGAAAATATTTCAATAGCAAAGGCAAGAAGTGATGTGAATCTGAACTGGGGTGGTAGCTGTCTGAATAGAGAGAGAAAAAGAATGCAAGACATGGTTGTAGCTAATGAAAAGAAGAGTTTGGAAACTGATTGGATATGGGACTGATGGAGAGGAAAGAGCTGAAGAAAACCTTGAGGAAAAAAAATAAAAATTGTGCTGCTGCCTTCCATAGAAATGGAAATTTGGAAGAGAAGTGGGCTTTGGGGGGGGTGGAAGATGATGAGACATATTATTAGTAAAGTGATTTGCAAATCTTAAAATCCTTTTGTAAATACTACTTATTAATGAGATTTTCGAAGAAGATCATAACCTATTTGTACTTGGACTTACTTTTTCCCATATAAAATAAAAAGGGAAGAATAAATGTCTCATATACTAATTAATATTCCAAAAGACTCATCTAAGGATGTCCTGAATAAGTCAGTAGAAACCAAGAAAGAGATGACTTTGTAGACTGAAAATGGACATGTAAGGGAAGGGGATACTGTTCAATGGGATATGGGCAATTACACTATGGTAACTCAAATTGTGTTAAGTTATAGCTATTCTAACAAGAAGGACTTATCTGAAGGCTCAGAAGAGGTGGAGGATCAAAACTTTCACAGTAAAGTAAGAGCAGCATAGAAGTAGGAAGTGAGAATAAAGGTAGATATATTTGTGATGGAAACAAGTTTCATAATTAGCTGGGTGAGTAAATATCTACATTCCCATTCTCCATTAGATAATCACATATCTCTTTTGGTTAGATCATGATTCTACAGCAGACTATTATACTATGGCATATAATATGATATGATTTTGCATTGTTCATTAATGGATCTATGGTACATGAAAACTCTCATTCCCAAAGGATTTGAAGAAAAATATTAAAACCACTAAAAGTTGGAAGTAGAAAATAGTAAAAAAAATATAAAATAATAATAATGGTACTGATAATTCATATTTATTAGCACTTTAAAATTTTTACCTCAAACATCTCTAGGAGGTAGGTAATACATATTAAATATTTGTATTGAGTCCATTCTTAGAAAATTCTATCTTGAAGGAGAAAGCCAAAAAATTAAAATATATAGCTGTAGAGTAAAACTCATCCACTCTCTATGCAAATGACAGCTATAAAAGATGATATTTATCTTTGTACATATTCTATAAAGATATTATCTATCTCTCTAATTAGATAGTCAATTATTTTTAAAGAGCTACAAATAATCCCTGTAAGAATGGCATCAACACATTCTATTTAGAAACATCTTGCCTGTAAATTACATTTTTATTTTCTTCCTTCTGCCGGGCTTCTCTTGGCCATATAATCTTAAAGAGGAAGTGGGGGAAAGAGAGAGAGGGAGAGGGAGAGAGAGAAGAGAGAGAGAGAGAGAGAGAGAGAGAGAGAGAGAGAGAGAGAGAGAGAGAGAGAGAGAGAGAGAGAGAGAGAGAGAGAGAGACTGGAGGAAGGGGGAAACAACTCTGGGAAAAAAAAAAAAAAAGTCAGGAGTCTAAACTACTTCCCTAGGCAGGTCACTGCTACTTATTTGTATGCTAATTACATCTGTAATCCCCTCCCCTTCAGCATCATTATTCTCTGTAAGTATACAAAAGGCAGGTGGGAGATAAGTCTCAGAGGAGAAATGTGCAGTTGAAGGAGACAGGCTCCTCAGGAAAAAAAGATGTTATTTTCATAGAAAATTCTCCAGCAGGAAAAAAAAAATGGGGGGGGAATAGGAGGAAGGGGCATGAGAACTATGAAAATACATTTTGTATAAGCAGAATTATTAATAAGAACATTCTATTCTATGCTTCTATAGGATCTTTAAAGAAATAGATTGGAGAGAGGCCAAAAGAGAGCAAAAGAAATGATTATGAAAATTGAAGGAATGACTTATGATAAAAGATTACAGGGGCTAAATATGTATAACTTGGCTAACTGACAACTGGGGGAAAACAAAATCAACAATCCACAAATATTTGAAAGCAGTAGACCACAATCAAGGGGAGGTATTATTTAGCTTGATTCAAAGTTATAAAAAGAAGAGTAAGAGGATGGAATTGAAGAATAGAAAATTGTAAAATGAATATCTAGGATTTCTTCATGACTGAGAAAATCATTAGATTGTGAGGATTATCGCCTAAGGAAATGTGGACATTTTAAAATATATCACCATGCTAGATTGGAATAAGAGGAGATATTTAGTTGGCAAGAAGAGAGTCTATTTTAATAAAATAGTCAATCCACTAGCACTTATTGAGCACTTACCATGTACTAGGAACTGTTTTAATCATTGGCCATAGAAAGAAAGGCAAACTCTTGTCTTTGCTTTCAAGAAGCTCTTGGGCTAATGAGATGAAGTACAAGTATATGCAGAGAAAATATAAACAAAACAAATTAGATCTAACCCACAAAGAAAAGGCACTAGGTATAAGAAGGAACATGTTCTGGCAAAAGGTGGACTTTAGCTGAAACTTGAAAGAAGTTGATAAATTTAGGAGGTGGAGATAAAATAATGTCATGGTGTTAATGAAGTTAAGAATTATTTATATGGAGGCATCTATATAGTGCAGTGAATAGAGCACCAATTGTAAAGTAAGAGGACCTGAATTCAAATGTGGCCTGTTGTGACCCTTAGTGAGTCACTTAGTTCCAATGCACAAAACAATGAAACAAGAAGGAGTTATCTGCATATATTTATACTTATTAAATATTTTTAAAAGCTATATTTGGAGTTAGAAATGTTGGGTTTGAATTCTGGCTCTTTCTCCAACTACTCATGAAAACTAAAACAATTCACTCTCTGCATTGTCTCAGCAGTAAAATGAGGGATTTGGACCAAAGACCTTTAAGGTCCTTTCAGAGACTCTATGATAGACACAATTTATCTATATGTCTGATCATAAAGGCATATTTCAATTCAGATCTCCTTGATCCCAGCCCCTGTATTCACTTACCATCTAGCTGCTTCATTTTTACAAATAAGTGAAAATGATAATAAGCTTGCCTATCACATAAAACCATCTCATAGGGCCATATAAAATCATAAATCTGAAAGGGCTTTGTTTCACATTAGAAGCACCATGCAAATGTAAGGTAATATTGTTCTTTGTTGTTCATTCATTCATTTGTGTACAACTCTTTATAAATCCATGGACCATGGGAATTTCTTGGCAAAGACTAGTGAGGTTTGCCATTTCTTTCTTCAGTAGATTAAAGTAAGCAGTACTTGAGGGATTTGCCTAGGGTCATACAGTTAAGTATATGAGGCCAGATGTGAACTTCCTCACTCAAGGCCCAGCAATCTATATATTGAATCACCTAGGTGCCTCAAAGTAATCTTATAAATGTTAATATTTCATCTATAGGATTCCTGATTCTGCCATATCTCAACCAAGCTACCTTAACTAAATACCCAAATCTCTCAAAGTTTCCTCATCTACAAAAGATGAGAGAGACAACATAGTACAATGGAGAAAAGGACTGGATTTAGATTAAAAAGTTGAGGCTCAAAACCTGGTTCTGTTGCTTATGTATTGCCCTAGAGGACTTGTTTAAACAACTCTTTGAACCTCAGTCTCTCTTTTATAAAGTAAAGGGATTGATGAAGATCTCAAAAAACCGTTCTAGGTCTAAATTTCATGATCTTATGACCTCCATCTCAGGGTTGTTGTGACAGTGAAATTAATTAATTCATTTGAAACTGTTTCATTATCCTAAAAGTGCCAGATAAATAGAAATTGAAAATAAGGTTATTGCTGATTTGGATAAAATAGCTCAACTTCCTGCAGTAGATAGAACTTGTCTTATGTTAGATATCTCTCCAAAACAGTCCTAAATATAAAAAGTGAACATCTTTGTCATTTTCCTTCATTGCATCACATTTAAAAAATAAAAATGAAAATTACTTTAGTTCCAATATGTCCTTTACACCAGCATAAATAACAGGCAAGGTTGATATTTATATACATATATGTATATATGTGTGTGTTTATATATATATATATAAACACACACACACATATATATATATACATATATGTATATATATATATATATATATAAATATAATTTTATATATGCATATAGATAGGTATGATGAGGAGTAAATTGGTGGCTCTCTAAGCCAAGATGGATCAATTCTCCTCCTGGGTCTGATTAACCTCTCTCCTTCCCCAAAGTAACCAAGGGCAGTTGGGTAGAGAATGAATTCTCTACTCAATGCTGTATCAAAACAAAGTCTTTATTGATAGTAAAGGGATAGGCAGGCATTTGGCCTCCAGGAAAGCGAAACTGCCTGCAAGGGGATGCCAGTTGGGGGGAGCACAAGGCTGGTATAAACTGAGTACGAGGATTCCATTTTTTTAGAACTTTCTTTTATACATAACTAGGGTCATCAAAACAATGTTTGCACAGAGATATTATCCAAGAGATATTTGTAAATAAGACAGGAATTTCTCTGAATCATTTGTATCTCAAATTATCTCCTTTAACCTCTCCTCAGACAAGAATTTCCTGTTAATTATTTTTTCTGGAACTATCTCTTTTTTTCACCTTATCAGGTATGTATGTAGGTACACATATATACACACATCTATAGGTTTTTGTATGTGTGTGTGTGTGTGTATGTGTGTGTGTGTATTCCAGTTGTCCCAGTATATCAGTCTTAGGTATTACAGGATCTGAATTTTTACTGAGCTTTATTCCTTTAGGTTTCTCTCTCCAGATTTGTTTTTGTAATATAAATATTCTTTGAAGGAGTAACAAGACAGTTTAGTGACTTAGTGTTAGTGGACAGAGTGTTGGGCCTTAAGTCCAAATTCAAATCTGTTCTTAGACCCTTCTTAGTTGTATGTCTCTGGGCAAGTCATATATCTCTGTTTGCCTCAGTTTCCTCAGCCATAAAATGAGACAGAGGAAGAAATGTCAAACTGCTCTAATATCTTTGCCAAGAAAACCCCAAATGGGATCGTGAAAAGTCTTAACATCAAAAGGACTAAACAACAATAATAAAAGGAGTAAAGATTAAATCACATTAAAATGTTACTGACCTACTAAATGACTTTTATTTAGCACCTAGAAGAAAAGGAAGAAAAAAGAGAGATCAGAAAGGAGAGATCAATCATATTAAAAACAAACTTTGCCTAATTCATAAATTTTGTGTAGCATAAGCCCTAGACTTAAGTCCACATGAGCAATTCTATTCTCTTGAGTCTAGGAATTACATTAAGTTATCACAAAGTCAAGGTTACAATTATAGTCTCCTGCTTTAGACTATTGCTATAGTCTCTGGAAAATAACACAGTCCCAGCTGAACCATTGCTGATGCCTAGAGGAGAGTATTAAGATTCATGCAATTCTTTCCTACTCCATTAATAATATAAAAAAGGTTTTCATTCTTCCTTTTTTCTTTTTCTACTTAGTCTCCATTCTGTTTCTGTTTTTCCCCTTCCTTTTGGAGGGAATAAATAGAATTTCATCTATAGCAATGAATTGTATAGAAGCATGTCCCAGGGTTTTTTTTTTAATTTTTTAAAATTAATTTTATAATTATAACATTTTTTGACAGTACATATGCATAGGTAATTTTTTTTACAACATTATCCCTTGTACTCCCTTCTGTTCTGAAGTTTTCCCCTCCTTCCCTCCACCCCCTCCCCTAGATGGCAGGCATGACCATACATATTAAATATCTTATGGTATATCCTAGGTACAATATATATGTGCAGAATCGAATTTTGTTGTTCTTGTTGTTGCAAAAGAAGAATTGTATTCAGAAGGTAAAAATAATCTGGGAAGAAAAACAACCAAAAATATGCTCATAGTTTATACCCATTTCCCAGTATACCTTTTCTGGGTGTAGTTAATTCTGTCCATCATTGATCAATTGGAATTAGCTCTTCTCTATGTTGAAGATATGCACTTCCATCAGAATACATCCTCATACTCTATTATTGTTGAAGTGTATAATGAGCTCCTAGTTCTGCTCGTTTCACTCAGCATCAGTTGATGTAAGTCTCTCCAAGCCTCTCTGAAATCATCCTGCTGGTCATTTCTTACAGAACAATAATATTCCATAACATTCATATACCATAATTTACCCAACCATTCTCCAATGGATGGACATCCATTCAACTTCCAGTTTCTAGACACTACAAAAAGGGCTGCCACAAACATTTTGGCACATACAGGTCTCTTTCCCTTCTTTAGTATTTCCTTGGGAAACTCCAGGGTTTTTAATGTCCCTTCATAGCTATATGATGAATTGATTTCTTTAGAACTAATTGTTAGTTTTTCCAGAATTGTTTGCTTGCTTTCAGCTCCTCAATGGCATCCACTTGATTTTTCTAGTGGTTCAGATATTCTTTTTCTGCCTGGAAGGTTTCAGGCTCATCACATTGGGAAAAAAAAAAACAAATGTTATCAATAATTCTGATGAGGGGTCAGTAGGAGGATTGCCATAGTAGTCTCTAGTCATCAGTGGCTATTCCTAGCTATGATGTTCAGTATGGCCGAAATAATAAGAGAAGATATTGGTTCTCCTTGTAATGGGTGCTTCAGGGTGGCTTACTCTTTGTTAATCACCCAGATGATTATCAATACTCATCAGATGTGTAATTACAATTTGGGGGAATAGAAGCAGGTAATGAAAGTTATAGGATTAGTCCTTTATGAATGACAATTAGCTTCATGGGTCCTCAATTGCTACTCTTGGAGCTATTGTGTAACTTCTGCCCTTCCTCTAGGTATTTTAAGCCTTTGCTGATGCCTGAAACCCAATGGACGTGTCATGTTTCCTAGATTTTACCATGTCTCTAAGCCACTTGGATTCCTTTTGCTGTAAATCTTTAGCCCTTTACATGAGAAAGTTGTGTGGTACAGTGACTAGAAAACTAGATTTGGAGTAAGAAAAAATTTGAGTTCAAATTTGGTCTCAAGAAATTTACTAGTTGTACAACCTTGGACAAGACAGTTAATCTCTTCTTGCCTCAGATTCCTCAACAGTAAAATGGGATCACAACAGCACCTTTCTTGGAATTGTTGTGAGGATTATATGAGATATTTGTAATGTGCTAGCACAGTGTCTAGTATATACTATACACTGATACAAATATTTATTTCCCCACCACCTGACCCATATGCTTATAAACTACCATCATAAAAGGATTCATTCCCTGCTATTTCTTGGCTGCTACACAATCAACTAAGCAAACATTTATTCATTCTCTATTCTTTGCACGCACTATACTAGGCACTGGATCTTGAAAGGCAAAAATTTAATCATCATTCACAATACTTCCATCATGAGACTTTCAGAACCAAATCTTTCCCTGGATCTTTATTCACAGTTATTAAAGTAAATAAGTAAATAAAAAATAATTTCAAGAAGGAGGGTACATTGATAACTGAGGGAAGCTTCCAATGAGAGGTGGGTACAGAACCTTGAAGAAGATGGGGAGGGAGCAAGAGAAGAGTAAGCTCTTTGCATATAAGGATTGTTTCATTTTTTGTCCTTCAATACCTAGGACTTAACAGTTCCTGGTGCAGATAAAGGAATTTAACAAATGCTTGCTGACTGATAGATTAACAAGAGAAAAATACAAATTCAAAAATAATGCACCAGGATGAGATGATCAGTAATACTTTTAAAGATAAATCCACCCAGACTAAATGAATATAAACTAAGTTAATATCTAAAGATCCCCAAACTTGACTCCCTCTCTCCCCAAGATAGCAAACAATCTGATACAGGTTAAATATGCTTAATAATATATATATTATATATGCCTTCCTTTACTACCCCATGACTCGGATTCCCCAGTTCATTTAATTCAATCAGCTCACTTTACAGATGAGAAAATGAGGCCTGGGAAGATTAAATACTTCTCTAAAATCAGACAGTAATATCAAAAGTAAGATTAGAACTCACTTCCTCTGACATCAAATCCAGTTCTCTTTCTACCACATGTAAGCAATTTTCTGGGAAAGTCCAGGAGGATGTGATTAAGGGTAGTAATTGAAGGGTTTGATATGGTAAAACAACAGGAAACCTCTTGAATTATCTTTAATAATATCAAGGAAATCCTGGAAGTATAGAGATTGAGAATAGAAAAGAAAGAGAGAAATAGAGTACTTAGGAATAAATGAATATAATTATAATGAGAGTAGATTATTTCTAAGACACCGCCTAGTTTTTTTTTTCTTCCTTTTAAGATTGTTTTGTGCAAGTTTTATGGAAGACAGGGCAAACATTTATTTCTGTAGGCTTTCTAGTAGCAATGTAGCTCGGAGGGAGCTAGTCCTAACAATTCTCATTACTAAGCCTTGAGGAATTGCTAGGTAAGCTCCCATTGCAGAAGCTATAACTAGAGTGGTGGGATAAGAAATTTTTAAAAATAGTGATTCTTTTTTAAGGTTTTAGGAAGCATTTTCATCTTTGCTTCTTCAAGCTTATATTGTACTTGGGAAATGAATGAACATGCATCTGAGAAAGGTGGGGATGAATACATAGAGAAACTGAGGAAGAATTTAAAGTTGATATATTTCTGGCAATTTCTATGTGAAAACAAAAGAAAACGCCTCAATGAAAAGAAGATTAGAAGACTTTTCTTATTTATACGTCCATAGAAATAAAGTTTTAGGTGCACAAACATGTATAAGTATGTGTATGTAGAGAGAAAGAAAGAGACAGAGACACAGAAACAGATACAGAGAGAGACACACAGAAAGAAACAAAGAGATAGAGACAAAGAAAGGGAGAGACAGAGACAGAAAGAGACAGAAATGAAAACAGAGACAGATATAGACACACATACAGAGAAAGAGACAGAGGCAGAGAGAGACAAAAAGAGACAGAAAGAGAATAATTAGTTTTTTTTTGTTTGTTTGTTTTTTATTCAGTCATTTCACTTGAGTCTGACTCTTTGTGATGCCTTTTGGAATATTCTTGGCAAGGTATTGAAGTGGTTTGTCATTTTCTTCAGCCTCTCATTTTACAGATGAAGAAACAGAGGCAAACAGGGTTAAGTGACTTGCCTAGGTCTGCAGCCAGTTTTAAATTCAGGGAGATGAGTCTTCCTAATTACAAGCACACTCACACAGAATATACTCATACAAATTTGAGCATTCAATCTATTAAAGATCTTTCATTCATGAAGTCAACATGTATCTTTGTAATAGGAGATAAGGATAGCTAGACATCACATACCTCCTTTATGTTAATGGATCCCATAGTTGAGTATGGAGACAAAATACCAATACAAGTATTATGTACAATATTATTACTAGTTAAGTGAATTAGAGAAACACAAGGAACTACCGAAAGGGCAAAAGTGAAGGTTATAACCATTGATAAGGTTAAAGGTGTAAAAAAATTAGGGAAGGTTCTAATACATATATGTGTACATAAAACACACAAATACAAGCATATTATATATATATATATATATATATATATATATATATATATATATTCAAGTATACTTTGTTATAGTCTCTTATATCCCACTGTAACATTATGAACATAGTAGGCACTTAATACTTATTGACTAAACAGATGATCAAAGAAAGCTTTACCATTCAAAGATAGGGCTTCTTAAACTTCTTTCTACTTAGGACTCCTTTTTGCTCAAAAAATTTTTATATTACCCCATCTTGAATCTGAGCCAGGTGTCTCTGGCAGTGTTCATACAAATGCAGTGCAAAGTGCATATATTTTATCTTTGGAGCCAAGGCTGCAGTGAAGTCATGTGATACAGCATAGCTAAGTGGGGCCAGAAACACCTCAGATTCATTACAAATTTGATTTTGAATTAATTTTTGGTCATTGCATTCAGAAATCTTTTATTGTTGCCAATTTTTGCACAAACTATATTGTTTCATGACCCCACATGAGATTGTGAGCTACAATTTAAGAAGCTTTTCTCTAAGGGACCTAAGAGATCAGTTAATCTGGCTGTTATGTTATATTGAGCCTTAGAAGGTTTAAGTGACTGCCTAATGTTACATAAGTAATGAATGACAGAACTAGCATTTAGAATCCAGGCTCTCTGAATCCAAATCCAGCATTCTTTCTACTATATCATACTTCCTCATGAATGAATAAATTAATGAATGAATGGAGTGAATAAATTAATGAGAACAGTATCTTTTATCTAGAACACTAGAGAAACCTCTGTGTTGATGTCAGGTATATGCAAATGTTTCCTTGCAGTAAAATTC
Source organism: Sminthopsis crassicaudata (assembly GCF_048593235.1). Taxonomy (NCBI): domain Eukaryota; kingdom Metazoa; phylum Chordata; class Mammalia; order Dasyuromorphia; family Dasyuridae; genus Sminthopsis; species Sminthopsis crassicaudata. Next base: position 307,801,173 of record NC_133618.1, on the reverse strand, counting down.
AGCGTGCTTTTGTAGTTATGTAGCAGCAGTAAGGGGTAGGGAGGAGTGGTGGAAAGCACTAGACCAGAGCTTAGGAACCATGATTTTTTATCCTGACTCTCCCACCAACTATGTGACAGCTGAATCCAACTCACTGTTTCAAATTGGACAAACATTTACTTATCTGTAACAGTTTTTTGGACTCAATCATTTCTAAGAGCCTTCTAATATGTGGAATTTTATGATCTTCAACTATGATAGACATGGTTCTTTTCAACAATGCAGTGATTCAAGATAATTCCAATAGACTTGGGAAGGAAAATGCCATCTTCATCCAGAGAGAGAATTATAGTTACTGAATGTGGATCAAAGCATAGTGTTTTGTTATTTGCTTTATTGTTTTTTTCTTGTGGCATTTTTTGCCTTTTGTATGATTTTTCTTGTATAATCTGACAAATATAGAAATACGTTTAAAGGAATTAGGCATATTTAACCTGTATCAGATTGTTTGCTATCTTGGGGAGAGAGGGAGGAAAAAAAACTTGGAACAAAAAGTCTTACAAAAATGAATGTTGCAAACTATCTTTACATGAATTTGGAAAAAGAAAATACTATTAAAAATAAAATTAATCAATTAAAAAAAAAAGAATTTTTGTGATTTTACACAAAAGGGGCCAGAGCTTCTGATTTTACACAGAAGCCCTGGCCCCTTTTGTGTCAGCTGAATACATTCTCTTTTGCAGATGTTCCTTTCAATTGTTCTTGATAAGGTGGTATCAGCAAGCACAATTTCCTTTAATAGTCTATTTTACATCATGTATAAATAACTTCAGCTCTTTATCACCATGGAAATCATTAACTATGTTTTGGATGAGGCATTACCTCACAATATTGCCTGACAAGAAATGCCTATAGGGTAAAGATGACACTAGAGTTGTTTGGCAACATCTGGATGCAGTTTTTGCACATGGGTATTGCCTGAAGGAGAATTATTCCAAGTTGAGCAACTCATATGATTCTTGTGTATAGCTGACAACACTTAACAAACAGCTGTCAAATCTCCAATGACCAATTGGGATAGGGATGAGGTAAAGGTGGGGTGGAGGTGGAGGTGGAGGTAAGAGAGAGATGCAGAGCAGAGAAGAACTGGAGGGATTTGTATTTAAATAGGCAAGTGTTGAGATTTTTTCTTATTTTCTTTTTGAAGAAAGGGCTTTGAATTCTCTTTCTCTCTCTCTCTCTCTCTCTCTCTCTCTCTCTCTCTCTCTGTCTCTGTCTCTGTCTCTGTCTCTCTGTGTCTTTGTCTTTGTCTCTGTCTCTGTCTCTGTATCTTCTCTCCTTCTGTCTTTCTTTCTCTTTCACCCCCCTCTTTTCCCTCATTACATTCTTTCCCCTCTCTCTTTCCCTTCTTTCTCTCTTAATTTAGAAATTTAATTTAGATCTCCTTGTCTATTTTTGAACATTAGTAATTATTTAAGTGAATGATCAATCATGCAGCTTTAGAGTATTGCTTACTGGCAGTCATGGAGACAAATTGCTTGATACTGTCAGGAGCTTCAAATTGCTTGATACTGTCAGGAGCTTCTAGCTATTTATCTCTTTCTTGCAGACTCAGTTTCCATTTGTGTGTAATATTTATTTCAGGAAGGTGTCCCTAAGGCATCATGTCTAATTTGCATTCTGGCAAAGCAGTCAACCTATCTAAAATGAATTATTGTTGTCATGGTTATTAATAGTCCCATTAATCTCACATCTACCTAATTTCTAGCAATTATTTTGTCACTGCATTAAATAATAATGTAATAGCTTGTATTTGCATAGCATTTTCCATTTATAAAACATCTTACTCATATTATCTCATTTGATCCTTATCCCATGAGGATGATTTTTCTTTTATATTTGAGAATATTAAGGCTCAGACTAGTTAAGTGACTTGTTCAAAGACACACAGCTAATAAGTGATGGAAGCAGAATTTGAACCCAGAACTTCTGACTCTAAATCTAGTCTTCTTTATTTTTACTCTATCAAGCTGCATTGTCTGTCTCTCCATAACTGAGTCTGATCTATTTAAGTATACACAGAGAAGCAGGTGTTGAGGGACTTTGCATCCCTCACTTCATGCAATCCATATTCTTTGAAAAATGTGTGAGTTAAATTGAATTATGTTTTAAATGCACCAGGGGAACCTGCTATTTAAAAGAATCCCATTGTGCATCCTTTTGCAAAGCAAAGAATTACTCCCTAATTTATTCTAGTAGTCTATCCCACATTGTGTATAAATTCATTTTCTAAGTCCTGGCTTCATATGCTGGGTTTGCTTACAGTGAATAAAAGAATAGATAAATAACTCAATAGATAAATGAATGAATAAATAAATAGATATCTTTGTCAAATGTGTAGTCTGTGCTAGGTACCATGCTAAGTATGGTAGAAACAGATAGATAACTGAGACAATCCCTGCCCTAAAGGAACTCACATTCTTATGTTGGAAAACAATACACATAAGTTGAGTAATGGCCAGGAAAATACATAGACATTTGGAAAATACTGACAATTGGCATGAGATAAATAATAGTTGACTTGAATTGAATGTCCCACTACAGCAAAGGTCAGAACAAGAATAAATTCTTTGATTTTCCAAATCTGTGAATGTTTTATATCCATGAAACAAAAATTATGAGGTGAAGTTTCCTAGAATGCTGAACTATTCAAGTTTTAAAGAGAACTTATCTTTTTTAAAAGTATAAGAAATATGGATTCAGGTTTAAAATTCTATATTTTATTCATAAAAATCCACTTTGAAATAAAATTTTATGAATTTTAAAAAAGCAATTTCATATCATATTTTTAAAAAAATTGGTATTAAGATGCCCCATTAGGATATATATATATATTTAAGATACATCATTGGATCACTAGAAAATGAGGTTGAAATCTCTCCCATAAATTTCATTCTGCCAGTACAGTCAAACCAAACAGCATGGATGAATGGGTTAATGATCAATTACTTCAATACTTCAAGGAATTCTGATTTGGCCAGTGAGCTCTCATTAACAGTGCATCTATTATAGTAGCACAGCTTTGGTAGCAAGCTTTAAAGTCCTGAGAAAGTCCTTGCTGACTGCTCAAGACAAGGACACTGATTTTCAAAGCATAGACTCTTCGCAAGTCACTGTCACTCTGGGTCCCTGTGACTTTTCAGCTGAAAGGAATGGTGACAGTAGTTAGGCAGCACTAAAGTTGGAGGCCCTGTCATGTTAGCCAGGAAAAGACACACATATATAGAAGCACTACCAAAACAACTTGTTTGTTTCAGGTCACGGCACTGTAGATGCCTCAAGGTGATCAGATTCAATAATAATAAAAAAAATTGGCTGCCCTGACCTTTGAGGCTAACAAATTGTGTTTGCTGTCATCTCCTTTCTCTATATTACAGCAGCTGTGGATGGCCCTTATTTTTGTTGCTCTATTTTATGTCAATAAAAGAAAGAATCCCCACTGTTCGAGTATTGCACATTCTTCTTTCTCCTGGAAGGAAGCTGCCATAAAAGAAATTTTGTGACAGCTCTTGGGAAGTGGAGAGAACTTTTAGACTATCAGTTAGCGCCACTACCCCAATCCTCATCCCACAGAACAGGGCCTTTGTACACAAAACCTAAGCCCTATCATTCTCTAAAACCTGAGGACCCCATTCCCATTTATATCCTCACACCTACATGCTTAGAAAAAGCCTTGCTCAATTCATTTTCACAAGTACTGGTGAGAGGGTAGTTTCCAAACTTCCTGATGTAACAGAAATGATGTTTGCCTTTTGGATGGGAGTTTTATCTGTGTGAACCTCCTCTATCAGAAAGCTTGATGGGAATATTGTTCTCAATTCAAACAAATAAACCTGTGTGTGGCTTTAGGGTAGAGTACTTCTGAGGCTAGAAAATCTCAGAGGTGGGTTTTCACTTAATAGATATTTTGCTGTAGACTTAAAAGCACAGTTGTAGGACAGGCTTGTTATTGAGCCAAAGTAAAGTATTTGTTTTGGTGACATCAAAATTACTTGGTAGGGAATAGGTAGAATGTACTGAGTTCTGTATTCTCTAGAAGGAAGATTTCATGTGGGAGAGCTGGGGCTGATCACAAGCATATTTAGGCTGCATGCTAACTGAGCAACTGGGCCCCATTAGGCAACAGCATAACATAATCTGAGAGGCCTTATAAAGTAGGAAAGACTATTGGATTTAAAAAACCAGGAAGACCAGAGTTCAAATTCCATCTCAGAGGCCAGCTAGATGGTGCAGTGGATAGAGCACTGGTCTTGGAGTGAGAAGGACCTGAATCCAAGTCCAGCCGGAGACACCAAACACTTATTGTGTGACCTTGGACAAGTCACTAACCCTAACTGCTTCAAATTATATACTCAGATATATACTAGTTTTGTAACTAAGTCACTAAACCTTTCTATGATTCAATTTTTTTGTCAAAAAAAGGGAGTTGTTCAAGATCCCCAAATTCTCTTCTGACTAAATATATGACCCAGTGACAGAGATAGCTGAAACTTCTCACCCTGTTGCAATAACTTTTTGAATGAAGGAAGGAAAACTCTTAAACACTGTCTCTTTCTTCCTCAATCTGCTATATAAGGACAATTCCTTGCATATGAAGGAAATATCAAGGCAAAGCAAATTGGAACATCAATATTTTGAAAATAGGACAACATTTTTCAGCATTTCAGGCCCTAATCTGAATATTAATTCTTAGTGTATTACAAGCAGTTTCTAAGCTATCTCCCATGCAGATATGAATGTGATAACATGTGCAAAGAAGTATAATGATTTCCTTTCAACTAGCTGTCTCATCATTTATCTTACTACAGTATCAATGACTGATGTAATATGAAGTTAGTAGTGGCATGGAATAATTAATCTGTCATAGGAGAAAGTCAGATTCCCATTTATCCCCAGGGAAATTAGGAGTGCATTTATAAGAAAAATTGAAGACACAAAGATAAGTAAAGACAAAGGGCCTTAAAATTGATAAACTCAGGATTCAGAGAAGACCTCTCAACCTTTTCCAAAACATGCTTTATTCCTAGTCAATCAAACATTTACTGGTAACAAATCATAAAGAAATTAATTTAAAAACAATTTTTCTATACATATAATTTTACAAATTATTAAATATGAAAGCAAATTTATATACTAATGAGATGAATGTACTTGTTTATTTTTATATAAAGAATTAAATCTTGGCAGAATATTTGATATCTCTCCTTGTTACAAATCTTTAACGACCCCCACATTCAATTACATGACCCCCACATTCAATTACATGACCCCCACATTCAATTACATGACCCCTATATGGGGTCATGGCTCACAGTTTAGAAATTTTGGGCCAGACAACTTGCTTTGGGTTAAGAATTGTGTTTCATAGTCTTTTCTTTTATTTTGGAAGCACTGATCATTCCCTAGGGGCAGGATTAAAACCAGAATAGGTCATATTATAAGAAACATTTTGATTATGGCTTAAAGTTTACCTACTGGACTAGAAGGACAATGTTGAACAAGTGTTGAATACACTTATGTCCAGAGTAGGACTCTGGAAAAGTCTCAAAGAAAGATTCATAGTTGAAGTTTTTGCATTCTAGGCAGATTAGTAATATTAAGCACTTCTTAAAATATTGGGATATTCCATGTATTTCAAAGGTATTTCCCCTGATAACTCCAAATATCAAATATTAAGTTGGATTTACCAAAGGAGGAAGCCTACTGTGATATCCTTTGACCTCATTCACAGTATTAACTATTATGTTGCCTGTTGAATGTGTGAGTTGATCAACCAAAGGAAGATTCATATATTTGTAGACCTATAGCACTCAGATCTCAGAAGTCATCTAATCCTAAATTTTCATTTTATAATTGTAAAAATAGGTCCAAGCAATTTGCCCAGTCATATAGATTTAGTAGTCAGAGGTAGGATTTGAATTCAGCTTTTCTGATTCCAGTCTCAGAGCTTTGTCCACTGAACCATGAAAGAAAAATGATTCTTGATCAGTTTGAAGTAAGTACACTGTCAATTAGAATTTTTGTATTAGACTCAATAAAAATTAGTTTAGTTAGTCATTATGGTAATTTAAACACACCATGTTATCATAAGTTCCCATACCTTATTCTAAACAAATTTTATATAAACTAAAGGACTCTGCATCCTAAAAACATGTGCTCCCAGATTTAACAATGAGGCCAAAATATCTATGTCTTAAACTTTCAATCATCAACAAATGTTCTAAGATAAAGAACTAGCTAAGGTGGAGAATCAATCAGTACTTATTAAGCATTCATTATGTAATGTACCAATGAACTTCCTCTCCTGCCCTTATATAGTATGAGAGAATATTATAAATATTTTACTTCCTCACATACTTTAAATTTCTAGTTCCTCAAACTTCAGGGCCTACTCTCTTACTCCACCTCAGATGGACATAAGGAAAGACACTTTCTAGATCACACCATCACTAAGAAATGTTCCTCTTTCATAATAGAAATTTCTGACGTTCTTTTATCTGATCATAATCTTTTATTGTATGCCTTATGTCTCCTAAACATCTTATTCATGCTAATCATGACATCCAGTTACTCCACCTCTCTGTGTTTTCACAGACCATTCCTTCTGATGTTTTCTTATCAGCCTATTATCTTGTAGTTAACCAGTTCAACAATTTCATACTGTCCTCTATTCCAAAGCTTCTTAAACTGTGGGTTATGATCACACATGAGGTCATGTAACTGAATTTTAGAGATGCAAAAATTTTGGCAATAGTAAAAGGTTTCTGAATGAAATTACCGAAAATTAATTCAAAATCAAATGCATAATGATTTCAAGATGTTTTTTGCAGTGCTTGCCCATGTTGCATAACATAATTTCACTGCAGGTTTAGTTCTGAACACACAACATGCATATTCTACACTGAGAATGCACAAACACCTCAGTTCAGATTCAAGATGTGATCATGTAAAAATTTCTCAGATAAAAAAAAAAAATGTTACTAGTGGGAAAAGTTTAAGTCCTTCTCTACTCTATCCTGCCTCCTTTTTTTCTATTAATGATAATAACTTGACATACTCAAGCCTTGGATTTCTACTACTCTCTTCCTCCTCTGTTTCTACTAAGATATTGTTGAACGGATAAAAGAAGCCACACATTATGTTTATTGGTCTCCTAGCCATTTATATTATCTAACCTCAACTGGATCCTCATTGCAGCAAGGCAGTTTAATTGCTCCCTAATTCTCTATCCATTTCCTGTTATAGAATTTCTCTGAATTTTAAGACCTCACTTTACTAATCTTTTTTTTTTTTTTTCATTTTCTTCATCTCAAAGTTGCTTATCACTTTCATGCTATTCCCTATTCATATTGATCTCTGAGGAAATGGCTGCCTTTCTCCTTATCCAGGACTAACTTTCTACAGATAACTATATGCTCCCAACTTCAACAATGTGATTTTACTTAAATTCAGATGTGAGACTATTTACATATTTTCTTCTTTGTGTGACTTTTCAATCTCTTCAAAACTTCACACCAAATTACTTCTCTCTCTCTCTCTCTCTCTCTCTCTCTCTCTCTCTCTCTCTCATCTCACACACACACAACACCACACACACAACATATACTCACAACATACACATTGCTCCCTCCCTCTCTCCTTCTACCAGTAGTTTATATGTGCATATGTTAGCCACAAATAACCAAAAAGAAAAATTTAAAAACAATAATATGGAAATAGAATAGGGATAGGGACTTACTGTGTGATTTAATTGCTATAGAGAACTCTCAGATGACTCATCTCCATCTATTAAGGCAAATTCTGCCTTCTTTAAGTTTTTCCAAAAATCCTGAGAGGGTTAATGACTTCCATAGGGGAACAAAGTACTGAGATGGGAGTCAGAAAGAGGGTGTGTTTCTAAACCCTTTCCTAGCAAACTATGTCTGGATCTCATTTTCCTCATCTGTAAAATGAGGCTTGGCCTACATGAGCTCTACAGTTCTCCTTCAATTTATGCATTTGAATTCTCTGTTCTTCTGAGAAATGTTCTAATCTTACATGCAGAAATGTGGTGCTGAATGGAGAGCTCCCTGCTGCAGTAAAACTGAGTGGAAGAAGTTGTTAAGGCCTGTGGTTTCTGTGGTTAGAATAAGGAGAAACAGTCATGTCTATGGAGTTCTAGTTTCAGCTACCCAGAGTAGATCATATGAACTGAGAAAGCCACTTCAACTTGTTTTTTTGCTTCAGCTTGGTTTATTCCTAAAGAAATTATCCAAATTACAATAATATTGAAGTGCCTATTAGCTACAACAGGAGGCTCTCTATAAATTGTTAAATAGACAGTTCTCAAGCTTAAAGAATTGTCTTTTTTCCCCCCTGAGGAATGATTTCACATGCATTTGTTATTCCCTCAGATTTTTTATTTAAAAGATTTCACAGAGGCATCATGCAAAATGGTAAATAATAAAACATATTTTAAACCACACGTTAAGTACAGGTATCATTGCTCCATTTTTGAACTTAACATTCATGCTTTTCACATTATAATACTCTTACTCATTCTTTAAATACATCATATTTTGAAACCTCCAATTTAAACAAAAATAAAACCCTGTTAACCAAAGGAAGAAAAACTGAATTCACATATATTTCTATCTGATTTCCTTCTTTGCTTTTTGTGACCTATTTTCCTCCTACTTTTCCTTTTGAACTTTCTTTTTTAAAATTTATTTTCTCAGGGAAGCTAGGTGGCGCAGTGGATAGAGCACCAGCCCTGAATTCAGGAGGACCTGAGTTCAAATCTAGTCTCAGACACTTCACACTTCCTAGCTGTGTGACCCTGGGCAAGTCACTTAACCCCAGCCTCAGGGGTGGGGGAGGAAAGGAAAATTTTTTTCTCATTTCTTTTATCACTTTGGGTGATAAAACTTGAATCATCTTCTTTATTATTTCATTTATCATCCACATTTCTTAAATGTTTACTATCATAGATTTCTCCTAAAACTTCAAATATCATGGAAATACTCAGAATCTCTTTATCTCTTCTTCAGACTATAGACATTGTACATAACTTTTTCTAGATACCAGTGAACCAGAAATGGGCCTAAACCATTCTTTACTTCATTGCCATCTTATCTAGTACTGAGTGCCTTCTCAATCCCTTTTCTGAATGAATTATGGGGCTAATCTTTCATGATTCTTCACTTACATCAAAACTTACTTGTATTATGTATTATTTCCCCAACATCTTGATTTGGATACTAGGGAAATAATTTGAACTTACAATAACTGTTACTAACTGATAGTTCATTTAATTTAAGCTTAGTTACTAATGGAAATTAATCAGAGAAATTGCATTTTATGAAAGATTAGAGTTAACTCTCATTAATCAGCAATACTATGTATTTTAGGAAGGAGTGATGTAGAAATTTCAGGTACCATAACCCTCACTTTCAAGGTGCTTAAGTCTTACTTTTTATTACAAAATTCTACTCTAATTCAGTTTCTGTATTTAGTATGCCATTTCTGTATCTATGCATTCAACAACTACTCCATCCTCACTCAAACTTCACAAATTCATACATGGGAATTGTATGAATTTCTACACTAGAAATTACTAGCTTCTGCTTATCTGTTGTCTTTCACTTCCATATAGGGCCTACTTCATTTTCTGATTATATATGTCTATAATAGCATCTTCTTTATCATTTATGTATTCAAGCAAAGGTTTAAGTTAGCAAATTGCCTAGAGTAAGCATCATGAAAGGTATTCTCAAATCAACCTTTTAAGACAAATTTAGGGAAAGAAAAGGAAACTTTGGATATCAAGTTATAACACTCTGTGAGAGGAGAAATCTTGGGGCAACATCCCATGGATAAGAGACAAAGTGTTAACCTTTCCAATATCAAAGGGTCCTGAGATCTTTGTCTCTTATCCAATTGAAGTACATGACATAATTCTGTTCTCTCCTTTAGTGTTAGCCTTTCATGTAGTTCAATTGGAATGTAGTTGCTAAAGCAAAAATGAAGCAACAAGTGAAGTATACCTTCAAGTAATTTCCTAATAAATTGTTCAGGTTACAGTTATTTCTCTCTTTTGAAGGTGTGTATGTATGTGCTGCCAATACCGTCTGAATTTCAGTGCCCTGGAGAAAAGCCCTAATTGCTATAGTATAATTATGGCACTAAGTGTGAACTATAGTGAGTAACATGCTATATTCTAACATACTCAACATGAACAATTTGAGGATTTATTTAAGCATAGATCCTAGGTAATTTATGAATGAGGAAGTGCGGAATGCCTGAGATTTAGATTTGTTCCTATGATGATCATAAATTCAAGAAGTATATAGGTAATAAAGATTAGGACTATGAACAATGGGTTTCTACCCTATTTAGGTAAACTACAAAAGTGAGTTCACTTAAGATGGTGCTGCTCCCTTTAAAGTGATTCTAGGTCCTGTGTAGTGATTCCAAGTCTTGGTAAATAATGAAAGGTCTATTTTGGGTATGTCATTCCCAACATCATTTTGTGCTTTCCAGTTATCGCTCTGAAATTGGATTGTATCTTTATAAAACTTAAAGAGTGGTGGTGATTACTAGACATAGGATTAGGTCTTGTAACAAGATTATCAACACCTAGAGAAGGAATCAAGATTAATCTTTTATAGACTCAAGAAGCAGGAGTACACAGATAAATGTTTAACAATAGGGGGATAAAAAATACACTCAGAAATAATTTTAAAGTTAATGTTCACTACTAACCATTTTTTCCAATAACTTTCTTAAGTTGAAACAATCAAAATATAATAAACCAAGCCCTTATCTGTCATCCTTTCTTATTTATTGGATATAAATGCTCATGCTGAAATTTAAGCAAGTTGACTCCAGCACACTACTGGTTCTAGAGATTTATTTATCATTACAGACTGTCACAAGCCCTATTTATCTCACAATTGTTCCTCATAAGATTCTGGCTCATAAATTTAGAGGTGTAAGGGCCCATGGATGTGATCTAGTGGCAGGGCTTTACTGCAATTAGTTCAAAGATGCTCAAAAGAGTCAATGTCAAATTTTCATTGTGCATATTTAAACCTTGGAAATCAGGCAGGCTATATAGATCAGGACCAGAGTCATTTTTTTGTTGACTGTTTAGAAGTCAGTGATGGAGAAAATGATGATAATTCAGAATAAATGGAAAAAGTATATCATATATATATATATACATACATATAATATATATTCCAACAGAACTAGTTATTAAATATATACCAGTACAAACTCTGCTTTGTGCAGTGTTCTCATTGTATAAATGAGGAAACTGGGGTTTAAGGGTCATCTCATGGAACTATAATTATTACAGAATTCTAGAATTCCAAAGTACATATTCCAAATATAGCACTTTGTTCATATCACTAATACATCTTTAGTCTGTCAAATAGAACCAAAGAAAAGTTTCCACTACATTGAATCATTCCTCTGTATTTATTATGCATATGTGTTTATTTTACATATAGATAAAGAACAAGTAGGAGGAGAAAGCATGGAAGCTAGAAGCAGTGATAGAAACAGTTCTCATATTGATAGACTCAAGGGTCCATCAGAGTAAAAAGCAAGTAATAAGATTAGGTGGTAAATTTGTTCTCAGGTAAGGGTCCCCATCTTTAGTAAAAATTTCTTTTTCTAGCATGAATCTACTCATTTAAACAAATTGTGAAATATATAGTGGATGAACAATTACATTCAGTTGTCTCTTCCAGAAAGAAGAGTAAACACTAGAAGTTTGAGGTTGATGGTAGGAAAAGGTAAAAGAAAATAATATGGTCCCAATTATTTTTAAGTCCAAGCAAGATTAATTTTAAGATCCAAAGGTGTTTCAAATGCTGATCTTTAGTTAATTCTAAATATTACTCCATAAAAATAAAATTCACCTTGCATTTAATAGCCAGCAATACAAAACTTGACTATGTCAAGCATAATGTGCATAACTGGCTTCACAATTTGGTTTTCTTAAAGAGAAATAATTCAGTTATCATTAAACTTCTTGGGAAACTGGTTTTAATAATATTCTTTGGTTATCAGGGGTATCGTTTTTCCTTCAGGCAGAGAAGGGAAAATGTGAAGCTAAAACCTTTATTGCATGCGATAATGAAGTCAGTCCATTTCTGTGTGGGATCTCAGCCATCCTTTCTCACTCAACATGAGTGAGGGTTGGGTGGGGAGGGTGAGAGCAATTTCTCTGCATGTGAAGTTGCTGAACTTACAGATTTTGATTCTGACTCAGGGAAATAGCTTTATACCATAAGAAGATTCCATTTGTTCTCCCTTGCCCCACTTTGTTTTTTCATTCACTGTTTTTTAACTGAGTAATTGTGAAGAAGAAAAGAAAACTACACAAGGGAAAATGTGATTGCCCAACATGATAAGCTTCTGGCTATAACTGTAAATGGAAGGAGCAAAAGAAAGAATTTAAACTTATCCTCACTCATATAAATCCCTAGTATATGTGTGTCTTTATGTATTTTCCTACGCAGAAGCATCCCTGATTGAAATGAAGTAGAGATGAGGAAAAATTTTCTTTTCCCTGCCTGCTCAGAGCATTCTCCAACAGTAGGTCCTTGTATTGATACAATTAATTAAAACTATAAACAAGGCTCTTCCTAGCTTCATTATAGTCTTTCTACTGCAGACATTTTCTGGGCCATTTATTTAATATTCATTGACTTGCAGTTACTGACAGTAGTGAGTTTTCTACTATCAAACATCTTCCAAGAGGGATGCTTTAAATCTGTTTCACCCTCTACATAATCCCCATATCCGTTACTGTGCTGAATTCTTTCTTCTCCCTTCCAACCCTCATTGTCACCCCCACTTTGCCTCAAGCAACCATATCACTGTAGAAAGTTTTTTCTGATACCAAGGAAAGGGACCTGATACTCTGCTTGGGCAGGAATCTGTTTTTAAGTGATGAGTTTTGCTTTGAAAATAATGGCAGCAGGTTTGCATGGCAATACAGAGATTCTAAATGGCTGAAATGCTGGATAGAACAGCTGGGGTTTTATGCCAGGATGTCAATTTCTGAGAGTGCTGATTTTAACTGGTTCTTAGTAAAGAAACACGAGGACTTAATAACAAGTAAGGATGAAAAAAAATCAGTTGAAGTAGGAAGCTACAGACAATGAGCTAAAGTGAGGTCCTTCCTTCCCAGTAGTTGCCTATATCATGATTGCTAGGTCTTCAACTCTCTGCCATAGGTCTGGGTCCTATCCAGTACCACTTAAAGTGCTACTTTTTGATTCTTTCCTTATCATAATTTGTTGTACTTTTCCAAGATGCAAAATTTACTAGTTACATTTACTGAAGTGCCAATTTTATCACTTAGATATCATAGTTCTCCAAGAGACTTTAAAATTAGAGACTATTCTCCCTACCCCTATTAAAATAAAACTTATCCTTTATCACTACTTGGACAATGCCAATGTGATTATAATGGCAGCCATGGTAATAATCACAGCAATAATGTCAAAAACAATGACAACTTGAGTTTATAGTGATTTAAAGTTTGCAAAACATTTATGTCTCTTATCTCATTTGATCCTCCCTATAAGGTAGATGATATTATACTATAATTATTTTACATGAAGAAATTGAGGCTGACTAAATGACTTATTCAGGATCACACTGCTAGTAAGTATCTAAATCTAGATTTGAACTCAAGTCATCCTTACTTGAAGGTCTACACGCTATCCCTTGCACCCACTTAGCTATCTTTGAATCCAGCTTATTGGACTCTCAGTCCAGAATCTCTTCCATCATACCACTTAGCTCCCTAAGAATCAGGAGTTAGTCACTCACCTTGTATTGATCCTCAGAAGAGATTTTGATGGTTAGCAGCAGAGCAGATAAAGATAGTAGTGTTGAGACTAAATGCTTTTGTCTACAAAGTAAGAAAGAAACAGATTGGAAGTGAGAAAAATTTAGCTAATTTGACTGATTTCTTTCACTCAGTTGCCTTAATTGATTTGAGAGAGTGTAAGTGTTCTTTTATTTGAGCCTTTCTTATATGGTCCACTCATATAACATATTGACAGAAGTAGGTATCACTGTAGAATGCATACTGGGGCTTGTCACATCTCACAAGGTCGTTGAGGCTTCAGGCTTCATAGCTAGCCACTTAAAATAAGTCATGTCTCAAAGAAAGGCAGATGTAAAAGATTTTGGCTAAATAAAGGATTTTGTGCTGAACAGGGTTATAGAAGGAAAATTATCTCCTATTTCTATTATGTTATGGTGATAAAAAAGTCAGTTGTAAAGTCTCATATTGTAACTTATTCTCCCCACTAGCAATTGGGAGAAGCAGCTGTCATACTTATGTGAAGGAAAGCTGTCCTATTGGAGGAAAAAAAACAAAACAAAATGGGAACATGTTTTAACAGCCAAATTTCCTGTTTAAATCATAGTTTTTAGACCTGGATATGAGTTTTAGGAGTCAATTAGTTAATGAAAATATATGCATAGGTTTAGAGCTGAAAGAGATCTCAGAGATTCATCTAGACCAACATTCTCATTTTACAATTGAGGAAACTGAGTCAAAGAGTGACCTTGGCCAAAGAAAGAATAGCAGAGCAAAGATTTGAACCTAGACACTCTTACTTTAAATGCAGTCATATTTGTGGTATGCCATATGGCTTCTCTGCTAAAAGATAGTTCAAACATAGAAAAGAAACTTTTAGTGGAATCTGTTCAGCTATCACTTAAGTTATAGAATCAGAAAAAAAATATGTTTTCCATATTGCCCAGAGGTGTTTTTTACCCATATAACTCAAAAGCAACTAAACTTTAAAACTTCAAACTTCACGTGTGGCTATGGCCCCCTGAGGAATTGTAGCTGTGTAAGTCAGAAGAAAAATGGCTTTAAATAAACAAGGTTATAAAGTGATCTAAACATATTTTCTCACGTGTCGGTATTGAACAGTTTCCATGGTGTTCAAATTGCATTACTTTTAGTGATGTATGAGTACCATTTGGGGGGAGCTCACACTGCTGCAGCTAGGATTTCTAGATTCCCCATATGCCTCTCTGATCTTTGGGACCATTTAACCCATATCTTTCCCAAACTTTGAAAACTGTCCTGCCCTTAAATAAGGATTTTAAACTAATAATTTCTTCACTCCATATCATCAGCTTTGTTACTGGTTCTACTGACTAATTCTTCTGGTTTCTTCTCTTTCTTCATATAATTCTCCCTCACCCTATATATCTAATCAGTTTTCATTTTAAACGTATATAAATTCGCAAATTTAAAAGCAGTAATTACAATAATTAAAACATTATGCAGTAATCATTATCACTAGTTGACATATTACTTCTATTACATCTTCCCTTTTGTCTCATCTTACCTAGTCAACCCTAATTCAGGATCTCTCTCTCACTTGATTTATTCTAATAATTACCTAATTAGTTTGTCTATCTCAAGATTCTTACCTCTCCAATACACCTACGACACAGCTACCAAAGTAATTTTCCTAAGGCATAAGTCTGACCATATTTAATGAACTCTTCTTTCTGGTATTTAAAGCCTATCACAACCTGGCTCTAATATGCCTCTTCACTCTATGATAAAGCCAATCTAGTTTTCTAACTGTTTGAGCTGAATGACATTCCACCACCAATCTCCATGACTTCATAAAAACTTTTTCCAATGCATGTACTCTTTCTGCATTTATCTTAGAATTCCTTGGTTATTTCAAAATTTATCTTACTTTCTACATGAAACCTTTCCATAGTGACCAAAGAATAAGTGCCATCCCTCAAATTAACTTATATTTATATATTGTTTTGTATTTATTTTTATTATGTTCATATGCGCTATTGGAATCATTATTATTCTGTTGTTATTATTGTTGTTCAGTCACTTCAATTGTGTTTGACTCTTTCTGAACCCAGTTGGAGTTTTCTTGGCAAAGATATTGGAGTGGTTTTCCATCTTCTCCAATTCATTTTACAGATGAGGAAAGTGAGGCAAAAGAATTATTTAGGATCACATAGCTATTAAATTGTTTAAGGCCAGATTTGAATTCAGGTCTTCTATTCTCTTGTCTTTTCTTTTGTGGGCTCTAATCCTGACTTTGCTACAGAATTCTATTCATTCTGAAAGTTCATTCAGCCTCTTAATTTCTTTTTATTGTTCATCTACTTCTATTATGCCCTCTTCCTCTGTTTGACTGATTCCTTCCAATATTTTCATTGTAATAAAAAGTATCTAGCCAATCATATTTTCACTCTTTTCTAGTTTCCACTCCTGAATCTTTGAAATTTCTCTACTTTTCCCCTCCACAAAGGCACCTTCTCTCCTACCCCAACAGATAGCTATTTATTTCCCCTCATTGTACTGTCTTTCCCTGTTAGAATGTAAGCTCCCTGAGGGCTGAGGTTGCTTGTACTTATATTCCCACTTAGCATAGTGCCTGACACCATGTAAATTTTTTAATAAATAACTGTTGATTTGATTCAATTTAGAATTGCAGAAATATTCATTTTGGTATACTGAGACATCTTCATTGGAGCTGGGCATAAGCTCTTGCTCTGTGTTAAATGCTTGCTAGAATGAAAGAGGGAACTTCTTTTTTGACTGGGGCCTTACTCTTATGTGATTGGTGATTTTTCTTCAAAACAGTCTGATTGGAAACCAATCAGGAATTTCCTCTGTCTTCTCAGCAAGGAACCAGAGCCTAATTCCAACCCCAGAGTCATGGAAGAGTTCTGATCAGACACTGCTGCAACTCTTTTTAGAATAAATTATTTGAAATTCAAAATCCAATATAGTGGGACACTGAAGCTATAATTGGGAAATAAAACAAAACAAAGTCCAGAAGTGAAGCAATGCTAGGAATGAAGCCTTTGTGTTAAAAGATGTCTGTGTTCTGCACAAATTATAAAATTTATATTTCTAAAACTATGCTTCATCTTACCATCTTATATTGGATATCATGAATAAAATTCCACATTGTTAAGGAAAATAAATTATTAAAACCCTATATAATGAAAAATGTTAAAAGATATGTCCCAGCTTAATTCCAGATTTTTCATCCCAAGTCTTGTATCTTTGTAGTTTTTGCAGTATATCCATAGAATATGTATATGAAGTGAGGAAGAAATCTGTTTTAAAGCACCATTGGAATAAATCTTTCAGGTACAAAATTAAGGGTTGGACTAGTTGAGCTCTAAGCTCCTTTCTCTGAGACTTGAAGACATAAGGTATTCAAAAGACATAGATCCTCATTCAGATAGTGACAAGAAAGGAATGTCTTGCCATTTGGCATCCTATCATCTTATATTTTTTCTGCCCTTTGTAGTAAAACTCTTTAAAAAAATGTCAATTACTATAAGTGCCTCCACTTTTCTCCTCTCATTTTCTTCTTAAACCCTTACAACCTGACTTTGAACTTCATCATTTCTATAATAGGTAATTTAATAGCAGACGAAAATCTTTTTTTTAATATTATCAATAGCTATGCTAGTTTTACCAAAGCATTTTTATTTCTGTCATATTTTCTGTGGCTGGGAGGATAGGGTATTTAAATTTTTATTTTTTGTGTGTCAGATATTTTCTAATTGCAGTGGGTTGTATTTGCTTTGATTTTATATATCTATGCCTAAAATATTGACTAATTTTTAATCCAGCCAGTGTCAACTGGCATTGTTACTCTCCCCCTATGTGAATAGACCTTCATGAATAGGATTTACTGAAAATTATGCTGATGGGGCAGCTAAGTGGTGTCATAGTTCATAGAGTGTTGGGCCTAGAGTCAGGATACTCATCATCATGAGATCACAGCTGGCCTCAGACACTTACTGGCTGTGTAACCCTGAGCAAGTCACTTAACCCTGTTGGCCTCAGTTCCAAATCTGTATAATGAATAGGAGAAGGAAATGACAAATCACTCCAATATCTTTTCCAAGAAAATCCCAAATGTGGTCATGGAGAGTTAAACATACCTGAAGCAAGATTTAACAACAACAATAACAATTCTGGTTATCTTCTCTGTCTCAAGTCTTTCCCCAATCCAATTTATTTTTTATTTAGCTGTCAAATTAATTTTCCTAAAACCCCTATCTGACCATTTCATCCCAATATTTAATAAATTTCATTGGCTCTCTATCACCTCTAGGAGTAAGTGAAAAATTCTCTTTTTGATATTCAAAATGCTTCACAACCTGGCTCTGTCCTACTTTTCTAGTCTTCTTATATTTTACTCTCTATCAGCTACTTAGTATCCACTTACACTGTTGTTTTTAGTGTTCCTTATAAAATAATCTAAACTCTGGATATCTTCCCTGGTTATTTCCCATGCCAAAAATGCTATCCCTTCCCATCTCTACTTCCTGGCTTCCCTAGCTTCTTTCAGGTATCAGCCAATAATCCATTATATATATGAGCTTTTCCTTAATCCCCTTAATGCTAGTACTTCTCTTCTTTTGATATCTACAGTTGACCATGGGAGTGTATGTGGGTACAATCTGATAATACATAGTTGTTTACATATGATCTCTCCCATTAGACTTTTTAAGAATAGGAGCTGATTTTTGTCTTTAATTTTTGGTACCCTCTATGCTTAACAAAATGCCTGGTACATAGTAGGCTCTTAAATACTCATTGTCTCATTAACTTGTATAACATCATTATACAATCTCTTAATTGGTTTGGTGAAATTTGTCACCTTTAAAATCCTGTTTTCTAATACTGAAAAATATCTTTTAATATCTACCCAAATCCAAAATTGAAATTATCCAAATTCACAGACCCCATTTTTTGAATGAACCTAGCTGGGATAATGTATGTAGCAATAGACTTGGAATCAGGAAGGACCTGAGCTGCAATGTTATCTCAGATGTTTACTAGTTATGTGACCATCTATCTCAAACTGATCTTTCTTATCTGTAAAATTGAAACAATAATAGTCTCTGCCCAGAAAGTTGTGAAGATTAATGAAATAAGGCATGAGAAAGTACTTTGTAAATGTTTTTATACTATGTTTCAGCTACCTTTTACTATTACTTTTAATCTGTGTTTCAGCTACCTTTTAGTATTCTTTTCTCTTAAATTATATCATCATATAGACTGTTTTTATGGTCCTTCTTCATCAGTTTATGTAAATCTACCCTTATTTCTTATCCACTATTTCTTAAAGTAACATACTATTCAATTAGGAAAGGAAAGAAAGGAAATAACAAGTTTGAAGCAATTACTGTGTGACAGGAACTGTGTTAAGTGATTTACAAATATATTCTCATTATACTTATATGCCACAATTGATTTAGCCATTCCACAAATTAACGGACATAACATTTAACATTTTTGTTTTTTTGTTTATTTTTTGCCACTACAAAAAGTTATAATTTAAATTCTTTGTCATGTGTGGAATCTTCCTATTATTTTTAGCCTCTTTAGAATAGGTCTAACTCTTATTGAAGAAAAAGAAAAAAAAGCATAATTCACATTTATAGATACTATCTATATGTGTTGTGTTGTTTATAAAGATCTTTCTTCATTACAACTCTCTAAGTTAAATAATAAAAATGCTACTTTTTACTTTTGCCAGTGAGGAACTTGATGCTCAGAGATATTAAGTCTCTTGTCTTTGTTTATAGCTATTAAAATCCAGAGCTGGGATTCAAATCAAAATGTTCTGACTATCAGGTTAGCATCCTTTTACTGAACTGTTTTGTAAATCTCAGTCTCCCTCCATTGTTATTATTCCACTATGCTTCCCCAGCAACTTAATTCACATCTGGTTTTATGACCCTCTCAGGGTCTCTAATTATCTCAGGATACAACCCAATTCTGAAAACAAAATTAATTTTATTGTTTTCTTATTAGAAAAGTCAATGCATGAGATGTGTAGCTTTTAAGAAGAGCATAGGAAATTCTTGAAATTAAACAATGGTGTTTTATAATTCCAAAAGACTATAGGGGAGCAATGTATTGAGCAAACAGTATAAATTAAGATCTAAAATCTCTTTACATCAGATCCAACTGAGACTGACCATTCCTTTTTGCATATGAGGTCCTCTAGAGTGTACCTCAACTTTACATATCAAACTTATGTTCTTGTTATTCCCTAATATGAATTCTTCTCCAGTATGGACTATCTGGCCCTATAGTCATCTTTTAGCTTCCTCTAATCCATACAAATTTTTCCCATTCTTCAAGACCCAACACATATCTCCTCTTTCAAGGTTTTTTTTTTTTTTTCCATTACTTCATCCCAAACTGATTTTTCAACTTTCAATGAATTCCTGTTCTCAGAATTTAGCACTTTATAATACACTTTTTGCTATGGTTGCCTTGTTATTTCTTGTAAAGGTTTTGTCTTCCTAGTCAGAATATAAAAATCACAAGGGCAGATACCCTTCCTTTTGTGGAATTTCTTTTATTTGTTTTCAATATGATATTGTCCACAAAGTGGGTTCTCAATAACTCCATGTTGGTTGATTAATTCTCCAGAAACTCATTATGTATAACCTCTTGAGATATCATTGTGAGTCTAGGACATTCTATGATGTTGGATAGTCATTTGAACTCTCTGAACCTCAGTTTCCTCATTTGTAAAAATTAAAAGTTTGATCTGGACTATTATCATTTCAAGCTATGAGGGACCATAAAATACCCAAATTTTAAAGGTGACAAAACTGAGGCCCAGAGAGTTTAATGGTTAGCCCATCATCACACAGGCACTAAGCACAAAAGTTAAAATTTTAACTCAGTTTCTCAAATTCCAAATGCTTTCTACTACTTCATGCTTATGGAACCTAATAGATCTACATTGATTATCAACACACATTAAAATCTCCCCTAAAATCTGATCATTTTAAGCAGAACCTAATGCTGGTCTCGATCTGGGCTTGACTTTCTGGTATTTTTTGTTCAATTTTTATTAATCACAAAATATCTCTTAGATCCTGCTTAGCTCAAAATTTATGAATCCATGGCTTTTTTTCTTTTGATTCAAAAAGTTTGGTTTCTTGTCAGGTCTAGATATCAAGAGGAGTATATCTTCTTTAAATGCAGAAATGAAAAGGCATTATTTAAGAACATTCACTACTATCCTCAATCCCTTTCAGTCTTTTTAGAGAATATTCTGGGCAGCACTTACAATGTTCTAGTCCAAATAAGAATTTCTCTATAGTCTCTGTGGAAAAAGAATTCTATTAATGTTTCCATAAAATATAAATTTTTATTGTTTCATCTTTCTTGCCTAAGATCTACTCATACCTTAATCAACTATAATTTACTCAGAGATATTCTAAATATTTAGCCCTTAATGTAACTGTTTACTAAAATAATTGTGCTCTGTGTCATTGCATTAGCATATCACCAATGTTTTATGGCAAATTAAGCAACGTCAGAGCTGGATTCTGTCACACATTTTTAGTCTAGCTTAGAATTATACTTGTGTCATTATTAGAACATGGATTTGCATTAAACAATAACCTCCAAAGAAAAATTTTTTTCTAAACATTTCTGGTACTAGGTAGCAATTATGAGAACCATATTAATATATCTTTTGGAATGAATAGGCCAGCTCAGAGTTTTTCAAGATCTTGTACCTCTCATTAATTCAATTGAGAGATGATTGCTCTATGATTACCTCAATTCATGCTCAGCATAATTTACCATAATTAAAATTAACTCAACATACTTAATGGAGCAGGGTGTATATGAGTTAGTCCTTCCCCCCCCACACTCTTTATATTATAATGTGTAAGAGATTCCCACACACACAACCTGACAAGGTGTGTATTTTATGGAACAGACTTTCCTTAATTTGCAGGGAGAGAAATCACAATATTGTTAAATGCAATGAAAATTAAAGGTAATTCCTCTACATTCTTCAAAGACTAGCAGTAACTGGCTTATTTCTTTTTTCTAATTTTTATTTTATTATTTGTAGTAAATGGGGCCTATCCTAGATATGCTATTATTTATGTTTCCAGAGTCATTCATCTCTAGGTATACCAAAAGCAAACAATAATATTTATACTGTAGTGATTTCTCCCACCACTAAACACTACCAGTTAGCATATAGATACCTTAACATTTATAACAAATATTGCATTATATTTTAGGATGAGGGTTGATAGCAAAGGAAAATGAAATAAGCATTCATCAAGTACTTACTATGTGTCGGTACTTTGCTAAATGCTTTGAGAATATCTCATTTGGGGGCATCTAGGTAGTGCAGTAGATAGAGCACCAGCCTTGAAGTCAGGACAACCTGAGTTCAAATTTGACATCAGACACTTAATACTTCCTGGTTGTGTGACCCTGAGCAAGTCACTTAAGCTCAATTGTCTCAGGAAAAAAAAAAAAAAAGAAAGAAAGAAAAGAAAAAAAATCTCATTTAATTGTCACAAGGACTCTGAGATAAATGCTATTATTATCCCCATTTTATTGTTGAGGAAGCTGAGTCCAGCAAGTTAAATGAATTACCCAAGATTACATAGATTTGAAAAAAGATACTCTAATTCCCAATAGATCATTCTATAGTTTCCTCAAAAATGTTTTGTTTAGAATGTAAGCCTTTTTAGCAATGATATTTCTTTTATGTTGAATATGCAATGATCACCATTTAATAGTGAAGATATCACTGCTTAAGATAACAGTGGGGCAGATCAGTGGCCAAGGTGATAGAATCAGAAAGACTCATCTTTCGTTTCAAATCCAGCCTCAGACACTTACTAGCTATGTGGTTAAGTCAGTTAACACATTTTACCTTTTTGTAGGTAGTTTCCACACCTACAAAATGAGCTGGAAAAGGAAATTGGAAACCACTTAGGCGGTTTTACCAAGAAAACCTCAAATGGAATCATGAGAGTTGGACAGGATTAAAAAGTGACTGAAAAATAAAATAACAATAGTTTGAACTCTCATGGTGGCCTTCTAGTATGTTACTGAGCAAGTCAGTCAAATTTTAAAATGGTAGAATGAATTCAAGTTAGGTAAAAGATAATCATTTAAATTGAAGTTCTTAATAATTATAATCAATTGTAAATTGTAAAAAAATATTGTAAATCTTGTTTCTTATTTGACTTCTCACTTTTATTCTGCTGGAGTGTTGGCTTTATGCTGGCTCTAAGGAATAGAACATTAATCAAAAGATTAATTAAATTCTTCTCCTTCCACCTGTTTTCTACCACATAGATGATCTGCAACATTCAAATTGTGCTTAAATAGAATTACTCAGAACATTGTGTGGCACAAGATGTGAAAGTGGAAGAAAATTTTCTTTAGTTACTGTCTTCAGTAATAGACCATGAATATGAATTATAATGTTCCAGATAATCATAATTAGTTAAAAGTTCATACTTTTCTTCCAGTTATCATTTATCAAATCTAACCTGGAAATTTCAAAATATGTTTAGTAGTGTCTCATCTAAAACAGTTAAGAAAAAAAAAAAAAGCCTAGGGAAATGCAATTGAATAGACATTTATGGTGCATTGTATCCACAAGGATGTGTTGAACACTAGAAATACCAAGGCAAAACACAACACAATTCTTTCCATCTAGGAAATATTCATCTGGGGACAGAGGAAGACCAAGTTATTTATAACACAAGATATTTTATGTAGTGAGAAGACTTAAAGAAGAATGACACCTGAGTTGCTCAAAAGGGATTCATTCTTCTTTAATAATAATTGCTCATAATATCATATCAGTTTGCAAATCCTTTTACAATTATTAATTATACAATAATATAATTATACAAGTATCTTGATTTATGCCCCCAACAATTCTAAGACTGGTAGGATGGTTACAAATGACGTAATTGTGGCTAACGTGATTAAATGACTTGTCACAGGTCACAAAACTAGGAAATGTCTGAGATAAAATTAAAGCACAGCTCTTTCTAATTCTGAATCTGGTAGTCTCTCTGCTTTGTTACATAGCTGCCTCACATAGAGTGAGATGTTAGACTAGGTTATGTCTAAAGACCCTTTAAATTCTAATAGTCTAATTTTTTCAGCCCTTAAATCCAACCAAGGAAGTTAGTAAAAGATATAAGAAAAAAGATACAAACAAAAACTGTATTAAAACATATTGCTGAAGAATTAGGAGTCATATAAAGAGAAGTGTTATGGAATAGAAAAGGAAAATGAAATGCTTGATCATCGGATATAGAAATAACTAATTTTTTTATAAATATATTACAAATAGCTTATTTCACAATGTTAATTTTCCCAATTAATATGCTATGTAGGAGATAGTAATTCTATAGTCACTAACTTTCTCCTACTGGTGCTTCTTCTTTCTATTAAATTTATTTTTAGAGGTATTTGATATATTTACATTTTATCAGCGTGGTCAAATTTCTGAATATATATGTTGTAAACCCCTGCGATTATTTACTCCTTAATAGTAAAATGGCACTTCTCTATAAATATGAACATTAAGACATTTTAACATTATCCAACTGAGAATTATAATGTCCCTCTATTGAGGAAATCAAGAAGATTTGTGCTTTGCAGATGTTAGTTGTTCAATTAAATTGAGTCAAAACTAATAGGGAAACACATTAAGTTAAAAACTAATATTTATTGGATGTGTAAAGTTCAAACTAAATATTTTTTGAAAGCCTGATATCATTAAGTCATGTCAACTAAACAAGACTATTAAGCTTTTACTATATTCTAGCTACTGTGTGGACACAAAGAAAGAACAGTCCCTGCCTTCATGGAGTTCACAATTTAATGATGAATATGCATTCCCAATTAGGTACAATCAAGATTTATTTATATAGCAGAAATTGGAGGCTATCTCAGAGAAAATTCACTAGCACTAAAGAGTATAGAGAAAAGCTTATTGTAGAAAATGGGATAGGCTGTGTTTTGAAAGAATCCAGGGATCCAAGAAGGAAAAAAGGAAGGAAAACATTCTAAGCATGTGTGATAGCTGGTGAAAATGCTCAAAGTCAGGAATGTCTGTTTTGTGCATGGATGAAGTAGACTTATATAATAGAAGACATAAAATATAGTAAAAGAATACTGGAAAGAAAGAAACCCCATTATAAAGAGCTTTAGAATCCAAACAGAATTTTCTATTTAATTCTAGAGGAAATAGGGAACCAATGGAATTAATTGAATGGGGGTAGGAAGAAGTTGACATGGTAAAAAATGGGTGAAAGATGGACTATAGTAGACAGATTTGAGGGAAGCAGATCAAACAGAAATCTTTTGGAATGGTACAGATATCACCTTGATAAAAGCCTGCCACTGGGGTGTTAACAATGTCAGAGAAAAGAAACAGTTATATATGAGGGGATTTGTAAAGGTAGATAGATACGACATTGAAACTGATTCAACATGGGACGATGAAAAAGAATGAAGAGTTGATTATATACATAAATTGTTTATATCAAACACACTTATTCCCATTGAGTTAGAGGCAAACCACCCTACAAGAAAATACCTTTGTATAATTTCATACTGTGGACTCCAATTTGGTATTTATTCAGACTAGGGAAAAATTTTAAATGTTATTGCAGCTTTAAAAGTATTTGTGGTATATAAAAATAACTCATGGTTCAATAGCTCTTTCAGGCTTACAAAAGAACTTTCCACCCAAATACCCTTTGGGATTGTAGACTGAATATTAATTTTTCCATTTTATAGATGAAGAAACTAATTCACAGGAAGGTGAAGGAAAAAAAGCAGCAATTTGAATCCAAGTCTTCTGATTCCAACTTCCATGCATTTTCTATTGTCCTCATTATATCAATTTGTTTTTGTCATTAAATATTCAAAGTATGTTTTTGAGAGCATTACTTTGTCTCTTTCTAAAGCCTTCTATGAGTAAATAAAACACCTGCCTACAGAACACCTGTCTGAGTATGGACCTCCAAACCATATTTATTTTTCCATTACAAGAGGGGGGGGAGAAAAAGAGAAGGGGAAAAGACATAGGAAAGGAAGGAGAGAGGAAAAGAGAGAGAAGGAAGGAGGGAGAGAGGAAAAGAAAGGGAAAGGGAGAGAGGTAAATAGAAGAGGAGAGAAGTTTTAAATTCATGATCTTGAACCATGGTGGGTGAGATTTAATTAAATTAGATATGTAACAGCCTTAATAGATGAAAACATATCTTCAATCTTTTTAATCTGTTCTATATACTAAAATAACAAATTTATTAATTTCTAAGCAATATGGGCCAAATTTCACTAGAACAAATCTTAGTAGCTAGATTGCTTCTCAGGATGAAAGAGAAAATATAAAATGCATGTTTAATTAGAGAACAATTCTGCAAAATCAGAAGACTTTGTTGGCAGAAATAGCTGCCCTTATTAACATTTTATCCTTTGATGAAATCTTAAATTTTCAAAAAGGGGAATTCTCAATAAATTAAAATTTTCAGTATACCACATTTTGGAGGCATTGTGGATATAATATGGGATTTAGAAGGACTTACACACCTCTTCTGCCACTTAAATATATGACCATGAGCTTTCAAGCCTCTAAGATTTTTCTACTTAAGTTATTGAAATTCTGAACTGCAGCTAGAGGAAATTTTTATCCAAGGAGTTCCCCACTCTGAAGCGTCATTATTAATTTTTGAGAAAATAGACTTTCTCCAGAACAACTTCTCTTGCAATATCCTTGTATGTGTGCTTTTGGCAGTTAATGATAGATAAAGAATGCCCCAAATCACTAATTTGACTCTGTCCAGTCTAGGGAAATTAGTCCTTTAAATTCAAGAGACCTAGGTGCAGTTTATCTTGAAAAAGGCCAAAGAGATTTCAATATTTGAGATTCTTGAAGAGAGTCGAGGGGCTAAGACCATGGCATTAGAGTTGCTTGAAGCAAATCCTTGAAATTCATTAAACTGAATTTGGGGTAGAAATTTTTAAAGTAACTAACCCATTACTTAGGAAAATTATACAAAATTGTAAAACAAACTAATGTTTTGATTTGAATTTATGATTTTCTCTGTATGGAGAGCTCCTTTCACTTATGCAGAACAGCAATTTACAGTGTAGAGAATTAGCTAGGACCCAAAGACATGAAATGACATTTTCTATATATAATTACTAAGTTTCAGTTGTGAGATGAGATCGTTCAGATTCTAAGATCACTTCATCAACAATTTCCCTTTAGTCTTAATAATTAAGTTCCTTGAGGACTGGGGCCGTGCTTATTTCCTTTCTCTGGATCCCTGGCATTTAACACCATTCCATAGTAAGCACCAAATACCTGCAAACTAAAAGAATTTTATTTTTAATAAAATATTTCCCCCTCCACTACATGTTAAAATTAATTTTATTTTAAATGAGAGGGGAACAGAATAGGATGTTTGGAGATGTTCCATATACTCCTTTTCAAGCTACCCAAATATTCACTTTATATGCTTTTGATTATTTCCCTGGTTAATAAAAGACTATATGTATTTTTCTCCTCTGACAACTATTTGAAAAGTTGCATGCCTCCTGTGCTCTGTTGTCTGGACAACATATCAGACTCATATATTCATTGTTTCTCCTTGCATGAGAAGTCACTATGCCAGAGCTAAATAAAGTAGAAGGCATTGATAATTTTATTCCTCATTTATTTTCTTATTTTCTGTTATGTGATTACAATGCTTGTTTGTATTCCTTAACCTTTTGGGTCTCAGAACTATTGTTTAATGTGATATCTAATGAATCACCATGATTTCCAGGAAGGAATGAGGAAAGATGAGCCCATTCTTCCCCAAAGACATACCATAAACTAAAGAGTTTGCAAATGATGTGATTACTTGAGGTTTTTTGGGTTTGTTTTTGTTTTTTTGCTGAGGCAATTAGGGTTAAATGACTTACCCAGGGTCACACAGATAGGAAGTGTTAAGTGTTTGAGTCAATTTGAACTCTCTCCTGACTTCAGGGCTGGTACTCTACTACACCAACTAGCTGCTCCAGATTACTTGTGTTTTCAAAAGGAAATCAAACTAAGTAAATTCAAAAGTCATGAAAGCCATTGAATATATGTTTTTATATATAGTAAAGGACAATATTGTTTAGTAAATTTATTGAACTGCTTTCAGAGGGTTCTTCCTCGATCTTGATTGAATTTGTGGGACCCATGTTTGAAAAGCTCTTATTCAGTAGTGCATGTCAGCCTCCTGTCTGCTACACACCTTGAAAAATTATCTCTGCCATTTTTAGTAGAGATTATATGATCTTTCCTCATTGAACATCCTGAAGTCTCTTGCCTGCTTGAACCCACATGAGTCTTCTAATTGTTTTTGAATGTTTATCAAATGTTTATCTATCTGTGTATAAGCATGGAGTACATAGTCCTCTTCATTGAAAGAGTTTTTGAGCCCAATTATTACTAAGTAATCTGTGCCATGGAGCTGATGGTGATACAGGTCAACATTTACATTTTAAGAATAGGATCTATGCTATGTATCTTGTTCTCAGTTCCTAGAACACTTCCTTATATCTAGTAGAAAGCAAATAAGTTTGTTGAATTTAATTTAATAGACAATGCAATCAAAATGTTGGATTATTACAAAACAACTTCTGTTTGCTTTGCTGGCTTATGTGATGACATTAGCACTCTATTTACATTCCTAGTTATGTTTTTCTTAGTTCATAATGAATAGGTTTTACTTAGAATAATATTGTCTTTGTTCCCTGGGCTCCATAAAAATAAAGTGAAAGAGGCTTTGCCCCAAGGTACTAATACCCGGAGGGAAGATGAGGTTTCTCTTTAATGACCCTGATCTCTGTAGACATGGCCACCACTTTGTCATCCTTAGCTTCTCCCTTCCTTTTCCCAAGGATACTTAAAAGGTGCCTCTCTCTCCAGGATTAAGGTGTATCACCCATTCTCCCAGTTCAACTGTACCATAATGAAGCTGTCCTTTCTAGTGCCATACCTCACTCCCCTCCATATTGAACCATCCCTTAAACTAGCTGAATGGCCCTGAGCAATTCACTTACCTTGTCTCATTCAGTTTTCTCCTCTTTATCTTTCTCTCTTCCCCCTCCACACCTTCTATCTCTATCTCTTTGTCTTTCTCTGTTTCTCTGGCTCTCCATCTACATACAGATAGAAAAAAATTTAGATACATAAATACATATTTATACATACGTATGCATATGTGAAAAAGATCCAAGTGAAAAAGTACAGTGAGATATAGAGGATTCTCTGACTCAGTACTAGCTGTTTTAAAGATGTTTTACCTCCTTCAGCATTTTAATGTTTATCCTGGGAGCTTTATTCTAGGTAGATATTAATCAAATCACATTTTACCTAAACTTGGTCAGGAAGCTTCCATAAAGTAATGCATATAAATTGTAGTGAATCTGGGTGATAAGGGAAAGAATAGACGAATATTTCATTTTCTCTTTTTCCCACTTCAAATTGTGGCCTCAAGAATGTGTATTTATCTGACTAATTATATATCTTCATTTGATCTGGCAAAAGTTCACCATGTAGTCCGAGGCCTAAGAACTCAAATCGTGAAATTCCACTCTCTGACTAAATCTCCACCTAATTTGTGCTTTTACTCCTGACAAATCCTTTCTAAAACTTCTCATCCCTTGAATTCTTCCCCCTTCTCCTAGGATACCATCCAATCCAATCCAATAAACATTTATTACAAATAACTTCACATTGGGATTGGAAAGATAAAATGAAAAATAGTTACTGTCCTTGAGTTGCTGACTTCAACAAATTTTTATGGCAGTCACTACTGCTGGCTATTGAAGAAGTTCACAGCATATCTTGTTGGTTTATGTATTTGTAATATTAACAATATCATTCCTGTGATAGTCACTCTTCTTTCACACTCCCTTTCCATTGATTGATTCTGGGAAAATGCACAGAAAGTGAAGGCAAAGTTTCTTCTTTCCTGCTATGCCATTCCAAAACTTAGCAAAGGTCATAAGAACCAGTCAATAGAGCTGCAAATAGAACTTGAGACCTAATTTCCCTATCTGCTAATGAAAATTCCCTCATTGGGACAGGTTTATAATGTTTCATGCTATCATGTCTTATTGATTATGGTTGATATCTCTCATTCTGCAAAGTCAGGACTCAAGGGATTCAGTGGTGCCTCAAGGACTTCCTCAGTCTTTTTCTTGAACTTTGCCACTTACATTAGCCTCTACTACTGATTTCAAATAAAAATGCAAACAAATTCTTAAGTGAGCAGAAGAAAAAATGGTTAATCAGATAGCTACATCACTCCTGCAATAGGTAAACTAGGTAAATGTTTATGTCTTTAGTTTGAAAGTGTTATATTTAAGAGGATCAATGATTTCTCCTTCTATAGACAGTCAAAAAGTTCTATGACTTAGTAACATCTTAGGTAGTTGCCTAAGGGGGTTGTTGTCTCTCATTCTCAGAAGATCAAAATGACATAACTATGTTAACATCATTATAGTGTGTCCAACCAGTTGATCAAACCAGTATGAGCTTGGAATGCTCTATAAAAGGCCAGCACAAATAGTCTAGTGAACATTTGGGGTGGATTCCCTAAATCTGTGCATCTCGTGTTTTGAGCTACTTCAGTTCTACTTTGCTTATAGAGCATCTTCTCTAATGAGGGCATGCCAAGTTGGGCTGTCCTGTGCCAGTGTCTCCCATGTCAGACAATCAATTCATGGTGCTTAAGTGAGACTTTGAGAGTGCCATTTTACTTTATTTTTTTTGATCCACCATCTGAGCATTTGTTTTATGTGAGTTCTCCATAAAAAGGTCTTTTCGCAAGTGTATTTTTAACATTTTAACAATGTGGCTGGCCCAACAGAGTTGTACTCTCTATAGTAGAGTTTGAATACTTGGCAGTTTATTTCAAGAAAGGACCTCAATATCTGCTGCCTTATCCTGTCAGGTGATCTTCATATAGAGCTTAAGTTATTTACTCAGAATTACACAGAGTCAGAGATAGATTTTAAACTGAAGTTTTCCCATGTCTAATTGTCTATCGATTTGAATCCAGGTCCCCCTATTTTCCAGGTCAATATCCTGTCTGTTATTATTTGCAGCCTCTAAGACTGGTTCTGAGGACATGGGCATTTTACTTCCCATAAGTTATTCCTTTATTAGATATTTTAGTTCTTTCACCTAAGCATAGGCATGAATTCATTGTGGATCAGGTGTGCAAACTATGTACAGACCGGAGCTATTCTAGTGACAAAAGATAATCTTCTAAATATTAGTCTATTTATATGATATATCATGTGACAGCACAAACTCTGCACTTCCTCTATAGTTTTTATATTGGAAGAACAATTTTGTTTCTCATGAAAACCGTACCCAATTCATTCCAGATTTTGAAGGTGATTAAGACAATTAGGCTATTTTTCAGGGCTGTTAGATGGAACAGTGAATAGAATGCTGGACCTAAAGTTAAGAAAACTCATTTTCATAAGTTTAAAACAGATACTGACTAGGTATGTGACCTTGGGGAAGTCATTTAACCCTGTATGCCTCAGTTTTCTCATCTAAAAAATGAATTTGAGAAGGAAATGACATGCTATTCTAGTATCTTTGGTAAGAAAACTCCAAGTGGGGTCATAAAGAATTTAACACAACAAAAATGTAGACTTTTCTTTTTCCAAATAAGTCATTTGCCATCTTGATCTCTTGGTCTTGACTATTGCTTGCTATTGGTTTCTCTGACATGGATAGGCACCATTTTTACATTTATATTCAGCTATCAGCTTCCATTTCTGGATATGACCTAGTAGTTGCTCAGTTATACTTTAAAGAACAACTTCTTGAAAAGTTGTACTTTAATCACAATTTTCATAAATCAAAGTATTGTTTAAATATGCCTAGGGAGCTTACTACTTAATGAAATCTTTGTTAACACAAATATTCAGTTCTTAATGTATCTTCTCCATAAGTTCCGATTTCCAGGTATCAGATTTGCCTAAAGTAGACTATATTTGTAGTTGACTTTACTTAATGATTATCCAATTAAAATGAAAGAAAAGGTTATTTTTATTTGCCTTCTAGGACTCATGATTATCCATCTCTTTGGCCTATATTCTTTCTGTATGGGTTTCTTTTTTTAAGATGACACTATTCTTTTTTTTTCCTTTAATGGTATTTTATTTTTCTAAATACATACAAAGAGAATTTTCAACATTCACCTTTGCAAAGCCTTGTGATCCAAAATTTTCTCCCTCTCTCCTCTTACCCACTCCCCTAAATAGTAAGCAATCAATTTGGTTAAACAGCCACACTATTCTTTGTAAAATAATCACACCATGACTTTCACCCTCCAAAAACAAAAACAAAACCCAAAACCAAGAACTACACATCCTTAAAATGCAATAGTTACAAGCATCTAGATAGCATAGTGTTAAATTTGGGGTTGGGAAGACCTGAGTTCAAGTTTCACATTACATACTTACTAGCTATGTAACCTTAAGGAAGTTAATTAACCTGTTTCAGCTTCAGATGTTTCATCTCTAAAATGGGAATGATTGAAGCATGACATCCCAGGGTTTCTATGAGGAGCAGATAAGATAATACATGTAAACATATTACATGTATACATATAATACATGTAACATATAATATATAAAATTATTTATATTTATATATATATATTATATATTATTTATATAGCAGTATAATATATGTAATGACTATTATCATACTATATAAAGCTGCCTTTCTTTATTATTATAATCAAATCTTATGCCCAAATGAGAGTATGTGATTTTCTTACAGATGCTAATATATCATATTTTCTTCAAAAAGTTTCAGATCTTGGCTTTTGCTTCTAAAAATTCTGATGTTTTTCTCTGCAATTATCACATTAAATAGGATAGAAATGGATCCACTAGTTGAATGGTTATTCCTGAGAAATCCATTTCTCTAGCTTGGACTAAAATACAGCATTTAGCTTATAGAGAGAGTTGTTGTTCTTTCTAAGAATTGCCAGATGGAACATTTATATAAAATAAGAAAAAAATTGATCAAAAATACATGTAACTTGGGGATAGAGCAC
The DNA here is from genome assembly GCF_048593235.1 of Sminthopsis crassicaudata. Taxonomy (NCBI): domain Eukaryota; kingdom Metazoa; phylum Chordata; class Mammalia; order Dasyuromorphia; family Dasyuridae; genus Sminthopsis; species Sminthopsis crassicaudata. The sequence goes on along the minus strand of NC_133618.1, from coordinate 307,768,152 downwards.
CAGCCCTGAAGTCAGGAGTGTTAAGTGTCTGAGACCAAATTTGAACTTAGGTCCTCCTGACTTCAGGGCTGGTGCTCTATCCCCAAGTTACATGTATTTTTGATCAAATTTGTAATTTGACTTGTCTTTTCATCACTAAGCATAATGTGGAGAAGTCACCCTCATTTTTTTTGCCAGTTTTCTTTCTATTTTGACTTTAGTGCACACACCCTTGTTTCCTCCAGATGCCTGGATATACGAATGTTCTACTCTGGACAAGAAAGTATTTCATATCTGCCACAGCAGTAGAAAATTCCAAACAAGATATTTCTGTTTCTAACCCAACCTAACCAACTTAATAAAATAGCCATTTTTCAGAGGTATTGACATTTGAGGGGTTGGTTCTTGGAACTGAATATTTAGGTATTCTTAGACTCTGACCTTGAGAAGTCTTTGAAGATTGTCTCCTTTTAAACTAGAACCAATAGCAAAGTTTTCTCACACTAGAGAAGATCCTCATTACACATTTTTCTTTTTTAAAATGAGCACCAAATATCTTCTGTGTCTTGTTTGAGAATCCAGTGAAGTAAATACTTTCTGAGAAGGCAGTGGACAGATTGGAAAATAACCAGGCATTCTAGGGAAGTTGATCCAACTTAACCTCCTAATGCCAGAGGACTGGAGAGCATCCCAGCTGTAGCATCAGAGCCATCTATTTCAGAAGGGCATATGGGTCTGGCTCACGACTCACTGTGTACTGGTTAATTACAGCTGTGTATAAATTAGTTTTCTTCAAAAGCAATCTATCGCTTACAAATTAACAGCCTTTTCATTAAAGTAAAAACAAGGGTGATGGGGAGGAAAAGATGAAGAAAAAGAAGTAAAATGTTTTTTTATATGTTGGTGACAGGAGAAAGTGATCAAAATTTTGTTAAATTTAAAGTGATCGTTTTATTAAATTCATATGGAGTTGATGCCTTCAGCACCATCTCTATTGAATTTTGTACAATTGATCAAACTGAGGCACTGATCACCCTAAGTGACTCAAGAATTTTCTGACTGTTTTGGAAAAGGTAGGAGGTATCAATAATTGAATCATCTAATTGACCCATGATAGTTTCTCCTTATAGGTTCAATTATATCAGCTGTATTCTTCCATTTAAAAATTGGCATTTAATTAAAAGGCTTACAAAATAAGACCGAGATCAGCCAGCAACTGAATGAGCAGTCCAGAGTGCTGGCTCTGTTACTTTCTGTGTGACCTTGGACAAGCCAGTTAATCTTTCTAGGCTTCAGTTTACTCAATTGTAAAATGAGAGGGTTAGGCAAGCTAATCTCTAAAGCTGATCTCTCTTAGCTCTGAACTGTCATGATTCTTTTTATCTAATTGTAAAACAGTTTCTATACACTCAAGATCCTTATCCCTCTAACCCTCCACTGCAAAGAGAATGGTAAGTATTGAAAATACCTTGAAGTCACAAAGAGAGATCAATATAAGGGTATTTGTATGAGTGTGGGGAGAGAGGAGTTGCACGAACCCTTCCATTTTCTGTGCATCAGTGAATGCCTACTCTCATAGATCATGAAGCTAACCTCAGTGGTCAAGTGGTCCATCAGTTTATAGATAAGGAAGATGAGGCTGGAGAAGAGAAGTAATTTAATGAAATTCATATATGGTAGTAGCGGGGTTACATATGTAAACATCTAACTAGGAAAAACGTTAGAAATGAACAATTCCAGCCTTCTAGTTTTACTGATGGGGAATCTGGGAACCAATAGAAGTGAAAGGATTTGCTCAAGATCACATAGGTAGGAAGGAATACCTAATTTTTTACCTAGGTCCTCTAATACCAATCCCAATGCTCTTGTCACTAGATCACATCTATTTGCCATTATGGTTAAATTTTCTCTACTTTAGAAATCCAAACAAGATAATGCAAGGAAAATTATTATTTTTAATAAACATTGTTAAGCATACTATGTGCCAGAAACTGTGCTAAGCACCAAGGACAATTCCTATATGCAAAAAGTTCAGAGACTAATAGGGGAGAGAACATGTAAACAAATCTGTCAAAAAAAGACACATGGAGAACAAATTAGAGATAATAGAGAGAAGGCAAGGGTATATGTTACTCTGCAAAAATCATTAGACTTGGAAGATAGGAAACTCAAATTATAGCTTCATGTCAGCTACTGCCTCTATAAACTTAAGAAATTAATTTAATCTCTCTGAATCTATTTCCTCATCTGTAAAATGAGATGGTAGAACGAGATGTTCTCTTTGATTCCCCCTTTCTAACATTCTGTAATTCTGTAAATACTAGGATAACGTTAGAATGAGGGGCCACAACGGAAGTCTGATCAAAATTAATTCTTGGGAGTACAGTGGGTAGACAAGAAGCACATAGATAAAAATCATTCTGAGTGAGACACCTGAGATTTTTTTAATGGTCCTGAAATGAAATTCCTCAAAGCTCTTGGAATAATGAAGTGGTATATGTTTTTCACTCTCTGGCAGTAAGGGAGATATTTAGCAAAGCAAATTCATGCTTTCCAATCACTATTCAACAATGATAATAAATGATTAAATGGTTTTCACCAGGAACTTGCTGAGTTCCTGGGTAAAAAATTTTTTAAAAAAATATTGCATATCTGCAATGATTTTTTTCCCCCAAGTTACTATGTCAGAACACTTAAAACAAGATTATTCCTTTCACTGCTGCCAAGGGAAATAATTGCTCCCAAAGTCACATTTTTGTTCTAATGTCATGGTTGCTTTATTATACAATGTTCAAAGAAATGACTTGGCATCATATTCCTGGCAAAGAAGAACTTAATTGGATAAATGATCTAGATGGTGACTTGAAAGAAAAAAAAATATCTGACATACCTGGAGTAAAGTTTTAACCAAGGCTTGCTAATGAAGTCATCATCTCTATAATAAAAAAATTTACTTTCTGAATGAGGATCTTGATTGGAAGGAAATACAAAGAGTCTTTATTTTTATGAGTAATAGGACTCATGGTTTGCTTGTCACAAAGAAGTTAAATTAAAATAAATCCTGATGTCAGTTGTTGGGGTAATGCGGAAAAATGAGGTTTGTCTACAAAAAAAAAATCTCTGGTCTCTGAATGTGTTATGAAAGCAGTGTCAGAAAAGTGAAATGTATGTTTTTAGTAGCTAAGAAACCACTTGGAATTTGTGCAGGATGATTCTTGGACTCAGTCCAGAGGAGAACTGAACTCTTTTTTAGCTCCCAGTGCCATAGTTGGTTCCATTAAAGGGTGGGTCAGCTTGTGAAACAGAAAGATATTGGATGAAAGCCAGTTTTCAAGAGGGCAAAAGCCAAGTGGTCATAAATCTAAGCTGTTAGCTTATGGGTACAGTATTTCTCCTTAGCAAAGAATATTTTATCAATAAGTGAACTGAGACAGGTTGGAACAGACCAGAGGATACCTTACATCCAAGGCTGGCCAGTGATAGATGCTTCAGATAAAGGTTATATATCTACCCAAACTATGTCAAGAAATAAAACACTTCTTGTCCTTAGCCAATATTCATATCCAGAACATGGCTATCATTAGCTTTCTCAGCATTATCTAAGTGGTAATTGAGGTGGGGGTCTCTTTGAGATGGCATGATATCATGGAAAGAGTCCTGGGTTTATTGTTAGAAGATATCTATTCTGGCACTTTTACCCTACATGACTTGGGACAAGGCACTTAATCTTTCTAGGCCTCAGTTTTCTCATGTATAAAATGTGGGTGTTAGATTAATGTATATCCAGATCCCTTCCAGCTCCAATTATATCTTTCTATAATGCCTTTGAAAGAGACAGAGAGAGAGAGAGAGAGAGAGAGAGAGAGAGAGAGAGAGAGAGAGAGAAAGAAAGAGAGAGAGAGAGAGAGAGAGAGAGAGACAGAGAGAGAGAGACAGAGAGAGAGAGAGACAGAGAGAGAGACAGAGAGACAGAGAGAGACAGAGAGAGAGACAGAGAGACAGAGAGAGACAGAGAGAAATATGGAAGGAGAGACAGAGACAGAAAGAGATACAGAAAGACAGAAGATGGAGAGAGACAGACAGACAGAACAGAGATACAGATAGAGAAACAAAAAGTTGGAGAGAGATATAGAGATAGCAACAGAGACAAAAAAGAAAAATATATACCTTCCAAATACAATTCTTCCTTTGCAACAACAACAACAACAAAATTCGGTTCTGCACATATATATATATTGTACCTAGGATATACTATAACATATTTAATATGTATGGGAATGCCTGCCATCTAGGGAAGGGGGTGGAGGGAAGGAGGGGAAAAATTCGGAACAGAAGAGAGTACAAGGGATAATGTTGTAAAAAAAAAAATTACCTATGCATAAGTACTATCAAAAAAAAGTTATAATTATAAAATTAATTTAAAAAATTAAAAAAAGAAAAATATAGAAAAAGAGACAGAAAGATGGAGAGACAGAGACAGAGAAAGAAACAAAGAGAGACAGAGACAGACTGACACACACAAAGAATTTTCAAAAATATTTATTAAGTACTTCCTGGATAATGACTTGGTTAATAATAAAGCCAATTTCTGCTTTCAGGCTGCTTGCATTTTAATGAGAACAGAACCATAGGCTTAAAGGTGAATGTTAGAGATCAGTGAATCTAACCACCTCACTTTATAACTGAAAACTGAAGGCATGAGAATCTAAACGATTCGTCCAAGATCACACAGGTAGAACTAGACAGAATCAAGATTCAAATCAGTTACTCCACCACCTTTTATCTTATAATCCAAGAAAGCAGTTGAGATGTCTGTAAGTGGAGTCTGGAGGACGATTTGGTCAAGAATATGGTAGAAATGATTCTTAATAACACGAGTTAATGATATAAGCTTTGTAAAAGGTTTTTACAAACCTTAAAGCTCTCTATAAATATTATTATTCCTAATTTTTTTGGATAAGGAAATAGAGGGGGAAGAGGAAGAAGAAATATATATTAAGCAGCTATTGTGTGCTTTATAAATATTATTTGAACTTCACAGCAATTCTGGGAGGCAGGTACCATTATGATGTCCGTTTTACCATTGAGGAAACAGAGACAGGCAGAGATTGTGATTTGCCCTGCATCACAGAGCTAGTAGCTATCTGAAAATAGGTTTCAATTCAGTTTGCTCTGACTCCAGGCCTAGTGCTCTATCTACTGTATCACCTAGCTGTCTTTTTTCAGGAATAAGTTTTGAAGCAGATGGCCTCTGACTTATTTTCCATTTCTGTGATTTCTTGAAGAACTTTCACATTGATTTTATAATCAATGTGAAACAAAGATCACTTTGACCTAATGTTATCAGGGAAGTGTCAAATGTTAAGCTTGGAAAGAAGCAATTTTGATAAAATTCTCCAATTGGCCTGGCCTTCATGATGATCTTGACTTGTCCTCTCTCTTATATGAAAAAAAAGAAATTAGCTGAAAATTAGAAAGGCTCAGTGACATGTGTTGGCATGCAAACCAAATCCTGAACAACTGCTACTGGGGATCTCCCTTGCCATATTAATATAACTCTCACACTCCTTCTGTCATGTTAATTGAAAGGCCTTTAATTTGCACATGAGAATTTTCTGATTGACTCTATTCCATGAACCCCCTTCATTATTATGGAAATAGACTAGCAACTGGGAAAACAACTCATTTTATTCACTTTTGAAGCAATGTATTCATTTGGCCATGAAGTAAAGTAGGGCTGGGGAATCCCTTTGGTGTTGACATATAATGCGGGAGAAATTGAGAGGTTCTTGCATGTTCCTGTTCTAACTCCAAGTTCAGGTTTACTAATAATATGATTTGTAATCAAAGGGCATTCATTCACTAGCCCTCCATCTTTTAGTCCATTAGCATTGCCTTAGCTCCAGAAGTAAATTCAGATGATAGAATTTTCAGAGGAGAGTTTACAATTGTACTCTGGAAGGTAAGACATCTAGGCTGGCAGAGAGGAGATTGCAGTTTATTCTGGACATCAGACTTCATGCTCCATCCAATACATTTACTCTTTGTTCTTTTCTATGTTGGAAAGACATCCTTAGTCCAATCATCACTCAAAATATATGAATAATTCATTAGTCAATTATAATCAATGGTTTTTAAAGCCTAAAAACAATTTTTTGGACAATGAATGGATGTTTGGTTTGTGAAAAACTCCAAGCAATAGACATTTTTTGAACATCATTTCCATCAGTCTTCTAAGATTTCCCTTTATCTGAGCAATGGGAATGAAGAGTTGACAAAGATCAGTTTCATATCAGATGAATTACTAATTTAATTATTAATACAGATAGTTGATTCATTCAGGTATAGAAAGATTTTCAGTGACCTCCCTGTTACATCCTGAATACAAATTCCTTTGTCTGGCACTCAAAGCCTTTTTACCTTATAGGAGCACCCCAGTCAGCTTTATTTCATATTGTTCCCTTCTGTGCACTCCAGCCAATTTAGTTTCTAGAATGCAACATCTGCTTTCCTACAACTGTACTTTTGTTTATGTTGTGTGCCATACCTAGAATGTCTTTGCTTATCCCTCTTCATACCTACTAAATAGATATCCTCCCTTTAAAATCCAAATTAAGTGCTATCTATTCCCTTAGGTTTTTGCTAATTTATCCAATCAATAACATATTTTCTCCTTGATTCTCATATAGTTTTCCCTTTCTTTCCCTTTTCTTCCCTTTCTTTGTTTTCCTTCTCCTTTCTATCCCTTTATTGTTTTACAAACCATTGCAAAATGAATATATTACTGTCTTTATTTGCAATTGAATAAAATTATACATGTATACATATACACACATACATGTGCACACACAAATTTATCTATTTATTCATTATCTTTAGGAATACAGAAAGCATTATCAATAGGACTCTAATAGCAGGTAGGACAACAGGGATGATATGCAATTCATCCTATTTATTGTTGTTGTTAATAGTAGTAGTTGAAGTACTCCTGATCCTAATATAAGAAAAAAAAAATTTCTTATTTATCTAGTGCAACTTCAGTCATTGTCAGAGTTTCAACATATATACTGTGTAGCTTAAATTTATTCATAGATGGGAGTTATAACTTAACTTTTTTTCTAGGAAGTGTTGATTTTAAATTCAAAATGAAATTAGGGTTAAAGGATTGTCTGTATAATGTTCTATAACTCAACATTTTGTAATTCTCTTTTCTGTGGTTCTCAGGATATACTAAACTAGTTTAACTTCTTAAAACTAAATATCTGGATGGGAAGTAACAAAACAATAAACCCTGAGTACTATTATGTCATCCATATTCTTGTAGTTTACTGTCTGAAAGCAAATTAGTGTCTTAATTCTTCCAAAATGTTGAGGGGTCACTTATTGATTTTTGTCAATATAGATTGTTTTCTGTAATACTATAAAAGTGGTGGTGGTGGTGGGTGGTGGGTGGTGGGTAATGGTAGGTGCGTGTGTCTGTGTGTATGTGTGTGTCTGCATGCATGAGAGACAGAAAGCATAGAGACAGAGAGAAAGGACAGATATTCCACATACATAAATGTTATTCCACAGAAAAAGAGAAATACTAGCTTTGAAGGAGAGGAGGACTGCTTGAAAGTATAGGTGATATAAAGAAGATGTAACCCCAAGATGGTAACCTAGTAGAGAAACTAACAAAGTGATCTGATGCTACTCTCTCATTTTTTAAGTTCTCTGCCAAAGTGATCCTAACAGAATTCAAAAAGGATTCAGAGTAATGGAACTCATTCCACAATTCTGAGATGAGAATTCATGAGAGTTCATGGCCTATGGTTTGACTTTTATTTGCTCTTGCAGACTGTAGCATTGAACCTCCAATCCCATAAGCAGAGGCCAACATTGCATCGATGATAGTCGATTTTCAAAGGAAGCAGCTCTAAGCCAAGATTTAACACTCAGGATATGAATTGTAATATTGCTTTCCATGTGAATACTTGCTGTAGGCCATTCACTTAACCTTTATATCTACATTGTTATTCAGCAAAATGGGGTTTATATAATATCTAGCAATAATAGATAAATAGATTCTTTACAATTTTTATAAAACTTTTCAATCCTTCTCTAATTATAATTGGAAAATATTTTGAAGATATACTTTTAAAATTGCATTTTGAGTTTTCTAGGCATTGTTGATTGTGGGGTTTTTTTGTGGTAATTTTGGACTTCTATATGAAACTAAGAAATAAAGTAATATAACGGGGATCTTATTTATATCATTTGAAGGAAAATATTTTACCCTTCTGATGTATCACCTCTAGACCCCCCAAATCCCACTATCAGATATGGACAATTATTAGTCATTGCAGAGCTTTCACCACCACCCTCTTCAATGTTTAAATATTGTCCTCTGTGTTAAATCTATTGCCTTTATAAGGTTAATGGGTGTAATCTGCTAAGCAGTGGGTTTTACTTATAGAGTAATGCAAAATTCAAAAAGAAAGTCATTTGAGAATGGAAAAAAATTATCAGAAGCACTAATTACTTTCTAAATATTGATATGACATATAAAGAGTGGGTAACTGAAATAGAAAGTGAGACCTTTTTATTTATTTATTGTATTGAATTTTTTTCCATTCAGAGTTCCTACAGATTGGTTTGGCCATTAATAATAATAATAATAATAATAATAATAATAATAATAATAATCATAGCAATAACAACTAACATTTATATACTATTTATATAGCACTTTAAGGTTTGCAAAATGATTTCCAAATATGTTATTTTATCTTTATAACAATCCTGGGAGATATGTGCTATTGTTATCTAAACTTAACAGATAGAGAAACTGAGTCAAACAAGTCAAGTGACCTGCCTAAGGTCACACAGCTAATAAATGCCCGAATTTCAATCTGAACTCTGATTTTACTGATTTTAAATACACTCTATGCATTGAACCTCCTAGTTTCCTCACTTACTGGAAACTGCCTCCTCAAAGATCAAATAGAGCAGAGCTTTTTAATTAATGCTAGTCTAGGAATCTGGATGACCTGTATTCAAGTGCTTCTGACACAATGCTTGTATAATTACAGTCAAATCAGTTGATGTCTGAGTACACTCTAATAATTAATTCTCCAATTCTATAAATTATGGATGTTATTGTAATTCTGGAAGGAGTTTTTATATCATGGGCAAGACCAAATTAAAAAGTCAAACTTATCATAAAAGTTAATGTGTCAGGTACATCCAACTATCTATGCTCTATCATAAAATTTTGCTTTACTCATGGGCCAAGTTAGGGCTACTCAGTACTTCAATAATAAGTGTTAGAATAAGCAATGCAATTTTTATTCTTTATATGACTCAATTTGTCCAACATAAGTAAATTGAACTTAAAATATTATTGTGGCTTCCCTTATCCTTGTCATTGGAAAATAAGTTTATTATCCAATTTAAAAAAAATAAGTAGTGCTAAATGGAAGATAAAAATACACTTTCTCACACACACAAATTACAAATCTTATATCTTGACTTCATTTATTTCCAGATATTTTTGGTATACTTTCTACTCTGTTCCATCCCATTCTCACACAACCTTATAATACTTAATTTTCATGACTTTCATTTTTTTATTTTAGACATCCAATTTTTGTGTGTGTGTGTGTGTGATCACCCTCTAGAACTCTAAACTCCTCTGTCCTCAAGGTCTTGAACTCTGAAATTCTTTCTATTGAATACTATATTTCCATCTTATTTCACTCTCATACTATTCTCATGCCTATTCTTTATCCTTATAATGGTGCTTAGTACCTCATTTCCTCCCAATCTATCAATTCTACTCTGACTTTCCTTTCCTTTCTATCCAACACTGACACCATTGTCAGCCATTTCAGTAATGTCCTTTCTTCTGCTCTGAAAGTTTGCCTCTCATCTCCCAGCCCAGATATGAAAGCTAACCCCCCCAAAAAAACCATGATTCTAAATTCTTGTGAACTTCTTCACTTTGCGTATATTTAAAATGTTTTTTAAGATTTTTTTCTTATTTGTCAACATTGATTTTTAGTATCTTAAGCTTTCATAGGACATTAGAGATATATGTTAGTTTATATCAGGTTATGTTATATAGAAAGATAATCACATGTTTTCACATCAGATAGAATTCCAGTTCAGGGATAACTCCTACCTCTGTACATAAAGAGTATGCAACCTTCATAAGACACTAATGCTGCATATGATACATAAAACATACATTTTCTTTTGCTTGGTTAGTCAAACCACAAGGTAGACACATAATAATTGTATGGAAATTCCATTCTCTGAAATGTCAAGGTAATCTGTTGCCAGAACAATGAGAGAACCCCAGGGAGAGTTACCCATCATAAAGATATCAAGAGGATTTATAGTAGACAACAGGTATTACTTTGAGAAAGAGATAAGTTACTAAACCATTCTTTATCTCAGTAGATTTACCTATAAAAATGGTATAACAATACCTGCAGTACCTACTAGATTATTGTGAGGTTCAAATGAGATCATATTGAAAACTTTAAGAATTACATGCCACTTTTCACCATTAGTAAAGTCCCATTCCAATATTACTTAGGATTTAGATCTATAATGTCATTAGAATTTAGCAGTCAAACAATCCAACATCTTTATTTTACTGATCAGGAAACTGAAGCCCAGAAAATATAAGAGCTAATGTGACCATATCATGGCACAGAGGCAATTTGAAGATCATATAAGCAATACAAGTTCTTATTCATCTTACTAAGCTAGAAACACATGGTTTTCATGAAGAAGGGAAGAAAGTTTCTCCTTCCCTATGCACTGGGAAACACAGAGGCATCTCTGTACTCTAGCAGTGCCATTTTAATTTATGAACTCAGAGTACACTGATTGCAAACAGCAAACATGGATGTGCTTGTTCCATCTGATTCAAACCATGTCAGAGTTGGAAAGTAATTATGATAGTAGAGCTGATAGGCAGGCAATTACATTTTTGTTCTCTCTCTCTTTCTGTCTCTCTATTCCTCTTTTCCCTCCTCCCTCAAAGGTTCTTCTTGTCAGAAGGCAGTGTGAGCACAAGTTAAGAACATAATCCTGGGCAGTTTGGTGCAGGGATTATTAAAGCGCTGTCCTTGGTAGTCAGCATGTGTCTGTACTAGTCCCATTGTTCCTTAACCTAATTTCTCTTAGTTTGCCCAGCAGCTCTATGACCCAACTAGATTAAGGAATCAGGGAAGCCAGTGGCAAACAGCAAACTTGCTCATGTTTCACATGTATCCGGAGAATATAAAATTGAAGGTGTTCATTCATGCAGAACAAGACAGTCACTGTTACAGACTTGAACTTGAGTTGAGTTCCCTGTGACCGCAGATACAAAGCAAAAGTACCTTTGAGAATAGAGGTGTTTTCAGAATACTAATGCAAAAACGAGTACGGGGCAACAAAGCAGAAGAAGTAAGTAAAAGGGGCTGGAAATTTAGTCAAAGTGGATATGCATATGGGAATCAGGCAGAAACAGGGAATGGGGGATAATTTCTCATTCATGTGTATCAATGAACTAGCTCAGGACCATGAACATGTGGAGGAATTATTGTCTTCATCACCATTAACAGCTTAATTTGTGTAGTGCTTTGAAGTTTACAAAGTGTCTTTATATACACTTTGTTATTTAATTTCCATAATTATGAAGTAAAGCACAATTGTTATTCTGTTCACTTTATAGATAAGCAAAATAAGTCTAAGGAAAAAAAGATTGACTTGCTTCAAATCATACATCAAATACATGGTACAAAAAGTATTCAAGTCCAAATCTTCTGACTTTAAATCAAGCATATTTCTCACTAAATTATATCACTGTTTAATTTTTTGGCTCATTGTATTTAAGTATATCTGGGGTTTAGTTGTTAGACCTTTGTTTTGTCATTAATGTTATCTCCTTAACAAAATAAAATCTCTACTGTAAAAAGTCCTTTTGCCTCACTGTTAAAGCATCTTCTCTGGAGTTGTTGTAATCTGCTTAATGCTATGTGAGTTTCCATTGCCAAGATCATTTCTGAGCTTTGAACTTGATTGAAATATCCTTTCTCCTTTTAGCACTATATTCATCATGATTGGATATATAAACTAGTTGTGAGTCATCAAACTACACTTTTAGGGCTTGTCTTTTTAAAGGATATTAGTATTTGGATTCTGAAAGAACCAGAGGTGAACAACAGATAAGCAAGAAGCCTCTTAGATAAACATGTATTACAATTACTGGAGAAAATGGAGCCACAGTGTCTCTCCAGGAAATGTTTTTGCCAGGGTGTCATGTAACATTGCATGGAAGCAAATGAAACCAATACATTACCATCAAAAAGCAAGGAGGTTAGTGACTAGTTTGATTGTTTTGGGAATGTAAATCAGAAATTGTAGAATAGCTAGTAAACAAATGAACAGAAAGGGGCATAATCATTATATAGAAAGCAAATTGGTATCTTTCCTTTTATTGGTACTATAAATCAGTATAAATATAGGTAAAGGGGTCCTAGTATGATAGAATCATGAGTTTCAAGTTGAATGGTATCTTAAAAGTAATTTTCCAGATGAGATCAGCTGTTTCCAAGTGTTTTTCCTTTTTAAGGGAGCCCTACTCAAAGTGGTACACTAAATCTGGGGGAATATATAGGTTCCTTGGAAAATAATGCTCAGAGCAATTAACTAATGACTATCTAGAAATCTGAGTCTTTTTCTCTTGTGATCTATCTGTATGTATATGCATATTGAAATTATGAACGATATACTTAGCTATAACAAAGTAAATGAAAAGATTAACAACAATAAAGAGGCTTGATCCCAGGGAAGAATTTAAAAAAAAAAGTATTTCCCTCTTTTCTTGGCAGAGATGGAGGACTATGGGTATGGGATATTCCCTACATTGTTAAACACAGATACATTAACTAGTTTTGCTGAACTGTTTATTGTTTTCTTTTTTATGGAGATAGCTTACTAAATAGGAGTGATACAAGAATATATTCATGAATGTGTAGTAAAAATGAAGGCAGCAATTCAAATAGGATATATCTATATCTATGTAAATATAAATATTAGAGAGAGAAAAAAAGATATGGAGAAAATTTTTTCACTCCTCTTTGCCTTAGAAAATTCTAAACTTGAAACAGAGGGAAGGACAAAAGGAATCACAAGAAAGAAGGAAAACATTGAAAGTTACTCATTGAATTTGTTATATACTTAAAAAGAACATTAGTTCCTATATAATATTCACAGTTTTATATAAATTCTTCTTTATAGAAATTATGATTTTAATTGGTAGAATAAAAAATAAACTCTTTAGAGTTGGGTTCATCCTACATTCCACATCTCTCATCCTCCATTTCCCCTGATTTGCTAAATGAAACTGATCATGGTTCATTTAAAATACCGCTCAATTTCCAGCTTCACCTTTTTTAATCATATGAGTCTTCCACCTAGAATATCCTTTCTTTACTATCATTGCCTATCATTGCCTTGGATTTGAATTCTTGTTCTATTTGTTATCAAGGTAACTTTGAGCAACCCATTTGACCTTCTTAGTCTTGGTTTGCTCTGAAGAAATTAGACTTGAAAATATATGAATCTTTCTTGCTTTAAATCATCTACTATGACTATCCACAGAAAACCCTGCGCATTTTTCAAAGTCCGTTCAAATATTTCTTCATTAAGCATTTTGAGAACACTGGACAAAATATGTTTTCTTCTTTCTATAAATCAACACACAGCTTTCTACTCTTCTTTTGACACATAACACTAAATTTCATTCTTCCTACAAGACCTAGAGACCATACCTTTTCTCATTATAGTAGTCAGTATAGTACCTAATAATGATGATAATGATGATGATGATGATGAAAGCCTTAAGATTTATAAAGCACATTATTAAAAAATATCCATTTTATCAACAGCCCTGAAAGGTAGGTGTTATTGTTATAACAACTATAAGATTGAGGAAATAGGGCAAACAGAAATCAGATGATTTGCCTAAGGTCATATATTAAATAAATGAAACTGGATGTAAACTCACATCTTCTTGAAATAGAAGTATATATTTTAAATTATTGAATCAAATAGTTTAAGATATTGAAGTGTTGGAATTGTGAAAGAATCCAACCATTCTGGAGAGCAATCTGGAATTATGCCCAAAAAGTTATCAAAATGTGCATACCCTTTGACCCAGCCATACTACTACTGGGCTTATACCCCAAGGAACTACTAAAGAAGGGAAAGGGACCTGTATGTGCCAAAATGTTTGTGGCAGCCCTTTTCATAGTGGCTAGAAGCTGGAAGATGAATGGATGTCCATCAATTGGAGAATGGTTGGGTAAACTATGGTATATGAATGTTATGGAATATTATTGTTCTATAAGAAATGACCAACAGGAGAAATACAGAGAGGCTTGGAGAGACTTACATCAACTGATGCTGAGTGAAACGAGCAGAACCAGAAGATCACTGTACACTTCAACAATGATACTGTACGAGGATGTATGCTGATGGAAGTGGATTTCTTCAACATAGAGAAGAGCTAATCCAATTCCAATTGATTAATGATGGACAGAACCAGCTACATCCAGAAAAGGAACACTGGGAAATGAGTGTAAACTGTTATTTTTACCTTCTGAATCCAATTCTTCCTGTGCAACAAAAAATTCGGTTCTACACACATATATTGTATCTAGAATATACTGTAATATATTTAACATATATAAGACTGCTTGCCATCTGGGGGAGGGGGATGGGGGAGGAAGGGAAAAAATCTGAATAGAAGTAAGTGCAAGGGATAATGTTGTAAAAAATACCCATGCATATGTACTGTCAAAAAAATGTTATAATTATAAAATAAAATAAAAATTAAAAAAAAAGATATTGAAGTGTTTAAGGATCATCTTCCTGAAGATTTATGTATTTATAATTCTACCCATGTGGTCTGGATAGGACCAGGGTTGAAATCTCAACTCTTCTACTTACAACAATATGACCTTAGAAAAATAACTCATTTTCTCTAAGCCTCAGTTTCCTCATTTGTATTTATAACCCTATATTTATAGGGTTAGAGTAAATGCTCTGTAATATGTTTTCCAGTTTGAAATTTATAATCTTCTGATTCAAGAACACATCATGAAAGTTATTTCAATACATCCATCCATCTTCTCATTCCCAATTCCCCTTCCTTTATTTTTTACCTTTCTTCCTTCCTTCTCCTTTTATAATTTTCCTTTTTTTATCTTTATGATGAAGTGCACTTTTAAAATGTTCCAATATAGTGAGTTTTTGTTGAGCATAAAGAATGTTATTTTTAATATGAACAGTTCCCTTCAAAAGGGTAAGTGATCTCCTTTTTGAGTTAATTTGAAAATGTTAGACATTAAACCTTCATTTTTCTGTGACTTAACATCCAGCTTTTGTTGTGAGTTGCTGATAGCTAACCAGACTATGAACTATGGCTCCCTGAATTCCATTCAAGTGGTTGGCATGTTACTGAGGAAACAAGATTTATTGGGGGACAGGGAGCGATGAGAGTGCTCAGTGGCCAGGGCAGGAAATGCGGCCAGATGAATAGCAATTTATGTAATGTACTTGAGAGGTGGCAGGGAGCCAGTGAAGAGAACTTAATGAGCTGACATCTGTCAGCAACTCCATAGTGTCTGGTTTTAGCATTCACTTCCCTCATTCACGTGTTTCATGGAAGCTGAAAAAGAGACTCAATATGGAATACACTATATTCTGTCTGAATCAGCTCAACATTGAAATTCCTTGCATGGCAATATCTTGAGAATTTCTTGGAAATATTGGAAAGAGATAGATCATCACTTGGTCTAGTTCTTATTTTATTTATTTCCTTAGCTCAAGAACTTAGTGATTCTTAACATTAAGTGGATTATTAAGTTACAGCTCAAGATTCAGGTCTATGCCAGTACTAAGGAAGAAACTTCTCCTACAAAAAAAAAAATAAAAAAAAAATATATATATATTTAACAAATTTAATATGCATTTGGTTAATACCACTAATAACCATTTAATAGCACTTTGTGATGGCGAAGATGTATTTTTTAATTATCTGTTAGCTAGTAATTAATTTAGTTATATAGTTGTGAAGGAAAAGTCCTTCTCATATTCTCTGTGGCATTTCCCAGTCCAAGCTTAAATATGCTAGGCTCTCACTACTATTTATTTGGTAATGCTTTTATTCATTCTTATATTTACTCTGCCTCAGCTATTTCAAACATCTTGCTTCAGCCCCTCAATTGAATCATTATTTTCCACATTCTCACAGTGATTTAGTCTTCTACAACATTATTGACTTTAATTTAATCCACATCTAAACTTCATAAGAAGGCTGTATAAAACTGATGTTTCCATTTCTTTTTCTTTTTCTTTCACTGTCTTCTTAATTTCCTATTGTCTGTCTTCCAATATCATCATTCAAGCAAAATTGCTTCATAATTTAATGGCCTTTTTCAGTCTTTATTTTTCTTGACTTCTCAGCAGTTTTTTATTTTATTCCACTGATATCTCCTGCTCAGCATTCTCTTCTCTCTAGATTTTTGTGATGTTGCCCTCTCCTCCTTCTCCTACTTCTCACTCAGCTTCAGCCTATATTCATCCCTGGTCATATCTGTTAACCATCCACGTCCCCAAAGACTCTATCCTGGGTCTTATTTTCTTCTTGACTCTATACTGTTTCACTTGTTAAATGTCATCAATTCCAAGGGATCCACCTCTCATCTATTAGTGTGGATGGCACTATCATCCTCTGAGGTTTAAAATCTAAATAAAGTTACCTAACTTTATTGACTCCTCACTCTCTCTTACCAACCATATCTGATAAGTTGTCAAGTCCCATCATTTCTACCTCTTCAACTTTTCCCATATACACTCAGAACCCTGATGGAGATCCTTTTTACCTTTCAGCAGACAATAGCAATAACCTAATTACAAAAGTGATCTTGAACCTTCCACAAATCTTTTAATATACCAGCTGTCAAGTAGATCCTAAAGTGGAAGTCTGACTATGTCATTGTCTTTTCTCATTCATTCAAATCTAATGAATCCCTATCATGTCCAGGATCAGATTAAAATCATATTGTTTCTTTTTTTGTTTTCTTTTAAAATTTTGAATAATATTTTCCAATAACATGCAAAAACAATTTTAACATACTAATTTTTGAGTTCTAAATTATGTTCCTCTGTCCCTCTTTTGCTTCCTCACTAAGAAAGCAAGAAATATGATGTAAGTTTACATGAACAGTTATGTAAAACTTATTCTCATTATTTTCTTATTTGCCTTTAAAGCTCTCTATGTCAGACATTATTTTTCTAGTTTTCTTAGAACATATCTCAGTGACACAGCTTCTTGCTATTCCTTTGTACATGGCATTCCATGTTCTGACTAAGAGCATTTTCATTGCCTGTGCTCTATTCCAGGAACTTTTTCCTTCATTATCTCCAGCCCCTAGCTGTCTTGGCTTCTTTCAAGTTCAAGTAAAGCCCAGATACTACAAGATTGTTTCTGATTCTGCTTTACTCTAGTACCTTACCTCTGTTGATTATCTCCAGTTTATTGTTTATCTTGTTTGTACATAATTATTTTCATGCTATTTTCCCTTTTAGAATATAAGCTCCTTGAGAAAAGAGGACTTTATTATTATTGTCGTTGTTGTTGTTCCAAGGTTTAGCATAGTATTAGGCACATAGTGGACATGACTGATTGATCTAAAGTAGAGCTATATAACTTTATAGTTATTGCATAGAAAAATGACCCAATGAACTGAAGGACTTTTCATGGAGATAGACATATGTTCTAGCCCCTTCCTATGGTTACTTTTGCCATATTTTAAAGGCTATATGTAATACAACATTCCTGATTTGCCCTTTGCTTTTCAAGACTGGAGAGATATTGCAGGTCATTAGCAACTGATCTAGAAAGAATTGAGATGAATTAGTTCCACCTTTGTGTTCCTTATCCTTCACTTTGCAATTCTAGCAGCTTTCCTTTGGATTTTGGGTCTGGGGGTGGAAATTACCCTGAATCATAAAGGGATAAAGAGATATTGGTGACTGACCAGGAGATCTGGTTCTTGAGAGTTCCTCAGACACTATGATCTAAGATCTAAGTGATATATTGTTCAATAATTCCACAAAGTCCTTCTTTCTTTCTGAGTTTAATTATACTGATGGGTTACTGGTTTATATTTTAAATATTTGTTAATATGTGCTTTCTAATGTTGCATTTTAAGCTTTCCTTTTGAGGCAGAGGAAATAAAAGCTTTCCTGTGTTCAAGTACAAGTGATTTCAAGATCACTTTTGTAAAATTGAGAAACTTTTCTGAGGAGGAATCTTGTTAACCCCCTTTTAGGGATTAACATAAATTATATTTTAGTTGTTTTATATGTTACATATGAGCCACATTTTACTTTGTTCATGGAGATCTAGTACTATCTTTAAGTTTGGGTCACCACAGGAATGAATCTTTACTTTTTTTGTGAATTGAAACCCCCTGTCAGAGGAGATCCTTTGGGCCACAGGTTATTTATTGCACACTAGATTATTCCCATGAATTATCCATTGATCCAGATTGGGATTGAACCTTGATTTCATTGATATAAAGAACTCTGTAAGGAAATATATTTTACTAATTTAGTCATAAACCATTTTACTTTTTATGGATTTTGGCAATACCTAGAGCTCTAAGAACATATAGGAATTTCCCAGGGTTACAAAAGCAGTATATGTTAGAGAAAGTGAAATTTAAATTTTAGTCTTCCTGACTCAGAGGCCAATTTTCTATTCATTATGGCATATTGTCTCATCTATTTAAAACCATATATAATTGTCATGAGTATGGCTCTATTTATAATTCTAAACATTTTCAAAATTCTCTGAAAGCCTAATAACAGATAACTGTAGCTATATTTACTCCCCCACCTCTCCTGCTCCAGGCAAATGAAACTGCCACATGTTAATATCTTTGTGGAAAAAAAATAAACAGCATTTTAAGGGCAAATTAATTAAACTTTCTCAGCCTCTATTTTCTCATCCATAAAGTGAATAATATATGATCATTTGTCTTCTAAGGTTATTGTGAGGATCAAATGAGATACCAAATATAGTATTTTGCAATCCCTAAATCGCATATGAATGCTAGCTAGTATTATAACTACTACTGCTACTGTTCTGCCATTTCAAGTTATTTTACATATGTTTCCTAATATTTTTAAGGAAGTGACATCATTCTATTTTCATTTTATCCTCTGATTCTAGTATATTTGTTTTTCTTTATGATTTCTTGAAATATAGTATCTATATTGTTAGTTTGATAATGTTTGTGTTTCAGTGATTCATACATGATCTCTACTCAAACCATTTTATGTCAGTTATTTTCAATAGTAGATAATGTATATTTTCTTCTATTAAAATATTTTGACTTTGTGTTAATATTTCTTGTTGCTTCACGAACTATTCAATTCACTTTGCTCAACTCTATTTTTCAAGAACTTTACAAATTGTATAAAGATTTTCATTTCCTACTTTAAGCTACATATTTGCCCTCTATTATCATTCCTCCAGATCTTTTATTTTACTTTTTGTCCCTTGCTTTAATTCTTCCAGATAATCTTGTTGTCCTTATGGCTAAGCCCTTTTTTTCCTTCAGAGATTCTACTTGAAGTTTTTATGCAATTATTTTTTTCCTATGGATTTGTTGTTACTGATGTTCACTTTTTAGGGTCCACTCTTTTTGACTCCATTTAGGATTTTCTGGACAAAAATACTAGAGTGGTTTGCTATTTCCTTGCCCAGTTCATTTTATAGATGAAGAAACTGAGGTAAATGGTATTAAGTGACTTGTTCAAAGTGTTACCTAGCTACTTTCTAATGGGTTTGCCTTTCAGATATTTCTTAATCCCTATTATTTCTTTATTACTGAATGTTGTGAATTTTGGAACTTTGTAACAAGGTCAGAGTTAACAGAGGTCCCTTTGGCCTAAGCCTGATTTTCTGTGATTGGGCCACTGACTTATGCTTCACTTGGAATGTCTCTTCAGTGAACTGGAAGACTCCTAGTTTAAAGAGCCAAGGTTCTTAAATGAGAATCCACAAATCACAGAGTGGGCACTGAAAGTGTTTCAAGGGAGTCAATGAACTTGCATTGGAAAAATTATATCTTTACTTCAATGTGTTCATATTCCTTGTAATCATTTGTATTTAATTTTGTGTATTTAAAAATGTTATTCTAAGAAGAGATAAATAGGCTTCACTTAAACTACCCAAAGGATCCATGACATACAGAAAGAGTATGTTAAAAATATCTGTCCTAGAGTATGCTAAATCAGAGAATTATACTTTCTATTGCCTTTATAATTCCACAGTCATTTTTGTACAGTCAAAGAGTAGACAGGTTTTGTGTATGTGAGCTTATTGCTGGCTTCCCTTCTAGGATATTTCTTTCAGCTTTAAAGGCCTTTGGCAATTCCAGATTGAATGGATGTTACTTTGTTTCCCTTTAAATTTTTTTTTATCATTATTTGATCTGTTGTTCTTTTATAAATCTTTTCTGGGCTCTATATGCGAATGTTGGACTCTTTTATGAACTTTGCCCATCAAATCTTACTCAGAATTTCCCAGAAATGTATTTTAACCCAAAACCCCCCCAGAAACTGGGGTTTCAGTTTCTGATACCCTCTATGGGTCCCTCTGTGTCTGTCATACTCCATTTAAGTAGCATTGACTATTAAAGTAGGAGTTCACTGGCATTTAAGGACTAGGTTAAAGCTCTTTGTGATCCTTGCCTTCAACGTAAGTGGTCATTAACTGGGAGGAAATGCTTGGCCTACACAGTCACTACTATTATTAAGTTGGAAAATATACCAACTACATTGCTATTTTTTTTTGATGAGTTAAAAGTCAATCTGTTACCATGGAGACAGTGTTTCATGTATAGGACCAGTCATTCCCTGTCAGTTGAAGACTGGATAATAACCCCTATGAAGAATGAATTTTATTTTTTAACACTCCTTTTGGCTTACAGCTATAGTAGAACCTCACTATGACACTGACCTATAGAGAAAATATATCAAGGAAATTTAGATATTCATTTATATAAAAGATATCATTATAATGAGAACATAAGATCTTGGTTTTGATATAATGCTTTCCCAGAATTATCTTCTAGGAAGACTACAAAGACTATTTTTTAATTGCAATGGTGCTTAGGACATATAAAATAAAAACATTAGTATTACACATTTCTTAGCAATTGCTATTCTACGATGCCTTTTGTATTTGAAAGAATTTTGCTCATCAAAAAAATGAGATGAAGGTGTGAAGTCTGAAACTTAGCCCTAATTCGGGGTTCAGACCTTTGACCCAGGTAACCTCATACTATTGACAAAATTATTGTTCCATTAGTCTCTCCCAAATTCTGCTTCCTCACTTTACTCTCTTAAAGGGAGAGAACAAAACTAAAATTACAGGCTCTCTGATGAGACAATATTTTTGACAAAGTTCCAGAAAAGTTATGCATTAAAGTTATATAAAAATGAAAGCCTGAGAGAAAATGTTATCTTCTCCATTATTAAAAGGTGTCACCTAAGCCCTCCCCAAATAATTCTTCTTTGAAAAAGGATATCTTGTGCAAAGAGATGAGAATGGTTTAATGAGTTGAATAATAAATGCTTATACCAAATAAACTGGTGAATAAATAGCAAATATACAACTTCTCCATCTTTTCTAGTTTTAAAATTTTATTGATGCTCTTTTTTATATCACTATCCTTTCCCAATTATTCTATATCACTTCCCAATCCCACATTCTGAACCCTCCTATGTAACAAAATAATGATATAGGTGATAAAAATAAATAGAAACATTGGACATGCTTTGTAATATATGTCTGATTCCATGCCTATAGTGCACCACCTTTCTGACTAGAATGAGAGAGCTTCATGTTTTCCCATCAGTGCTCTGACTTCATAATTGGTCATTAGTCATGATCAGTGATTTATTTGTTTGTTTTTTCATATCAATTTCCTTTACAACATTCTGGTCATTGTTAGATACAAGCTATGAGGCATATTCTCTTTGCTGAGAATATTAAATTCCTAGAGTTAGTTTTTTTTTTCTCAAGTAAGGAATGTACCTGATAAATTTTACCTCTCATTTGCATTTATGAAGTGCTTATTACTTTCCTTTTAAATATTTGTATTTATTTTGATATCTTTAGTTTCTGCACCTGCTTCATGTGCAAATATATGCCTTCTCTTTCCCCTATCCTAATTTGTATATTCTTATTTGTGAAATTTTAAAATTTAAAGATATATACTTATCATAGTTTGATCACAACTAATGTTATCAGAGGTTCCATTCCCATTCTTTCCATTCTTTTGCAAAGAGTGCTTCAAGGAATTGGCCTTTCTGCCTTTCTTTTCTCTTCTCTGCCTGTCCCTCACCAAAAAAAAATAGGAATGATTGTTTTTACTTTTTATCTGATAGACACTGTAAGCTGATGAGTTGTTATGAAATCTCAAATATCCTTTCCATTGTACGCTCATTTTTTTCCCCCAAAAGTGCTCATTTTTGCCTCTATCCTTCTTTTCCTTCCCCTCAGAACTACCACCCAATCTTTCTAACCTGCCCAAACCAAGGTATGGAATTTACAAAAATATGTTGGCTACCTTGAAAAGGAAATTAATCTTAAAAGAAGAGGGCAAATAATTTATTACATTAGGTTGAAGCCAATCAGAAAAAAATAAAATAAAAACAAAAAACTTTTCTCTGATTATATTGAAACTTTTGCTATTGTTGTTGTATTCCTTTGTGTTTTTTCCTTTATTTTTTTTTAAATACAGGTAAAGCTCAGATGAGCTCAGCATGTTCCAGATGGTGTTTAAAGCTGCCTGAATTTCTTTTATATAATTCTCTTTTAGTAAAGTACATTCCAGCTGAGAACGCAATGGTTGTTAAAACCAAGTTTATACTTTTATGTGTAGTTGTTTTTTTGTTTTTTTGTTTTTTTTTTTGGTTCTTTTTCTCCTTGCCCTTCCATCTCCCACATATACATACACAAATACATATGGAAATACATGACTAGCTGGAATTTAATCTGCTTAATCAGATTCAAATAAGAAGAAAATAATTGTGTAGGGCTTTATGAATTACTTCTGGGACCAAATATTTTATTCAGCTGGATATAGTCGATCTCTGTGGAATAGATTGCTTTAATATTATAGAATATAGTAACTTTGTTTTTTCACTTAGTGATAAAAATTATTCTTGAGACTTTATGTATCCAATGGATTAGTACTCAATAATGCTCTGAAAAAGCAAATTTATCAGTGATGTAAAAGTACATATGTTGATTTAGGCTTCCATATTTCTGTCATTGTCAATAGTGAAGTTTTAACCAGTGGGACTTTTTTTTTTCAGTAGGACTTTTTAAATGTAATATCCAAGCATCCATTTTTGAAATATAAATGAAATATACATAATACACATACACATATGTATATATGTGCACAAGTGTATATATGTGTGTTTATGTGTATATGTGCTTTTCTTTAGATTTTCTACCAGTAGTACTAAAAAAGATCATATAAATTTTAGAGATTTTATGGATTATATTATCTAAACTATTCATTAAACATGAGGAAACTGAAATTGGAATTCAGAAAAGTTAGAGTGATACAACCGAAGCTCAAGCATAACTAATTATTACCAAAACTTAAAATTGGGTTTTTACTTTAGGTAGTTTATCCAGTAATTAGGATGAATCTATATTGAGTTATACTCTTTTCTATGACATCATCCTTAGCCTACATCTTTGACACATACCCTAATTATGCAGACAAATTGGTTACCCATTGTTTCCTACCTAACTACTTATTTTTTCAAGTCATTCTGACCATTTGTAATTTGCCTCTCTCTTGTTTTTGTTATTCATCTTCAAAGGAAAAATTAATATGATTCTTCTTCCATGAAGCCATGATTGCCTATGCTAAAAGAAATCTCTTCCTCCCCTGGATTCACAAACCCTTTGATTTTACTTTTCTTGTCATATTCATTATATTTTTCTTGGTATTATTTTGCATATTTGGAACTTTTCTTTATATATTTTGTTTTTATATAACCCATATATCCTAATATATCCTTCCTACTTCCAGAGTAATCCCTTATAACAAGGAATAAAAAGAAGAGGGAGAGAAGCAATTAAGCAAAACTCACTAACACATTCATTAAATGTGGCATCATTTGTAGTTTTCTGTACTCACTCATAGTCTTTCCCAAAAAAGAGATTAGTGAATTCTCATATTCCTCCTTTGATAAGAAACTTGAGCATTATAATTTCACAGAATTCAGTTTTGATTATTTTGTTGTTTCCATTAATATTGCTATAGGTTCTGCTTGCTTCATTTTACATAATTTCATGTTTTTCCATGCTCATCTTTCCATTATATGTATCACATCTTCAAGTATACATATATACTTCCATTCTTTAACCACAATTTGTTTATCCATTCTCAATGGCCAGACAAAATAAATTTTGTTTATAGTTCTTTACCTGTACAAAAAGTGCTGCTGTAAATATTTTGGTGTATGTGGAGTCTTAAAAAAAAAAATAATAAAATAAAAAATCACTGAATTCCTTGAAGTAGATGCCTAACAGTGGGGTTTCTTAGTTCTTTCTCCTTGCTAAATTGTAAGTTCCTTTAAGACTTTTTTATTTATATTTGTATACCTACCAAAGGCTAGCACAATTCACTTAAATGAACATTGGTTACAATGCTTTATGCTTAAGAAAAGGGGCAGCTAGATGGCGCCATAGTGCATAGAGTTCTGAGCCAGGAATCAGGAAGACTATTCCTGATTTCCAATCTGACCTGATTTCCTACTATGTGACTTGCTTTGCCTCAGTTTACCTGTCAGTAAAATGAGCTGGAAAAGGAAATATCAGCTCACTCCAGTATCTTTGCCAAAAAAGATCTCAATGAAGAGCCAGACACATCTAGAAAATGACTGAGCAACAACAATGTTTAAGAAATATTTGATGATACAATGTAGAAATGAGAAGGTACTTATCTGGCTAGGAAGGATTTAGTACTATGATCACTGATCACTGATGATCAAACTACATATATTCTCTGTGCATAGATAAATACAGAATTAGATCCATGCGGACCTACACATGACAGATCATTAAGCATCTATTTAATTTACTGTGTGTACAAGTCGTTAATGAATAAGATAATGCATATTCACTAACTATAATAAAAAAATTAAGAGTCCAGCCTCATGCCTTTGTATGTATTCAGCCTACAAAGGTATTTAAAAAGCAGTGTATATTTATTCTGCATTTAAAAATGCTTAGAGATTTGCCTTGTGTGTTAATGTGTGCTCTGTGAATAACACCATTTAAATGATATCCCTGTGTATGCATTAATGTGTGCATAGAAGGGAAGAAGACTAGAGGATGATAAACTGTGTTAACAGCACATTGTTCAACCAAGATTTAGCTCAGGAAAGAGCAGTCTAGTGCATTAATGTGAATATTCAAAGATAGATGTTTATCTTAATGGACTCAGAGGTACTTATAAACACCATAATTGCTGGAGTCATTTTAAAGGGCATTTATTCAGAGCTATTGCACTTACTATTACTTTTTCTTCATATTAAAAAATCCACTTAAGGGTTTAAATAAAATAGTTCTATCATGGCCAAGTAACTACGGGTAACTTTTGGCCCCTGAACAACTAAAAAACGCTAAAACAATTTGGAATCTTAATTTGCCACAAAAAAGGGTGGGGGAAGAACTTCTTTCTTTATGCTCTAAGATATTTTGTAAATGGCTAATTTATTTGATATAGTCACTATTTAAAGTTATTCCCATTTGATATCTCAATGGGCAATATGAACCATATAATAGTAAGCCCCACAAATCAGTCATTGGCTCCTTTTCTACTGTATCAGTTCAACAAATATCAAATTATTAAATAGGCATTTATTAAGAAACTGTTGATACAGAGACAAAAATGAAATGGTCTTTGCCCTTGAGTAAATTACATTTTGTTGATGGAAACAGCATACATGCATACATGTATGTGTTCATTTTTGTATATTATACATATGTATATGCCATATTTGTATCATGTTTTCATATATTTATATGCCTGTAAATATATTTATAAGATAAATATAAAGTGAAACTTGACAATAGACCACTAACAACTAATGAACCATAGGCACATGGCTTGATGATGGATAGAATATTGGACCTTGGAATCAAGAAAAAGTGAGTTCAAAAACCAACCTCAGATAATTATTACTTATGTGATTTTGGGCAAATAATTTAATCTCTTGCTACCTTATTTCCCTGCAAAATGGAGATAATAATAATAATAATTACTTCACAAGGTTATGAGGATCAAATGAGATAAAATTTATAAATTTCTTAGCAATATTCTTGGGCATGATAAATACTTAATAATTTTACTACCCTTTACTACCTTTAACAAATTAATTAGGGGGCTAAGAAAAGCTTTAAATAGGAGATTGAATTTTCAATAAACTTCCAGGAAAGCTAGAAGTTTTGAGATTTAGAAGTAAGAAGGGAATTCATTAAAGTCATTTGGAAAGCCCCATGAAAAGACATAGCTACGGGAGAGGAATACAATGTAGAAGAAATAGCAAAATCAACAAACTGGGTAGAAATATAGAGTATATAAAGGAAAATTAGGTATACTGAGCCTGGAAAGGATAAGCCAAATCCAGATTCTTTAAATGCAAAAGAGTCGATTTTATATTTTATTCCATAGCAAATAGAACTCCATGAGGAAGGAAATTAATAGTCTACCTGCTGTCTTAGGAATAATGGGAGTGGGAAGAGACTTTAGTCAGAAAGACTAATTAAGGGGTTTCTTAAATAATCCACATAAGAAGTTATGAAGGTAGATGTGTTAACTAATTGGAGAGACAAAAAGGTGTAGGATATGTAAAATTGACAAGAATTGGCAATTGATTGATTATTGATGGTAAGAAGAAGTAAAGTGTCAAAAAACACTTCATAATTCTGGAAGATGGCAAGGAAGATGATGTTTTATTCAGAAAAACTGTTGGGAAGTTAGGGAATTCTGACTGAGAGAAAATGCACCTTGTTTCACACAAAGTGAATTTTGGAATTCATAAGGAAATTCAGTTGGAAATTTCTAATGATGGTAAAAATGATTGACAAAATTAAAATCAAGTAGGAACAGGATTAGGCACCAGCCTTTCATGTTATTTTATTTTTTTTGGTAACTAGAGTTGTCCCAAAGATAACTTCAATAAATCTGTAGAATATGAAGCCATCGTCTCATTACTTTTATTCTGTTTCCAAAAACAATAATTTTTTTATATTTCTGTGTAATAGTCAATATAATATTGATAATAAAAGAATAATAACAGCATGTACACTTCTTATGCTATTTTGTGAACCCCTCAAAAATATGACTAAAATAAGATACCAGTGATGATGATGATAGCAAAAATAACAAATTACATTTATGTACTACTTTATGGTAGGATGAAAAATTTACATTAACTAATTTCATTTCACAATGAGCTGCTGGGGATTAGGATCTAGATCTTAGATTTCAGATTATAGATGGGGATAGTTAATTAGAGAGATAGATATTAGATAGACACATTTATATATATATATATATATACATATATGCATATATATATAAAACATATTATATATAATTATAATATAATATAATAATATATAGATATATAATGTATCATATGTAAATATATAGATACATGGAAATCTCTTGCACAAACTTGACAATTTAATCATTTTGGACTGAAATTGCTGATATAGGAGAAAAGTGGGATAAGAAAAGGAAAGAAGAGAGAGGAGAGGAGAAGAGGACCCAAGGCAAAATATCAGAATAGGTTCTTAGATTTAGAGTTAAAACTGAATTTAGAAAGTGTCTAATTCCACCTCTTCATTTATATATTAGAAAACTGAAGCTTAGGTGACATTTCCAATATCACATTGGGAACAGAAAGTGGCAGAGCCAGGATTTGATAGCAGGCCTTCAAACTCCTTTTCTCTGTGAATGAATAAATGAATGGAAATATTTAAAGTGCTTACTATGTGGCAAGCATTGTTCTAAGTGTTGGAGAGACAGATAGATAAGAGAGACAAAGCCTGCTATCAAGTATTTCATACTCTAATTTGTTTTTTTTTTTGTTTGTTTGTTTAGTATTTATTTTTTTTTATTTAGAATTTTTTTCCACAGTGCATGAGTAATTTTTTTTTTATAATATTATCCCTTGCATTCATTTTTCCAAATTATCTCCCCCCTCCCTCTACTCCCTCCCCTTGATGACAGGCAATCCCATACAATGTTACAATATAACCCAGATACAATCTATGTGTGTAAATACAATTTTCTTGTTGCACATTAAGTATTAGATTCCACAGGTATAAGTAACCTGGGTAGATAGACAGTAGTGCTAACAATTTACATTCACTTCCCAGTGTTCCTTCTCTGGGTGTAGTTATTTCTGACCATCATTGATCAACTGGAAGTGAGTTAGATCTTCTTTATGTTGAAGATATCCACTTCCATCATAATACATCTTCATACAGCATTGAAGTGTACAGCGATCTTCTGGTTCTATTCATTTCATTCAGCAACAGTTGATGTAAGTCTCTCCAAGCCTCTCTGTATTCTTCCTGTTGGTCATTTCTTACAGAGCAATAATATTCCATAACCTTCATATACCATAATTTACCCAACCATTCTCCAATTGATGGACATCCATTCATCTTCCAGTTTCTAGCTACTACAAAAAGAGCTGCCACAAACATTTTGGCACATACAGGTCCCTTTCTGCTTTTTAGTATTTCTTTGGGATATAAGCCCAATAACAGCAATGCTGGGTCAAAGGGTATGTACATCATACTCTAATTTGGATATAGAGCAGCCACAAGAGAATCCATCTGCAGGGTATATAGAGAGACCCTGAAGTCCTAAGTATAAAGCAAATTGGTGGATTGTAAAGTCCAAGGAATCTTGGGGAGAAAGAAGTATAAAATAAAGTTGGAATAGATTGGCAATAGATAGTGGAAAAAAATCTTAAATTCTAAGCTTGGACATTATCCTTAAGGTAATTATGATTGACTGAAGATTTGGGAGCAAGGAAAAGGCATACTCAGATCTATGTACAGCTAGGTCCTCATCAGTGTAAATATATTATGAAGTGGTTAGGTTATTTGAATTCATAAGTTATATTTCTGGTGGGCTGGACCCAATGACCATATTTTATATAATTATAACTTCAAACAGTCTGAATTCAATTTCATGTAACCACTTCACAAAATTCATTATTTCACTATTTGGGAATTGGCTATATTAGGTTAGAGTTGATCTGAAACTTAGAAACAGTTACCTAGTAACTAGGCAAAGAAAACTACAATATTCACTTTACTTTCAGAAAGACCTATTGATGTCTCCACATCCTGAATCAGATTCAAGGAAGCTAGGTTCCATGCTCAGCCTCATGAGCCTACCACCTTCTTCCTAGACATAGCTTAGTTCTTTATTTCAAAGGTAGTAAGGACCACCCAAGAACTAGGTAGGTAGAACTATTATCTGACTAGTTCAGAGGTTCTTTTGTTATGAACACTTTGGCAGCCTTGTGATGCCTATGAATGCCATCTTAAATGAAATTAAAATAATTAAATTTAAAGTAATTAAAATAAAACACACAGATAACAAAGGAAACCAATTATAATGAAATACACTTATCATTTTTAAAATTCGTGGACCGTAAAAATTCCTTCCTTCTAACAAGGAGAAACCTATGTTACAGGACCTGTCCAATCAATCAAAGCTTTTATTAAGCATTTAAAATCTGCTAAGCCTTGGTTTAAGATCCAAGGATTTAAATATAAATATACTAGATTGTCTTCAAAGAGGTTGCATTCTATCTGTCACAAGTCTTGATATATGTTAACATATTTATCCAAATTCTACACATCTTTTAGGGTCCCATTTCAGTTCCCCCTCCTCCATGGAACTTTCCTTGTCTAATCAGGCCTTTAGTGGTTCCACATTCTCTAACATTTATTGTTCATACCAAAGACTGTAGCATTAACTAATATTTTCTTCAAATCAGTATGTAATTATTTTCATGTATAACAAGTAGACTTAGTTTCTTGAAGTTCAAGATCACATCTTATCCTTCATTTTCTTCATCTTGCCTAGCAGCAGAGAAGTGGGTATGAGCTAGGAGAATTTTCAGTAGATATTAGGTGAATAAGAACTAGATAGAGGAAAGCTCCTTCTCTGTCTTCCATTTTCATCACCCTCTCCCCTTTCCATATCTTTCTTAATTTTTCTCTGCCTTTTAATAAGTCCAAGTAGAATAAATAATATGGTATTTTCTAGTTAGGTACTAAACAGGTTTGTTCATATCATCTTCTGAAAGCAAAATGTTACCTGCTAAAAGTAAAAGAAAAGTCTGCTGCTGCTGTAAAAATAGAATAGGGCCCTGGCACATTCATCAGTGATGAATGCAAAAAAAAAAAAATAAATAAATAAAACCAAACAAACAGAGGCTTCTTAAATTATGAATGTGGCTTCTCTTGTTTATTGCCCAGTAATCCTGTTATATTGATTTCTGTTTATTTCCAATCACCCAGAATGAAAGACAATGTTGCTTAGAAATCTGGATCTTTAAAAGACCATCATTAAAGCCACTCTGCTGTACTTAGTTGTTTATTTTTTGCTCAAAGTGAATCTAATCGATAAATATACAAAACAAGATACTTTTTCCCTCTGCTCCTGGAAGAAGAGTGGTGAAAAACAGAAAAGCTAAATAAAGATGCACAGGTTTTTTAAAAAAGATACTAGCAAATGACATATTGATTTCTTACAAAAAAGCAGTGTAAATTTAAAATATTCTTCCAACACAGTTTTGAAAGATGACATTGACTCAGCAAAGGAGAATCCTGTTGGCTTTCCCTTCACTGAATAGGGTTTTTAACTATTCTGTGTGTCATAGACTATCTTGTCCAAATGATAAAACCTAGAAATCTCTTCTCAGATTGGTGCTTTTAAATGCATAAAGTAAAATACATAGGATTATAAAGGTTAATGAAAAGAAAGATTTTTTTTTCCCCATCCAATATCACAGCTCTCACACCCACACAACCTCAGATTAACAATTGCTGCCCTAGGGGTTTATTTTAAAGGAGAGTTTAGTTCTTCCAGGATCTTCTGGCCCTGTTAGGTTCAGAGGCAGGGGTTTCTCTTCTAAGTCCAGGACAGTATATAAGATCCAGGATTTCTCAGCTATAGATTTGAATATATGTATATATGTAAAGTAGATAAATATAGATATATCGAACTATCATGGTACCATACACTTCACACAATGGGAAAAGGGACCAAACTCAAAAGGAAATAAATTGATCAGACATTATATATATATTTAAACAACTAGTAATTTACAGTTGACAAGAGCTAGGACCCTCTGTGGTACAATGTTAAGAGTTCTGAATCAGTAATGAAAGGAACTAAGATGGATTCCCTTGCTCATCCACCTACTATGTTACCTTAAACAAATTTTTTGAGTCTCCGTTTCCTCAACTGTTACTTGAAGATTTGCTCCAAATGTCTCTATCTAGGGTCCCATTCTGCTCTTATCGTATTCTATAATCATGCATTTGCAGAATTTAGTCAGATAACTGTGAAATTTACTAAATTCCATCTGGAAGAAGTAACATTGTTTTTTTTTTACCTCCAGAACAACAACAACAAAAAAATCTGTTTTTTAATTCATTCTCTTTTTTTGGCCAAATTAGCATTTAATCTGAACTACTCTCCCTTTAAAAACAGAGAAGTAATTTTTGTGATACATTAGGGGAAATGAAAATGATTTGAAAGGAGAATGGTATTCCCTCCCCTGTGGATGGAGGTCATGTCTTTGGAATTTCCCTTGAATTTTTTGGGAGGATGGCTAAACTCTAAACGTAGGAAGGATTTGTTGTTGAAACCAAAAGAGTTTATACTAAAGACAGTGCCAAACTCTTCATATTAGCAGTCCTGGTGGATCTTGTTCTAATGAAAAGGAGAGTTAGGGAGCAAGACTTTGCCTGTGAGTATATATAATCAATAAAGGACCAATCTAGATTGTTGGAGATGGTTTGTAGTTAGGTGGGTGTTGGGGAGATTTTTTTTTTTTTTTGCCTCCTAAATAATATGTAATTTCTCCAGGCCAAGAAATAAATTGAAAGGATTTAGAGGGATTTGCTTATCAGTGAAACACCACGTAGCATTACATTCCTCCCGCTTTTGGAAAGGTACATTGAAGTTTGGTTAATCTGCCTTGGTTCAATACTCCTCTTCCCTCTGTCAGGCTGCCTTGAACAACAGACAGATTAATCCCCTTTCCACCCACTCCTCTCCCTCCTTTCTGAGCCATACCTCCCATTTGTAGCAGATGGAAGCAAAAGGCTTAAAAGTGGAAGGAACAGAGGGACACACAAAAAAGAAAAATCCTAGTTACCACATATGTTTTCATTGTCCCAGAAGACCTGAGGAATCAAAATTAAAGACCTAGCCTTAAAAAAAAAAAAAAAAGACCTAGTCTTTGGCAATGAGTATTTATGCTGAGATTCTTTTACTTACAATTTTAATGAATTCCTGAATATGCAGATATAACTTCACAGTGTATCAGTCTTTGATATAATGGAAAAACTACAGAAAGTGAAATCAATGAGTCTGGGTTCAAGTCCCAAATCCATCACTTTTTACCTGGGTGGGTGACCTTTAGGAAATTGCTTAATTGTTTTGGTCTCTCAATTGCCTCATCTGTAAAATGAAAGGGTAACAAGAAATAATCTCAAAGGTGTCTTCTTGTGTTCTATTATCTAAGAACACTAGGATGTTCCAAAAATATTAGGATTTTGTAGCTTTTCTCTTGAAATCCTACTCTAAGAGTTCATTATGGTGTAGGGGTAGGTCCCAGAGAAGGAAGAGTTGCAAATAGAGGACTCATGAACAGGTTAAAGATCTGCCCTCTAAGGATTAGTCTAGCTAAGTTTGGAGTGCCAGAGGATTGGCCACTAGGTAATTTTTTCACCTGCAGTAAATCAAAACAGTGTCTGCTAAGGCAAGGATGATTTGCCATCTCTCCTAGTGGAAGAAACAACTTTGCCAGTGGAATCATAAATCCATGGAGTACTGAATAATAGAAAAGGGTCTTTGGAACTATATTGTTTTTGATACTTGCCTTGTTTCATGGGACTGGAAGGAGGACAAGAATCTGTGTATCATATGCAAATCTATACAAATATATATCCAGGTATACATTTCTACATATATACATTGACTTTCTTTTCTTCTTGCATAATTGTTCAGGATCAGTGGTGATGGTTGATAGTTTTCCAATTTGTAGTCCATTCTTTTTAATTCCATTTAATCATATAATTCAGTGACTAATCATTTTGTTCTGCTTTGGTCTTGGTTGGCTCTCACAACCAAGAAACTTGTTTTCTTTTAAATCAGGTTTGTTCCACTAATTGTATGCATGTCCATTTTCTTGCTTTAGATTAGTCTCAATCTTGAGTCTATACAGTGCAGAATCTTAAATTTGAAAGAAAACTTGGGATTCAAGCAGCCAACCCCAATGCATTTACAGCAGCCTTTCTTAATTATCATAAAGAATACTTTGCTGATGGTTTGAATAAGCTAAATACTCCATGTCCTGTATTTTTCAAGTGATTATCTTTGTCATAATAGAACAAAGCGGAATGAAGAAGGCCTTGAATTTAGAGTTAAAGGAATTCGATTAGAATCTTAGTACTTCCTTTAGCAAGACATTGAGCTTCAGATTTTCATTTGTAAAACTTTAAGACCTTTTTTCTCGCTCTAAATTCATATAACCATTTTTATAGCTAGGGCTGTCTTTTTATTATTATTATAGTTTTTTATTGACAAAACATAGGCATGGGTAATTTTTCAATATTGACCCTTGCAAAAACTTCTGTTCCAACTTTTCCCTTCCTTCTCTCCATCCCTTCCCCTTGATGGCAGGCAGTTAGTGTTGCCTTTTTAAAAAAATTTGTTAATAATTTTATTTTTCCTAATGAACTCAAAGATAGTTTTCAACATTCATCTTTGCAAAACTTTGGGTTCCAAATTTTTCTCCCTCTTTCCACCACTCTTCCCAAGACAGTAAACAATCTGAAATAAAACCTGTGCAATTCTTCTTAATTTATTTACATATTCGTCATGCTGTGCAAGAAAAATCAGATCAAAAGGGAAAAAAAAAAAACACAAGAAAGAAAAAACAAACAAACAAAAACAAAACAAAATAAAAAGCGAAAATGTTATGTTTTGATCCCCATTTAGTCTCCATAGTTCTCTCTCTGAATTCAGATGCAAGCCTTGGAATAGGGTTGTCTCTGCAATTCAATCTCTTTTTCATCTTGAAGAAGTTACTTTATTTCTCTGACCTTCGGCTTCCTCCTTTAATAAAATAATAGCTAGCTTTATATACTGTGGGCACTCTGCTAAATGCTTTACAAGTATTATCTCATTTTATCCTCACAACAACATGGGTAATATTTACATTACCCATACAGATTGAAGCAAGCAGGGATTAAGAGACTTGTCCAAAGGCATGCAGGGAGTGTCTGAAACTGGATTTGAACAGGGTCTTGTTGACTCCAGGTCCAGGACTTTATTCATTGTAGCAACAGTGAAGATGAGGGACCTAAATGACTTTTTGTGGTCCTCTTTATAAATAAATCTTCAATTGTATATTACTGTTTCGATGAAGACTATACTGGGTCAGAGAAGTAGGGAAAAGACAATGGCACCCAAAAGAGATGTTACACACCATGAGCTCCCTTCAATCTTCAATTCAGAAGTGTCTAATTTCTTGAGATATAATACCAGTGGCCATAGCTAGAACACACAAGAACAGCAACTTGGAAAAGACAATCTTAATAGATAAATTTAAAATGAAGTGGTTGAACTTTTTAAACCTCAGTAAAGGTTATAAGTTTATCTGGAGTCAGTGGGTTCTTATTTTATCCAAAGTGTTTCAGACATTCCTCATTTAAATAGATAATAAACATCAATAATGGAATTAGGTATGACTCTCCCCTGGCATGAGATATTTAAAGCTCTAGCTCCATCTCAGAATGAAAATATAGAAAGGAAAGAGTAAAAACACCAAGCATTTGAGAGAATTTAATTCTTTTTAGCATGAAGCAGCTGCAGAGATGTATGGCTGTTTTCTGTGGAGCTCGAATATTTATGGGCCTTTCTCTTTTCTTTTCTTGCTCAAAGAAAGGAGATCATCATTCTTGGGTATGTTATTTATAATTTCATAAAGCTGTTCCATGGCAGGACTTATTTTATCCTGCGCTTAATCTCAATCAAATAACTGTACTCCAAAGAAGCTGGAAAGGAGGGAAAATGATAGCCCCATTGGGTTTTCTGAAGTCTATGTTCTGTGTGAAAATGAAGAGCTAAAGGTGGGAATGTGAAGGCATAAATTGGAATATGGGGCTGTAGAAATGGGAAAATCATCATGATTAGGTCTGGGTATGGCAGCAAACTTTCTCTCTCAATTTTATGTGATGGATAGTAATAAAGAGACATGTAGAACTATCACCGGACTGAGATTGAGAAGCTCTTTGCAGTAAATAATTAGAACCAGATGATTATAGAAACAATAACTCATTGGAAGAAAATGGGAAGTCAGATCTATGAAACTGAGGGAATTGAAAGGTAAATATGCCTATAAATCTTCTTGGGTGGACAGAGAGTTTGGGGCTTTCTTCTCTCCCAGTTTTATTCAAAGGTAATTTCAATAAACACTGGAGGGAAAAAAAAGAATATAAATGCAATAAAAAATCTTTCAGGAAAGGAATAAAGAGGGTTTCTGCCAGAGAGATATTTTATTGAAAGTTATTTTAATACCTATCTTTAGTTTTACGACTCCTAATACAGAGCCAAGTAATTTCAACATGTGGGTTAAAAAAATATGAAATACATATTTTAAAATAGGGCAGTGTGAATTATTATTTTTAATATAAAGCTTAGCTAATACAGAAGGGCAGGAGAATATTTTTTTCTTCTATTAAAGATAAGGAAGGCACTGCCATGGTATTAATGGGAAATAGTGCACCCGCTATGAATCTATATACATTCTCAGCAAAGGGAGTTTCACATTTGATACCAATGATCTATAGCACTCATAGTCCTTCTTCATCTGGTGCCAACCTATTTTTTCAGATTGATTTCACATTACCTCTTCTTATGCCTTCTATAACACAGCCAAACTGACTGCTTGTTCTTCTCTATCTACGACATTCCATTTCCTGATTCTGTGACTGTACAAGCTGTTCCATCTTGTCCAAATTGTTCTCCTTCCTCACCTCTAAGTCTTAGAATTCCTCATTCATTTTAAGGTTTAGCTTAAGTGTTTCTGCTACAAAAGGCTTACTTTGATTACCTAGTTGTACATATATTCTCCTACTCCCAAAATGCTTTACTTTGATTCCATCTGTTTTTTCTATTTGCTTATCAGTGTATATACTCTTTGCCCCACCTGAGATCCTTGGTGGGATTTTCTCATTTTTCTTCCTATTTATATTCCAGGGCACATAGCACAATGATGTCATGATTGAATCCAACTGCATTGGAGTCTGTATGAAGCCTAGGCTAATAAGAAAACAGAAAAGTGTTTATAAGAATAAAATGTATTTATAAAAATTAAAATGGAATTCTTACCTATTGCAATCAAACAAGATGAGTAATATGATGATGCTGATAGCTGATATTTATCTAACAATTTTTAGTTTACAAAGATCTTATGGACAACTTCTGAGGCCCCTTCTAGCTCTAATTCTATGATTCTATAATTCCTAACAACTATGTGAGATGGGTGGTATTTGTTTTACTGATAAGGAAACCGAGTCTCAGAGAGGTAAAAAATTACTTGCTTGTGATCAAATAGAAAAAAAATGGCAGTCTGAATTCACACACAACTTTTCTGACTTCAAGTCTAAAGCTTTCTACCTCAACATTAAAATACTTATATTCATTAATATAATACCAGTTATATTAATGATTATATTTTTAATTAAAAAGTGGCATCAACCTTCATTAGAAGTCTTTAGTTATGGAATAAGTTTTCTCTTTTACATAAAAGCTATGAATGAAGTTAGACTTTCATGGGATAGTAGTGATACTTTATTCAATCATTCATTCATTCATTTACCATTACAAATTAGGAAAAAAAAAAAATCAGGAAGATTGACAATGCACTGGTCTGTTGATCCATTTTGACTTCTCTGTGTAAGAAGACACCACAGATTAAAGCCAAATATATCATATTGCTCACCTCCATAAGTTTGTAGCATCTTTTATGTCACATTTTAAATGAATGAAATCTTAAATTTTACATGCTTTGAATCCCTAAGAACAAGAAACACCCCTAAAATGTACTTCATTTGCTACAATCAATTTTGCTTGGTTTCATTCCACCATCATCTTCATCATGCCCTAAGATAAGCTCCATAGGAAACTCATCATCATAGAGATTGCTTTAGCTTTGCTATTCACCCTCATCATTACCCTTAGCTACTGGTTGAGGATTGAGGGGAGAGAGGAAGAGAGAGAGAGAGAGAGAGAGCGCAAAAACAAAAAACAACAAAAAGACAACAACAACAAACAAACAAACAAACAAAAAACCTTTTCCCATAATCTCCCTTTTTTTAGAGTTTCAAATCTCAGTCATCAATTCATTTGACACTAGATGTTCTGCTTGGTTTCACAGTACAGTCATCATCATGTACTTTCCTTTATTTTCATCTTCTTTTTGTGTATTATCTTTTTAAGTTCTTCCATTTTAAGTTCCTCGAAGGCAGGAACTTTCTTTTTCTCATTTGTTTCTGCAGCATTTAGCATGAGTACCTGAATAATTGTAGCTGTTTAGGAAGAAAATATCTTGTTTAAATATCCTTACTAATTAAGTACTCCCTTAGTATACATTCCTAATGAAAAGAAGGCATGAATTCTATCAGAAATGAATGCAAGCTACCCCCCATCTACAAGAGAGATGATGGATTCAAGCTATAGAATGAGACATATTTTTAGTGATAAAGCTAATGCAGGAATTTGTTTTGTTTGACTAGGTGTGTTTCATACAACGTTTTCTTTTCTTTTTTTCCCCTATGAAAAGAAAAAGGTGGGAAAAGGAGAAAATCAATTTTGTTCACTGAAAATAATAAAATTAAATATCAAAAAAAGAACATGTATCTTACCTCCTTTTATTTCTATTAGACACCTAATTTCTAATATGCACCCAATTTCCAATATAATCCATTTCATTAGTATAGAAAATTCCTTTGTTCCATTAATCTTTAGCAACTGATGTGTAGCTCATAGTCTATAGGGAAACTGAGTGATTTGCCCGTGGTCACAAATGTAGTATGTGTCAGATCTGAAGATTTGAAGCCAATGCTTCATGATTCTAAAACCACATTGCTTCTTAGACACACTTAAAAAACAAAAATAGAATTATTTTCAAGTCTGAAATGCAAAAATGTTTGATTCACTAAAGCTCGGAGGCTTGGTCATTAAAACCACAAAATCAAGGTGTTTTGGACTTGGAAGGCAGTCTCAGCATTCATCTAATCTAACCCATACCTACTACAACTCATCAAATATAGAGATATAGAGCTGTTACTGAAACATCTCCAAGAAAGGGATTCAGGGAAGGGCGACTATTAGCTCTTATATCCATTCCAAGAAAAAGTAATGATGAAAAGAAAATTCTTTTCTTCATATTCTAAGAAAATTCTACCAACAGTTCATGTAGATATTGTCTAGGTATGACTAGGCAACTTAAGCATCTATTTCTTTTGCATGATTATCTAGTTCTCTCAGTTCGAAGAAGGTTTTGAGGAAAATTATGGGAAAAGAAGAGGTAATGGGAAAACAAAGGACAGAGCCACTGCATTTGCTTGAATGATTCTGTTTTATAACTCTTTTCACCCCTTTAATAGATTTTTTTTTTCCCACATGACCATTGCCAACTGTCTGCAATGAAGACAAAAAAGTAAAACAGAAGTGTGCCCTCTCAGCTTAGGCCTCCAGATCAGGACATCTGCTGATTTCTGAAGAATGACAGTGACAGCAGTGAAAGAGACAACAGCTGTTATAAGAAGGCCCCAGGTTCTCTGAAAATAAACTAAAATAAACTAGACACTGTCTTTATATTTGATTCTAAGCTCATAGTTTCCCAAAACCTTGATAGAATTTTGGGTTTTTTTTTTATAAAGTGACAAAAATTAAAATAAAAAATGTTTTGAAATCAGTTTGAGGGTTTCAGTGGACAACTCTTATCACTATCATCATCGTCATCATTATCATCATTACTACATTCTTATTACAAATTAATAGTTACAAAGCCCCTTGAAAGAATGACTGGATTAACTAACTTTGAAGTATTTATTAAATGTTTACTATGTGTCTACCTGAGTAAACCAATAGAAAAGGGTTATCCCAGTCTGGCCTTCCAAATGCTTATAGTCTAATGGATGTAAACAGTATTCATAGTAAGAAAAGGAATCAGAGAGAGGCAATTTGGCAAAGAAATTTCCAGGATAATGAGTGAAATCATAGGCTATTTTATATACAAATATTCATTTGGGCCCTCAACTATCTTGAAAGCTAAATGCCATTTTTATTTCCTCTATAAATAAGGAGCCTGAGATGCTTAGATTTAATGAATTGCCTAGGTATAAGATCCTTGAGGGCAGAACAGTTTCATTTTCTATTTGATATCCCTTCACCAGTACACTCACTAAAACATTGTAGATGTTTAATTAAATGTGTGTTAATAGAATATTGTTTTGTTTATCAAAGAACTAGTAAATCTTCTAGGTAGTTCTATCTCTGCTATATTATGCTCAAAATGTGAATCTTTCAAGTATAACTTACAAAAGGTTGTTTGGGCTAGTCCTTAATTACTTCACTCCAAGGGTCAAGATGGAAGATTTAGAAACCAGTGCTGTGTTCCAGGATGTAGAATGACATGAATATGGAAAGGTACTTGGCAAGGGTATATAGAGCTGAGATCTCTTTAAGAAGAGATAGCATATCTACTAATTTCAAATTATTTAATGAGGTTTACATTGTTTTTTCCTGCTTTGGGTACAAAAATTAAGGTGTAACATCTGAGGTCATAATGAAATAACTGTTCTTATGAGCAGATTCTATTATCATCTCTCCTTTGTTTTCCCTGACAGTTTCAATTAGAAATGGTGTTTGTTATACTCCATAGTAATTAGAGTGACAGATAAATTGATAGATAAATGGATTGGTGAAATGTTTTAGAATAAAATTAAGAAGGGAGAGAATGTAAAGGAACATATTGAATATATAACATATACAAACCAATAGATTCTTTATACTAGGATAAGACTTATAAATAGATGGATTTGACATAATAGATATCCTTCTATTTAAAATGATGTATTTTGAAAGATACCATAATGATATTGTGTTCCCCCAAAATTTTCCTGACTAATTTATTATAATCCTTCTGGTTTCTTTATTATCATTAA
This sequence comes from Sminthopsis crassicaudata, assembly GCF_048593235.1. Taxonomy (NCBI): domain Eukaryota; kingdom Metazoa; phylum Chordata; class Mammalia; order Dasyuromorphia; family Dasyuridae; genus Sminthopsis; species Sminthopsis crassicaudata. The sequence goes on along the minus strand of NC_133618.1, from coordinate 307,727,510 downwards.
AAAATGAGAGAGATCTACCTTAGGAAGGAATGGAGTCCACTTTGCTAGACTCTTCCAACAAAAATTAAGGGATTTGTAGAGAGGATTCTTATTCAAGTATAGATTGGACTAGGTAAAAGGAATTTTGAAGTCTCAAATTATTATTTGAAATTCTTTGATTCTGCATAGTCTTTTTTGGGGGGGGAATGAGGGGAAAGAATACCAAAGTAAATGAAAGGAACTGTCTGTGAACTGCTTAATTAGGTAACAATTAAATAGGAATCATTACTCTAAAAATTCTATAAACAAGTAGACTTCCATGCTCTAATCATCATCCTGGTTTTGGGTGGTCTTTGGGAAATCATTGGTCAAATTAGTCCTCATGAACTCATTTAGACACTCAACTCATTGTTGTCAAGGCAACAGATTAACTGAAGTTGTAGATGAGCTCAGTTTATTCTTAAAACTTGTCAATCAACTCAGTTTCACAGTCATTAAAATCATATAATAAATAATCCTTGATAGTTCAATATGCTATTTAGCCAATATAAGTACTTAATTCACCAATTACCACAATCAAGCTATGTTCATCTTCAGGTAAGTCATAGGATAATGAGGTTTCTTATTTGGTCATGTATAAGCAAGCAGATGAACATAGCAAACATTTCTAGATTGCTTTTAGAACAGCAGGCATATTCAATTAGAAGACCCAGGCTCAAAATTTTTCCAAGCTGCTAAACCTTGCCAAGTCTCGAATTTAGTTAAACTTTCAGTCAAAATTCCAGATTTGCCTAAATATCAATAGACTAAAACTATGGTGTAAAATAAGTCTGTTATTCATTGGTTACACACTTATTCACTAAAAAGCAAAAAATTACAGATAGCCAAGCTCAATCCAATATAATTTTAAATCAACAAATATTTATTAAGTGCCCACTTTGTGCCAAGCACTAGAGAAACAAAGACAAGCATGAATCAGTGCCTACCCTCCTTAAAAAATAATAATTTGGGGTGGGCACAAACAACTAAAGAAATCAGGAAAGCTATCTTTCTTGTAGGCAGTACTTAAACTGATCTTTAAAGAAAACTAAGAATTCTAGATAAAGAGATGATGAGCAATTGCACTCCAAGAATGAGAAGCAACCTCTATAAAAGCATAGAGCAGGAAATTGGAATGTCAAATTCAGGGCACAAGAAATAGGATAGTTTGTGTAAAACATAGAGTGACTGGAAAAGAATAGGACTGAAGAAAAATAATACATGTGAAGATTTTTAAACATTTAGCTGAAGAATCTCTTTTTCCCTAGAAGCAAGAGAACAAGAAGAAGATTCATAAAAAGTATAATAACTTGGCCAGACTTAAGGTTCAAAAATGTTATCTTGGCAGCTGCATGAAAAAGGGTAGAGACTGAGAAACAGAGCAATTAGGAGGCTATTGAGGCAAGAGGTGTTGAAGGTCTGTACTAAGGTTATGACCAATAATTGGAGAAAAGGGGAAAGAATGTGACAGACTGTGGAAGTAAAATCAACAAGATTTGGCCATTGATTGAATATGGGGATTGAAAGAGAAGGACAAAGTAAGTATCATGTTCACAGGTTGTGAAATGATTTCCTGGAGGATGCGTAGTATAATTGTTATTATTTATCCATTTCAGTGGTGTCTGACTCTTGGTAACCACATACAGGGTTTTTTGGCAAAGATATTGGAGTAGATTTCCATTTCCTTTTCCAGTTCATTTTATAAATGAAGAAACTATGGCAAATGAGGTTAAGCAATTTCCCAGGGTCACACAAGTAGTAAGACTCTGGGACCAGATTTAAACTGAAGATGAATTTTTCTGATTTTAGGCTCAACTATCTATCTATTGTAATATCTAGCTGTCTCAAGGATTATAGTATAGGATAGATATGTGACACATGGGAAAGAGTACAATCAGGGGGCTTGAGCTCAGTTCCTTTCTCTGACATTTTTACCTGAGGTCTGGATAACATTCTTCATCCTCAGTTTCCTTCTCTATAAAAGAAGTAAGACTAAAATACCCCTTCAATTCCCATTATGCTCCAGATGTACGATCCTATGATTTCACAACAGTAATTATTTCGTATTTAATGTATTTATTTTATATGCTTTGTATTTAATTTTATGTGTATGTGGTATAGCCCCACTATTCTCTCCTCCCCAGATAGAATACCGCTTCCTCAAAGGAAGGACTTGTTTTGCTTTTATTTTTGTGTCCTCAACTCCTCTCAAGCTACCTTACACTTAGCTGTTGTTAAAAAATGCATCCTGAATTGAAAATCTGGGGGAAGATAAGTTTCTTTGGGTCATGATGAGTTTGAGTTGCCTAAAGGATACCTACATTTCAGACAGATATTGAGATTTCTGTCTTTGTTTATGTGATTAGCTATTATTTTGTTCTGATTTATATTAATCCCTTTTCCCCACTGAAATCACTAGTTTGAGCACATTTAATCAGTCACAAAGCATTGATTAAGCTCTTCCTATATGCCAGACATTGTGCTAAGTATTGGTGATACCAAAGAAAAATTCAAGATGTGATTCTTGCCCTCAAAAAGCTCACATTGTAATTGACAAGTCTTTTCAGACTATTTTTTAGAGATAAAGGGCAGCCAGTAAAACATAAACATGAAAATATAGCATTTCTCTACCCCAGAATATTAACTGCAAATTGCCACCAGCGCTAGTGACTGACAAACAAATCTGAGTGATTAATTAATGAATCACATTTGAAAAATGTTGTTTTTACTAACCTCAAGGAGGTGCAAGGCTTGAAGCCACTCTGCCAGGTATGAAGTGAGCCAGTACTTTGGCTTTGGGCACTACTCCTTCCCTATGAAGTGAATGGAGTTAGGGATCAGATGAGGTTATTCCACTGTTCTGAGTTGCTCTTGACGATCATACTCCAGACAAGTGCACCCACAATGGATATTTCTTTCCTGGAAATAGCAAACATACTGAAACCATGTTAGAGAGTGTTTTCTATTTGAAATATAGATGCATGATTTTTGGCAGTTAGAAGTTGTTAAATCAGCAGGTGAATTAATATATTAATTACTTCAATGGTGCATTAAAGGGGTAGAGGATAGAATTGGATAGAGGGACAAGTGCTACGAAGTGACATGCTGAACAGGGTTCCTGACAGCTACAGCAAGAAATCTTGTTGATGTGCTCTCCATAGTCTTATATATTTCTCCTATCAGTATTTTTGTTGTTGAGGCAATTAGGGCTAAGTGACTTGCCCAGGATCACACAGCTAGAAAGTATTAAGTGTCTGAGATCAGATTTGAACTCAAGTCCTCCTGACTTCAGGCCTGGGGCTCTATCCACTGCACCATCTAGCTGTCCCCCATCAGTATTCTCAAAACTACGGTTCCAACAGTGGCATTTTGCAGCAGGCTATAGGGTTGGAGAAGGGGATATAGCTGAAAATGCCAAAGAAAAGTAGCTTTGTGACCTCTTCAGGAATAATCTAACCTGTGTCTAGGGACTGCCACAGAATTTCCCTGTTGGTCCACCTTCCTAATTCAGCTAATTGCAGAAATTACATGAAGGAGTTGCTTCTGGGGAGAGAGACCATTATGCTTTCTGCTAGCACATTGTGATAGACACTGCTCATTAATTATACCAGCACACACACACACACACACACACACACACACACATTATTTGCCCTGGATGGTCTTTAACTTGCACTGAACTACAAGAGGATTCCAAGGAGTATTTTTGAATTGGATTTAACTCTCGCATGGTTTATCCTTCAATAACCATGCTCTCTGGCTGCCCTTCTGGTTCTCAAATGACTGAATTCCCTAAATTTTCTGATGAACTCATGCCAATCTTTCTATTTTTCTCTCTTCCACACATTCTTCACAATGCATTCTGTGCCTCTCATAAGTGTACCCCATGTCATATTTTATTATAGTTGTTCAAGTATTTGTCATATTCCTCAATGAATACCCCAGGAGGAGGAAGAACTTGTGCTATTTCCACTCTGTCTCTAACACAGAGCACAGTAAGCACAGGTGTTTGATGCTAATTTAAGCAATCAATCAACAAGTTTTATTAAGTACCTATTATGTGCTAGGTATTGTGCTTGGTTCATGGGATATAAAGGAAAAATAATCTGTTCCCTCAAGAAACTTATATTCCATCTGGGCAGACAATATATATCTATTTATGTATGCATATATGTGTATATGAAATATATGTAAAATGAATTTTTAAGTACAAAATTTTGATGGGAGAAGAAGGAACTAGCAAATGGGTGATCAGGGAAGGCCTCATGTAGAAGGGGATGTTTGAGCTCAAGCTTTGAAGAAAAGTAAAGATTCTAAGAGTAAGAAATAAGCCAGAAAAATATTCCAGGAGTGAGATACATACAGAGTTTCCAAAGGAAAGGGATAGAGATGGAATATTATATGGTAATAACAGTAAAGCAGAACAGTTTGGCTAGTCTATAGAGTATGTGGAAGGATTTAATGTAAGTTTGGGAAAGGAGGCTGAAGCTAGGTCATGAATTCAATTTAATTCAACAAATATTTATCAAAGGTAGAATAGAGGTTAAAGCCAAGTTTGCTGTGAGAATTATATGCTATGAGTTAATGACTAGAAAGCCCTTTGCAAACCTTAATGTGCTCTATATATGCCAATTATTTTGGTCATTATTAGCCTAAAGTCATCAGGCCTCCAGTCCGATGATGGTAATTCCCTGAGCCTTCTGCTATGTTCCTTTTGAGCACAAGCAACCGAACAATATAGGACTATGCCAGTAAATGTTTAATAATTGGACAGAGGGGATGGGGAGGAGTGGAGAAGTATATATACACACTGTTCATATTAATCTACCTTGGTAACGCTTTCTTAAGGCTAGAATCCAACAAAACAATAAATTAATCCCTGGTATGTTGTGGTTACTGATTTCTGAGATATAAATTCTCACACTGAAAATTTAATAGTTAGCTCTCACAATTACAGCTGACTTCCTCAAAGGCCTGCTTGGCAAAAAGGAACACGGTTCCAATCTGTCTACTGTATCAGGACCACCTATCAAGACATGGAATGTACACCTGCTTTGCCAAAATTGAAAGTCATTGCTACTAACTATTCCAAAGATTCTATCCTTATACATATTATTAGACCGCATATGTCTGTTTATAGTGTTTTTCTTACCTCTCTTTTTTTTCCTTTGATTTGAATAGCCAACATCAGATGATCTTGTTTCATCTGCTGAATGTTCCAGTGATGATGAAGACTTTGTTGAATGTGAGCCTAGTACAGGTAGGTCAGGTCAGTCTTGTTTTGCTTGCATACTATTTTTATTTGCAAAAAACAATATATACATATGTGTGAATTTATACATGTGTGTATATATTAAATGTGTATATGTGTGTATTCGATGCATATATATGTCTAAGAATACATATGTAAATATAACTTTAATTTCTTAAAAGCATCCGATCCCATGGAATGACTGATAATCACAATAGAAACTGAAATTATGATAAATAATGGAAATCATATCTGGTAGGAAGCCCAACTTCCTACAACTAAATCTATTTCATATTCACAAGTAACAAATATTGTTATAATTAACCATTGTTACAAATAGCCATTTGCAAAATCAATACTTGTGGAGAGGGAGAAGGACAAGCATATATTAAAATGGAAATTAAAAGAAAATTAGAGTGAAGTCATAATACATGGAAAATATTATTTAATTCTCATGGATTGTCCTTTTCAGAATAACATTGTCGGGAAAAAATGTCCATGGGATTTAATTTATAGTCAAATAATAGTATATTTATGTGATTCTCTTCTTTGTATCTAGAGAAGTTGTGTTTCAACGAATAACAAATGTAAAATTTAGTACTGAGCCACGCCATGGTATCTTCTGGGATGCTGCAAAATGTATCATGTGGGAGTCAATAAAACTTTGGCTACTGGAAGCCAAGGACTTTGTTTCCCATTTAGATCCAGATACATTTTGATGATTTGATTCTTTATAATAAGCTATATATCATATGATGTTCAGCAGACAACTGCAATGCAGTTACTTTAATTGCAAACTTTTACAAGTCTTCCTTTTTTGAGATTTGCCATAAGTTAAGCATTTATAGATATAATAGAGAACAGATATCATCGAATTTCTGTGTACATTAAAGAAAATAAAAAATAGAGTTGGGTTAGAATCTTATTTTTTTCAAAGAGTTCAATGAATAGTGTTTTGTGTTTCTAGTTGTTTCTTTCATGTTTAGTTATATTTCTAGTTTGTTTTCTTTCCTTTAAAGAAGCCACAAACCATTAAAATATTACGTTAGTAACTTTATGAGAATTTTCGGGTTCATGCAAAAAAAAAAAAAAGTAAGACAAATAAAAACCCACTTAAGGCTAGTATCTTCAAACTTGCCAACTTCTCATTGCCATAATGTTTTCTTGTGATCTAATTTGATAGAAAAGAACCACTTGATTGTTTGCAAAAAGCCTTTGTGACCAGGAAGTTCCATGATTAACTGAACTTTATCTGAGATGGGGAAGCTACTTTAGGAATGATGAAAACATAGTATTTCTTCTTTTTATTGCCATATTTCAAAAGTCCAAATTTTTCAAAGAAAAATTGGTGTGCACTATGGCTTAGCATCCTGCTAATGCACATATTCAAATGTCAGCTGAAAGCTGAAGGGCCTAATACAGAGTTTAACATATTTTCACATCATGAGTAGACTCTAAAATGCATTCACACTTAGTGAACAGTAGGAAGTATATGGAGAAAAGAATTCTAGCAGGCAAACTAACTGTTTATCATTATCATTAGGGTACTATCAGTTGCTAATTGTGGTTTAGTATCACTTGTGTTGGTGTAGTTTAGAATTATTTAACCAAGTGAAATGTCATTGGGTTTCAGATAATTCTTGAGTTCTTAATAAAAAAGCAACCATCATAATGCATTACACACACAAAGACACATAAATATATCTTTGGGTTGATAGAAAATTTAAAAGCAACTTTGTCCAAGAATGACTCAATTTTAATTCAGCCCTTAATTTACTTCTCATTAGAACACTGTCCATCCAAGACTAAGGTAATAAGTTTCCTTAAATTAGGGTTTGGTATGACTTCTATAAAAGAAATCCTAATTTATTTCTAAGTTTTATATCTCCTATATCAATATACATTGTTGAATATGTTGCTGATTATTGAATAAAAGCAACAGGCTTCCATGAAGTTCATGGAATGAATTATATTGGCACCATGGTAAAAAATTAGAATCTAATGAGAAGAAATTATGGATACATAATTCCTTACTTAAGATGTGTGTGTATGTGCACATGCACACATATATGTATATGTGTATATATCTTTATATGCACACATGCATACATATATATATATACATATATTAAAATCATCTAAAAACAGTACGCCATACTTTTTAAGACATTAAAGTAGTGTATTCTCTCAGTCATTGGAGGCTTTCAAACAGAAAATATATGATCTCTTATTTAACAGAGAATTTTAATTTGGGGGGTGAGGTGAGGGCACGAACCATTTTGTCAATCTCATGTATCCCTTCTCAAAATAATGTTTTGTTGCTTATATTAATTACTAATGTTAAATTGTAACTTGAGATTGCTGAAATTAAAAAATAACATTTTCCCATCTAAACTTATTGATACCATTTCTAACCCTAAAATATCACATTAAGAACCATTGTTTTAGAGTATATGACAAAGAGGATTGCTGTTCAATTCAACAAACATTTGTATAATGCTGATTGTAATACTACATTCTATGCTAAATGCTAGTAAATAAATAATATAAAGCTCTGGTCTCTTTTAACTTTCCTATAAAATTATCTTCTTGCTCCTCATTCTTTGCTAAATTCTTTTGGAACTTAGATCCCTTCAATTACTGTTTCAATTATAATAAACTTTGCCTCTTCACTTGGAGAGGGATTCAAGTCTGTAAACTCTTTTGAAACACTTCATGACACCAATTGATTTGAAACCCCAACCTTTTGGGGTCTCTTTTGAATCTCAACTGTATGACAGATTCCTTTGAAGTTTTATCTTCTGTAAGTGGTGACATGAGATAAAGCATTACACCATTGTTTTCCTTGTTCACATTGGAACAAAAGCCATCAGTTCCTAGAATTATAGATCTAGAACTAGAAAAGTCCTTAGAGGCAATCTAGTCCAATACCTTTATCTAACAAATGAAGCAATCAAAGCTAAGGAATAATAAAAATCTTATTCAAAGTCATGCAGGAAATAAGCAAAACCATCAAGATTTGAATTCAGATTCTATGACTAAAGAACTAGTGTTAGGATTTTTTAAAAAATACTTTATCACATATATTAGTATCAAATTAGAAAGGTACTTCTTGTTGTTCAGTCATATCCAACTCTTCATGACCCCATGAACAACCCAGTCTATAGGTATTCTTGGCAAAGATGTTGAAGTGATTTGCCTTCCCCCCCCCACCCCAAGGGCTTAAGACAAACAGAGATTACATGATTTACCCAGGATCACATAGCTAATGTGTGTGAGGTCATATTTGAACTGACTCCAGACCTTGGCAACTGAGCTATTTAACTATCTCCTAGAAATGTAACTAGTTTACTGACCTTTTTTTTTTTTTTCTTTTTCTGAGATTGGGGTTAAGTGACTTGCCCAGGGTCACACAGCTAGGAAGTGTTAAGTGTCTGAGACCAGATTTGAACTCTGGTCCTCCTGAATTCAAGGCTGGTGCTCTATCCACTGCGCCACCTAGCTGCCCCCTAGTTTACTGACCTTTAAACAAAAGTGATTTTTACAATTTCTGGGCTTCTGTTAAATGCCTCTTTTCAACCAGAAACCATTTTTGTAACATAATTATGGAAACACTTTTAAAGCTTAAGTTGGGTCCTTTCAGGGACAGTTTAAGATTTGGATTAGCCTAGCTGAATTTTACAAATCCTCTCATTTTTTCAAATCCTCACTTTTTTTTATGTTCTCTGGACCTCACTGAACCAATACAAAATATGTACTTGAAACCTATGATTATAAGAGCATTGGTGAGTCTGTTAGGAAATTGTAAAGATCTAGAGAAGTTCTTAAACTGGGTTTTATGACATAAATGTTTTATAGAGTAATCGATTGATCACTTCCACAGAAAGTGGCTTATGAAAAACACACTCCAATTCCATTAGATATACCTGTTCAAGTTTTCTGTGTTTAATAATTAGTCACTATCAATTTTGAATGGCATTTTCAATAGGAGAGGGTTCTATGGGTATTCTTTATAAATTCAGAATACTACTTCATCAGGCCTACTCACTGAAAGCTTGGTGAAAAAGATTGACCACCAAATACCATATAAGAAAATATATAAGGAACCTCAAATAATTACCCTGACATATTTTAGGAAAAATAATAATCTCTATCATACCAAAGTCATGACACTGCATTACATTTTAAAATTGAAAAACTACTAATATCCTGTTCAATGTGTATGGGCTGGTATGAAAGTACCTTTCATGCATGTGCACAAGTATTTGGTCTAAAACTAGGGATTTTTTTTTTTTTAGTTAACTGGAAAATAGTTACAAATTAAACTCATGAAAACTTCCTGATTGCAAAGGTAAAAAACAAAAACAAAAACAAAAAAAAATAGAGAAGAAGAAACTTTTATTATATTCTATGAGCATGCAACTAATGCTTTGTGGTTCTTAAGAAGTTTTGTGGGTTTTCCTTTGTTCTTTCTATCCATTTTTTAAATTTTTACCTCAGTAAAATTAAAACATATATTATATATACTGTGTGTATGTGTATTGATATAATATTGTGCCTAATTGAGTTATGTGTGTATATATGTATATATGCATATATATTATATACATGCAGTATATAACAATATCTAAATAATATAAGACAGATATCAACAATAATCCCTGCCATCAATCATATGTTTACACAGAAATTCATGCCCTCATTCTTAACCCAGCATCAGTGGATGTCAACAGATGCATGATATTTTATTACTTGATGAATAAAGCACGTTGATTTTTATTTGTTTTTGTTTTCTTTTTTAAATGGGTAATTTCATCTTCTAGCTATCCTTGGGAGGGTTGGGGAGAAAAATTATACAGATATATCTATAAATATATAGTCACTCCTGTGTGTATATATATAAATAGATATATAAGTTGTATATATTTCAAGAACATTTTCTGTCATTTCACCTCATCTTGTGCCGCATGAATTTTTGGTGGTTCTAATTTTTTTTTTTACTTTAATTTTTATCCTGAGTGTTTCAAGTCATTATGACATTAAAAAAAATCATTGCTCTACCTCTCTAAAAGTAACTCCTGTCAAGTATTTTTTTAAAATACTGAGAGATATATAGATATGCAAATCAAACTAAGGCAACAAAATCTTTTCTTGCCATCCTATTGTCAAGTCCCTTTCCCACAGCACATCCCTATATATTTATTTTTAAATCCCAAGAAAGTTGTGTATAAAAGAATGAAGTTTTCTCCTCTTTCCTTGCTTTTATTTTCCCCTATATTTCCTTTATTTCTTTTTTCTCCCTTCCCCCATGTCTGCACAGACTACTTTCAATTCAACCTGGATTTCTGACATTAAAGAAAAAATAAAAGTATTAAGCTCATTCAGGAAAAAATTACAGAAACAACTACTCCCTAAAATACACACCCATTCCCCTAAACTTCAGATGGCATAAAAAGAATTTTATTGCAGATGCAGAATATCTGTTGTATCTTTTTCTCCTGGACAAGCCAGAAATCATTTTGTGGCATGCAGTGACAGTTTGTAGCTAACTAACTAACCATGGCCTTCATTCACCTGTGCATGGGCTGTGATAATGCCATCTTGTGTTCCATCAAAGTTACACATCCAGCCTAATCCCAGCAAGTCTATAGTTTGAGTTTGGGAATTTTTTTGAGTTGATTATAATTTCATTTTTGAAAAAAATTATTTTAGTTCAATGAATTGTGGCAGTACCATGAGCTGCTCTTGCAGCCTATTTTTTCTGTGTCTTTTTTTTAATTTTCATTTTATCTTTTGATTTTGTTTTCCTTGGCAATAGTCAAGTTTGTGTTTCCTTTGTGTATCCATCTGTCTTGTCATTATGTCTTGTAGTCCACTGTTATAGTGTTGTTCTGTGATTCTGTTCTCTGTTTGTAAAATGTTGTTTGGAATTCCTCCCCTTTCCCTCTTAATCATTCCCTGTCTTCTCTGCTTTTTAAAGGGATTCCACAAAGGGGCAATGGGTTTCTCATTGAAATTCTAAACCTAATCTTTGGGGATTTTTAGGTCCTGTCAATAGAAGGGAAGCATCCATTTGAAAATTTTACAAAAACCCTTGTTGATCTTATTTTGGATCAGTTAAACAAAACTAAAATTAAAATAATTTAATCTGAAAGCTACTTTTCTAAAGTATTTCTTCAAAGATGGACAACATTCTAGTTAGAGTTCTTCTGCAGACACAGAAGCAGATCTCCAGACAAGAGATGTTTCCAGAAAATGCAAGTAAGGTTATATGCCAACTATTGATGAGAGTAGTGCCTCTTTCAGCACTGGTAAGGAAAATATGAAAATACTGAAGAGCTATCCCATTTATCTATGTTGTATATTTTAATCTAAAATTCAAATTGTTCATTAAGACATTTATGAAAAAAATGACTTTTAATGCATTGTATTTGCCTCAAGCAAATTTTGGGATATTATACTTTTTTGACTTTGTTGAGCCAGATGAGTTTTTTTACTCATGGGAAAACCACAGAGCCCATAAATTAGCTTGGACCTGGATTGTTTTCTTCTCTGTCATCAAAGCAGCCCAATAAATTTAGTTCTGAGGATAGGATCTCTAATCTTGGTGATGGAAGCAGAAACAAAGGGCCTATTTAAATCATCATGTTTTTGGACTGAATTTATGAGCATGAAAGTTGAGAAAATCAGTTGGATGAATGTTATTGGGACAAAGGCATGTTATTGGGACAATTGTGATAGAACCATTCAGAAACTCTATTATGTTATCTTTACTGTAGGATCAATTTTGATATGACAAAGAAAATGCAAATAAAGGTCAGTGGAGGTTAGGGCTTAGGACTCTAACGCTGAAAACAGAAATAGAGGACTCAGAGAGGATCCAGAGGAATATGTCAAAATGATTTGTCATAGGTTTGAGAAGCGGTTCTTACCCTGCAAAATCTACCAGATTCAACCTAGAAGAGAAAAGGTTTTCATTTGAATGATAGTGATTAGTATTTTCTCTTTCCACTTTTCCAAAAGTGAAAGAGGAAAAGGGAAGACCAGTAAGAAATAGAACAAGAAACATGTTAGGCATGATCTTCTTAACTATAAGCATAGTACCAAGTTTTCTCAAGATAGGCTGAAATTAGAGAATAAACTTTTAAGGATCATGGTATTTAGAACTAAAAGGTCATATAATCTGATGTTAGTTAAATGAGAAGGTTAACTGCCCATAAATAATAAATAGCAGAGTATTTGAACTCAACACCTTTTATCTTCACATTCTTTTTACCTATTTTACAGTGCAATACTGCTTCTTACTCTCTTAGGATCAAGAGAATCAAGAGAAAGGATGAGAGGAACTAGATAAAAAAATCTCTTAGTTTTTGAATGTATCTTTTTTTTTTTCTTTCCACCTTATCCTCTTACCTCCTCTCATCTCTCTCTTTATATATTTTGGAGGATCTATTCTTTTTGTGGCATATATGTAGTGTTGCCTGTTTAATAAATTCCTGATATGAATAGGTTTTCAGAACTACAAGTTCTCCTCTCCTCTCTAGTGCCTCTGTGTCTATTCCTACTCTGCACCTCATCTGTAAAACCTTTTTTTTTTAACCTTTTTCTAGACAGCTTTGCTTTTTAGAGTCAGATCATACTCACCTCTTTCCCAATTGTTCTTTTGTGCTACCCAATTACTGGTGTTAAACATGTAGTATACATTTCCATGTAAAAAATAATTTGTTCATGTTAAATTCTTTGAAATTAATCTTTGATATTGGCTCTGATACATTAAAGTTTCTATTAAGTTTGAATTTGGTTGAAAGTACTAAAAATTTGTAAGTTCATTGAATGTCCATTTTTTTTCATTCAATATTATGAATAATTTTGTTAGATATGATATTTTTGGCTGCAGGCCTAGTTCTTTTGATTGCTAACATATATGATACCATGACCTGCGGTCTTTTATTGTAGCTGCTGATAAGTCCTGTACAATTCTAATTGTAGCTCTAGAATATTTAAATTGTTTCTTTATTCTTAAAAAATGTTCTCTTTGATTTGGGGGTTTAGAAATTTAGCAATGATATTCCTATGTATTTTTTACAAAGGATCTCTCTGAGGTTAGTATATTTTTTCCTATTTCTAATTTTTCTTTATGTTCTATCACACCAGAAAAAATTTTCTTGGATTATTTCTTGCATTATTGCATCAAGATTATTTTTTGGTCACAACTTTCAGATAGTCCAATTATTCTTATATTTTCTCTTCTTGATCTCTTCTCCAGTTCTGTTGTTTTTCTTATGTTTCATATTCTGTTCTAGTTTTTCATTCTTTATATTTTGTTTTGTTATTTATTGGTCAATTATACCTTCACTGGCTTCCTCTTGTGCAATTCTAATTTCAAAGAATTATTTTCTTCTTTAAGACTCTGTGTCTCCTTTTCTAATTGTTTAACTTTTTTCATAATCTTGTTTTTCTTTGATTTTTTTTTTTGTTGTTATTTTTCCTTAATCTCTCTCATTTGATTTTTAAAGTCTTTTTTGAGTTCTATAAATTATTTCTGGGCAGGGAGCCATTTAATATTGCTCTTTGGGAATAGAAGAAGCTTTTTTTACTTCACTGTTCTCCTCTGAAGATGAAACCCAATCTTCCCTACTCCCGTAACAAGTTTCTATGTTTGTATTCTTTCTTTTTTATCAGATCATTTTTTAAAATGATAAGTATTTGTGAAAGTCCCTCTAACTATGTTTCTAACTTCACTTCATTTTCCCTCTGACCTAGAAGCCCAAACCATCCTCCTGCAAGTCCTGGTAGCCATCAGTGTCCCTGACCCACTAATTCTAAACTCACTGGGTGTGCTGGTTCTTTCTCACCCTGTAGCACAGCTAAACCTGGTGTTCCTAATCAATAGAGGTTCCCTTAGTCTTGGCCTCAGATCTCTGCTTCCTCATACCATCAGGGAGGTGAAAGTTCCTGGGGTTGTCACAGGCTTCAGCCAAACCCAGCTAGCCCCAGAAGTATCCACTGGCTGTTTTTGTGGAACCAACCTAGAGATGTTTGCTCTTCACACAGGTTAATCTCTGGTTTAAATTCTTTCTTTGGGTTGCTGGAGAATCACAGTTCTGCCTCAAGTCTTCTTGGTGTTTCACCAGACTCTGTTCATTCTGAGGCAGAAATTTATTCTTTTTGTGCAGAAATTAACTGACCTAATCTACCATCTTTTCAGAATCTTCCCCCCGAATGTATCTTTCATGAAGCTTTTCATTTATGTGAGCATCCAAGAAGAAACATAGTCTGTAGACCTATCTTCTTTACTTTTATTTGCTATTTAGTAAAGTTCAATTTGTTAGAAATTGAATTGGAAAAAAAAAAAGAGAAAAAGACATTTCAATTTATTTTAAAGGTATTTAGTATTTTAAACTTATTAAGCTTACTACCTCTAAGTAGAGCACTAAATTATAGCAATATGCTGTGACACATTTAAAATCAGAAAGAATTCTCTCATCCTAGAGAAAATTGAATGAATCAATGATGTATGTTGATTACTATTTATAGTGCTGTGCTAAAAACCTGGTGATATAAAATCAAGCCCTCAAGGAGTTTACATTCTAAAAGGGGACACAGCAAATTTAAGGAATTAAAAGGAATGGTTTGTGTAGAGATAGAAGGGGACAAATAGCATGCTTTTCTTTAAAGCAATGTAAATCTTTATTTGATTATAGTTTATTTGATTGTGGCTCCCAGAACCAAAGTGTATGAATGTAGAATGCCTGATAAGGTAAGTTGGAGCTTGGGCCAGGCATTTGTGCTTTATTCAGTGATAAGTGATAAGAAGTCAATGATTCTCTAATAGTAGAAATTCAATATGGGATATTAATATGTTAGAAAAAATTACTCATAAATGGGTGAATGGCAAGATTTGAGGAATTCCAGATTTAGTCATGTTGAGTTTTCTGTATCAGCAAGCTATCCACTCAGATATGCAGCAAGATATTAGAAATATTAGATTACTGCTCCAATACTTAAGGACAGAAGGAAATCACTTGTATGGAAATAAACTGAAATGATAGAAATGTATTCTAAAGAAGAATACTAAAGGAATAAAAAAAATAGAGAAGATAAATATTCATAATCTTGTAGGAAACTCATATTTAAATTTATGAAGGTGAATGAAGACCCAGGAAAGGAAAGAAATATAACAGTGATTATCATTACCTTCACTTGTCTGGAAAGCCATGTAGATGAGATTTTCCCACTTTTCCAGGGTTCTTCAGTACCCTTAAGGAATTTGGGAAAGGAGATAGATTCTCTGTCATTGATCTAGCCCCCATCTATGGTGTTCTTTCCTCATCTCCCAATATAGGATTGGCTATCCTGAACTCTAGCTCCATTTAGCCACTAATAGAATAGCTTTTATAAATGACTTCTTTAACAGATACAAACTTACCCCTCAACTCATGAGGAACATAATCCCTTTTCTCATTGCACAAGAAGTGGAAGGGCTTAAACTCAATTTCTATAAAGCACAGTCCTAGTTTCAAGTATCAAGACTCAAGTCCCAAGCTTCTATAGGCATCTCTGCTAGCCTGGTGTCTTGTCTGTAATCTTAGCCCCAATGTTGTTCTGACTCAAACTCCTAGGTCTAGTAGGGGTCATTGTTAGCATTTTCAGAAGGACAAATAGCATAAAACAAAAATAAATGCCCCCTCCTCTCCATTTCTCAGCAAGGGGCTAAACAATAAGGGAAGGGAGGGGGAGAGGAAGTTCCTTTCTTCCTTATAAGTTCAGTTTCTGGGCCTAGTGTGAATGACTTTTGATCTTCACCTTCTGAACATAACAAAAAAGAGCAAAGCCAGAAAAAAAAAAAAATCAATCAACTAAGTTTCAATAGTTTCCAACTTTAAAGATGAATCCTGTTCCAGTTATGTAACCAATCAAAGAAAGCTTCACCCACATAGCAGGAGACAAGTTTATCTCCATATTAGGAGAATATGGGCATCCCCAAGCAAGTTCCTCCAGGCCTCTCCATGTTAAACAATTTTACCATGCTCCAAAGGCACGTACTATTACACAAGGAAGAAAGGAGGAAAAAAAAAAAAAAAAAAAAAACAACCTAAGACAGATGGAGCAAGCTATAGTTGGATTGAATATCATGAAGAAGGTGATGGCCAGCAGAGTTAGAAGTTGTTGTAGAAAGGTCAAGTAGAATGATAATCAGAGAGAAAATGTTTTTGGATTTTGTCATAAAGAGATCATGGTGATATAGAGACATATTTCTTTTTTTTTTCCTCCAGAATAACATTTTTATTTATTATGTTTTTTAAATAAAAGTTTTAATTTTCAAAATATATACAAAGATAGTTTTCAACATTCATCCTTGACAAACCTTCTGTTCCAATTTTTAATTCTTCCATTTCCCTAGTCCTCCCCTAAACAGCAAGTAATCCAATATATGTTAAACAGGTACAATTCTTCTATACATATATTTTTTAGGATTCTGTTTTTTAATCCACTCTTCTATTTGCTTCCATTTTTATGGGAGAGTTCACCCCATTCACGTTAACAGTTATGACTACCGTCCTATTTTCTCCCCTCTATATACTTTTGTTCTCTCTTTCCACCCTATCCTTAGTCCTATGTTTTTTACCCATACCACCCACTGCCTTATCTCCTATCACTCCTACCCCTTCTCTTACTAGTTTTTTTTAACCTACCCTGCCCACTATTTTATCTTCTATCAACCCTTCCCCACTTCTCTTACATTTTTCCTAATGTTTCTGCCCTTCCTTCTATCCTGTCCCTCCCTTTTATTTTCCTCTTTCTTCTCCTACTTTGTTTTATAGCATTAAATTAATTTCTATACCCAACTGAATGATTGTTATTCCAAGCTTCAGACAGTGCTCATCCTCCTCCCATTCCTCCCTCCATTATAATAGATCTTTTGAGCCTCTTGGTGTGAATTGTCCTCTTTTTCCAGTACAGACTTTTTCCCACTTCTTAATGCAGAGTTTCAATATTTCTAATATTTCAATAGAGTAGTAGAAACAAAGACTAAATGGCAAGGATCTGAAGAACACGTGATTGATGAGGAATTAGAGATATTAAATATAGATATTCTAGAAATTTGACAATGAAGGGAAGCTACTTCTAGGTCATATAATTAACAGCATTAACCTCTCTAAAAAAGGACAAAAGACAAAGCAATTCCAGACATGCCAACTGTCTAAGATAAATCAAATTTAACAAGGTCAAAATCTGAACAAATAAAGGCTAATCTCTAATTGCTAATACACTCACTCAACAACCCCTGTCTCACCTGCAACTATATTCCCAAAATGCAGCAAAAAGGTACACCAATTAAGGTACACCAATTAAATTACTAGCTTGCAATAGAGTGATCCCATCCTATCCCAACAAAACTGAATAGGGGAAATCTTGATCTGGCTGGTCCTGCATCCACAATGAGAGAAGTGCTGCAGGATGTCAGTATATGTGGCAAATGGCCAGTATGTAATTGGGGCCATTTTTCTCCTTCAATAAATTGTTTGAGACTTAGAGACATAGTCCGGTTAAATTTGAATTCCCGGATTATGGAGAAAGTTTAGACTGTTTTGCATTCCAGACCCCAGCAGCCATTCAAGTGGAAAGAGTCAGAAAATGAGTGATAAAAGAAAATAAAGGGGGGAGACGAGATGAAAATTATCAAAAATCTCAAGAGAACAATGAAGTGTTGAAGAGTTATATAATGATACCTTGTGTGGATAGCAGAGTATGAAAGCAGGTATTATATTTTAATGGCATGGGAATACCTGTATATCTTTTTTATCCTGAGAGGAATGAGTCAGCAGAGAAGCTGTAAATTCATGATGAAATTTGTAAGGAAAGAATTGAGGGTACAAAATAAGCATTTATACTTGACAAGGAAATCTCTTCTAAGACCTTAGAACATTGAGATATTGACAGGAGTATAGGAAAAATGATCTTACTCTTCCAGTGTAGTTGCTGAGGTCATCTGATTAGAATGAAAGAGAGAACACAGTCTTGGGAATCTTATAAGGAGTAAGGTTTAATATTGCTATCCTGACAAATCTTACAGGGAGCTAAGATGTGACAAATAAAAGTATTGCTATGGAATTTAGGTTTTGGAAGATGTTTTACGAGTGATGTTGAGGAATAAGTACACTGTAATTTTTAGTCAGACAACATATAGTTCCTATAAAGTAATAAAATCATTTCCTAAGTGTTAAGGAAAAATATCAAAATATGCATAAAGCTAGAAAAGAAGAAAAATAAGAAAATAATATAGTGTCCAAATAAAACAAGTCAATCCTTAGATAGTTAAATTATTGGTAATGGAAAATTAGTAACTGAAGAAAGGATATAAATGTAGACATTAACAAGTTGAAATCAACTGCTATAACAAAGAATCAATGAACTCTAAAATATGAATTTAGATTTGACCCACACTAAGCTTTATAAAAGTTGTACCAAGTGGATTAAGGCTCATACTAATATTATCATTTTGATTTGACAGTGGAGTAGACAGTATTATTAACATTTAACATGTAAATGCCATAAAACTATTTCAGTTTCTTCATAGGCATCTTTACCTTAACTAATACTTTATCATCAAATGTTTCATGTTCTTGGGACAGCTAGGTGGTGCAGTGGATAGAGCACCAGCCTTCAATTCAGGAGGATCAGAGTTCAAATCTCACCTCAGACACTTAACACTTCCTAGCTGGGCAAGTCACCCAGTCTCAGAAAAGAAAAAAACAAAATGTTTCATGTTCTTCATCAAGCAGAAATAGAATAAGTGAAACTGTTAAGCTTTGAATAGATATATACTTCAACCCAATTTTTAATCCTTATTATATTTTTTAATGAGCAATCATTTATATAGTAACATTTTCAACATAGTGAACTATGTTTAGTTAGATTACTTTGTTGCATGTTAACCAATTATTTATTGAAGTCTATTTATCCTTTTTCTTTCAATATTCCCAAATACACTAATCTGGCACAAAATGGCTGCTATCTATGTTGTATAATCACTTTGCCACAGTATATCTCAATAGTTTGTGATATAGATTTAGAAACTTTGGGAAGGGAAGTATTGCATAAAACCCAACCCTGTTTTTTCAAATTGGTACATAAGCATAGTAGCCAAAAAAGAGTTATGAAAATTTAGAATCATCCTTCCGATTTATTTCATATAAAAATTAGTTACATTTAGAGATAACTTTCTGGAATTGCCCTCTTAGTTTAGAAAAATACTTTTCTCCTATACATTTTAAAATACAGGTAATTCTAGGTGTAGACATTTCCTCCATTCCTCCAGTGATGCAGACCAACAAATCATCTTCAATTTATAGTGTTAGAGAGTCATTTGGGATAAAAAAAAAAAAAAAAAAATAGATTAAATCATTTGATTTTAATCACTCAGTGTGTTTTAAAGACAAGACTTGACCTTAGGTTTTCCCAATTTTAAAGTCCTTCTTTATTCATTTTGCCATGTAAACTATATTTGTAAGACAGACAATAGGGCTGGGCATCACTTGAACCTAATTTTAAGCAATGACTATACCACCTATACCACACTTTTCATCTCACCATATGTAGAATGGCTAAAAAAAAAGTCCATTTTTTTTCCAGAGGAGTCAAAAAGGAGCATTCACTGACATAGATTTAGAACTGGATGGGAACATATGAGAGGTTTTGACTTTAAACCCTCAGTTGAAAAATGAGGAAACTAAGGCACTGAGAATCAAAATTACTTTCTCCAGGTCATATAGGATATAAGTAGCATAGAAGGTATTTAAACCTGACTATAGGACTACATTGGGTTGCCTCTGCCATGCACATCATTAATGCTCACTAAATATTAAAATGAGTGATTTAGTTAATGGACTTTCCTTAAGATTATATTTAGAGCTGTAGGAAACCTTTGATGCCATCTAGTCAAACTGTGTTATTTTATAGATGAAGCTCAGGGAAATTGAATGACTTTCTCAAAGTTACATAGGTAGTAACAGAAGCTATTTAGACTAAAGTCTCCAATGGAAATCCAATGCTCTTTTCTAGACAGTCTGTGTTATGTACATAATAGTTGCTCACTAAATACAAAAATGTGTCTCCTACCTAATATGGTTTACAAAACTTTGTATTTAACGCAAAGGATTAATAAAATTAGAATACTATTAAGCTATCATTTTCTAGAAAACTATGGTTACAACTACTTAGGATAGTTTCCTGTGGAGTAGCATGGTCCTGGGCTTGGGAGGTATACCAAATACTTAGCAATGCTTAGAAGACCTTAATGAGATCAATGGATATTATGTAGGTGACACTAATTTATTACTCAGAATTTTTGCTCAACATCTGCAATTATAGAACAGCCTCTTATTAATGTTAGGATTTTAAGAATAGAGGTTGTTCATATCTTCTTTAGGAAAAGAAAATATATTTCCTTAATTTCAAGAATAATCATCTTTCTTATAACTTGATGGGAAAAGATCACCAGCAACTAGGTCACAAAACAACAAATGAAAATATATCTGAAAAGAAATGTAGATTTGCTTCATGTCTCAGTCTCTTTCTGACACCTATTTATTGATGGGATTTCTTGTGGTGCCTGAAAATCAAGGATTTCCCCCCTCCTACTCTCATAAGTCATATATAAAAAATATGAAGTTTTTCTTAATCACTGAAGTTTGCTAAGCAGGAAACCCCAAAAGTTCACTGAATTCATGAATAAGATTCACATCTATATGTGCCTTTTCTTATTTTTTTTTTACTTTAATTAGAAAGAAAAGAACATGAAGAGCTCAAGCATTTCTAAAATTAGACATATCACATATGCTGATCTCTTGAACTCATTTCTGTCTCAAATCTTTTGAAAAGCAGAATTCTCTTCCAAGAAGCATTACTCAGTAGTATCCTATAACTCAATTATGCTAACTTTCAATCTCTACACCCAGTGAATTCTGATTGAATTAGGAATTTACGTACATTATAGATGATTTACCATTTCCATTTCCCCCCATCATCCCCATGAAAATATATTTCCTTATGTCTCTACATAGAATTTATATGAAATGATACTGAGAATTACAAGAGATGATGTCTAGACTCATTTTTATGCTTGTATCTTTCCAATTCTTTCAAAATACATGGTACAGTTATTAGGATTAACTTAATTCCTGTTACATTATGAACAGTGTCATCCTGTCCCTACCCATAGGTATGACTTTCTCTAAGAGGATAGGGTAGTTCTTTTTTCTTTTCTTTTTGCAAATTCATCTGCTAAATTTTCAGTTATAGGTTGCACCCTCCTTGGCTTTTCAGATCACTTTTGTAATGGTTTCCTTGAACTCCAGCCCACATGCTGTGTCACAGCCCAGTAATTCTTCCCTAAATCTTGGCTGTACATTGTTGAGCTGACAAATGTCTAAATGACTAAGATATGATATTTGCAACCTGCTGAGAGAATCTTCTTTCCCTGTAGTCTTTGATTTGTTGCTTCACAAGGTATGTGGGAGAAAAAGGAAAAAAATGTTCAGTGACATAGTCAGTGAATGGGAAGAGTAAAATCAAGGAGGCATCACATTTAAAAGAGCATTTTGCATTCCAAGCAAAAGCATTTATATCTTAGTCTTTTGAATGTCTAGGATAACTGATTATATAATGGGAAATAGGAAAGAGTGATCTTGTTTCCTGAGGTGAATAATGTGTTTCAGCACCTAGCTGCAGATTACAGGAGAGCATCACTTATAAAAATTCTTGTCAAGACTATACTAGTTTTTTTTTTTTTTTGATATGAAAATGCAAATGAATTTTCTTTTAGAGAAGGGGTGCTATCTTGTCCTTATAGCATCTTGAATATTAGAAACCCAAAGAGGGATATGCAGAAGGGTCCCTACAATGTCTGGCAAACTAGCTATTAAGTCAAACCTGATATATCACTCCCACTGGGGCTTGTGGAGAAAGCAAAGACTTCCTCTATTAGCAAGATACTCATGCTGTGGAATTCAGCCTGGATCTGTAAGGTTCTGAACTACAGGTCAAAAAACAAAACAGTGAGACACTATGGGAGGAAAAGAAATATAATGTCATTAAAGAAGTGCTATTGTACTGATTAACTTTTCAAATTAACCTACTTTCTAAGTTGTATAATTAATAAATCACTGAGCACATAGGAACTTTTATTTGGAGACAGACTAATGATTCATTTAGTCTGGTTTTCTATCCCTTGCTGGGACCAAAGGTGGATATTGTAGAGAATAAAGAAACTTTTCTTATAACTTGTAATACATATGGTACTTTGCTAGAAGGAATAAAATCCTTTAAAATTCTTCATTAGTTATTTCGTTTCCCATTTTATACCATAGTAAATTTTGCAAAGTGCTTTACATATTTTGAATTGGAGGCTTTCAGTAAACCAGAGTACTATGGAGGTTTATAATATCTATTTTCTAGGTAAAGAAACTTAATATCAGAAGTATTAGGGAAATTATGCAGGGACATATAGATATACTGGTAAGAGTTCATCACCAATAGCCTTGACTTTAAACCCAATATTCTGCCAACTGTGCCATGCTGGCTAAAGTTTGAGAAAATGTCTTCTGTAAATTTTCCAACAAATATATTCTCTGATGACATTAATTGTAGAAAACAATAATTTTGTCTTCCAATAATTATGAAGAACCTTGCTTATTATGTGCACATCTGAAGTCTTGACCCAGCTGAACTCTTCTTAGAGCTTACAGGTGTTCCTGTAAATAATCCTTTGCATTCTATTGCATTCTTTGGGAGGAAGCATTCCCATAATATTAGGTTTAGAAGGCCCTTTACAGATTATTTAGTCCAATTCCCTTTGCCAAAAGTCATATAGCTAGTTGGTGGCAGAACAATAAATAAAGCTATTCCAGTTTCCTCATGATACCATGAAAAAGGTGATATGGAAAATAAATTTTGCCAGAAGGAAAAATCCAGTGACCTCACTGTAACTGTGTCATAAAAAAATTAAAATGATTGAGTGAATAATAAAAAGAAATGAATATTGTTTCTATGCATTAATATTTTTGACTAGTGAAGAAACAAAATCATCAGTCCACATAGAGATTAAATTTATTTTTATATTATTCTTATAATTCAGTGATCATAAAGGAAAACAGGAAATAAAATATGATTCAAAGTAAACTATCACGATTCGTGTGATAGGGGAAATTACCCCAAAAGTACATATCCTGTTTTGAATTGATCACTGGTATGCTATTCCCAAATTGAGAAGGGCATAATTTTAGCAAAACGCGCGTGTGTGTGTGTGTGTGTGTGTGTGTGTGTGTGTGTGTGTGTATGTGAGAGAGAGAGAGAGAGAGAGAGAGAGAGAGAGAGAGAGAGAGAGAGAGAGAGAGAGAGAGGGAGAACAGAGATATACAGAGAGCCAGAGACAGATGTAGGGGCAGGGAGAGACAGACCAACTGATAGACTGTGGTAACTCTCTATGGTGCCCTATAGATACCTAGGGAAATTTCTAATCCAATCCCCTCAGGCTAAGGAAGGTTACTAATTTCTTCCTTTGTTCCTTTCTGCATAGTAACCTCTCTAATACTAAACTGTTTGCTTTCATATAGTTCAAATTGGTGATATCTGGGATTAATTTAACTCTAACCAACAATAGTTTAATATTGTTACAAATGATGTGATTTGGTTCCTAAACGCTCGCGCGTGCACACACACACACACACACACACACACACACACACACACACACATATATCTATTTACCTATTTACCTATCTAAAGATTAAAAGTAGGAAATATAGTACATGAAAGAATATTATCAAAAATGGAAAGGAAGGCTATTTAGAAACAATGAATGCTATCAGAATAGTTGAATGGGTTTACAAATAAAAATGAATTAAAATCAAAATTGGCATCATCTAAAGAAAATATGGGAGAGTCACTTGAGAATAAAGAATATGCTTTCAGAGCAAAATAATTTTTTTTGGCTGGTGGGGGGGAGGAAAAGTCATCTTGAAGAACAGAATTACTATATAAATATCTTAGAACATGTCATGCCAAGGGAAGAGTTGGTAATATGATTCCTTAGCTAAAGATTAATGTGCTCTACATATTTATAATGAAAAAAAAAAAACTGAACAAGTGTTTGTAGCTTTTCCTTTTAAAACCAAGATTTTGTTTAATACTTCTATTTGATAGTGCAATTAGTTGTATCTAATTATGAACAAAGTTTTATGGGGACTTATTTGAAAATTACTCTCAGACCCTATTGTGATTTTTTTTTCCCCAGTAGAAGTAAAAAAGAAGACTTGAAAGGTAGGAATCTAGAAAGATAAAGTTGCTAATATAAGGAGAAAAAAGACTGAATTAGACATCAGGAGACATGAGTTTAAGATGTCTATTGCAAATTATCTCCTAGGCATTTTTAATTATGTAAATCAAAGGTTCTGACTCTAATATTCACTGATAGTACAGAAATATTTTTGGGTGGGTGGGGAGATCTTCTGGGCTAATAATCTATAAAAAGAGTAAATTCCCTCTTTCTATTAGGCTTGGATCAAGGCCAAAATATGAGGCTATTGAAGGAAAGGTGCTAAAGGAATACAAGAATGATGATGGTAATAAATATGTAGGGTTCTGTATAGCTGCACACGCGACAGTTGCCTAAGGTCACTCCTGTCCACTGACTAACAAATGGTCCATGAATATACCAGGTGGCCATATGGCAGCACTGGGCATGAGGTGTTCCTGTAAATGACCCATTACCAGAAGTTTTAAAATTCTACTTGGAAACCAAGAACACAGATGGAAAGTGAAGTGGCCTTCAGCAAACACATGGGAATGTGATTGATTCTGTAACCCAGCTTTTGGGTGCCATGTACATTCTCAATGCCTGACCACCTCTCGTTAGTACATCTGCTTGTTAGATATAATAAATAGAAGAGGAGATGCTTTTTGAAATGAGTAATTAAAAACTCTGTATTCCTCTCCCTTGTCTCGCTCTTCCACTTTCCTCTTTCCCTTGATAGGATGTCCAGAAAATTAAGGCAGCTGTGGATTAATTGATACTCTCTTCCATGTAGGAAACATCTGTCACTGATGCTACAAAGATTGTATTAACGAATTAAAACATTTGATTACCTTTAATGCAAAAGAATGAGGCAGTCTCTTCTATCATTTGGTGTATATTTTTTCATATGATGCTGATAACTACAATCCAACCCTGAAGCTGTATGGTCTTCTCAGCAGATGTTGTTTTCTATATCTATCGCTTTTCCCATGTGGGAAAAAAATCACATACAACAAAAGCAATTTTGGAGAATGAGAAAAAAAGGTCCCCATCACTAATATATTTTTAGAAACAGCTGGTAAAGACAAATGGTGCAAATGTGATGCCTGGAGCCTATCTATCCTAACAACAGAGCAGTTCAAAGATTTTCTTTTTAAAAAGCTACTTCTAAATATCAGCTTTAGTTGTAAAATCTTTCTCCCTAACACATAAAAAATGAGAAAGCTCAATGAGACATTTAGTTTTCAGGTCTGGCAAAGTTTCTATATATTCTATAACTTTCAGTCTATTTCTTGCTATAGTGTGAGACCAAATATGTTGTTTTGCCCATCAAATTGTTATACTGTAGCCATTGTCAAGCATCACATTTTTATATTTCTGAGTTTAGAATTGATTTTCCTCTCATTTTTCTCTTCTAAAAATGGGCTTGTTTTACAGTTTAACCATATGTCTTTATATTTGTTCTTCAAAGAATACCCGGTGCTCATCCTTTTTAAGACACTGTTGATACCTATGCATGTTAACAGCAGGGGGTGGGAGGGTTGTTTGCTTTTTTATTTTAGAAAGGCATTGTACTAATGATGTTACCTATTGGATGAAGTAGAGACACATAGAAACATCTTTGGGCATCACAAATCTAGTTATCCTCCTCAAGGCAGAATGATTAAGGATCCCATGTGCCAACAATGTATCTCATCTTCTGAAGTTCTCTATTGATAACATTACTTGTCTCTTGACTTATTTTATATAATTGTAGCACTACTATTGAACTTTTGCACAATATCAGCCCAAAAGAGGCTTTTGATAATTTGTTATTCCTGAATATAATTCAGAAATTTCACATTTTAATTTGCTTATGAATTTTCTTCATAACCAATATTACCTAAGGAGAAACCTTGCTGTGATTTGATAGGAATATGAAACCAACACATATCAGCTGATATTCAACGGGACCCTCTGCCCCTCTTGAACTTCCCTAGCTGTGTTTCATGAGATCTGACTTAACAATTTTTTATGTATCATTCAGATTAGATAACAGAATATAAGAATGCAATCATTAGAGAAAGGATTTGAACATATATCTTCTGACTCCAATCTTAGTATTCTAAGTACTACACCATAGTATCTCATTAATTAACAAAGAATGATATTATCATGCCAAATGAATGTATGAATGTAGGCATAGTTCTTAAAAACTCTTACAAACTGTCTTGTTTCCTATTCAGACATTCTAATTAAGGGTATGGTGGGATTTTACAACTTTCTTTGAAGAATGATTTTTATCACTGTGAAGATATTGTTTGTTGATTCCTTTTCTAGGGTGATGATTTTTTTAATTCCAAAAAACAGTTTCTAATAACAAGAAAAAAATTCAGCCTTGGACTCAATCATCAAATTATTTGTTAAGCTTTTTTTAAAGCTAAACTGACATAAATTTCAGTGTTTATGCAATTTTTCTGTACACAGGTAGGTAAGAAGCTCAGAGGGGATGGAGAATTAATCCAAGGTTGTTTAGTCCAGGTTTATTATTTTTTATTTATTTTTATTAGATTTATTATTAGGAAAGTTTGAAAATATAGGGAACTATCATTCTTTTGGTCACTTAATAACTTTTATGAGAAATAAATTTGAAAATTCTTCAGGGGCAGCTAGGTGGCCCTAGTCGATAGAGCACCAGCCCTGAATTCAGGAGGACCAGAGTTCAAATCTGGTCTCAGACACTTAACACTTCCTAGCTGTGTGACACTGGGCAAGTCACTTAACCCCAATTGCCTCAGCAAAAATAAAGCAAAACAACAACATCAAAAAAAAAAAAAAAGAAAAAAAGAAAGAAAGAAAGAAAGAAAGAAAGAAAGAAAGAAAGAAAGAAAGAAAGAAAGAAAAGAAAATTCTGCAGTCTCAGAATGTTTGATGAAGATAAAGCTAGAGCCAAACAAGATGATATCAAATCTGATGTAGTTTTGCTATTTAATTTCAAACCTGAGAGAAAATTTATTTTCTCTTTTTACCAACACAATTCTTTATAAGTAAATAATTCAGAGTATTATTTATTCTTCTGTAGAATGATTTTCAGATTGACTAATAACTGTAAATGAGGGATCCCAATCCCATAATTCTTTATTTCCTACCCAACTTTGAAAAAATTGCATTTGTACTTGATAGTCTGACTCAGGATTAAGAAAGGCACTTTGAATCAAGAATCAATTACTAATTACAAGGAAATGCATTTTCACAAAAATGAAAAAAGAAGAAATTTAATAAGAAATCATTTCCAGATTGCCTACTTCTACAACAGGAGTTTTCTAATTCATGTTTTGGATAGGTAACAAGATCCCAGGGCAAGGGGCAGGATAGAAACCTCTTCCTTTCATGAAGAAAGATGCAGAGATGAATGACAGGGTCTCTTCTCTACTACCTTTGTGTGACTTACCCATATCTGCCACCACCTCTTTTAAAAATACACATAGAAAAAAAAAAAATTCAACCTTCCACCACTTCCCATAATATTTTATATGGCTATTTCTGGTTACCATTCTGATATGTTAAATGGAATTTTGTGGTTTATGGAGGTAAGACAGCTACCATTCAAGTCATGATAGCATTCAGAATTGGCTATAAATTATTTTATTGGCCATGGAGCAATATGTGTGTTTATATCTGTATCAATATCTATAGATACACACACATATACATACATACTACAAAAGCTTTCCTATAACCAGAATATATGTGTATAATAAGTATGTATATATGTATGTGTGTGTAAATTTATTTATATCTTTATGGATGTTAAAGGAAAGCAGTCTTCCCTGAAATTTTCTCTCTTGAGAAAGATTGCTGTCAAGTGTCTTTTCAGTGCAATGAGCAAAGTTGTGGTAATGGCATCATTTAAATACCCCAGCCTTCCTAGGCTGCTGGGTCCAATGACTTTTTTTTTTTTTTTTTTTTTTTTTTTTTTATTAAGGTGCCTATCATCAGTCCTGCTTACTGTATTTCATTACAATGCATTGCTTCAGTCAACATGTCCTGAATGACGGAGATATGCCTGGAGGCTTCAAATTCAGGCATTTTCTTCCAAGCAGGGCTTATTTATCTGTCCCACACACTTGGAGCATTTGAAAGGCTAGTGATGAGGTCCATTCATGCTGGAAGAATTTGTTGGACATCATGGCTGCTTCTTTCATAATAGGCTGGCATGGAAGGATGGAGAGGGCATTGTTGTCACACAAATGACTGTCAATGAGGCTCACTCTGGTATGACTTGCCAAGGGAAGTGCCATCATTATAGAATGAATGAAGTACATTAGGAAAAATTTCTTTTCCTGAGTCTGACTTCTGCTGAAAGATTGTAAAGCTATTTATTAACTCACAGAGAAAAAGTTTTGGAATCTGAAGGAGTATAATTTATTTCTGAAAAAAGGACATCTGGTATATATTCTTTATTAAGAGATCTCAAAGTCCCTGTGAACTAAGTTGGATAATGTTTTAAGAAATTTATTTTGGAAGAAGTAGCATGAGGTAGTGGAAAAATGATGGATCCATTTTCAGATGTCCTTTGTTCAAATCTCAACTCTCTTGTCACTTATTACATTTGCTCAAGTTCCTTAAACTGTCTGGGCCTCAGTTCCCTCAATTATAAAATGAGGATGTTGAACTAAGTAGTCTCTTCAGCTGTAGTTCAGGGCAGGGAGTTAGGTTTCCTTTCCCTTAGGAGCTAATTTATATAACCTTTCTTGAAATTATACAGAGGAAATAAAAGAGCTTTCTATTGTTTTTAGGGAAAATAGCATGTTACAATGGAAAAAACAAATCTGGAGCAAGGTGATGTATATTCAAATTTTATTTTATATATATATATATATATATATATATACAGAGAGAGAGAGAGAGAGAGAGAGAGAGAGAGAGAGAGAGAGAGAGAGATATCTTTGGTAGTTACTTTCATTATATAATATTCTATCTACTAACTTCTAAGTTTCCTGAGAACAAGTATTATATTTTTTTGGTCTTGTATCACCTAGAACAATCTTTCACCTAGAAGATACTTAGTATAAATGTAGACCAAAGCAAAGTAATCTCTCAGAGATCAACATGGGATTATTGCCTTTTATTTTCCTCTGTCATCACAAGCTGTCTCATCCTTGAAAACTTTAGTTCAACAACTCTTCCAGATACTGGAATGGGAGATAGGAACAAAAGCTATTATTTCATTCACATAGAGAGCTACCTTGTGAAGGAACTCCCCCTAACAAACAAGTTGGCAATAGACAGTAAATTTATATTTTGTCTTAGAGAATGACCAAGAATACTGGGATGTTAAATGACTTCTGTAATGTAAAATATAAATAAGTTGTGTCCACGTGGGACTTGAACCCTAATCTTCTAGGCTTTAAGGCTAGTTCTCTTTCTTCTACACCAAGCTATCCTAGCACCAGAAACATAGGTGAAATGCTTCTTACTCTCAAGATTACCATTAAATGGAGGGAACATCCCTGAAATGTTTAAATTACCTATATAAGCTTTCTCTCAAATATATTTTGATATATAGCTTTCTAGTACTCATCTTTTATATTTAGTCCCTTTATGCTTCTCCATCATTTTTCTTTCCTTTATAGTAGGAATATAAAAGACAGAATGAGCACATCTTTTTGTGTATTTAAGTTATCTAGGTGGAATATGAAAAACACCTCAAACATTCTTGTCAATGTATTTGAGAAAAAAGTGTTGATCTGTTATTGTGATAAAGTGCCTCAGGTACAAGGACCATTCCTGCATGAAGCATCAAACAGAGATACTGAAGTTTGTAATAGTCATTCCTATGAATCTGACCCTAGATATGGGCTGTTGCTATACCTATGAAAAAGAAAAGGAAATCTCAAAACTTCAGTTTATTGATATGATAAAAGATATGCCTAAGGTCACCAAGGTCATAAGTGTCGGAGACAGTAGTCAAACCCAGATCCTCTGACTGCAAAATTAGGAGTCTTTCCATTGTATGACCCTGAAAGTTAATGCTCTGCTTTTCCCCAAGCCATACAGCTAAGTTGCAGAGTCAGATTTTGAACCAAAGTCTATTAATTTTAAATCAAATTTGTTTCACCTACACCAGATTGCCCAGGGATTTGCAAAGGTAAATGGTCCTTAAAATGGATGGAGATAATTAAAGAAGTCCAGAAAAAAGAAAAATGAGAACATTTCCAGATTTCATTCAACAAACATATATTAATGACTTTTTAAATCAGAGGCTCGCTTGAAGCTTTAAGGCTACATTTATTTTTTCATATTGAATTAAAGCCTTTTTTTCTTTGTTTCAACAAAGAGTAACTACAGTTGAAACCTACATATTCTTTAGCACTTAGTCAATGTTGCATCTGTGATGAAGAGGTCTACTTTAGAAAAGGGTTTATTTTAGAAAATCAATGATAAAACAACTCTACTCTGATACCAAAGTATCAGAAATTTTTGAAATATATGATATATACTCGGTGTCCTCAATAAGATTACTATTTAGCATGGTGATGATATATGTAATGTAAGTTTAACATATTACAAACATTGATAAGAAAGTTGGAATTTTGAGAGAGAATTTTAATAATGGTAGGGCCTTCTCATTGTGATCATCTCAAATTTATCCTTTATTGTTTGTACATTAGAATCGGGAGCTCCTCAGAGGAAAGGATTGTTTTTGCCTTTGTGTCCTCAGCATTTTGCATAGTGCCTGACACATAGTAAGAGCTTAATAAATGGTTCTTAACTTATTAAAGACTTCTATAAAATATAAACAATTATTACATCCTGTTTAAAGTATAAAGCAAACAGATTTTACCAGAATTGTCTTACTCTTCCTTACTCTTCCTAGGCTTCCTTACTCTTCCTCAAAAACTATTCAGTTTGTTTGCTTGTTATATTATTTTTGTTGCTTTCTGGGATGCCTAGACAGTCCTAGCCATGATCCTGAGGTATGACGTACCCAGAAGGTACTCTCAAAATGCTCTAGATTTTAAGTCAGAAAACTTGGATTTAAAAATCCAGTGTGACACAGGAAAAGTGATTTAACCTTGCTGAGCCTTCATTTTCCTTATCTGTAGCATCAGGGGATTTTAATGAATGACCTCTAAAGTCCCTTCTAATTTTAAATGTTTTGAGCTTATAAATGTCCCTCCATACCTCTTAGGGATCCTATGACAAACTTATTTCAGCATATTACCATTAATGTGATCTATGGGAATATAATGGGCAATAAATCTTTGTAGTGCTAAGGGAAGAAGGCCTGCTAACAGCCCTCAATGATTCCAATTCATATGCCTTAGCAATTCATGAAAAACCAAGAGGCAGAAGTTTTCTATGATACTGAGATGTCAATGATTTGTTATATAAAAGATGGCTTTCCAAGTTGAGCTACTGATGCCTAGAAGATGAGACTGTTTATAGGAGTAGATACATACATGGGTCAGTTTTAGAAAGACATGAAATGAAGACTTTCTCTGTGTACTTGTTAACCACTTGAGACTAAAAACAGATAATTTGACTACTGGCAAAATTCCATAGTAGCAGCTAACAGAAGGCCTTGGAAAGCTGCCAATGGTGGCCAGATTGTATTAAACACCTAAATGACTGTTTAAGATTAGTTTTTGGCTAAAGAACTAAATATAAGTGGAAAACCTGCCTTCCAGTTTCCTATTCTTCTTGCTATTCACTAAGTGTGAGTTCTGCATGCCTTGATTACATCCCCAAAGATTACCAAAATGAAGACTGATATCTCTAGAGGTTACCATCCTTCTGTATTGCAGTCTTCTTTAATTAGTAGGGTTATAACTCTGCTTGACCCAAAAGCCAAGCCCTAAAAAGGCTGGAGAGAGCATTAGAGTATATAATTTTACTATTTAGTGACATGCAAAAGTGCATTGAACTGGGAATTAGGAAAGATTCCAAAATCTGAAAGGATTTCAAGTTTTTTGCCCCAGTTTAAAGCCATATACAAGTAATCAATAACATACAGTAAATACATTTTATGTTTAAAATATTTTTCTAATTTTAGGTTTAGGAAATTAGTCTACAGAAACAGTAGAAAAATATCATCTTTGAAGAAACTGACAATTCAGTGCCTTGTATGTAGATAAAGGAAATTACAGTCTATGCTACTAATGGACTTTTCTATTAGAATACAGCCATAGCATATCTTGTCTAATAGAAGCAAGGCTGAAATGATAAGTTGTTTGCTTCACATTAATTAAATCCAGCTTTATAAAATTTGCACCTTAGTTCATATTCATTCATTCATTCAACTAGCATTGATAAATACAAAGCATAGCACTATTTGCCTGCATGATATGAAAATAAACTACATTTTATTTTCATGAAAATAGTTTTAAAACTGAACTGGCAATAATAGCCTTCTGTATTAACTCAGACAACTTTAAATAACTCAGACAACTTTAAATAACAATAAACATAATGAAGGACTAATGAACCAAACAGAAGAATTGTATAGTGGAAAGAGTTCTGGTTTTTGAGTCAGAAGATCTCAGTTCAAATCATAACTTTGATACTTCTGTCTATGTGATCTTGGGGAAATTAGTTAATGTCTCCAGGTTTCAATTTTCTTTTCGCAAAATAAGGAGATTGGACTAAATAGCATCTACAAATGGATTCTGATGGACAATTCGGGCTTTGTGATATTGAACAAATTCATTAACTTTTTTAGGTTCCTCTTCTATGAAATAAGGGGATAAGTGTAGATGAACTCTGTGAATGAACATCCATGCCTATATAGACTAGTTTTCTAATTTGAGATTAACCATAGGCTAAGGGAAGATAGGATGTTTCAATATAAATGTGTCAGCCATTCTTACAAAAAATAAGAGATGAAGGCTTTCCTTTTGTATCTGGTATTTTTTTCCCCAAAGACTTTCCTTGTGATTTTGTTTTGTTTCAATTGTATGCAACTCTTCATTACTCAATTTGGGGTTTTCTTGGCAGATATAACAAATGATAATATATAATATTATAATGTAATCAAACATTAACTAATTTCCCCAAGATCACATAGATAGAAGTATCAAAGTTATAATTTGAACTGAAATCCTTTGACTCAATAATAACAAATTATATAACAAAGAAATGTTTTGCCATTTCCTTCTCTGGTTCATTTTACAGATGAGGAAATTGAGACCAGGGTCACATAATTAGGAGTATCTGAGACTATGTTTGAATTCATGAAGATGAGTCTTCCAAATTCCAAGTCTTTATCCATGGCACCATCTAGTTGCTCTAACTACATTGAAATTTATTTTATTTTATTTTATTTTTTGCTAGTTTCCAGTAAATCAGAGAAGTTTAAAAGCCATCTAAACGGTATTTATAAATTTCTCTAGCTATGATTAATCCCTTAATCTTGTCAGTTTGCTATAGAAATTTGGTACAACTTGATATATTCCAGATTCTCTGAAATGAAACATTATCCAGATCTGCAGAAGCTCCCTTTTTAGGTCTTTGTTATCTTTAGGATGTCCATAGAAACTGAGAAAAACCCTTAGCACATTAGTGCTTCACATTGGCAAATTTATAAGATGATACTGATGAGTCACACTTCTCTAACAGAGGTACTAATTACCTCTCTTCTGGACTTGCAATAATCTCCTAATTGGTCTCTCCACTAGTATATATAGGCATGGATATTCATTCACAGAGTTCATCTACACTTATCCCCTTATTTCATAGAAGAGGAACCTAAAAAAGTTAATGAATTTGTTCAATATCACAAAGCCCGAATTGTCCATCAGAATCCATTTGTAGATGCTATTTAGTCCAATCTCCTTATTTTGCAGAAAAGAAAATTTTCCTTAGCCATCCTTCAAACTGCTACCAGATTAATCTCCTCCCTCATTTAAAAACTTTATCCACATCACTCCCTGTTTAAAATCCTTTCCATTGTCTATTAAACAAAATACAAATTCCTGAATTTGATCCTCAGAGTCTTTTATGCCCTGACTCCCAATGAGTGAATGAGAGGAAAAAAATATATATATATTAAGTACTCAATATGCCAAGAATTATGCTAAAGCATTAAAAATTAAAATAGAAAAACTAAACTAAATCAAGTAGACCCTGATCTCAAGTTACTTGAATGTGGAGAAATAATACTTGTTGGAAAAAGTGTCTATATGATTGATGGAGCTTAAAAATCTTAGAGGTCAGCAGAAAAGCCGAGACAAGGCCTTGAGATGCTTGGGTTACATGAGTAGGTCCACTGGTGGTGGCAAGAAGAGAATGTTATGGCTGAATGTCCCAGCATCCCCCATCTCACCAGAAGAAATATGATAATAAACATTATATAACATTCTAATGTTTACATTATATGATTTCATTTTATCCCTACAATAACCATGAGAGGTAGATATTGTTATAATTTTCACTACATAATTGTGGCAAATGGGGTAGATAAAAGTTAGGCAACCTGCCCAGAATCACAAAAATATTGCCTGAGGCAAGATTTGAACTCAGGTTTTCCAGACTCCAGGTATAGCAGTCTATTCACTACATCACTTATAATTGATAACTCTGATCTCATCTAAGTTATGTGAACAAACAGTTTGTACATGTTTTAGGGAGGGAAGCAGGAAAAAGAAAAGAAGAAAGGGTGCTCATTGTGGATTTCCCAATCCTAATTCAAATGTGGCATTATAAAAAGTAACTGTAGATCTAGAGAAAAAGAATGGAGGAGAGAAGAGGCTGAATTCTGGTTTTATTCCCTACTAATTTAATGGATTCTGCTTGTCACTTAACATTTTAAGGGTAAGTCATTATCTATAAAATGAAGATAATATACCAGATAATTTCTAAGACATCTTCCAATTCTTAAAGGTTATATAGTTCTATGGTCCTAGGGATATTCCAGTTCATAGGTTCCATCATAGGCCAAAATAGATTAGTCATTGTGCTTTAAATTCTTTCCCCTCTCTACAAATTTCTTGATGAAAGAGAGGGAGAGAAAAAGTGTTTATTAAGAGTAAGTGTTTATTAAATGTACCAATTACTTGTTAATGGTTTTATAATATTACCTCATTTAATCCTTACAACCCTTTGGTGAGAATCACAGATAATTAAACCCATTTTATAACTGAAGAACCTGAGGCAAAAAGGTATTAAATTACTTCACTAGGGTCACAAATTGCTGGTAAGTATCTAAGACCAGATCTGAACTCTGGTTTTGCTTATTTGAGGTGGCTAGCACTCTACTACTATTTCTGAAGTGTTTCTCTGACCCTACTAGCTCTCTTTGTATACATCTTTCCCTTCTCTTAATGACAAATAAAGATACTGTTTATAAACAGGTATTTGTCATCTGCCATTCTTACCTGGGTTCTGAAGGAGCATTTAGGATATCTTTTGATTGTGGGTTAAGAGTGTTAGGAATTAGGAAGGACAGATTTTCAAAAATTGGACTCTTGGAACCCCTCCATATGAGTTTGCTTAATCACTGTATGACCCTGGGTAGATGTGTTAGTGAAGTAATTGTTGAGAATATGTAGATAGTGTCACTTAGAAGGCATGTACAGGACGAAGTTTGGCACTTGCATAAACAAAAATGTGAATCAGTTCTAAAGAAGGTGTCTCCAGGGGTAGATCCCTGTAGTATATTCCAACCTTTTAAATGGTGGTTGGATTGGTGGAAGTCTGGAGAGGATTGTTGTTCTGGGTTCTAGTGCCAAGTTGTCAAGGAACAATCTCAACATTTTGAGAACTTTGAAAATGACAAATAGATTTGAAATATGAATCTGAGAGTTGCCAGAAGAAATAAGAAAACTATCTGAGAGCATCCAAGCATTTTAAAACAGTGAAATGTATGGGCTGATTATGATCTGAGACTCAATACTTGTTCTAAAGCCCCTGTCTGAGTGAATATTGCAAAAATACTTAATATCTTCATTTCAGGATGACACAATTTAAGACTGAAATTTCAAAATGTGAAGGAAAGGAAAATAAAATTACTCAAATTAAAATTTGGTTGCAGCCTTTTTTTGCTGTTGTTATTTAGTTGTTTTTCAGTTGTGTCCAAATCTTTGTAAACTCTTTTGGGGTTTTCTTGGCAAAGATACTGAAGCATTTTGCTGTTACTTTTTCCAGCTCATTTTACAGATGAGGAAATTGAGGCAAATAAATTTAAGGGACCTGTCCAAGATCACACAGGTAGTAGGTATCTGAGGCTTGATGTAAACTCAAGAATATGAATCTTCTCTATTCCAGGCCTAGCACTCTATACCCTATGGCACCATCTAGCTGCCCATTATTTCTCCTCATAAGAAAAATATATAATATTTCTTGTAAAATCAGAGAGTTGAGATTTCAAAATGAAATCCCATCCCTACCCATAGCAGGTGCTCAGTATATATTCATTGATGATGAGAGAAAAGGAATGTTGGTAGTGGAAAAAGGAGAGCAATGTCAGAGACAATTCATTAGAAGTTACAATTCAGATACCTAACTACATTATGTGGTCCAGTTCTTCTTATAAGGGAGGTATTATAGTTTTTTAGTGAATACTGACTCTAGTTTCAAATGATTGAGAAATCAAATCCTTACTCTTCTACTTATAATCTGCGACTTTGAAGAAGTCACTTAAGTTTTGCAAACCTCAGGTTCTTTTTCTGTCAAATGAGAGGGTTGGAATAGGTCTTCTGAGTAGTCCCTTCTAGCTCCATTTCTAGACTATTATCCTATAAGATGAGTCTGCAAAGATCAAAAAGTGACTTTACCTTCAAGTAAGCAACAGATCTGCATTTATAGCACAGAATCTCCCATTCTTTTTACTACACTGCACTTCTGCTTATGGACATTAAAAAATGCACTGGGAATACTAATTTTCATATCAATCTGCATTAACACTAGTTCTTTGTAACAAGGTAAACAGATTATTTGGCTTTCTACTAATATTTTATCTTCTGATGAAATAGGTTCTTCTTGTAAATATGTATCTAATATGCCACTTGTTCCCCATTATCATTGAATATCTTCCCATGAAACTTTCCCTGAGATCTTGGGTTGAAGTGGTAGTTTTCACTGTTCCCTAAAAGAGCAATTGTGCTGAGAAAAGTCCATATGGCAAAGGAAAGAAGCTCCATTGTTTTTATAGTCTGATGTGCTAGCAAATAACACACAAGTCCTTCCCAGTTGGTTTCTTGGCAGTTCCTAATTCTCAATCACAAATCTGAAGAGCTGGACCTTAAAGTTTTTTTTTTTTTTTCTTTGTTGATCTTTGCCAAATAACAACTAATGCTTAGCAATAGAGACAGCTAGATAAATGGGCTGGTTGATGGAGAGGCAGGTAGATAGGTTGATAAATCAATCCTCCCCCACTATAAAAATACACCACCAGAAACATCCTACTTTGCTCATGGCTTAGTTCCAAGCACTCTGTTCAAGACCACAGATGACATAAGATCCCATGACATAAAGCTACCTGTTGTGCTTCAGAGCTATGCTGTTTGGACTTGAAGCAATTTCATTATATTTTGTCACTGTTGGAAGAGTCATCCAGCAGAGGAAGAGCTTCCCATAGCTTCAAAGTACAGATGGGTAATTGTTGCCATGAAGTCTCTGTACAAATTGGATCGAGGTCTCTGGAGAGCATTGTGCATCCAAACATTAGCACACTGAAGAAGAGAGAATGGGTAGAGTTCTTTGAATCAATAAAACCAGTAGTGCCTAACACTTTCTACTAAAGGCTGAACCTACTGGATTTAAAAGCTTTCCTTAATCGCACAGCAACTAGGAAAAAAATGCTAAACTCCCAGCCTCTCTGTTAGCTCCCCCTCCCTC
Organism: Sminthopsis crassicaudata; assembly: GCF_048593235.1. Lineage (NCBI taxonomy): Eukaryota > Metazoa > Chordata > Mammalia > Dasyuromorphia > Dasyuridae > Sminthopsis > Sminthopsis crassicaudata. Next base: position 307,689,126 of record NC_133618.1, on the reverse strand, counting down.
TGTTGAAAAGTATTATTTCATAGTTGAGTGACTGCTTTTCTTTGAACTCTGCAGAGCTATCCTGTCAGCAATAGAGTTTTCACATGGGATAAACCAATGATTCCATTTAGCAAAACCCTGCTCTATATACATTGCTTTGTTCAGTGGCTCTCACTGTGAATTGATGGGGTTACTGTAGATTCAGGGAAGTTTTAAGCAATTTTTTCATCTTGTAGATAAAGGTAAAAAGTAATATATGCTTAGATATGCTGAAGATAGAGTAGTCGTCTTGTCAATGTGCAATGACTTGAGACCTTCCAGGTTGCAAACATACACTTCTACCATGGTCGAATGATTGTGGGATTGAAGAAAATGGAACTTCTTCAAGACTCTCATAAAGATAGGTTTTAGATATTAAACTTTTTTATGTCAGGGGCCCCTGGACAATCTGAAAAACCCCATTCTCAGAATAACATTTTAAATAATTGAAAAAAAAGTGTTAACTCTCTCTCTGTTGATGACATCTATCTATAGATCCCTGGAATAGAGAATGGGCTTATGTTTTATTAGTTGGGAACTCCTATATATGTAAATTCATGTAGGTTTACACCATCCCCACAATTTATATTTCTTAAAGATTTTCCTAGAACATTTTGAGATTAAATGTCATGTTCAGTATAACACAGACTTGAATGAATCAGAGACTAGTCTTAGGTCCAAATCTTCCTATGATCTTAAGGTCTGTGAGGAAGATGGCAATACGGATTTGAATTATATTAGAAATAGAGATTAAATTCACAGGATCTTAGGAAAGTATATACCCTTAAGGAATTGATTGTGGAAATGACAACAGCACTAGATTCTTAGTCTGAAGTACTGGATTCAAATTCTACTTACTACCTGTCATTTAGGCAACTCATTTCATACCCAGTTTAGGTTCCTGTTTTCTTATTTTTCAAATGAAGGGGTCAAATTCAAGCCAGAGTCCTTAAAAGGGTGTGTTTGTGTGTGTGAGAGAGAAAGAGAGACAGAGAAAGATAGAGACTGAAACAAGGAGGGGAGCTAGACCCTCTTTAGTACTATGAGAAAGACAGATTTGTTTCTCAGAATATATACATTTAGCAATTGAAGAAAATGTTCAATTTTGGTTAGGTGTTGATAAAATAAAGCTGCAAATTTTTTTTTCCCATCCAAATTTGTGGATAATTCCATCCATAAACCCTTAGAGCTTCAGATTAAGAATCAATGGCTTTGAGAAATGGTGTCAGATTCAAATAAAAATGATCTCCACGGAACCTAGTATTGACTTAATGTTACAGGAGTCACCTGCTAGTGGCTGCTGGGGATCAAATTCTGACCAGTAGACTAGATCCCTTTCATGTGAGAGGATGATAATGATATAAGAAGACTAAGAGACAGTTGCATTCTCTGACCTTTCTCCTCTTCCCTCTTGCCTCCATTTATTTCATTCCCACTTCAAAGCCACATCGGAGTCAGTAAAGGCTGATTTGCAATTCCTTCAATTGTTATGATTCACAGCTGTGGGGACTTTTTAGAGAATCAACCTGTCCCTTCACACTTAGGCGTGGTCCTTAATCCCATCTTTAAAAATTACAAATTTACATTATCTATGTTGTGTGGTATTTGTATTTACTTTGTTAAATATTTTCCAAATCCACTTTAATCTGATTCTTCTGGAACTCTCAGGGCTTGGGGTATGGATCTGATACCTCTGGTTTAGAAAATCTCTGTTTCCTTTCAATTCTAAATTAATAATTCTAATTTGACCAATCCTTTCTTTGAAAGAATAAGAAAAATGAGATCAAAAGAAACCAAGGGCTTTGCTCAAGGCCACAATGCTAGTTAATGTTAGAGCCAGGACTAAAACTAATGTTTTCTATTAGTCTTGCTTGATTTTCAGGGGCCTCAGATTTATAATGCTTAACATTGTTGAATGTTCTATGATTAATGCTGAACTTGACCCAGTGTGAGAGCAGACCCTTGCCTTTATTTTCCCTAGTGCTTAGCACAGTGCCTGATACACAGTAGATCTTCATAAGGGTATCGACCTACTAGTCCAATAATATGCTTTCTTAAAACTTGTCTCTCTTCTTTCTTTAGCAATTGCATATCTATTATCATCCTATCTCTTCCTTAAATGGCTAAAATCTTGAGAAAGCCATACACAATACTTGCTCCCTGAAAGTCTCTCCTCCTAACTCCCTAAAGTGTCATCATTCTCACAAGCACATTGACTCATAACCTAGGTATAATTCTCAACTCCTGTTTCTCATCCCCTATATCTAAGCAGTTGCAAAATCTTATTTCTGCCTTTGTAATATCTCTCATATTCTCCAGATTCTTTTTTCTGATAGCAAAACCACCATGATACAACTCTCATAAACTCATTCCTACACTACTACAGAATCCTGCTGGGTGGTCTTTCTACCTGTTCTTTCTCCACTCCAATACTTCCTCTAGTTAGCTATCAATTGATCTTCCTAAAGTGCAGTTCTGATCATATTACCCCTTCAATGCCATAAAGCTCATCTTTTGTTTGAATTTTGAAGCCCTTTGTAACACTATCCCTTCTTATTTTTCTAGTCTTCTTTCACCTTATTCCCTTGCAGTCCACTAGCATAGTCCTTTTTACTGTTCCCCAAAAAGAAATAATGAATTTTCACTAATTGTCTGAAATCTTTTCCCTTCATATTTCTACCTCCTAGCTCCCCTGTCTTCTTTCAAATTTCAGCTAAGTTTTCACATTATGCAGCAGGCTTTTCCCACTCCTCAAACTTCCCTTTGTCCTGAAATTGTACCCGCTTTGTACCATGTTTATGTAAAGTTATTTCATGTTGATTTCCCTATCAGATTGTGAACAACTTGAGAGCATGAAACATTTTTAAAAAATGTTTTTTGTATCTCTAGTGCTTAGCACAGTGTTTGGCCAAAAGTAGGCACATAATAAATGATAACTGACTTGACTTGACATTCCATTCTCTTTAGTTAATTTGCTTTTTGCAACACATACACCAAATGCCATTGTTATACTAGATTATCTTTTTAACATTGATGGTTCTCCCAAGTTATCTAACGCTGAAAGTATTAGAGACGGAGTTTTTTGTTTCTTTCTTTGTTTGCTTTATCCTAGGTGCACATACAATCAAGTCCTTGATTTTGGATTCTTGCATATTAAACAAATATATTAATCTATTCAATTTGTAGCTTACTAGAAAACTTTCTAAAGTGAAGATTGCTTCCAGCCTAAAATATAGAACCATTCTCTGCTGTGGGTTATTCCTGAGGGTAATATCTTTTCATGTTGATTTGTCTTTATTAACCAGTTATACAAGCTACATATTATATACATAAGAAAGGGGAGAAAAAAAATGAGAGAAAGGGGGGGAGGGAGAGAAAACGAGAAAGAAGGAGGGAGACAGAGAGGAGGTAGGGAGAAAGGGAGAGAGAGAGAGGAGGTCAGGGAAGGAGGGAGGAGGGAGAAAGAGAGAGGAAGAGAGAGAGGGAGAGAGGGAGAGGGAGAGGGAGAGGGAGAAGAAGAGGAAGAGGGTGAGGGAGAGGAAGAGGGTGAGGGAGAGGGATTTTTAAAAAATTGATATGCACTTGTCAGGAAACAATGGTAACCTTTAAAGTATAGAAACCTAGTATGTTTAAAAAGTAGTCTTAAAGCTCTTTGGCTAGTTGCAAAGTTTGTACAATGTAAAAAACCAATTGAGCAATTTATTATCTACATTGAAAATCTCTATACATTTATACTTTCTTCTTTCATTTTCAAATATGTGGAATTCTTAGTGAAAGTAATATTTATTATGGAGGTTCAGAAAGAATAGGGATCCTAACTAATTGAATTTCCTAGAAAACTCAGAATTTGACTGAAAAACCTTTAAAACCTTTTAAAGTTCACATTATGACTGTTAATTCTGCTAATAAGACATTCTGGGAAAACTGACCTTTTTTTCTATGCCATTATGATTGGTAATAGGAATGGGATGGACATTTTAGCATTTCTTGATAAGAATTCAGAATAAGCTGATTTAGAGTTCACATAAACTTGTGGGACTAGAGTTAGGAAGATTTAAGTTCATATTTCACTTTTGATACTGATTACTTTACCCTGGCCAAATTACATAATTTTAGACAATCCACAAATACTTATAAACAAAGTTATATGCAGTCTACAATCTATGGTCTCACAAAGAGAGTTTTCACACCAGTGGAATAACAGCTACTTGCTGCATTGACCCCACCTTAATAGAAAAAAAAAAAAAAAAAAAAAAAAAACAATAATAATTTGTCATCTGTTTGAGCATATGCTTTTATCTCTAATGCTCCATTTACACGGATCCAGAATTACATTTTGAATGAGTCTTTTCCATGGTTGTGAAATCACTCAAATCTCTCACTGAGAAGAAAGTGGCAACTTCCCCTGAAAACATCTTAGCAATATAAAACGTGCTCCTTTTTTCACACAGGTAATTGTAATTTCTTGGACAATTTTGCAATTTGATGACTAGTTAGGATACAGTCTAATTCAAGTAATCTTTGGTTAGGCCTTTCCAGGGATAAGGACAAAACATCAGCAGATTCCTCATAGTTCAGGTTCCTATTAAGTTAGAAAGAGGATGTTTGTATTTGTCTTCTGAAAGCTGTACATTCCTGGAAATGCAGCTGGCTTTTATGAATAAGGAGAGTATTCTTCAAGGTATAATGATTTTTTTATATTAAAAATATTATAGAACTCTGTTATCTCTTCTCTTTCTTGATTTCTTACAACCAATAGCACTTAAAATATGCAGAGAAAAGATGGCAATTTTGGAAAGAATCCTAGAGAAAAAAATCCATTGAACTGAGTTCTAGTCAACACCGAAACAGCTGATCACTTTTCATGTGGGAGAGAGGGAGAAAAAGGAAAATAAACCCTCTTGAATAATTAAAAAATTCTATAAACATGATCATAAAGTGTTTTTTCACCAAATCAGGCAAAATGGTTTCTCCACTGCAGCATTCTAGGCCTTTAGTCATAAGCAATGTCAAGTGATTCAGAGACAGTTGAGTACATATTTAAGACCTGGCCCTTAATTCATTCTCCTTAATATTCCTTTCTTCTTGTTTCATTTCTCTGACCAATTCTTTCTGACTTTTAAAGACAATAAGCAAATCTATAAGCATGAAGCCTGAAGTCTCTAATTATTTTGTCTTTAGATTACATGGTTACAGATGAAAGACTGAGTCTGTAATAAGCATTACAGCCCCAGTTTGAAAAAGGTTGAACTTCTCAGATTGGATTTCATGAAGTCTTTTAAGACAGCTGTGGATGGAAAAGTCCAATTTGCCTGAGAATTGCTGACTAGAACTCTGGGGATCTTCATTCCATTTACAACAGAGTACTAAAAGGAGAGGGGGAAAAAGGAACTAAGAGCAGAAAGCTTAATGCTTAATGTATTTATTGGGCACCTACTGCATGCAAGGCATAGTACAAGTATTATACATATACATATACATAATAAAACTTTGGTAAGAAGAGAGGCAAACAAAATAAGATATTTTCCAAGCCATTTGTAGTTTCTGTGAAGAGAATTAGTCCTTGAATATCATGTGTCATTAAAACTTTAATAAGCCAACAATCATTTATTGCTAGAATCAAACCTAGGCACCATGTCAAGTGCTACTGATATGAAGAAAGGAGAGAGAAAATGCAATCAACTACATAAATTTGTTAGATACAAAACAGAATGTAATTTTAAATGGAAGATACTGTCAGTTGTTGGGACAGTTAGGTGGTGGGTGGATCGAGGAGCCCTGGAGTCAGGAAAATTTAACCTTCCTGAGTTCAAATCTGGCCCCAGACACTTAACTAGCTGTATGATCACGGGCAAGTCCCTGTTTGCCTCAGTTTCTCCTCTGTAAAATGAGCTGGAGAAGGGAACAGCAAACCACAGCAGTTTTATGTTCAAGAAAACCCCAAATGGGGTCATGAAGAATCAGATCTGAATGAAAACAACTGTGTAACAGCTACCATCAGTTATATATATATATATGTATATATATATATATATATATATATATATATATATATATGCTGGGCTTAATTGAGGATTCAGAAGATTAAGTCAGAAATGATTCCTTCCTTGGAGAACTGCCATGGGTGAGGAGAATTCAGCCTGTGGAGGCTAGCAAAACCTTTGCTAAGGCTAAGGAGCTGAACTTTAGGTACAACAACCTCCTTCTGTTTTAGAAGTATTAATTTTGTATGATATAAACATCCAAATGGCCTTTGGCAGAAGAAAGGCTTCTCAGGTAGATTGTAGAAGTATCTTTATGAGTTCAGACTTTAAGTACTTCAAGGAGAGGGAACAATTTTCTACTTCCTTTGTGTTAGTTACTCTACTTGACTAGGGTACTAAGTACAATTAGCTATTTAGTAAATGCTATAGCGTGAACTGAAGAAAAGTACCTAAGGACTTGAAGATAAGAATCATTTGGGCTCATTCAAAATCTAAATTCAAAATTCAAAATTCTAATCCAATTAGCCTGATAAGGTATATCTTTGAGTGGCAGACTGAGCTTGGGGGGAAAAAAAGTTAAATTTTGGAGTGGTAAAGACCTGGGATTTAATCTACCTTTGACAGTTACTAGCTAACTAATTCTGAACAAGTCACTAAATCTCTCACTAAGTCTCAGATTCCTCCTTGTAAAATGATGATAATTCCAATAGGACTCATCTGTTTCACAGGTAATTGTGAGGGGGATAAAAAGTAATAGATGTAAAGCATTTTTCAAACTTTAAAACAATCTATAAATATAACCATCTAATGACACAAAACTAAATGCTTTGTGTTATTTTATTACAAATGTCAAATTATAAGTAAAACTAACAATGAGCTTCTCAAATGCAGAATATTTAAGCCTTGTTTAAAAGCTTTACTTTATTCATTTTTTGAAAAAGAGAGGAAGAGGTAGCTACAGCAGTTTCTATTGAAGCAAAGTTGCTTATTTTGTAAAATTTTAAGTCACAGTTAATAGAGAATCTCATAACTTTGAATGACCCTAAATAGTTCCTTATTTTGGCAAGATTGAATTAGCCATGTGCAGTTGCATCTGACCATCTGCAAGTGGATGAAATTTGGATGAATGATAAGTTCTTATGAATTAATGAACACATTCACACATATGCACATACACAGAGAAAGATTACATATAACTTCTAAGCATTAATTAAGCAGGAGATCAAAGAAATATAAAATTTTAGAATTTGGTATTAATGTGTCTGCAAATCATGAATTGTAGTTGGCTTGAAAGAAATCAAAGAGATTTTCTTGTAGGCATAGAAGACTTTATTATCATAAAAGTAAAATGGGAGTCTGGTAATTAGTAAAAGTTCGGAGGGCTTTGTTTATTGAAATTTGGAGCTTCAGAAACCTAAGGCTTAGAGAGGAGCCTAGATGTCTTTTAGCCAAGCATTGTCAATCAGATAAGGAGAGAGATAAGAAGTCTAGATGAGACTTTTGTAGGAAACAAATATGGCATACCACCAAATGAGAGGTTTTATTGTTCTGTATTCTTTAGCTAGATATGTAGTTTTGAGTAGACCCTGGACTGTGAACTGTCAATATAATGCTGTAGAAAGTGTCAGAGATTTGGGTTTAAAGGATATCACCTCTATTTACTAGAATATAATGTAGTACAAGACCTTTAACCTCTGCCTCAGTCTCATTATCTTTAAAATGAGGAATTTGGCATACAGCCTTGGATCTTAAAAATTGTCTTTTCTAACCACCTTTATTTGTAGATAAGCAAAATACAGATAGATGTATCAGAGAAGATATATGATCAGTTCAGGTTTAAATTTTTATTAATTGAAGAGGGTTTTTTGTTTGTTTGTTTGTTTGTTTGTTTTATAATACGACCTTCCTATCTCCATTACCTTTCTAGTATATGGTATATTTTACCTTTTCCTAGCATTGGGTTTCATTGTGGACTCCAAAATATTGGGGTTCCAAGACTACCTCATAAAGTATATCCAAATAATTTGTAGGCTCAGACCCAACTTCAAATCGAGAGGGAAAGTTTATTATAATTATAATGCTACTGATAGTGGGCTTAGTTCAAAAAAAGAGCTAGCAAATAAGCAGGGGGGAAAATAGATATTTTTAATAGGGGAAAGTAAGAGAAACCAGGTGCTTCATGTCACTGATATGCAAATTTTATGGCTCAGAAATAGAGTTGGGGAATGGTCACTTTTTTAAACACAGATTTTGATACTTTGTGTGCAAACATCTTATCCATAATTCACTGGATGAAACCCATGGTAGTTAGGGAAATTTCAGAGTCTTTTTAGATGTGAAATGTCACTTGATCAAGTGGCAGGCCTCCAGTTTTGTACTGGGTCTGAGTTAACTTTAGGCACCTCTTTTTGATGCTTCTTAATTCTAACCCTCCCATTCTCACTGGCTACCAGGCTGTTATCTGATACCTAGAAATCTTTTGGACTCAGCATCCTGGCTGTACAAGGTAAACTAAGGCAAAATAGACTAAAGGCAGAAAGCTATCATTTCTATGTCAAGATATACTAGAGTCTATACTGCATCTTCACAAAGCCAGGGAGCCAGGGTGTTATTGCAACATTCCAAAGGGCTACACCACATCACTACTTTCTAGAAATGATTTCTACTGAATTCAGTGAGTTATGTTGTCTTCTATGACAGGTGCAGATATAGTGTTTTCTTGGCAAAATTTCATAGTCTTCTCTCACAGTATTAACTTCCTTTCTATCATATTCAGTCAGCTTCTCTTTATCTTGACATATATCTTCATTTATATCTATCACCTGCCTATCTACCTATATCTTTGGAATAGGGAATGGATCTGTGGTTCCAGTAGTATAGGAAAACCCTAGGTGAGAAAACTTACTTTATCAATATGAGACAGCATCATTACAATTTAATAGTCTTATAGAGTTGTCAGAACTCCAAGAAGAGTGACTTGCATATATTGCAAAATATATTAAAAAACTAAAATCTTTAAAATCCTTTGCTTTTGACCTGAATGAACTGAGGGAACTATCCCATTTATTTTGTTTTGAGTAAAGTAATATTCTCATGAGAGAGAATACAAGTTACAAACCTTGGCTCAGCTGTGATTTAAGTCCATATTGAACAATAAAACTCTAAATCATTTTCATTCATTGTACATTTTATATTGTCCATTGTGTACAGGAATCAGTATTTAGGAATTTAATAATTAAACATTCATGTTGGAAAGAAACACATTTTAAAAAATATGTAACCCTTATTAGCAATTCATTTGTTTAATCTTGAGGTTAGCAATAAATGCATCCGCAAGAGTTAGTAACATTTTTATAAAGTAACTTATTATAGGACTCTTTTTATATAGCAGTACTATGAAATATTCCTTCTCTTCTGCATCTTCATTTTATGAATTGAGTATTTTTGAACTCAAATACTTCTACTGTAGCTTACATATTTTCTTTACTGCCTTTGAGGATTTGTAATGGGCCAGAACTCTGGAGAAATATACTTGAGGCAAGGATTCTTACAATAAAGTCAGTGGAATTGATAAGACAATGGTTATCTAGTTTAGCATGGTGATTAATAGTGCTCTAGTTCAGTATGATTGGTTTAGTCTTACAACAAATAATGGTTCCTTAGTGATATAATAATTGGCTTATACTCAGTATGATGAATGGATTTAATTGTAATAGAGTATTTAAGAGGTCAGAGTCAGACCTAGAGGAGAACTTGAAAATAGAGACCTTCATGGTGGCTGGCCTGTACTCTTTCACTTCTCCACTAAGACCAAGGCCCATCTGAAGGTCCCCAGAAAGCTAGCCCAGCCCCAGGCAAAGGAGATAGACTGTGAAGGAGATAATAAACACTTTGGACTTTATTCCTGACTATTCTTGTGGTGATTATTCTGCTGAAACCAAGGCAAATTCAGAGGACCTCTAGAGAGCTAACCCAAACATTACAGAGATTGTCCAAGCTTTTTTCTGTCTTACAACGTGAAAAAGCCATATCAAGACTCACTAATAAGATCAGACGCACAAATCTGAAATACAGGAGTAGAAAAGGAAGTCTCACTAGTTAATATGAATTTTTTTCCTCTCTCAAGTTTTAAGTTTTCATGATATCTTATAATGAATTGATATTGTGGGAAGTATTGGGGAATAGTTCATAATCACCTCAATTTATGTATATTAATTAATTTTATTTCAATTTGACTCCCCTAATCCTTTGTAGAGCTAGTTACCATGAAAGAACCTTAATGGTTCATTACCATTACCATAGGTCAAGTAGATGCAACTGTAAGCTAGAATAGTAGTGACCTAGGTCAGAAATCAAAAGGATTTTATATTCATGGATTGGTGATCCACTAAGCTTAGGGACATAAGGGCAATAAATTCATGCTCAATCTATGGTCAAGTTCTTTAAGTTGATATTATTGGGCTCTGCTTCCCTGAGTACAAAAATTATAATATTTTTCTCAAAATTGTACTTAAAAGTTACAATGTAATGATGAAAACTCACTGACTCAAACTTTCCTTGAATATAAGTTGGCACTTTTAAAATAAATGATATTATATTGAAACCTCCATGATATCAAGTAGTTGATTGAACTTCCAAACAAGCAGATGTGTAAGTTCAGCTAACATACTTGAAGGGACCTTACTCACCTTATTTGATACTTAATCCAGTTCTTCTGAATGTTTATTGTGATATTATGATCATAATACAAAGACCTTCAATTTATGTACTGGAAGAAAAATGTGCTACAGAATGTATTTGTTAAGTACTATGCAGAAACATTTAGGGTTTTTAGGGCAATTGTTAATTATGTATCACATATTATAAAGCATCCAAACAAAAAGAAAACAATAAGAATATCTTTAAGCAACAAGGGTTTTATATTGACTTTTATTTTTATAAAAACTGCCCTTTGTGGAATTTCCAAAGTAGTGATTAGCATTATTAAACCAGAGACTAAAATCTTGGTATGGACTGACCCATGGGGACACAACTATTTCAAGACTTAAAATAAATTTAATAGGAGGGGGAAATCTCAGAAGGGATTATAGTTCTGAATTATCTACCCAATTTGTTCTTTTTGTCAGTTACCTCAAATTATCCTGAGGAACTGGTTGAATTTGTTCTCAGAATCAGATCCTCTTGAGTGTCTTGCCTTTGTGGTTTGCCTACCCAGGTTTCCCAGTCCATGGTTAAACCAATTGTCCTTAGTATCCTCTCAAAAGAGATAGAGTATAGATCCATAGTATAGACTCTTCCAGTAGAGGCATAAGCCATTCCCAAAATTCTCTCTCCCTTCAAATATTTTTCAATGAGAATTGTGCATGGAGGCAAAATTTGCTTCCTATCCCTCTCTGTCTCCCTTTGGCCTCCAATCCTATTGAATCTTCCTTTCCCACAAAGGTCTCTAGCAGGCTGGGACACTTTTCCCAAAATGTATCTAACAACTTAGGTTTATGAATATTGACCTTGAATTTATTGAACTGAAAATATTTTAGACCCAACTATTGAAAATGAATATGCTGTGTCTTTATCAAATTTGTACTTACATAGCTCTTTTGTCTCAGCGTTTGGCTTCCAGTATGATCAAAGACTTTCAGAATAAATTGAAACCACCATTAAATTATAATCTCTCTGCATAGCTCATTTATTATATGATTGCTGGGCAGAGAATAAATATAGCTATGTTTTTTAGTATATAGGTCTCTCCCTTTCTTAAATCTTTAAGTCTGTGTCCCCTATGTTATCCCTTCTAGTCAACACATTACTCTTGGAATGATCTTTGCTCCTACTGGACAGGCATGAAATGATATATTGCCTAATTCCCTCTTACTTCCAAACTGTTCTCGTCTTTGCTAACCTCCCCTTAGACCAAGCTTGTTGTTCTGTTTTTTTTCTACTTTCCCTAAATGCAACTTACTTTAAGCATGTATTACATTGATTAACATCCTACAGTTAAAAGAAACTAGACTATAACCCATCTGTCAGTCTTAGCCAATTTCTGCTCTTTTATATGTCTATTTATGACGTACATCCAGATTGCACGTCTTTTTTCTTTTTTGTTTTGTTTGTTTTTTTTTGTTTTTGTTTTTTTTTTTTTTTTAAGTAAATCCAAAAACATTTTTTTAAAGAAAAGGCAATATTCATTTTTTTTTTTAATTTTGGTAACACCAAAAATAACAACAACAAAGGGGAATCAATGAGCCAGAAAAACAAAAGAGATGAAAGTGTCCCTTGACTGCTCTGTCTGTTCCTCTTCAATGTATGCATCTGGTTGTTCATCTCTGAAAGTGTGTGGAATATTTTTTTCTTTAAAAAAATCATTCTTTTCTCCCTTCTTGTTTGGGACTCAAGTGCTTTTTGTATTATGATTATTCTTATATCTATCTATCTATCTATCTATCTATATATATATATATCAATGTGTTTATTTTCAATTGTTAGATATCTATCTTTAGATTTGGTTTTGTCCAAAATCTGAGAACAACAACAAAAAATTATGAATTGTTTTCTGCAATTTTTTCCCACTTCCTCTTCAAATGTGGAGCAACTTCAACTGCAGTATCCTCACATCCATATTAGAATGATTATTCATTATTTTTGCAAAAGGGGTAAGGGAGGGAGGAAGGGGACATTGAATATATTTATTCACTAAGCTTGACTGGTAGCTTCTCAACTGGAGCAACCAGAGATGCAGGATTTGAGGCTTTCTAGTTTTAATTTTTCACTTGGTCATTATTAATATATCCTCCATCCTCAAGATCTCAAGATGGAGAAGGTCTGTGTGGCTGCTGGTGAAGTTGTTCTAATATGAATGCCTAAGATTAGTTTTCTTGTTTTTGTTTTTAATCTTTTGATCATAATTATTAGTATTATTATTTTATGTATTTTTGCTATTTTTAGTAGAAAAAAGTTAAACTGTTTTTATCATTTGAGAATCTTTAATGAAACTGTAATGATTTTTGGGGGTAACTTGCATGTTGAAGAAGTTGCAGCTTAGGGTTTGTGAGACTGTCAATGTTAGAGTTCTGTTCTTTATTTTTGGTGATGGGCATGTATAGGCTCATTTGTTTTTGTATATTGCCCATCCCTTCCTTACAGCCAGAAGCTCTAATGCAGCTAGATCACTTCGTACCGCCCTTACATGGACATGGCGACTCACTTACACATTTACTCCTATCATCTTCATCTCCTGTGTAGTACACTCATAGATACGACCCTCCCCTTTAGGCATCTTTTCTTCCCATAACCCCCTCCTCCTTTCTTTAGCATTGTTAAAATTTATGTGCTGTCATCCATTCCTTAAACAAGTGAATAAAAATCTAAAACTTATGTTTCAAAAAGAAAATGTTTAAAATATATATATATATCTAAGCAAAAATGCAAAAATTCATTCAAAAACTTTAAAGATTTTTTTTTCAAAACAAGCGCAAATTATAAATTTAAATGTATAGGATTTTAAAAAATCATTGCAATCTGAAATATCTTAAATGAAAAATTGACACCAAAAAACAAAACAAAACCCCAAAGTAAAAATTTGTTTCAAGTGCAGATTTTTTTTTTCTTTTCATGTTATGTGGTGTGGATGTATGTGTTGTTGCCTCCCTGTATCATCCTCTGTCGTAAATAATTATTATATTTCAAAAATTAAACATTTTGCTAAAAAGTTTTTAAGAAATGACAACAAAAAAGCAAGTTACAAGAATGTGGCAATTCTACTTGTCCAAGAACATTCTTACACAACTTTCTTTTGTAAATTTTTCTTTCATGCCAAAAAACATGCGGGCAATTTGTTGATGTAAGTTGACTATGAATTAATGTGGTATGCTACTTTTCTGTTTTTTTTTCACAATTATTTTTCTATACTTTGAAATGAATTTTTTCAGTTTGATTTTTTTTTCCTCCAAAGCATAGTTTATTTGAATTTTATTTTCATCCCTTTTCCCTGGTAAAGTGAATGACTTTTTTATTAGTGTTATTTGCTTCCCTTACCCCCTAGCTCTGTTGGCTCTGAGTGTTATTTTCTATTATGTTATTTTAAAATTATATTGTTTGCTTAATTTGAGTCTTTTAATTTAATGTTTGCTGCTATACTTTGTGTTGAATTGCTTCTTTTAAAAATGCAAATTTAAAAATGTAAATTACTCTTGGTCAGAATGGGTGGGTTTCTTTCTTTCCAATAAAAAGTCAGCCTCCCAGTCTATTTCATTCTCCTATCAATTTCTGAGCCTCAGAAAAAGTTAGTCTTCTTAGAGGATGTTGATATTTATGGCTGCATATGGGGGAAAATGAGTAAAATTGCCTCTAATAATTATCAGTCAATGAAACCATTTCTCCATTTTCTCTATCATATGTTTATTTAATTTCTTTGGAAGAACTTTTAAGGAAATCATTCCACTACTGCCTTTACTAAGCATTGGTCATAAAGGTACTCTCAAATGATTATGGGTGAATTTAGGTTTCTCTGATACAGTAGTACTTTCATGACTTTGTCAGTACTACTTATTTGCAAAACCAATCTGAGACCCAGATGACTTCAAAGAATGTAATCTTATGTGAACTCAGTGTATCAAGAGAATTTTTTAATTAATTATTTTTCTCAAGAATTGAACCTGGGAATCCTTGAGCATAATCTTAATTCCTTTATGAAGGAGCATCAGGTAAGATAACATTCTTTTCCAGTTATCGGTATGTTAAAGGTTTCAAGTAAAAAAATTCCAAGTACTCTTTTTTTGGTGGCCCTCTTAGGTTAACTAAGTAGATTATCTGTCCTGCGTTACTGACTGTTTAAGAAGAAGTAAAAAATATATAGATAACACAGTTAACTTTCCTTGATTAAAACAATTTCATTTTTTTGACTATTTTTAGTATATTTATTTAATCAAAACCATCTTACCAAGAATTTCAATAAAATGGAATTCTGGATACTGGCAAAATATCAGTTTTAACCCATGAATTGGGTAACATGAAGTTGTTTTTTTCCCCTCTGATTCTTGTTTGCCACAAAGAAAAGTATTGTGAATTTTTACAGAAAAAAAGCTTCTTAAATGATATCATTTTACCTTTCTAGACTCCTTTTTAGTGTTTTGAATTCCTACTGTGGCTTTCTTTATACTTAAAAAAGATTACTTCAGCGTTTCCATAAGAGAAAAATCTGTTCACTTTGCTACAAAATCCTAGTTATCTACTTTAAGCTACTTGATTATGCCTCATCAATACTTTTATTGTAGTCCTGTATCTTTTAGAACAGTCACAACAAAAGAGATTTGTTATTTTTGTCACTGCCTCATTCATATTAATAAAGTTGGGCTTTGGAGATATAGAGAAAGCAGAAGTTTTAAGTATTTTTGAGTCAGAAAAAGAGAATCATCTCATTAAGTAATACATAATATAGCATTTCCTAAAATATTGCATGGTGTGACATAAACTCATTCAAATAAGCCAATTGTCCTAATCTTCATTCTGAGAATTAGCCTAAGAGATCAAAATTGTAGGTTTTTATTGTCAACCTTTGCTTAGAAGAGAGGGCAAACAAATGCAACAGCTAATTCTTACTTCCTCTCCTGCCCCCCTCACCTAGCCTATTTTCCCAACCAGTCTTTTTTTTAGGTACATTAAGATGAAAAATTATCAGTTCTTTGGACCACTGACCTTTTACTTTTTACTTTTTTTTTTTTTTTTTTTTTTTACTACTATCTCTTTTCTTCTCATTTACTTTAATTCTCTTTGATCACTTTTAATAAGCTCAAGTGGGACAGATAATGGATCATTAGAGGTTTCATATAATTATATGTAGTATGAATATCCCTCTACCTCACAAAGGATGAACTTGTTATGGAATTGTAGATTTTGAATCAGATAAAAATGAATGGATATATCACTGAATATAATGTCTTTATTTTACAGATAAATTAACAAAATCTAGAGAGATTAAATTATTTGCTCAGCTTCACACAGCTAATAATAATAATAATTTGAACACAAGTCTTCTTGATTTTAAATCCTGTGTTCTATCTACCAGTCCTCTGTACCACATTTATTGTCTTCCTAAAACAATTTTTGTTGTGTTTTTGTACCCCAACTCAGTGAGAAAAGGATATTTCCTTCTTTGGCAAGGCAATTCCGCAGAAGGGATATTTATTCCATTGGGCAACATATGAATGAGAGATCAGTGGAAAACAAATATGCATGCATGAAGTGAAATGAAATTGACCTGATAGTTTAGAAAGCAACTGTGCTACAAATATGGTAGAGGGAAGAGAACACAGAGTTGTCACCATCAGAATTTTCAAAATCATTACCTTTCAAGAATCTTTCTTTTCTTTTGAAGTTTAGTGGGATAGCACAAAAATGAACATGTGCTCATTGTTATTTTCCTTCCAGTTGTTAGGTTTGTGGTGACCTCTTCAATTTAACTTCAGTGAGACAATAAACTCAAATTATGAGAAAAACATAAACCTATGATTTTTTGTAGTGGCTGGCCCTCCATTTCTGATTACTGACAAAATTCTCACAATTCGAAGAGTTCTATTAAATTTTTAACACACTATGTTTTACAATGGCAGAGAGCCCTTTTCTGGATATCAGTCCTAGAGGCATGAATTATATATCTATAAATATACTCATAAAGCAAAAATCAGGGCAACCTTCAAGGCTAAAATAGAACCTTTTATATCCCCAATGATCTTTAGAGTTTAAAGAAAAGCACAAACCTGACAAAAAAGCATATATGCCAGATTTAAAATGCTAACAAAAAAAATACATACAGTTCTTGTTTGGGGCACAAGAGAAATTCTAGGATGCTATAGAAGATTAGTGTTTTGATGGATTATAGATTTGAATCATGGCATCTGCAATCATTTAGTATTTTAAGCTATTTGTTTTATATCTTTCATAAGTCTACCTAGTTCGTTCATCATTGGATCCATATGTGAAAAACAATTATTTTTCCATCACCTGCCACCAGCTTTAATTAGAAAGGAGAAAGAATGGATAAGAAGGAAGAAAATATCATATATATATAGAGAGAAATCCTTGTGTATCTTCAACAATGAACTAAGGAATTATTAGAGTAGGAGGCAACAGGAAAGAGGGCCCTTGATAACCTAATGATTTAAGCTACTGTGAACATTCATCATTTTTGTCAAATAGAAACTAAATGCTATCAAACATACTATATTTATAGCCATGTCCCACTTAATGTTATTCTATCTCTAAACATGTTATATTTCTAACCATACTAGAAATGAAACTTCTGCCTCAATTTCCATCTCAAATAACCACCATCAACTTTTAATGTGATTTCCTTTAAATCTCTTTTTCTCTAACATTAAACTCTCAATGTAAGAGATCTATGAAGGCTTTTATTTGACTTAATTCAATGGATTTTTTTTAAAAAAACATGGAATATTAATGAAACTTTGAAGATACAAAGGCAAAAAAAAATTCCTTGTGGTCAAGGAGATTATATCATACTAATTAATTCATTTCCTAATTTAAAATCCAAGAGAGTTAATTCTTAATTATTGAACATGGGGGCATAATTTTTATCTTTATTAGAGTTACAAGGAATAAACAAAATTACAACCAAAATTTGAAGGCAATATTGATGGCATCTATTGTTTAAAAACTAAAGTAACATGTTACGTTCAGTAGATAATAATACAGATCACTACTTTTAGGAAACAAAACAAACCTTCAGTTTAGCATTGTGGTAAATTGACATTCTTTTACTTTAATTCTTTTAAACCAAAAATTAGTGACCATTTCTTAGAGTGAAAAAAGATCCAGAACTTAGCACAAGGTGCTTAACAGACTAGGATATGAGAAGGGAATAGTTAATGACACTGTAAGTGTAATATGTGGATTAAAGGAATGGAATGGAACTTTCTCAGTATTATAGATATAAATTAAAAATACACTTTGAAATCATTGAATGGACTATAAGGGAAAAAATAGCCAACAAACTTATAATTCCAATTGAATATCATAGATTATAGAATAATATTCTCTATTATGGACATAATAGTGAATTATATCATGGATATTTTAATTTTAATCTCACTTAAAGAGACATCAGCAATGCAGTGAAAACACACATACATACAGATTTACACCCTCCTTTGGAATTTCTATTCAATATTAAACAGACGGATTACTTTGACTTGCATATTAAAATAGTTTGTTTTCTTCCTAATCCATAAAACTTCTCAGCAAATGATAGACATGCATTCTTGTTTTTTTAATAGCACTGAGAATCACAAATTTTCTATAGAAATATATATTTAATTACAAAAGAAAGCTAATGATTCTGAGTAAAGAGTAGAAACCAAATACATACTATAATCCTTGGCTGTATTAAGGTGGTAGAAAACTAGTCTAGAGGTATGTTAAGTAAAAATTAAAATGATTGGTAAGAAATCATTAAGATATGGCTCCACATAGATTAATCACTTATTCTCTTCTTTCTCTCCTCCCTTTTCTAAGAACAACCCTCTTTTCACCCATCTAACCTCCCAATCTAGCGTTTTTTACCTCTTTATCTACATGGGAAAACAGAAAAGTTCATTCATAGCCTACTTTTCAGAGTAGAGGGTTAGCTTACCTTTAGGGATACAAACTCTATCATTTGTACAAGTAGCAGAAGTGTGTAAATTATGCATCAAAAACTCACAAGCCACATGAATTATATATGTCATCAATGTAAAGAATAACCACTACCCAAAGTGAAGCTTGCCTGAAGTTTGAGCAAATTTGCAAAGCTTGCTCAATAATTTCCAAAGCCTATTTGCTGATTTAGATCCAGAGTTCAGGTTTTGGGTTAAAATGTTATCCTGTGATTCTCAAGGTGGTTCCTGATTAGTGGGAATTGTTATTGCATGGCTGTAGGTCAAGAGATATAAATAAATCATGCAAAAGTCAAGATGCATAGGATTTTCCAAAAATCTTAGTGCCATTTTAAGGTATTATTAATGTAGTTTTACATTTAGCCCTCACACCAGATCTATGAAGTAAGTAGGTATTATAAACATAATTGCCTCCATTTGTATAATTGTTCCCCTTAAATTCATATGATACAAGTCAAGGCCTTCAAATAATTCTTAGTATGTTTATACAAGAGGATGCATGTAGCTAAATAAGGTAAATAAGAAGATAAAGGATTGAGGAGAAAAAAATGTATACACTAAAGACCCATAGAGTTAAATAGCTTCCTATGATTACACTATTTCTGATTCTCAGAAGATGGATTCTAACACAGATCTCTTCTGATTCCAAATCCATCACGCATTCTATTAAATTATGCCACCCTGAATCTGCTGGGATGACCCAATATCTATCAAAGAATTCAAAGCTAAATACAAAACCCACAGCTTGATGAGAGCATATAGGAATGCCCTTCCTTGAAATCTCTAAAGTCTGTTCAATTCCGTTCTGTTGGCAGAGGGGGTATCTTGAATATTGGGATGGAGTTAAAAAGTTAGTTTCCAGTTCTATACATTCCTTATAATTCTAATTTGAAGATTAGGCTCTCCAAGAAGATACCTCTAAAAGTGAGCTGGATCATTTTTGAGTGATTCTCAGAATGTCTGGCCTGAGTTGACATCTTCTCTACTAAAAACATATGAACCAGGGGCCAGAGTTTGCCTCACCTAAAATTATGCTGGGTTACTGGGTACTAGTAATTATATAATTTAATTGCCATTTAAATTGACTAGCTTTCATATCATGGCAATTAGATTTCCTCTTTTGGGATGCAGGACATCAATTTACCCCTTGATTTTTATTCTCTAGGGCACAGTGAAGAGCAGAGACTGGTGCATGCGTACCACCAGCAAGTCCAATCAAAATGACCACAATGTAGATTTGAAATTTTGAAAGAATTTCCTGAATTGAATTATTAAGATCCTAATGTGTAATGGAAAAAAAATACTTCCTGAACAAGAAGTTTACAAGAAGATACTGGAATGAATGGGTTATAGAGATGCAAAAGGATTCACAGTTTATATGAGCTGTATACCTATCTGTTAAGCTTAAATGTACTTTAGTAAGTACATTTATAAGGAGAAAAATTGGATTCCTTTCTAAAAAGGCAAAAAAAAAAAAAACTGTCTTTAAATTTAAGGTAGAAGGAAAATAACAACCAATGCATATTTATTATCTTCCTATTGTGTGTAAAACTCTATTATTTAAAATACTTTTCTTTCACATTCTAAAATCCTCAGTTTCCAATAGACCCCAAATGAAATGCATTAGGTATTTTTTAAAGAATGAAAAATACAATAAATCACTTACCCAGAATGGTAAGCAAAGAAGAGTGTATATTTATCTATCAAAAGCAGAAAGTGTTGCTATTTGATAGCTGATTTCTGGAATTTGAAGGGAAAAAATTTACATGATACAAATTAGGGCCTTCAATTATTTCCAAGTATATCTATGCAAGAGGATGCATTTAATTAAATAAAGTAAATTAGAAGATAAAATGCCTAAGAGAGGATAATGTATATATATATATATATATATATATATATATATATATATATATATATATATATATATATACACACACACACTTTTTTTTTTTTTGAGGCTGGGGTTAAGTGACTTGCCCAGGGTCACACAGCTAGGAAGTGTTAAGTGTCTGAGACAACATTTGAACTCGGGTCCTCCTGAATTCAGGGCTGGTGCTCTATCCACTGCACCACCTAGCTGCCCCAGAAAATGTATATATTAAAGAACCATTCTATGCATGATTCTAATAACCATTATGTATTAGGAACATAGCCTCAGACAACAGTGGAAAAGCACATGTTATATTGGACAAAGGACTATTTTAGGCTTGGATCATTTCCTGGCTAGTCTCAGTTCTGTTATTTACTAGCCATGACTTTGTACAGGAGGCAATGTGGTACAGTGGAAAGAACTGAGAATTTGGAGTAAGAGGATCTGAGGCAGAAACCTAGCTCTATCACTTACAATTTAAGTAACCTTGTTACTTCAGCTCTCTGAGCCTTGATTTCCTCATCTGTTAAATGAGTTGAACAAGATAACCTTGGAGATCCATTTGATTTCTAACCTATGATCCTGAGTTCCTTCTCTAGGTTGAGCCTTACTTTCTTCATCTATGAAATGGGGCTAATAATCCTGGCCTGTTTATCTTACAGGATTGTCATGTTGTTCAAATAGCATTTTGTATATGACCACATTTTGTAAATTGTAAGGCAATTTCCAGCTATAGGGTAGTATTGTCATCTTTGCAATATTAAAGGGGGGGAGAAAAAAGTAAGGAAAAAGAATTTTAAAAAGGAAGCAAAAAACTTCAAAAAAATTTAATAGATGATATAGCCACCTAAGAGAACTTTTTGGAAAAACTGACATCTTTAAGATCTGCAAATCCTGTTGATCTCCAGCAGATGTTCATAAGACTGTACTTGATCACGGTTCCATCTCATCTATACATAGAAATGTACTTTTGAATTCCAAATAGTTGTTTGAGAGTATCTTCAAAGGCTATCTTCTCTTTTCCCCAAGGCATTTCAAGTTAATGTTTTCAAGAGGCTTTTGGAGGCTATAAAAATGCTTGAGATGACTTAATATGCTCAGGGGAAGGATCAGTGACATTTCTTTATACCGTAGATGCCACCCATTTAGGCTAAATTCACTGACAGTAAGGATGTACTATATTTGCCAATGTACTAACTCTTTGTTTTTGTTTTTCTTTCCATCTCAGGAGGTGAATTAGTTATCCCTCTACTTGTAGAAGACCCTTTAAATCCCCCTCCTATTGCTACTCGTGCACCTTTCATTACACTCCCCCCTACCTTTCGCCCCCTCCTCACCATTATTGAGACCACCAAAGATTCCCTGTCCATGACCTCTGAGGCGGGGTTACCTTGCTTGTCGGACCAAGGCAGCGATGGTTGTGATGATGATGGCTTGGTGATATCTGGGTATGGCTCAGGGGAAACCTTTGACTCTAACCTGCCCCCTACTGATGATGAAGATTTTTACACCACCTTCTCCTTGGTAACAGATAAGAGTCTTTCCACTTCAGTCTTCGAAGGTGGCTACAAAGCACATGCGCCCAAGTGGGAATCCAAGAACTTTAGACCTAACAAAGTCTCCGAAACTGGTAGGACTACTACTACCACATCTTTGTCCCCTGAGCTGATCCGCTCCACGGCTTCCTCCTCGTCTGGGATGGTGCCCAAATTGCCAGCAGGCAAAATGAATAACCGTGAGCTCAAACCCCAGCCTGATATAGTGTTGCTTCCGTTGCCCACTGCCTATGAGCTAGACAGCACAAAGCTGAAGAGCCCACTAATTACTTCCCCCATGTTCCGTAATGTGCCCACAGCAAACCCCACAGAGCCAGGAATCAGACGGGTTCCGGGGGCCTCAGAGGTGATCCGGGAGTCGAGCAGTACAACAGGAATGGTCGTCGGCATTGTGGCTGCTGCCGCCCTCTGCATCTTGATCCTCCTGTATGCCATGTACAAGTACAGGAACAGGGACGAGGGGTCCTATCAGGTGGATGAGACGCGGAACTACATCAGCAACTCTGCCCAGAGCAACGGCATGCTCGTCAAGGAGAAGCAGCAAAGCTCAAAGAGTGGCCACAAGAAACAGAAAAACAAGGACAAAGAGTATTATGTGTAAAATTTAAAAAATAAAAATAAAAAAGAATTAAAAACAGAATTATTTATATATAAATATATAAATACTTAAAAAAAAAACACACAAGATTTAACAGCTATAAGAACTGTTATACCTATAATGAGATTGGGAGCTACAGTTGGTGGGAAAAAAACAATACACACAAAGATATATATGTATATATATATATATTTATTTTCAGACATGGCTGTTATGTATCAGTCATGACCTGGAGACAGAGAAGTCTGCCCTACTGTATCATAAAGCATACTTAGCGCTCTGGAGCAGACAGATAGCTCCACCACTTTAGCTGGACATTGAAATTTCCATCTCTTTTGTGGACCTTTGGACAAAAGGTAGAAGATTTCATGGCTTACTTGTTTCATAACTCCAAGTGAGTCCCTAATGATGTTTGTGACCCTTGACTGTATCAATGATTTTTCAGTTTTATTATTTTAAAAAAAAGGAGAAAAAAAAAAAAAAACCAACAACAACAACAGCAAACTGATCTGGCCCCAGCCAGTATGTGTGTAACTATTCGAGATCTGAGGGGAAAAAAGTGGCTTTTGGGTTTTTTTGTTTATTTTTTGAGACTGGACATGAGTTGACAAGAAAAAATTTCAGAAAAAAAAGTGAGAGACTATTGCCATATATGAACTCAAAAACTATACATGGTGTTCACTCTACATATCAGGTTGTGGTGTGTCTAAAACCAATCAATTGTTTGTTTTCAGTGAGAAGCTTTGCTGGAAATACAGCAAATGTATGAAATGGTGATGATGTGAGGTATAAAGCAGGTACCCTAGGATCTGACTCCAGTATTTGCAGACCAAACTCTTTGAACAGCCGGGTTTAGGTCTGGTTTCATCAGGGCTATTGGCTTTATTGACAATACTGTTCAAATGCATTAGCACAGTCAAATTGTGGTAAAGGGGGAAAAGGTCAGATGTTGGGAGCTGAAATAACCCACAAACTAAAATGAGCCTTTCCTGGGGAAGTGGGGGGGAGGGAGCCTGGTTCCATGAATGATTGCAATGCATGCAAAAATAAAAAGAAAAGAAAAATTCTAAAAAAAAAAATCAATTAATCAAAACAGACAATATGGGAGTTCAACTTGTGACAGAATAACAAAAGGTCACACAAGCCAAACACATCATGAAAGAGTACAAAATGCATAGTTTTTTTTTCCAACATAATGTTTTTCATATGTAATTTTAATTTTGTAGCTTGACACAAATAACTCTGTCCTTCCATTTGCCCATTCTCCCCACCCTCTCTTTTATAAAAATAAATGAATGAATGAATGAATAAAGCTGCTGTGACACACACAAAGGAATTTAATAGTATAATATATATATATAAATATATATACAGATATATTTCTCATGGTATGTTTGATGGGACGACTGGAATGGAAAATCTGTTAAGTCTTTAAGTAGAATGAGAATGTTGTTTTAAAAAGAAAATAACAAAACAACAAAAAAGTAAACCTTAAAAATGTGAAGATGGTGTGAGTTTTAGTTTTGTCACAGTCACCTGTGTCAAAAGAAAAAAAAAATCTCAGATTCTGTTTACATCTTTCTGCTAATTTTTTTTTGCTTGTGTAATTTCTTAGATTAGACACTTATGTACATACTGCTTTACAGTTTAATTGTTCTTTTTGTTTCTATCTGTTTCTTAATTTTGTTTTTTGTTTTTTGAAAGGGGGTAACAATGTATAGAAAAATAAAATTGGTTATGTGGCCATGGCTATTGCATACAAAAAGCAAGATAACACAAATACAACAACACACAATGACAAAAACAAAATGAAGACTGGGATATCAGAAATATAAATTTTCTTTGTGTACAGATGAAAACCAATCAGCTGTTTAGATTTAGAAATCTATTCTTGCTGGTGTTTGTAAGTTGCATGAATATTTGACTTTGAAGAAATATCCAGGAACAACAATAAAAAAAAGTATTCTAAAATGAAGATAGCTTTCTCTAATATATATGGAAAGAGGTGTTTTCCTGGTTATCTGATCCTTTCGATGTAAGTGTTTGGGAATTCTTTTGGATTTTTTTTTTGTTTAAGATTTTTAAAAGAAAGGTTAAAAATGTATGAAAGCACAGTTTTAAGCAACTTAAATGGCCCAACCTATATGAAATTGATTATATCTCGATGTCTGTAAAAGATTGCTGTTCTTGGAGTCTTGGTGTCTTGTGAAATGATTTTCCTGCTTTCTTTTCCATTTTTTTTTTCCTTTTTGAGTAAACAATATCTTTGTTCTGTTCATTTTTGTGTAAGTTTCTATTTGGACAATTTTTTTGGAAACATGTGCATCCTGTATGTGGGCTTTTACCATATCCCTGTTTTATGGACAGAACCTTAAGGAATTTCTTTTATGTTCTTGTGATGTTACTGCTTTATTTTTCTTTTTTCTTTTCCTCCTTTCTTTTTTTCATATTTGCATTTTTGTTCAAGGATATGCTTAGCAATAAAATGTTCTTCCCAAAGCCCTGGAAGTGAATGTATTTTTATTTCAAAAAATTAAATGGGGGAAGGGGGAGAAGAACTTGAAAAACGGGGAAGGATGAAAGCTGAACAAATGTTCAAAAGTACTCATGAACATGATGCCAAATAATCTAATCAGTCACTAGCTACTTACATAAATTTACTAAAAGCAGATTAATTATGGTGAAAAATAATTATCCATCAGTTGAAGCATTGCAGTCTAGACAGCTAGATGTCAGAGTAGTAGAAGGAAGAGTAAGCATTTCATTATAAATACAGAAGGGAAAAGTTATAATTCCAGAATAGCTTCTCGAAGAATATGAAAAAAGCATGAATGCTGTTTAATGAACAGAGAAGATACCCAGCTCCTGTTAAACAATATAAAGTCTTTCTAGGTATGAGGAATGATGCACTTAACTATATTATTGGGAAGCAGAGTTTTCTGGTTAATTAAGAGAACTGAAGTGATTAACACACTATGATTCTATTTTATCTTGAGGAATCTTAGGAAATGGTATCCCTCAACCATCCATGGATGAGAAAGGTTTAAAGAATCATATTACAGTGTTCCTAGAAAAAGCAACTTGAATTCAAATCTAGTCTTTGCCATGTGTCATCTATATTCCTGTGATAAAGTTATTTCACTTCTCTGGATTTAATTTGCCCACCAAAAAATGGAAAAGTTAGATTAAATGATTTTCCATTCTCTGATTCCATGAGCTTCATAACACTAATATCTCTTCAATAATTCAAGGGGAGCATTTCAGAACACTGTGATAACCCAGTTTTGAACTATAATCATACAGAAATACTATTTAGTTCCAGCTGACTAATGAATAAAACAAGTTTTGTTATACCAAGTTTTCTTTGGAGGGGAAGGAGGGAGAGACAACTACTTGACTTTTGGCAAGCAGCTTATAAACCATAGGTACATTTTTCATGTATATATTGGAAGAAAATGTCTGTGGCTTAGCATGCACACAAAGCAATTTGGACTCTAAACTAAAGGACATTACCCTTCTAACTTACTGAATAGCCAGTAATGGTGTCCAAAGAACTGCTAAAATCCAGATGTCACCAATGAAGTATATACTATGTACTGTTTTGAAAATGATAATAATTGGTGAAGCCAAATAATATTTAGAAAGATCTATCTTTGCCCTTTCTTACACAGGAATGGAACTAAAAATATGGAGTGTTTTGTTGTTGTCATTTATACTTTTTGAAATGCCTAAATAAATCATTGTTGTCAAGGCATAGCTCCTAGCACTAAACAAACCAACACAAATAAATCTCCTATATTGGAACTACTAGTTATAATAGAACAAACTAGACTTCTGCTTAGAAATATCAAATAAAAGTGTTAATGGAACTATTGAGCACATTCTTTTTGCTAAAAGATAGTTCAATGAGAAAACCTCTAAGATTCTTTCCATATCTAACTTTCTATGATTCTAACTCAAGTGGCTTAGACATAATCATATCAGTTCTAGGTTTGTTGAGCAGATGATCTATTAAACAAAAATTTTTTCCTAGTTTACACAAACAATGTGAACTTCCAAACTATGCTTCTTTTCTTCAGAATGAAATGTATCAACCAAAGGTATTTGCTGAGTTCCTGCTAAGTGCTAGATTCTATGAGGAAAGATAAGAAGATTCAATCTTCAATTCAATCTAACTCCAAAGACTTTGTAACCTTACTGGAGACACATAATTTAATTGAAGAGCAACCCACAACACTATAACATCAAGAAATAAATTGATCTAGTAAAAACACCAAGAAGAGTGGACATAAGAATTAACCTGGCTCTGTAGCCTTCCTTAGTAATTATGGAACATGGATGTGTTCTATACATGGGGGCTTGGATCCAAAACCCAAGATTGATATTTTTAGGGAATAGGAAGTTATTCAACCTAGTTAGATCATAAGATTTATATGGGGGACTAGTAAAAATTAAGTTAAATATTTAGGGTTAAAGGTTCTAAATATGGAAGGCCTTGAAAGCAAGGAAGACACTTTTAAACTTTTTTTTGCTGGGAAAAAAGGAGCCATTATCAGTTCAAAACTAATAATTATAGCTATAATTACATAGTATTTTTTAAAGGCATACAAAATATTTTACATATAATAATGTTTGAGTCTCACAATAACTCTGGTAAATAAATGGTAATATTAGAGGCAGCCAATGAGCATAGTGGAGGGAGCCTTGGACCTGAAGTCAGGAAGGGCTAAGGTCATAGTCCTTCCTCTGAGTTAGTTCCTAGACAGAATGATTGGGCAAGTTACTTAGTTTTTGTCTGCCTCAGATTCTTCTTTTATAAAATAACAATAATAATAGCATCTATTTACCAGTTTAATTTGTAAGGCACTTTTCAAAGATTAAAGTAATTTATAAATTCTAGCAATTATTGTTAACCTCATTTTATGGATGAGAAAATTGAAAATGATTTGTTCAATCATTTAGTAAATGTCTAAGGTAGCATTTGACCTCAGGTTAGTCCTCACTCCAATAAGAGTACTTATTTAGATTGATCAAAACTTATTATTTTGCATTGGTTCAAGGAAGACAATGAGATATCAACCATTTCAAGCCAAATACTATCATCTCATTTGCCATTGATCTAAAATCATTCATTTTCAATTCAACATCTTTTTAAAAAAAAATACATCTTGAAAGTATTTCTTAATTCGATTTTAAGATCTAATAGCTTAAAACTATACTAAAAATTTTGGGCTTCAGATCAATGAAGTTTTAAGTTATAAAAGCTTTAAAATTCACTAAATTGAAAGGCATCTTCCATATTCTTGATTGAGAATGTAAATAAATAAAAAGCATAAAAACTTTAACAAATGGTAATGAATGATCTTGATCCCGTAAAACTGAAGATGAACTTATCCTTCTAAGAAGCTTAAAGGTATCCGGAAGAAAGAAAGAGAGTCAAAAGTAATCCACTTAGATAAGGAAAGTAAGCCTATTTTTAGGTAGAGGTGTGGGAGCCTATGGAAAGAGAAAGCCTTTGGAAGAAAAAGACAGCAAATAAATGGCAAATGACAATGGGGCAAGATTACAAATTGTCTTTGGAAAGGAAGAGGTTCATCACTTCCTCTGAGTTAGAAGGTCATAGTATCATGAAGGATCTAGGAAGTCTCCTACTCTAATGAGAAAGATGGGAATTATGGATATGTAATTAGGCATACTCTATGAGATTTTGTGAGTGTGCTAGTTGACATCACTTAAATATTTTTCCTTATCGGAAGGAAGATTCCAGAAAAGGGGAGGAGTTATCTTCAAGGGGAAATGATTATGATATAAAGACAAAAGACAGCAATTAAATAATAATTATATACATTTTCAAAACCTGATCTTTAAATATCCTTTATTTATTTTCTTGGCCCTTATCACTAACTTCTGTATCTCACAGAATTATAGAATACCAGAAATTCAAAGGATGTTACCTTAAAGATTATCTAAGGATTATGAGAATTTACCTTCATTTTAAAGATAAAGAAATGAGGCCCTAAGTGGTTTAATGATTTGCCTATAGTCAAAAACTTAGTAAATTGCAGGATCCAAAGACAGTAAATGATTTTTAATGTTCAATCAAATGTTCTTTCCACTATGTGATACTATCTCCAATGATTTATTTAAAAACAAAAAAAATGTAGACAAATTTCAGCCTTTCATTTTCAAACTGATTAGCTCCCCATAGGGTAAAGTAGTAACATTACCCTATAAACCACAAAACTAAAACTCCTACTATGCCTTTCAGTCCCAAGCTTCTTCATTTTTCTTTAACTAGTATTATGGAGTATTAATTTCCTTCTAGTGATCCTCTTTTATATCTTCTCCCCATTTTTACAGATTTCATTTATTTCTTATGTTTTCATTATTGTTTGCTTTCACTTTGCAAGTATCATACCTAGTTATCATTGATGTTGAACCTCATTATCTATATCTAACGAGTTATGTGGTGAAGTTTTGAACTCATCATTTATTAGTCTAAATGATGCAAGCCATATTTTCTACAACTAGCCAATTGTGTTTCCTCCAACTATGAAAGGTAAGACAAAAAAATTTTCATGGTTATCAATGGAGGATATCTAGAAACACTGAATGTGTCATCTTTACTGGGAACCAGAAAGACACTGAAGGAAGCTGATAGTTTCCTTTTTTTGAAAAATGACCTCAGTACCATTTTCTCAGGATAATTTATTGTTCCTTTAATTTTATTTTTTTTTTCTTTATAAGAAACTGCATAACTTCTACATACTCTTTATAAGACAAGAGAATCAAAAGTATTATATATTCCATTGATTACAATATTAGTGAAGCTCATTTTCATTCCAAATAGTTTTGCCTTCTACTAAGCACATATTCAGATCAGGTTTTCTGAACTTTCAAACTATTAATACCACAATTAGTTTGTGCCCCATGTTTCCACTTGTTTTAGAGTCAGGGGCAGATCTTAAGGACAGAGTATAAGAAGCACTAGGAGGCTTATTCTGCCTTAGCCTGATAGGACATTGAAGGTATTGAGTAAACCTCATTAATGAGAAAAAGCCTCCTCGATCTTGCTGATCATGCTCAAACTCGTGCACTCTCAGTCATGTGACCTGGGGACTATTAAAAGGGGGTTGCAGAAGGTTGGAGGAGGAAACTCCAGGGGAAACTCTGGGGATACTCCAGAAGGGAAGCTGGAGGGAAGGCTAGAGGGAACGTTAGGGAACACTATGTAAAGAGTTAGAATAAAGACCTGTTGCCACATACTTGAGTGACTTTGGTGTTCTGTGGAGGAACCTCTAAAGAGGTAGCTCTCTGATTAAGATAATCAGAGCTGAAGACTTCTGAAGACCTGGGGAAGGTAAGAAACCAGTTGATCTCTGCTGAGGTAAGCAGCTGGGAGTTAACGCACTTGGATATTTCTTCTTCTAACACAGATGACAACTATTCAATTGTGTTTTATTAAGGTCTTTTGGGCAGTTTGGTGATACAATGAAAGAAGACACTTACTAGCTATGTGATCCTGGAAAAAATCACTTAACCTTTTTTGCTTCAGTTTCCTCATCTATTAAATGATCTAGAGAAAGAAATGGTAAACTGTTCCAGTAGCTTTGACAAGAAAATCCCAAATGGAGTCACAAAGAGTCAGACATAACTGAAAAAATTCAACAATAACAAACAACACCAGATAATCCTTGTGAATTATTGTAGCCAAAAAAATTAATATCTTTTGGCAAAGCCCCAGATAATGAATCTCTCTCTATTTTGGCTTGGTTGATCATTAGATAACAGTCATGCAGTCAATCCCTGAAACATTCCTAGTTTGGTAAGAACTTCCAGAATCTGGGCAAGGTTGTCTCCACATCAAACTGAGGCATCTGAGGATATAGTGACACTGAAACTTTCAAATAAAACATTTAGCTATTTAAACTTTTGAGAAAGAAGAAGCCCAAATTTTATTGATTGATAGAGAATATTAAACACTTTTTAATAGATATTCTTGGATTGAGAGCCAACATTTATAGTGGAAAAAGTACTTGATCTGAGTCAAAAAACTTGGTTTTAAATCTAGTTTCTAATTGTGTGACTTTAAGCAGATCACTTCTCTCTGAAACTTCATTTTCCTCCTCTGTAAAATGAGATTACAGAATTAGATAACTTCTAAATTACTTTCCAACACTAAATTTGTAATTCTATAATCCCTCATTTCACAAAATTAAAAAAATATATATATATAGCTATGATGGAGAAGGTTCAAAGAGTAGTTATTGTCAAGTCAACAAATATATTTTTTTTTTGTTTTCAGTTTCTACATACAATTTCTTGTGTAGGAGTTTTATGGGGACTAAGCTGTCAAACTCCTGATCTCTGAAGGGCCTTTAATAACATGACTTTAGTACTTCTCTGAATAACTACATAATTAAGTGCTTGCTCAGGCTATCACTCATATTGATTATTTGATTGCCCCAAGATCAAAAGGATTTTAACCTCTGAAACAATGCTATGGCATCTGGCAATATTGTAAGTAAAGCAAAAGAAGAATACAACACTTTTGTAATAGATTAATAATCTATGACAATATTTAAGACATTTCCTCCATAGAAAGGAGAGGAAGGGAAGAGGAAGAAAGTAAAGAAGAGAAAGAAAAAGGAAAGGGAGAGGAGTAGAGAGAACAGGACAGGACAGATCAGGAGAGAACAGGAGAGGAGAAGGAAGGGAATGGAAATGGGGAAGGGAATAGGAAATGGGAAAGAGAAAAGAAAAAGAATGGAAGGGAGGGGAGAAAATAGAAAGAGAGCAAGAGAGGAGGGAAGGGTATGAAAAAGACAATTGCTAGCTATAAGAACTAACGATATTCTCTATTTTATTTTAATCTGTAAATATGTGATCATAGGTCTACTAGGATCTTTCCTAAGTGCCAATTCTAGATTTGCAATATTAAAAGAGTTCTATTTTCATGTCTACACTAGGTATATTTGCAAGTTAATACTCTTATTATTGTTATTCTATCTGTATAACAATTTTTGATTTTATTTATTCTTCAGTTTCATCTGCCTATTTTATTTGACCTAGAATTTCCACACCAAAAATATACATGAGAAAGGGAGACAATGTGGGATAATTGCAAATGTACTGTACTGATTGATAGATAAAAGTCTCAATATTTAGTCTAAGCTTTTCCACAGATTGCTGAGTTTTGTTTGGTAAATCACCTCAGCTTTCTGGGCCTTAACTTAGTCATCTTTCAAAAAAAGAGATTGAGATACCTGATTTAGAAGGTACTTCCAAATTGGATATCTAATGTAGTACAGAGAAACTTACAGGTAGAGTGCCTGAATTCAAATGGCCTCTGAAAAAATGAGAAAGAAGTTCCAGTTAAGATAAAAATTTGAAAAAAATTATAAAGGAACCCAGGTTTCCCACAAATACTACAACAAAGTTTTTAAAATTAAAGTTTAAAAATTAAAAAAAAAATTACCCTAAAGTAAGAATGATTAAGAATACCAAATACAAAATAGTAAGGCCATACTGGAAAGCAATTTATGGGAGAGCAGTATTGATTGCTTGGGAAAATTTGACAGCAATCTGGCAGAAATTAAATGTAGTTCAATACTTCATGCCATACACCAAGATAAGCTTCAAATGCATACATATTCTAGATATGAGGTCACATCCTGTATTACAGGACAAGGCAGAAATTATTATCTAGATCAGTGGATAGGGAAAAATGCATGACTAAACAAGTAGCAGGATCACATAAAATAAAATGGACAATATTGATTATATAAAATTTTCCATCCCAAGTGTATTAGAATTGTCTTGTATAGTGCACTATATTGCCGAGAAGAGCTAAATTCTATCAGAGTAGATCATCACATAATCTTGTTGTTACTATGTATGATGTTCTGGTTCTGCTAACCCTTCCCCTCTTATTTCTTTATAGATTTTGGGCATACTGTTTCTTCTTTAGCCTATTCCTGATATGAGAAAGATTTCAGAACTGCCATATCAGTCTTCCTCATATCTAATCCCTATGTCAGTTTTTGCTCTCATATCTCATTTTTATAGCATAATTATTGTTTTCACCTTTTTCTATATGGTTTTGTTTTTACAGTTACATTATACTCATCCGCATTCCAATTTTTCTTTTGGAATACCCAGTTTTAATGACAATCTTAGACATATGGTTTACATTTATACACAAAAAACATAAATAATTTGTCTTTACAGAATCCCTTGAAATTAATTTTTTTTGGAGAGGAGGGAGACTGTAGGTACAGGGTATTGCATGTATTGTATTATAGGGATGATATTTTGATTAGTTTTATTTTTTTAATTATAGTTTTTATTTACAGATATATGTATGGGTAATTTTACAGCATTGACAATTGCCAAACCTTTTGTTCCAATTTTTCCCCTCCTTCCCCCCATCTCTTCCCCCAGATGGCAAGTTGACCAATACATGTTAAATATGTTAAAGTATAAATTAAATACAATATATGTATATATGTCCAAATATTTATTTTGCTGTACAAAAAGAATTGCACTTTGAAATAATGCACAATTAACCTGTGAAGGAAATGCAGGTGGACAAAAATAGAGGGATTGGGAATTCTATGTAGTGGTTCATAGTCATCTCCCAGAGTTCTTTCGCTGGGTGTAGCTGGTTCAATTCATTACTCCTCTATTGGAACTGATGTGGGTCATCTCATTGTTGAAGAGGGCCACGTCCATCAGAATTGATCATCATATAGTATTGTTGTTGAAGTATAATGATCTCTTGGTCCTGCTCATTTCACTCAGCATTAATTCATGCAAGTCTCTCCAGGACTTTCTGAAATCATCCCCCTGGTCATTTCTTGCAGAACAATAATATTGAAATTAAGTTTTGATGTTGGTTCTTATATGTTAAATATTCTATTAAGTTTAGGTCTGTTTGTGACAAAATCCCGAAAAGGTAACAGTTTATTTCCATTTTTCCCATTCAATATTACACTTAATTTTGCTGGATGCAATATTTTCTGCCACAATTCTAGTTCTTTTCATTGTCTTTTGATATATAATATCTTGGGACCTTTGGTCTTTTATTGTAGTAGCTAACAGATCTTGTGCAATTCTAAATGTAGATTAGAAGGGAAGCAATAAACTGGGAAAACATTTTTATAGTCAAAAGTTCTGATAAAGGCCTCATTTCCAAAATATATAGATAATTGACTCTAATTTATAAGAAATCAAACCATTCTCCAATTGATAAATGGTCAAAGAATATAAATAGACAATTCTCAGACGAAGAAATTGAAACTATTTCCAGCCATATGAAAAGATGCTCCAAGTCATTATTAATCAGAGAAATGAAAATTAAGACAACTCTGAGATACCACTACATACCTGTCAGATTGGCTAGAATGACAGGGAAAGATAATGCAGAATGTTGGAGGGGATGTGGGAAAACTGGGACACTGATACATTGTTGGTGGTGATACATTGTGAATACATCCAGATATTCTGAAGAGCAATTTGGAACTATGCTCAAAAAGTTATCAAACTGTGCATATCCTTTGATCCAGCAGTGCTACTACTGGGCTTATATCCCAAAGAGATCTTAAAGAAGGGAAAGGGGCCTGTATGTGCAAGAATGTTTGTGGCAGCCCTCTTTGTAATGGCCAGAAACTGGAAACTGAGTGGATGCCCATCAAATGGAGAATGGCTGAATAAATTGTGGTATATGAATATTATGGAATATTATTGTTCTGTAAGAAATGACCAGCAGGATGATTTCAGAAAGGCCTGGAGAGACTTACATGAACTGATGCTGAGTGAAATGAGCAGGACCAGGAGAATATTATATACTTCAACAACAATACTATATGATGATTAATTCTGATGGACGTGGCCCTCTTCAACAATGAGATGACCCACATCAGTTCCAATAGAGCAGTAATGAATTAAACCAGCTACACCCAGTGAAAGAACTCTGGGAAATAAGTAAGAACCACTACATAGAATTCCCAATCCCCCTATTTTTGTCTACCTGCATTTTTTATTTTCTTCACAGGTTAATTATACACTATTCTATTTCTTTTTTTAAATTCATATATTTATCAAAATTTATTAATCATCTATTGTGCACAGGCATGGTAATAGTAACCATTGCTCCCATTCAAGTTAAGCTAATTCTTTTTTTTTTTTTTTTGGTCTACAATTATTGTATTTTGTATCAATAGTATTTTATTTTTCTAAATACATGCAAAGACAGTTTTCAACATTCACCTTTGCATAACCCTGAGTTTGAAATTTTTATCCCTTCTTCCTCCCTTCCCCCTCTCCAAGACAGCAAGCAATCCAATTACAGATTAAACATGTGCAATTCATAGAGCACATGGGTAATGCAGTGGATAGAGCACCAGCCCTGAAGTAAGGACCTGAGTTCAAATCCAGTCTCAGACACCCAACACTTCCTAGCTGTGTGAGCCTGGAAGTCACTCAACTTCAATTGTCTCAACAACAACAACAACAACAACAACAAAAAGTGTAATTCTTCTAAACATATTTCCACATTTATCAGGCTGCACAAGAAAAATCAGATCAAATGATGGACAGAATCAGCTACATGCAGAGAAGGAAATGAGTGTAAACTGTTAGCATTTTTTGTTTTTCTTTCCAGGTTACCTTCCGAATCCAATTCTTCCTTTGCAACAACAACAACAACAAAATTCGATTCTGCACATACATATTGTACCTAGTATAAACTATAACATATTTAATATGTATGGGAATGCCTGCCGTCTAGGGGAGGGGATGGAGGAAAGGAGGGGGAAAATTCAGAACAGAAGGGAGTACAAGGGATAATGTTGTAAAAAATTACCTATGCATATGTACTGTCAAAAATGTTATAATTATAAAATTAATAAAAACATTTTTTAAAAAATCAGATCAAAAGGGGGAAAAAAAACAAGAAAGAAAAAAAATAGCAAACAACAACAAACAATAAAAAGTAAAAATACTATGTTGTGATCCACATTAGTCTCCACAATTTTCTATATGCAAATGGTTCTTTCCATCACAAGACTACTGGAATTGCCTTGAATCACTTCACTGTGGAAAAGAACCAAGCTGATCACCGTTTATCATCACATAATCTTACTATTTTGTACAATGTTATCTTGGTTCTGCTCACTTCACATCAGTTGAAGAAACTCTTTCAAGACTTTTCTGAAATCATACTGCTCATCATTTCTTTCTTTTTTTTTTTTCGCATAAGATTTTTTTTTATTATAGCTTTTTATTTACAAGATATATGCATAGGTAAATTTTCAGCATTGACAATTGCAAAATCTTTTGTTCCAACTTTTCCCCACCTTCTCCTCACCCCTTTCCCAATATGGCAGGTGACCAATACATGTTAAATATGTAAAAGTTAAGTAAAAAAGTAAAGTACAAAGTACAAAGTAAAAGTTAAATACAATACATGTATACATGTCCAAACAGTTATTTTGCTGTACAAAAAAGAATTGCACTTTGAAATAATGTACAATTAACCTGTGAGGGAAATAAAAAATGCAGGCAGACAAAAATAGAATTCTATGTCGTGGTTCATAGTCATCTCCCAGAATTCTTTTGCCAGGTGTAGCTTGTTCAGTTCAATACTGCTCTATTGGAACCAATTTGTTTCATCTCATTGTTGAAGAGGGCCATGTCCATCAGAACTGATCATTGTATAGTATTGTTGTTGAAGTATATAATGTTGTCCTGGTCCTGCTCATTTCACTCAGCATCAGTTCATGTAAGTCTCTTTAGGCCTTTCTGAAATCATCTTGCTGGTCATTTCTTATAGAACAGTAATATTCCATAATATTCATATGCCACAATTTATTCAGCTATTCTCCAATTGAGGGCCATCCACTCAGTTTCCAGTTTCTGGCCACTACAAAAAGGGCTACCACAAACATTCTTGTACATACAGGTCCCTTTCCCTTCTTTAAAATCTCTTTGGGATATAAGCCCAGTAGTAACATTGCTGGATCAAAGGGTATGCATAGTTTGATAACTTTTTGAGCATAGATCCAAATCATTCTCCAGAATGGCTGCATGTATTCACAATTCCATCAACAATGTATCAATGTCCCAGTTTTCCCACATCCCCTCCAATATTCTGCATTATCTTTCCTGTCATTCTAGCCAATCTGACAGGTTACACCATTCTATTTCAAAGTCCAATTGTTTTTGTACAGCAAACATACATATGTTGTATTTAACTTATACTTTAACATATTTAATATGTATTGATCAACCTGCCATCTGGGGGAAAACCCCATCTGGGGTGGGGGATGGGGGGGAGGAGAGGAAAAATTGGAACAAAAGGTTTTACAATTTTCAATGCTGAAAAATTACCTGCATATATCTTGTAAATAAAAAACTACAATAAAAAATATATTGTGAAGGAAAAGGTAGTTTTTGCTAGTCACCTTAATGTTTGTGCTATGGGGTGCTTTTCTCTTGGGAATCAGAGAGTGTGTGTATATATATATATGTGTGTGTATATAATTTTTTTCTGTAGGATAAAGAGAAATAAGCTAAAAGAAACTTCTTCTTCTTTTTTTTTTTTTTTTTTTTTTTACAACTCTATTACCTATCATTTTAGTGTAATTCAGGGTTGGACAATTCCCTAATTCAGAGATGGATATTCTCTTCTTGGTTTCATTCCATGGAGTATGTGTAGTTATTCTCTTTCTGCTTTTAAACCAACCATATATAAAAGATTGGCTTCTGAGCTTGACTAACTGATGGGCTGGTAGTATTTAGGGGTCAAGATTTGTAACGTGCTCTCCTGGCAGTTACAATTACTAGTCTGTCCTAGACCCACCAGAGTACCTTTGACCACTGTCCTTTGCAGTGTGAGCTCTACCCGGCTCGCCTCCTCTGAGGCCTTCTAAGGTCTCTGGCCACAATCTCTTGAATCTATAGCTTAGTAACCGGTAGCGCACTCAAGAACAACCACATGTAATCTTAAAAGCCTTTATTATACCTACTCACATAATGCCCTAACTGATGCCCTGACTTGTTGGTTCCCTGGTGAACACCTGGTCAGAAGACCCATGTGTTCACTACCAAAACCCTTACCTCTTTTGGCTACCCATCTTGGCTTGGCCACCCAGGCTAGAGAGCCAGGGTGAACAGCACGAGGTTAAAGAGGGCGGTTGCTGCCTGCAGTGGGCTTACATAGGGCCTGTGAGGTCACACACACAGCCAATCAGCGAGAGAGTCACCCATTACAAAACTATCTCAATATGGCCAGGATCCCGCCCAAGGGCAGTCCTAATATCCACAGAAATTACTTCCAGGCCTCAATCTCCCGATGCACTGTGTCCGCCCATTTAAAGGGCCCTTACAATTCCCTTTCTCTTGTTTTGCGGGAACCGCACATCTCATCAAGTTAAACTTTTAGCACCAGCTATAGTTCACTTGATCCATGAGATGACAGAGTGTTATGCCCAAGGAGGTACAAAGCAGCAAATCAGTAAACAGAAGTATGACAATGAGAACCAGGCTCAACAGTGGCCCAAATGTTCAACCCATTCATCAAAGTCATACTCGAGATAATAGGCCAAAGAGATTGGATGCCAATGAGGTAGGATGTCAACACTGAGGTGGGAAGTCAACAAGGTAAAACATCACAATTCTAGTTAACAAATATCAGTAGGTAGGTTGTCACAATTCTAGTTACATTTATCACAGTTCTAGACCAATTCTAGTTTCTTACAATTTTCTGTTGCACTTTTCACACTCCTAGAACAATTCTAGCTTATCACAATTCTCAATTGCACTTGTCACAATCCTAGAACAATTCTAGTTTATCACAATTCTCTATTGCACTTTTCACAATTCTAGAACAATTCTAGCTTATCACAATTCTCTATTGCACTTTTCACAATTCTAGAACAATTCTAGCTTATCACAATTCTCTATTGCACTTTTCACAATCCTAGAGCAATTCTAGCTTATCACAATTCTCTATTGCACTTTTCACAATTCTAGAACAATTCTAGTTTCAC
Organism: Sminthopsis crassicaudata; assembly: GCF_048593235.1. NCBI lineage: Eukaryota > Metazoa > Chordata > Mammalia > Dasyuromorphia > Dasyuridae > Sminthopsis > Sminthopsis crassicaudata. The sequence continues at coordinate 307,650,380 of NC_133618.1, read as the reverse complement.
AGGTGCACATAAGCAGTCATGTCCAGTAACATTGTCTCAATAACAATGGCAGGTGGGTGTGTTGGTTTTTCACCCACTAATTTAAAAGCATAGTCCTTCAATAGAAAGCATAGGGCAAAGCCTCTTCCCAGGCCACCATATGGCAAGTGGCCACGGGAGAAGCAAGTAGGCCCATTGTCCATTTACAGTCTTTATATTGTGTATCACCCAAAACAGTCCATTTCAGCTGCAACACTGGAACTGTGTCTGGTGTCTCTGGTGTTCCGGTCAGGAGGGGCATCGCTGCCATCAATGTCTGAAGGGCTGCTGACATCTGGCTGGTCTCTCTGGACTGTTGTCTTGTCCTTCTCTTGGATCCCCAGGTTACAAATGTCTCTGGTGGGGATGAACTCTGCTGCTGGATCTGCACCTAGGAAGGAATGTCCCCGGGGCCCAACTTGGGCCTTTCCAAATGCCATCCAGGCCTTTCCACATCACAGTGGAAACAAAGTTGTTGGCAAAAAGATTAACAAGTCAGACAAAAGTCAGTCTGTCACTTAGCTGCACTTTCTGTGTATGCCCGAAGTGCATTGCTAAGGTAAAATGCAAAGAATTTAAAAATGTAAAACCAAAATAGATTAAAAATATAAAACCAAAATAACTTTAAAATGTAAAATCAAAAATGTTTAAAAATGTAAAATCAAAATTTAAAAATTGTAAGCAATCACATATCCCAAAATTCCCTTCTCTTGTTTAGAAGAGAAGATCTTGGGGATAGTCTGTGCAGTAATGACTTTACTAGAACACTCGGCTATATCCCTGAATTCTTTTGCCTAAAAATCAAAGTTTGAGTTTCTGATACCGAATTGTACTCTAGGAGTGTGAATCAATAAATCTGATATTACTTTTCCTCCTGGGTCAAAGATCACACACTGTCTATTTATTCTAGTGATTAAAACAACAATTTTCCAACCCATTCTAGACATAAACACTGTTTTATAAGTACCCGTAGGGGGTTGGGAAATCAAGCTCACCTGTGGAAGTGGAAAATCCACGAGGTAAGAAAAGAGGAGTTTCAACTCTCCAAAGACGATCCTAGCAGTTTTACAAGTATAAAACTCCACTCTCTCTAACTGCAAGGCCTTATCCCTGTAAGGTTTCTTAGAAATTAACTGAACTGTATTTTTAAAACTTTTCTGATTATAGTCAATACCCCACAATTCCTTTTTGCCTTGGGGCATAAAGCCTTCTCCTGTCCTTTGAAATGAAGACACTGGAGTTTTGAATGGATTAATGGGCAGTGCTGATGGTATTATCGCCCTTCCTTTTCCTCCTCCCCCTTCTCCCTTGGCCCAAGAAGGTGAGGCAGAGGGAAGAAGAATTGGAAAATTCCCCAAAGGCTGATTTAAAATCAAACCTGAGCTTTGCACATAAAAAGAACTAAACTTCTTCTCAATGAAAGAGTAATCAATAAATTCCTTAAAACAACAATGCACAAGGTAAACCAACAAAACGCTAAGAAGAATTTCTACAACTGAAGTCCATGTGATTCGTTTATTTCCTTCCTTAGTTTCAGCCACTGGTTTGAACTCTTCCTGTTCTATCTGTAGTAACCTAGCTTTTTCTTCTTTCTCCATCTGTAGTTTAACCTGCAATTCCAGCAACTCTTGCTGTGGCATTTTATACTCTCTACTGTCATACAATCGCATTAGCTCTAGGTTGCTCCCTCTCCTAGCTCTATTTACTGGGTGTGGGGATAGCCTTTGTGGAGCTTGATTACAAGCTTCCTGCTGTTCTTCAGTGGTGATCTTTGTTAAAAGATCTTCCATCTGGCTCTTTAACCTCTTTATATAATAAGCATTATGTTCAGCTGTGTCCTTGAGTCTGATCCCAGATTTACCTGGGTCCATATTGCTTCTCTGTCTTCCCTCTTAAGTGGCGTTTCTACCGGATCTTTCAGAATCTTAATTCTGAATATTAAATATTTTCAAAACCTGATAATTCCTGATGCGTCCACCACATTGGGCGCCATTTGTAACGTGCTCTCCTGGCAGTTACAATTACTAGTCTGTCCTAGACCCACCAGAGTACCTTTGACCACTGTCCTTTGCAGTGTGAGCTCTACCCGGCTCGCCTCCTCTGAGGCCTTCTAAGGTCTCTGGCCACAATCTCTTGAATCTATAGCTTAGTAACCGGTAGCGCACTCAAGAACAACCACATGTAATCTTAAAAGCCTTTATTATACCTACTCACATAATGCCCTAACTGATGCCCTGACTTGTTGGTTCCCTGGTGAACACCTGGTCAGAAGACCCATGTGTTCACTACCAAAACCCTTACCTCTTTTGGCTACCCATCTTGGCTTGGCCACCCAGGCTAGAGAGCCAGGGTGAACAGCACGAGGTTAAAGAGGGCGGTTGCTGCCTGCAGTGGGCTTACATAGGGCCTGTGAGGTCACACACACAGCCAATCAGCGAGAGAGTCACCCATTACAAAACTATCTCAATATGGCCAGGATCCCGCCCAAGGGCAGTCCTAATATCCACAGAAATTACTTCCAGGCCTCAATCTCCCGATGCACTGTGTCTGCCCATTTAAAGGGCCCTTACAAAGATTCAATAGCTTTTTTAGCTAGAAGGATTGCTGATTCAAAAAAAAAAAAAAAAAAAAAGAAAAGAAAAGGTAGTGCTAAAGCCAAGCATATATACGAAAGAAGTGATCTACCTTTCCATTAACTTTTTTCTTTTTCTTTTTTCTCCTGATAGTGAGTATGGTGAAACTGCCATGAGCTGTTGGATTGTGGACAGCAAGTTGCATTTTGCACTAGCTGACTTGTGCCTATTAGTAAATAGCACTTTTGTTTCTTTTGCATTTTTTATTCTCTATTTTGGAGCAAATGATTATCTAGCAACAAAATTAACTAGGTTAGGACCTTATAAAATTAAATATAAATTAAATAGTCAGAAGACCTATCAGCTTTTCCACTTATAACTAACTTCAGTAGCAAAGGCCACTACAGGTAGTAGTCATGGCTATTGACAGATGAAATACCTATAGATGGATCTATCAACATTAAAACAATGCATATGCATATGCATATTCTACAAAAAGAGAAAAAAAACGACCAAAATTGGGAGATATCCTTTCAAATCTAAGTATTTTCTATATGGATAACTGAGTTTGAGCTTATTCTTTATAAAGTTCCTTGACTGTGTAATGGGAAGAGTACACCTGGTATGGCAAGCAGTTGTGGTAACTACTGTTCTTGTAATAGTTCTTTTTTTTTTTTTTTTTTTTTTTTTTTATTATATATATATATATATATTTTATAATATTATCCCTTGTATTCATTTTTCCAAATTACCCCCCCTCCCTCTATTCCCTCCCCCCGACGACAGGCAATACCATACATTTTACATGTGTTACAATATAGTCTAGATACAATACATGTGTGTGAATATCATTTTCTTGTTGCACAATAAACATTAGAATCCGAAGGTACATGCAACCTGGGCAGACAGATATTAGTGCTAACAATTTTCATTCCCCTCCCAGTGTTTCTTCTCTGGGTGTAGCTACCTCTGTCCATCATTGATCAACTGGAAGTGAGTTGGATCTTCTTTATGTTGAAGATTTCCACTTCCATCAGAATACATCCTCATACAGTATTGTTGTTGAAGTGTACAGTGATCTTCTGGTTCTGCTCATTTCACTCAGCATCAGTTGATTTAAGTCTCTCCAGGCCTCTCTATATTCCTCCTGCTGGTCATTTCTTACCGAGCAATAATATTCCATAACCTTCATATACCACAATTTACCCAACCATTCTCCAACTGATGGACATCCATTCATCTTCCAGTTTCTAGCTACAACAAAAAGAGCTGCCACAAACATTTTGGCACATATATGTCTCTTTCCGCTCTTTAGTATTTCTTTGGGATATAATCCCAGTAGTAGCGCTGCTGGGTCAAAGGGTATGCACAGTTTGATAACTTTTTGGGCATAATTCCAGATTGCTCTCCAGAATGGCTGGATTCTTTCACAACTCCACCAGCAATGTATTAGTGTCCCAATTTCCCCACATCCCCTCCAACATTTGTCATTATTTGTTCCTGTCATCTTAGCCAATCTGACAGGTGTGTAGTGGTATCTCAGAGTGGTCTTAATTTGCATTTCTCTGATCAGTAGTGATTTGGAACACTCTTTCATGTGAGTGGATATAGTTTCAATTTCTTCCTCTGAGAATTGTCTGTTCATATCCTTTGACCATTTATCAATTGGAGAATGGTTCGGTTTCTTATAAATTATGGTCAGTTCTCTATATATTTTGGAAATGAGACCTTTGTCAGAACCTTTGTTTTTAAAAATATTTTCCCAATTTGTTACTTCCCTTCTAATCTTGTTTGCATTAGTATTATTTGTACAGAAACTTTTTAGTTTGATGTAATCAAAATCTTCTATTTTGTGATCAATAATGATCTCTAGTTCTCCTCTGGTCATAAATTCCTTCCTCCTCCACAAGTCTGAGAGGTAGATTATCCTCTGTTCCTCTAATCTATTTATTATCTCCCTCATTATGCCTAAATCATAGACCCATTTTGATCTTATCTTGGTATATGGTGTTAAGTGTGGATCCATATCTAATTTCTGCCATACTAATTTCCAGTTTTCCCAACAGTTTTTTCCGAATAATGAATTTTTATCCCTAATGTTGGAATCTTTGGGTTTGTCAAAGATTAGATTGCTATAGATGTACCCTTTTTTGACCTTTGTATCTAATCTGTTCCACTGATCTACCGGTCTATTTCGTAGCCAATACCAAATGGTTTTGGTGACTGCTGCTATATAATATAGCTTTAGATCAGGTACACTTAGACCACCTTCCTCTGAGTTTTTTTTCATTAGTTCCCTTGCAATTCTTGACCTTTTATTCTTCCATATGAATTTTGTTGTTATTTTTTCTAGGTCATTAAAATAGTTTCTTGGGAGTCTGATTGGTATAGCACTAAATAAATAGATTAGTTTGGGGAGTATTGTCATCTTTATTATATTCGCTCGGCCTATCCAAGAGCACTGAATGTCTTTCCAATTATTTAAATCTGATTTTATTTTTGTGGCAAGTGTTTTGTAATTTTTCTCATATAATTCCTGACTTTTCTTTGGTAGATGGATTCCCAAATATTTTATACTCTCAACATTTGTTTGGAATGGAATTTCTCTTTGTATCTCTTGCTGTTGCATTTTGTTAGTGATATATAAAAATGCCGAGGATTTATGTGGATTTATTTTGTATCCTGCCACTTTGCTGAAATTTTGAATTATTTCTAGTAGCTTTTTAGCAGAGTCTTTGGGGTTCTCTAAGTATACCATCATGTCATCTGCAAAAAGTGATAGTTTAATTTCCTCATTTCCTACTCTAATTCCTTGAATCTCTTTCTCGGCTCTTATTGCCGAGGCTAGCGTTTCTAGTACTATATTGAATAGTAATGGTGATAGTGGGCAACCTTGTTTCACTCCTGATCTTACTGGGAAAGGTTGCAGTTTATTTCTATTGCATATTATGCTTACTGACGGTCTTAAATATATACTCCTGATTATTCTAAGGAATAATCCATTTATTCCTATACTCTCAAGAGTTTTTAGTAGGAATGGATGTTGGATTTTGTCAAATGCTTTTTCTGCATCTATTGAGATGATCATATGGTTCTTATTAATTTGATTATTAATATGGTCAATTATATTAATAGTTTTCCTAATATTAAACCAGCCCTGCATTCCTGGAATAAATCCTACTTGATCATAGTGTATTATCTTGGAGATGATTTTCTGAAGTCTTTTTGCTAATATCTTATTTAAGATTTTAGCATCAATATTCATTAAGGAGATTGGTCTATAATTTTCTTTCTCAGTTTTCGATCTACCAGGTTTAGGTATCAGTACCATGTCTGTGTCATAAAAGGAGTTTGGTAGGACTCCTTCATCCCCTATTTTTTCAAATAATTTATATAACATTGGTACTAATTGTTCTTTAAATGTTTGGTAGAATTCACATGTGAATCCATCTGGCCCTGGGGATTTTTTCCTGGGGAGTTGATTAATAGCTTGTTCTATTTCTTTTTCTGAAATGGGACTATTTAAGCAATTTATCTCCTCCTCTGTTAATCTAGGGAGCCGATATTTTTGGAGAAAGTCATCCATTTCACTTAAGTTATCAAATTTATTGGCATAAAGTTGGGCAAAGTAACTCCTTATTATTTCTCTAATTTCCTCTTCATTGGTGGAAAGATTCCCCTTTTCATTTGTAAGACTATCAATTTGATTTTCCTCTTTCTTTTTTTTGATCAAATTTACCAAAGGTTTATCTATTTTATTGGCTTTTTCATAAAACCAACTCTTGGTTTTATTTATTAATTCAATAGTTTTTTTACTTTCAATTTTATTGATTTCTCCTTTTAATTTTTGTATTTCGAGTTTAATTTTTGGTTGGGGGTTTATAATGTGGTCTTTTTCTAGCCTTTTAAGTTGTAAGCCCAATTTGTTAATCTTCTCTTTCTCAATTTTCTTCAAATAAGCCTCTAAAGATATAAAATTTCCCCTTATTACCGCTTTAGCTGCATCCCAAAGATTTTGATATGATGTCTCATCATTATCATTATCTTGGGTGAAATTGTTAATTGTTTCTATAATTTGCTCTTTCACCCAGTCATTCTTTAAGATGAGATTATTCAGTTTCCAATTACTTTTTGGTCTATTTACCCCTAACTTTTTACTGAATGTAGCTTTTATTGCATTGTGATCTGAGAAGAAGGCATTTATTATTTCTGCCTTCCTACATTTAATTTTGAGATCTTTATGTCCTAATATATGGTCAATTTTTGTATAGGATCCATGAACTGCTGAGAAGAAAGTATATTCCTTCCTATTGCCATTCAGTTTTCTCCAAAGGTCTATCATACCTAGTTTTTCTAATGTTCTATTTACTTTTTAAATTTCTTTCTTGTTTGTTTTGTGGTTTGATTTGTCTAAATCTGAGAGTGCAAGGTTGAAATCTCCCACTATTATAGTTTTACTGTCTATTTCTTCTTGCAGTTCTCTTAACTTTTCCTTTAGAAAGTTAGATGCTATACCACTTGGTGCATATATGTTTAGTATTGATATGGCTTCATTATTTATGCTACCTTTCAGCAGGATATAGTTTCCTTCCTTATCTTTTTTAACTAGATCAACTTCTGCTTTTGCTTGATCTGAGATAAGGATAGCTACCCCTGCTTTTTTGGCTTTACCTGAAGCATAATAGGCTCTGTTCCAACCTTTTACCTTTACTCTGTATGTATCTCCCTGCTTTAAGTGTGTTTCCTGTAGGCAACATATTGTAGGGTTCTGCTTTTTGATCCAATCTGCTATCCGTCTCCGTTTGATGGGATCGTTCATCCCATTTACATTTACAGTTAAAATTACTAATTCTGTGTTTCCTGCCATCGTATTATCCCCAGATTATACTTTTTTCCCTTGACCCCCCTGATCCCCCTCCCTGATATTTAATTTACAGACCCCCCCTTGTGACGCGCAACCCTCCCTCTTTTTTTTTTTTTTAGGATCCCTCCCCCCTCCCTCCAAGTCCCTTCACTTATTCTCCTTTTCCTTTCCCCTTTTCCTCTCCCCCCTTTTAATGAGGTGAGAGAAAATTCTCTGAAAAACAAATATGTTAATTATTTACTCTTTGAGCCTCTTCTGATGAGAGTAAGATTCACACAATGATTCTCCCCCTCACTAAGTTCCCTCAGATATGGTGTATTTTCTATGCCTCTTCCTGGGATGTAGTTTCCCTCTTTTTATCACTCCTTCCCCTTTTTCTGAACCGACCTCCTTCCCTTTACCACACCCCCCTTTTTTTCTTTTATATCAGTAAAATCAAATTATCCTTGAGTATTTTTTATATACCCACAACAGAGTTACAGTTCTCAAGGGTTCTGTGTACCTTTTTCTGTTTCTCTTCAGTCTTGTGGATGTAGATCAAATTTTTTGTTTAAGTCTGGTTTTTTTCTTAGAAACATATAGAATTCCTCTGTTTCATTGAATGACCATCTTCTTCCATGGAAAAAGATGCTAAACTTAGCTGGGTAGTTCATTCTTGGTTGCAGTCCTTGATCTTTTGCCTTACGGAATATCAGGTTCCAGGCCCTTCTATCTTTTAATGTGGAGGCAGCCAGATCTTGGGTGACCCTTATTGTGGCACCTTGGTATTTAAATTGTTTTTTTCTAGCTGCTTGCAGGATTTTCTCCTTTGTGTGGTAATTCTGCAGCTTAGCCACCATATTCCGTGGTGTTCTTTTTTTAGGGTCTATTTCAGAAGGAGTTCGATGAATTCTTTCCACATCTACTTTCCCTTCTGTTTCTATTATCTCTGGACAGTTCTCTTTGATAATTTCCTGTAAAATAGAATCTAGGCTCTTTTTTTGGTCATAGTTTTCTGGAAGTCCAATAATCCGCAGATTATCTCTCCTAGATCTATTTTCCAGGTCTATAGATTTTCCCAGTAAGTATTTGACGTTGTTCTCCAGCTTCTCATTTTTTTTGTTTTGTTTGACTGATTCTTGGGTTCTCTGTGAATCATTCATTTCTATTTGTTCCATCCTGACTTTTAAGGAGTTATTTTCTTCTTTCACAGTTTTTAGTTCTTTTTGTAAATGCCCAATTTCGTTTTTAAATGAATTATTTTGCTCTATTGAGTTTTTTTCCATTTCCCTAATTTTTTTTTTTGAGAATTATTTTCTTTTTCCAATTCAGAAATTCTATTTTCTTGAGACTTTTTTATCTTTTCCAATTCAGAAATCCTACTTTCCTGTGTTTTTTTAACCTTTTCTAATTCACTAATTTTGTTTCCCTGCATCTCCTGTGAATTCTTTATTTTTTCCAACTCCAATTTCAGGACGTTGTTATTCTCTATCATAGCTTCCCTTTCCTTTCCCCATTTTTCTTCAATCTCCCTCAATTTTTTAAGAGCTTCTTCTAGGAGAGAGTTATGTGATGGGGGGCAGGAATCGTTCCCCTTTAGGTTGTTGTCTGTTGATTCTCTGCTGTCAACTTCCTCGGGGTTGGATACCCGCTCTTTCTCTGTATAGAAGGAATCTATGGTTTTTCTAGCTTTTTTGCTCATACTTAAAAAAATCTTTTGGGGTCTGTCTCTGGGGTAGGAAATTATTTACTTCTTTACCAGCTTCCTCCCAGACCGGATGGATGCAGCGGCTCCTGCGCCTGAGCTAAGATAGAGCTCTGGGAGAGAGTTCCCCACCCCCTCCCTGGAAGTGCCTCAGAGGTGATTAGCACTACTGTGCTTCGAGGGCGTAGAATAGTGAAGACAGCACGAAGCCCAGCCTATGTGTCCGGGTGGGGAGTGGATGTCTGCAGCAGGTGACGTGAGAAGCCCCTGCGCTCAAACTGGAAGTGTCTGCCAGAAACCGCGGTCCCTAGTTCAAAGGTTCCACTTCTCTGGGACTTCCTGGAGCTGAGTTCCACTCCCTCCAGCTAAGCTAGGCAGTGTGTGTTGCCTTGGGCCGTATCCACCCACTTGTAAGTCTCTTAACTATTCTCAGGAGGTAGCTGAGGCCACACCCCTTGGTGCCAAGAGTTCTGCTGAGTCACCCCCAGGTTGGGGGGGGGGGAGAAATCTAATCTGAGTTTTAAAATATTTTGGCTTTCTCTTCTGAACTGCTAAATAATTAGCAGAGAAGAGCTAACAGCCTGTGCCAGATTCCTTTACCTCAGTGGCTTCTCTGATCCCAGAGCCCTTCCCAGCGCAATGGGCGCAGTGTGCCCCTACCCCACCGTCTGTGCTGGTCTTTCTTATTCCTCCCCTGAGAACTGACCTTTCCTGTTGAAACTCCAGATTCTCTTCAGCTGGTAAGTCGTGCTTCCAGTCCTTGTGGTATCTATCAGTCCTGAGCTAATTTTGAGACTTAATTTATCTAATTGGTTGTGAGGGAGTGAGGACGTTCACTGAGTCGTGTGTTTCTTCTCCGCCATCTTCCTTGTAATAGTTCTTAATCAATATTTTTTTACATGCTAATAGAGTACTACTGGTTAATTGATAATGAGGAGTACACCAGGATGGGAGATGAGTGACAATACCAGAAATCCCAGTCCCTTAGGGTTATTCCTAGAAAGATAAAATGATTAGTAGGCAGCTGCTTTCTGGGAATCCAGCCCATGAATATGAGTGAAAATGGAAGAAATAGCCCCAGAAGAAAGAAGTTTTTGAAGAAAATTTATAATGAGAAATATGCAAAGAGTCTATGAAAAGTTGGCAAATAGTACATTCTGTGATGCCTGACCCAAAGGAAAAGAGAAAATAAGGGCTAATGTTAACTTATTTACTGAGAGAGTGGATTAACTCTTAACTTGAAGAGAAATATGGAGGCGTTTTATTTAAAGAATATAATAAATATTTCTAGCGAATTAAATGATGAAATCATGTTTATAGAAGTAAAATTATATAGTATCTAAGAATTTGAAGTAACTCTGGTTGTTATTGTAGTCAACACATTGTAAATAATTTTCTGGCTTTACTATTAATTTCATTTATTAGTCATTTGCTAATGAGTAATTACAATTGGGAAAGTTAGTTTCTCAAGTTTTATTAAATATATATTTCATGAACTGGAGTGGAAGAGCTGTAATTTTAATGAAAAGGTTGCAACTTTATTAACTAAAAAGAACATTTTCAAACATTCTAGATTTCTCTATGCTTTGGAATAATAAAATTAAATATGAGAAAAAGTCAAGAAGTGACAATTTACAAGTATGATTGATCAAGACTCTGTAATCTTTTTTTTATTATTATTATAACTTTTTATTGACAGAACATATGCATGGGTAATTTTTCAACATTGTCCCTTGCACTCACTTCTGTTCCAACTTTTCCCTTCTCTCCTTCCACCCTCTCCCCTAGATGGCAGGCAGTCTCATACATGTTAAACATGTTAAAGTATATCTTAGATACAATGTCTGTCCATACAGTTCTCTTGTTATGCAAGAACAATTGGATTCAAAAGGTAAAAATAACCTGGGGAAAAAAAATGCAAGTAGTCCACACTCATTTCCCAGTGTTCTTTCTCTGGTTATAGCTGATTCTGTCCATCACTGATCGATTGAAACTTGATTGGATCTTCTCTTTGTCAAAGATATCCACTTCCATCAGAATAAATCCTGATACAATATTGTTGTTGAAGTGTATAATGATCTCCTAGTTCTGCTCATTTTATTTAGCATCAGTTCATGTAAGTCTTTCCAAGCCTCTCTGTATTCATCCTGCTGGTCATTTCTTACAGAACAATACTATTCCATAATATTCATATGCCACAATTTGCCCAACCATTTTCCAATTGATGGGTATCCATTCATTTTCCAGTTTCATAGCCACTACAAAAAGGGCTGCCACAAATATTTTGGCACATACATGTCCCTTCCCCTTCTTTAATATCCCTTTGGGATATCAATCCAGTAGTGGACTGTTAGTAGTAACACTGCTGGATCAAAAGGTATGCAGAGTTTGATAACTTTTTGAGCATAATTTCAAATTGCTCTCCAGAATGGTTGGATCCATTCCCAACTCCCACAATACATCAGAGTCTCAATTTTCCCTCATGCCCTCCAACATTTGTTATTATTTGTTCCTGTCATCTTAGCCAATATGAGAGGTGTGTAGTGGTATCTCAGAGTTGTCTTAATTTGCATTTCTCTGATCAATAGTAATTTGGAACACCCTTTCATATGAGTAGAAATAGTTTCAATTTCATCATCTGAAAATTGTCTCACCTTAAGAATTCCTCTCCTTTTCTTACCCCCTTTCCTCAAAATTTCTGTATTCCCTTCTGCTTAACTTACTCCTTCCCTTTTCACTTTTCCCCTCCCACTTTTTAATAAGGTGGGAGAAGTTTCTCTGTAAATCAAATATATCTAATATTTTTTTTCTTTAAGCCAATTCTGATGAGAATAAGATACATACTATGTTCATCCCCCTTCCTTCTTTCTCTCAGATATAATAGGTTTCCTTTGCTTCTTTGTGAGATATAGTACTCCCACTTTACCCTTTTTCTGGTACAATTTCCTTTCCACCTCCAGTTTCTTTTTTATATTATAATTGTAAAACCCAATTATACATGTGTTCTTTATGTATATTCATAACAGAAATGTAGTTCCCAAGATTTATTTATACCTTTTTATGTTTCTCTTGAGTCCTATATTTGGAGATCAAACTTTTTGTTTAGTTCCATTTTTTTTAGTCAGAAATAGATGAAATTCACCTATTTCATTGAATGTCCACCTTCTTCCCTGGAAAAAATGCTCATTTTGGCTGGGTAAGTTATTCTTGGCTACATACCAAGTTCCTTAGCCCTTAAGAATATCAGATTCCAGGCCCTTTGACACTTAAAAAATGTGGACACTGCTAGATCATGAGCAATCCTTTTTGTGGCTCCTCTATATTTGATTTTTTTTTCTAGCTAGTAGTAGTATTTTTCCTTGGTCTGACAGTGAAATTTAGCCACAATATTTCTTGGAGTTTTGCTTTTTGGGGTCTCTTTCAGCAGATGACCGATGAATTATTTCAATGTCTATTTTACCTTCTGTTTCTATAACATCTGAGCCATTCTCTTTGATGATTTCCTGAAAAATAGTGCCTAGGTTCTTTTTTTCATCATAATTTTCATGAAGTCCAATAATTCTCATATTATCTCTCCTATTTCTATTTTCCAAGTCTGTTGTTTTCCCAAGTAGATATTTAACATTTTTTTCCATTGTTTCATTTTTTTTTGGTTTTGCTTGACTGATTTTTGGTGTCTCCTTGAGTTATTCATTTCCAATCCAATTCTGATTTTTAATGAATTATTTTCTTCATTTCTTTTTGTAATTGTCCAATTGAGTTTTTAAATGAGTTGCTTTGTTATATGGGACTTTTTTCATTTTGCCAATTTTATCTTTTAGAGAGCTATTTTCTTTATCCAATTCATTAATTCTGTTTTCCTTGGAATTGTTTACCTTTTCTAATTCACCATTCTGTTTTTCAGGGATTTAGTTTCTTTTTCCACTCTACCTTTAAATGAGTGGGATGACTTATCCAGACTCTCTTGCCAAGCTTCCTTTTCCTTTCCCCATTTTTCTTCTGGCTCTCTTGTGAAAGCCTTTTTAATTTCTTCTATGAAAGTCTTATGTGTTGGAGACCAGATCATATCCCCCTTTGGGGATTAATCTGGAGACAGTCTGTTTTTAGTCTCCTCAGGGTTTGAAGTCTGCTCTCTATCCATATAGAAGCTATCTATAGTTAGAGCTCACTTTAATTTTTTCTCATTTTGACAAAAAAAAAAAATTAAAGAAAACAAACAAATAAAAAGCAAATGCGGTCTGCCTTTTGGGCAGTATTGGTAATACCAAGCTTACTCTACAGACTACAGGAAGTAACAATGAGGCATTAGTGGGACAGCAATGTCTGTGATGCCTGCACAGTGGCCACTCTCTAAGACTCTGAGAATGTGCTGAATTACTCTGGGTGCTGGGTGGGTGTGGTCAGGTCCCAAGAGACCCCAATGTTTCAGGATTGAAGTCTTTAACCCCTGTGTTTATAGCTTCTTTGCTGATCTACTAGCTTGCTGCCAGGGCAAAGTAGTTCACACTGGATAAAGTTCTCCCCACAAATTTTCTGAGGGCTGCAATTACACCCCACCCCCTCTGGTCTGCTCAGTGTGAGCTGCCTACCATGCTCTCCATGCCGGCTGTGCTCTTGCTGCCTGCCTGAGGTCTGCCCCTGGTCTAACCTTCCCCTCCCATGAGCAAAAACAGACCTTTTCTGGCGAATTTCGAGGATATCTTCTGTTGGTGACCAACAGTCAAACACTAATTTTTTTCAGTCAAGCACTAAATCAGAGGCTATATCATGAAGAAAAGTAGTTAGAGGGCAAAGAAGGGCATAGGTAAATGTGTGTGTCCTCTCTGCTATCTTGGCTGGAAGTCCAAGACCTTGTAATCTTTAACAGAAGAATAAAGCCTACAATTCTAAACCAGGATTCTTACAGGATTGGACAATTTGAAGGCCAAAGAAATTCTAAACTGTATTAAGGTGCTTAACCCAGACTATTTCTCATTGAGTTATGATCATTTTGGCTCTTTGAAGTGTTTTTATCCCTACTGATAATCTCTGGCAAGGTCAATTTATAAAGAAAAATTCCTTCAAGCAAAACAACAAGGAATAAATTGTTTGGGGGGTATGAAAATGCTTAAGCAGCTGTAGTTTCCCAAAGTTTCACTAATGAGCTAATTTAAATTGTTTTGCTTTATTAGATGTTCAAATACTTATACAATATTTTTCCTTATAGCAAAAAATTCCTTTTTTACTTTTCAATAAATTGGTGATATAATAAGGCACTACTGGCCCCTTCTTGTAAGCTTAAGGTTCATAAATTGTTTATTCATAAATCTGATCGATAATATGTTTCATATTCTTCAAATATTCTTGTAATTTTTTTATATCTAGCTCATGTGTCCATTTTGACTTTATCTTGGTAAATGGTATAAAATATTGGCCTATGTCTAATTTCTGCCAGATTGCTTTCCAGTCTTCTCAAATTTTTTTTTTTTTTACCTATTAATGATTTTTTATTTCCAAAACTTAAGTGTGCTGTAAATTATTTATCTATTTTGTTCAACTGACATTCTTTATAAAAAACAAAACAAAACAAAACAAAAAACAAAACAAAACAAACAAAAAAAAAAACTGAGAAAAACCTGTTGAAAATTTGAGATCATAAGGTTTTAGAAATAAAGGAGACTTTGGAGATCATTGAATCTAAATCTTAAGTTTTGATATCTGTGTTTAAACTGTTGTAATGGTTTAAATATCCCAGGTAATGGTTTTAGGGGGGAGTAAACCAGTTCTCCAATAAAAAAATTTTTTTTTTCAAGAATAGAAGTTTCTCCATAAAGAAGCTATATCCACAGTGTATATTCACAAAACTATATCCAATATCTATCTTAACTGGAAAAATCACTGCAATCTTAGATTCCATAAAGCAATAGGCTAGGTGATACAAGATTATGGAAGGTATATTTATTCACACTTATATACAACAACAGAACTGACTTCCATCTTAGATTCATTATGGCAATTATAGGCACTGCTACATATAATGTGATCTCTTAAGACATTCAGTCTCTAACTAGAATACAAATCCTGGTTATATTGACCTGCCAGTAAAATATATATATATATATATGGTGTCAGATTGCTATTCCTAAGTTTTAAATAGATCTTTAAAATAACCCTTCTTGGTGGTCTAGGTGTACCTGATCTAAAGCTATATTATATGGCAGCAGTCACCAAAACCATTTGGTATTGGCTAAGAAATAGACCAGTTGATCAGTGGAACAGAGGACAAAAAAGGGTACATCTATAGCAATCTAGTCTTTGACAAACCCAAAGATACCAACATTAGGGATCAAAATTCATTATTTGGAAAAAACTGTTGGGAAAACTGGAAATTAGTATGGCAGAAATTAGATATGGATCCACACTTGACACCATACACCAAGATAAGATCAAAATGGGTCCATGATTTAGGCATAAAGAATGAGATCATAAGATTAGAGGAACAGAGAATAGTCTACCTCTCAGACCTGTGGAGGAGGAAGGAATTTATGACCAGAGGAGAACTAGAGATCATTATTGATCACAAAATAGAAGATTTTGATTACATCAAACTAAAAAGTTTCTGTACAAACAATACTAATGCAAACAAGAGTAGAAGGGAAATAACAAATTGGGAAAATATTTTTACAGTTAAATGTTCTGATAAAGGTCTCATTTCCAAAATATGTAGAAAACTGACCCTAATTTATAAGAAATCAAACCATTCTCCAATTGATAAATGGTCAAAGGATATGAACAGACAATTCTCAGATGACGAAATTGAAATTATATCCACTCATATGAAAGAGTGTTCCAAATCACTACTGATCAGAGAAACAAAAATTAAGACAACTCTGAGATACCACTACACACCTGTCAGATTGGCTAAGATGACAGGAACAAATAATGATGAATGTTGGAGAGGATGTGGGAAAACTGGGACACTAATACATTGTTGGTGGAGTTGTGAAAGAATCTGGCCATTCTGGAGAGCAATTTGGAAGTATGCCCAAAAAGTTATCAAACTGTGGATACCCTTTGATCCAGCATTGCTGCTATTGGGCTTATATCCCAATGAGGAGGGGAAAGGGACCTATATGTGCCAAAATGTTTGTGGCAGCTCTTTTCATAGTGGCTAGAAACTGGAAGATGAATGGATGTCCATCAATTGGAGAATGGTTGGGTAAATTATGGTATATGAAGCTTATGGAATATTATTGCTCTGTAAGAAATGATCAGCAGGACGAATACAGAGAGGTTTGGAAAGACTTACATCAACTGATGCTGAGTGAAATGAATAGAACCAGATGATCTCTGTACACTTCAATGCTGTATGAAGATGTATTCTGATGGAAGTGGATATCTTCAACATAAAGAAGATCCAAATGACTTCCAGTTGATCAATGATGGACAGAAACAACTATACCCAGAGAAGGAACACTGGGAATTGAATGTAAAATATTAGCACTACTGTCTATCTACCCAGGTTACTTATACCTTCGGAATCTAATACTTAATGTGCAACCAGAAAATTGGATTTACACACATATATTGTATCTAGGTTATAATGTAACATATGTAAAATGTATGGGATTGCCTGTCCTCTAGGGGAGGGAGTAGAGGGAGGGAGGGGATAATTGGGAAAAATGAATACAAGGGATAATGTTATAAAAAAATTACTCATGCATATATACTGTCAGAAAAAAAATTTATAATTATAAAATAAAAAATAAAATAAAATAAAAATAACCCTTCTTGAAGAGATTTTATGTCTCTATGTCTGTATTAGATTTTCAACATATATATATATATATATATATATATATATATATATATATATACATATTTTTAAATATATACATATATATCAATATATAAATAAATGTACAAATACATATATAAAATGTGTGCTAATTTGATCCCCTAGCTGTGGTATTGATGAGGTTAAGTTCGGGGTTCCCGGTTAGGGAACCAAAAATATGATGAGGCTTAGGTTTTGGAGTTCCCTTTCATAGGTCTAGATTTAGGGAACCAAAATGAGATTAGGGTTTCTAGTAGTCAGGGAGTTAAATGATAAGATCTAGTGGCAGGCTCAGGGTTCAGGGAATCAAATAGAGAGGTTTGGCTCCCTTGCACCCCCTTCGGATTAGGTTCAAGGGTAGAGAGTTTTGGGGAACTCCCTTCTCCTGGTGCAGAGATAAAGGAGAATTTACAAATCCAAAAACCTAGATTGATAAAAAAGAGGTTTATTATAGGCATTGGGAAGTAAGGTTAGAAATCCTGCCAGAGAGGCATAAAGTCTCTTTGGGGAAATAGGTGTGGGTAAAGAGAGGGTAGCACTAGAAAAGAATATTATCCAGTGGGCAGAGGCTCCTTGGCATAATATGGCATGTTTAGAACCTCTGCAAAGAGAGGATTTTAGATTGGCTCTTTTATAATAGGAGTTTTGGCAAGGTTTCAGCTTGAGCTGAATTTAAATAGAATTGAATGAGTTTCTTTAATTGAATAGGGTTGGAATTCTTTTGCTCAGGCTTGAACTAACCCCAGTTAAATAATAGAATAAAGCTGTTTATCTGGTTTCCCTCTATTGGGGTCCCTCACTGAGGCAGAGTCCAAGGAGAATTTCTTCTTTAAGAAGTTTTAGAGTTTTGGAGTCCCTTCTTCAGTATGAACAAGGGCAAAGAGAATACACTTTTGCTTTCCAGTCAAACATAATGATTGGAGACAGGTAGTATATGCTAGAGTATGGCTTTAGACAAAAATACATATATAGATATATATATATATATCTATATATGTATCACAACTCCTTTATCAGTCTGCTATATAACAAAGTCTGTAAGTCTTCTCAGTATAATTTTTGTAAATGAATAAAATTAGTAGATTTAGAAAATAAATTATATTGAAATACATTATCAAAATATTATACAAATTTTGGGATTTAAGGTTCAGAACCTTTGTTTTGGAGACATATGTACTATGATCTGAATGACCAAAGCAAATCACAAGAACAAAGGCCAGCAGTTCCAATGATCCTGTGATGAAGAGAGCGAACTGTGAAAACTGAGTCTGGATCACAACATAGTATTTTCACTTTTTTTGGTTGTTTGCTGGCATTTTATTTTCTTTCTCATTTGTTTCATTTTTGATCTGATTTTTCTTGTGCTACATGATAAATAAATATAAATATAAATATATATATACATATATATATATATATATATATATATATATATATATATATATATATATATATATATATATGTATTGCTGAGGCAATTGGGATTAAGTGACTTGTCTCGGTTTCACACAGTTAGGAAGTGTTAAGTGTCTCAGAATTGAACTCAGGTCCTCCTGACTTTAGGGCTGGTGCTCTATCCATTGCACTACCTAGCTGCCTCATTAATATATATTTTAACAAGTTTAACATATATTGGATTGCTTGCCATCTAGGGGAGGGGGTGTGGGGGGGAGGGAAAATTTGGAACACAAGGTTTTGCAAGGGTCAAGGCTGAAAAATTCATGCTCATGTTTTGAAAATAAAAAGCTTTAATAAAAAAGAACAAAGCCAGGAAGAGGAAGGAAGGAGACTACCTTTATGTTAAAAAAGAATTAATAGTTCTCCTTGAATAGAAAAGAAGGAATATCTTTCTGCCAGTTTTCAATCCACAATGACATGTTACTTTTCTATACTGAATTGTATTTTCCTAATTGGATTTTCCAATCCAATCAGAGGAAACTATATTGTATGAAAATCTATCTGGCTCTAGAACACACAAATAAGAGTTTAACCTTAAAATCCATAATCTCCCTTCTCATTTGAGAAATAAAAGGATCATATGGCACCATAATCACTGTGTCTATGTCTCTCTCTTATTAAGAATTATCATATTACTTTCTACTAGTTATTCCAAGTTTATGTTATTTCTTCAATCCTGATGAAGAATACTTCAATCTGAGTTACTATTCAATGATTGGATAGTGTGCTTTGAGTTCTTAGCTAGACCTTCTTAACATATATATTAGGCTGGATGTCCTTTTCTACCCCTTTTCCCCTCTCTCTCCCTATTAGGTGTCTTTGCAGAACTCAGTTTTTATATGGGAATTCATTTAAATAGAGGAGGAAGAGAATGATAGAGGATAGGTTATGAAAGAAGGAAGAAAAAAGGTGGAAGAAAAAGACAGAAAAAAAGAGAGGCAGGAAAGAGAGAGACAAAGGAGAGACAGAGAGAGAAAGAGACAGAGACAAACAAAGAGAGACAGAGAGACAGAGAGATAGAGACAGACAGAGAGAGATACAAAGAGAGAGATACACACACAGAGAGAGACAGAGAGACAGAGAGAGACAGAAAGAGAAGCATAATCGGCATTTTAATGTGGATGAGTAAACAGTCTGCACTATAATAAATCTCCTAGGCATTTGATCCCAATAAACCATCTTAATCCTTAGGGCTATTCTGGCAGCAAGAGATAACTGCTCTGAAACCGAAATGTACTTAGCACAAAACTTTCATTCAGATGTTTACTGTGCATCTGCTTTTAAAAAATAAATTGAAAATAAAACTTTAGCGGGGGAAGGGATTTGGGGAAGAAGAGGAGTAAATAGGAAGACTGGGAGGAGTTGATACCAAGCAACAGATCTGTGTGGTCATCCTGTACCTACTTAATGAATTTTAATGGTTATTTATCAAGGAGTGGTGAGAATTTATTAAGGAGTGGTGGAAAATCAGTTTCTTTGAATGTACCTGTTACAGATGAGCAACACTTAACTGGCTGGCCTGAGTTGTTAAAAAAACTTTACTTGATATCACCAAGCAATTCATTGCATTGGGGGGTAGAGAAGGGAATAACATACTGATATAAATAGCATAATGATGCAAATTTGGAAGTTTAAATCTCTTCTTCTATTCCCTCTCCTTTCCTTTTCCACTTTATCTTTCTCCCTCTTTCTTTATATTTGAACTATTTTAAACATTGCATGGTTGAGGGAGAACCAGTTTTATACAATAGAAAGATCTATGCTGCTTTCAAAAAGAACAATTTTCCACTGGTGAACATTCTCACCATTCCTTGATAAATAAGCATTAAAATTCATAAAGTAGGTACAGGAAGACCACAAAGATCTGCTTGGTATCAATTCCATGCTGTGTTCCTTTTTGCCCTTCCTCTCTTTTTCAAAATCCCCAAAGTTTTGTTTTCAACTTATTTTTTTTAAAACTTGATGCACAGAGTCAGAGTACACTGGTTTCTATCAGATTCTGACATTGACTCCCTGTGTGTGATCTTAGACAATTAACTTCTCTGGACTTCAAGTTCTTCATATATAAAATGAAGGGACTTTATTAGATAGCCTCTAAGTTACTATCTAGTTTTAAATCCTGATTATGATCCACACTGCTATGGTAGGCATAAAAAGTATGTGTATATGAAAGCCTAAGTGCCCAGGTTGATCCCAACTGTTTCCACATTTTGCTTAAAGCTATATCTGATTCAGTCTCAATCTGTGGTGCTAACAACTTAAGGGAAGGAGAAAAGAAAGAGATCAACAGCACTTAAAACTCCTCCATTTATTCTATATCTCACTTGCTAGTCAGTGAGGTGGCAAAATAGATAGAACTCTGGGCCTGGAATCCATAAGACCTGAGTTCAAAATCATTTACTGAACAAAATGTTTAATCTTAGTTTCCTAAATTGTAAAATGAGCACAATAAACCCACTTCCTAGAGTTGTGAGGATCAAATGAAATAATATTTAAAAGAACTTTGTATTGTAGACACACAATAAGGGCTAGCTATATCATATTGTAATCAAACAATTTTCATGAGACAAGAGGATGACATATATTCTATTGTGCTGCATTTATATATTACATTTATACATTATTCTAATACCCCTCTGCTCAACCCATAAATTAAACCTTACCTTGTATCAAAATATATTTTACATCCTTTCCCTGTAGATATCATTGTTTATTTTCTAAGGCCAGTACTGACTGTCCAATTATTCAGAATTTGTCTGTCTTCAAGTAGTCATTTGACTTACATAATTAAAGTCCTTGTGTTTCTTTCATAAAGCCCTACTCCAATGACTCATCTTGATATGGAGGTTAATACTGGGTGCTAGAAGGCATTGTCAACTGTTTGTAATCTCTGGTAGTTTTTATAAAGTTCTTATATAAAGTGCTTGAATAAGACTGAATCAGCTTTTTGAGGAATAGGTAAGTACTGAAAAGTTCATCATCGGTGGGGATTGGGGCATTTGGTTATAGTTTCTTTGACTATGTCAATCCAAGAAGCAGAGAAAAATACAAAATGACTCAATTCTGATGATCCTTCTTAGGTGATGGTAGCAGAGATGTAGAAATTAGGCCAGTTTTCAGTTTCCCTTGAAACTATAAATAATAATAATTATAATAGCATTGTAAGATTTACAAAGCAATTAACAAATATTATCTCATTAAAAATAAAATTCTTAAAATAATCCTGTCAGATAGGTGTTATTATTACCCAGTTTTAGAGATGAGAAAGGTAAAACTGACAATCAAGGAAGTTAATATACCTGCCCAGGATCACACAGCTAGTAAGTTTTAGAAGCTAGATGTGGAAGGTCTTCTTGACTGTAGGTTTAGCACTATGCCACCTAGATGCCTCATAATTTATAAGAGACAT
Organism: Sminthopsis crassicaudata; assembly: GCF_048593235.1. Classification (NCBI taxonomy): domain Eukaryota; kingdom Metazoa; phylum Chordata; class Mammalia; order Dasyuromorphia; family Dasyuridae; genus Sminthopsis; species Sminthopsis crassicaudata. The sequence continues at coordinate 307,628,558 of NC_133618.1, read as the reverse complement.
CCTTGATGAAGATTGAAGAGAACATACAGACACATACAAATACCTATAATAGGTTACATTTCTACAATAGCAGTTTACTGAAAAGTAAGGGAATCATAAAATCTGCAGTCTTGACAGATTTTTTTTTTAAGTATTTGACTCTTTAAAACAAAATACAACCTTAAAGGCTCTCCTCTTTACAAGGGATTCTCATAACAGAAGAACACAAACGCAAGCTCAGAAATAGTTCTGTTCAGTTATTGCTGATTATTAAAATCTTGCAATATAGGAACAAAGTAAAAATGGAAGAGAAAAGACAGAGACTCAACTGAACTCTCTCCCAAGTCTCTCAAAATACCTTTAAGTAATGACTCAAAACAAATTCTAGAGCAGCAAAACTCACAAAATGATGCAGTGAAACAATTTTACAGTCCAAGATAACTTGAATCAGCTGGAAAAGTCAGTGATACCAGGGTGAAAGAGAAACATAGTAAAAGGGAGTCAGTGCCAGCACAGACCCCAATCCTAAACCAGGAGGAGGCATTGAGGGCAACTGAATTAGTGGTGGTTTCAGCTTGTTCATCATTTAAAGAACAATAATATTCCATTATCTTCATATACCACAACTTATTTAGCCATTCCCCAACTAATGGGTATCTACTCACTTTCCAGTTCTTTGAAGTCACAAACAGAACTGCCACAAACATTTTCACTCATGTGGGTCCTTTTCCCTTTTTTGTGATTTTTCTTGGGATACAGACCAAGTAGAAGCACTACTTTATCAAGTAGTGCACAGTAAGAAACTAATTCCTTAAAAATATTAACTGGGCAAGTGGAAGCTACTGGCTTTATGAGACATCAAGAAACAAGAAAAAAATGAAAAAATATATATTTTTTTAAATAGAAGAAAATGTGAAAAGCTAGCAACACATTTTAAAAGGAGGAATATACACTCTCCCAAAAGGTATACAACACTGTTTTGTGGATAATATTGTGCTGATTGCATTAAGTCCTAATACAATATTAGGCCTCTTTAATGATTACTCAAAAGACATTAGTCTATATTTGTACAGGGAAAAAAACCTAACATATAAAGTATGTATATTGTGTCATTGAGCAGTCCCATGAAACAGTGGGTAAATCGGGGTATATATATATATACACACACACACACACACATACATATCTGATATTGGCACTATAAATAGACAGTGAGCTAAGACCAGAAATGAATAGAATAATAAGAGACAGAGAAAATTTTAAGATATTTAAATGCATAAAGTATGGCTTCATTCTTCTCAGTAATGTAGGTCATTTGATGAGAGAAAGGAACCAAAGAAAGGATAAGCCATGATAAGGATAGAGAATTTTGATAGCAAATGGTCAGCAAAAAGAACTTTATCAGAGAAAAATAGAATGATGCCTTCTTAGCATTGTTTAGCCCTAAAGCTGGAATATATGAGCAGTTGTCATGATTTCCAGACTTTTTTCAGAAGTATTATAATGTTTGGAAGATGCATTCTTCGTTCTATCTTAAAGAGAGTTAAAAACTAAACAAAACATCGTCAATGAAAATGTCAAGTAGAAGTCCTAAAACAATCTACTCTTAGAAGTCAGATCAGTTTCCATCTTGGGTGATCCTCAATGATAAATCAACTGATATACCTTATGTCTGATCTATAGCTGAAAAGCATTCACTATTTCATATGCTCACTTCTGAGGTATCTGAATCAGTTCATGGTCTAACAATCAATTTTGAATATAAACATGATTGCAAAAGAAATAAACACTTAAATGGGACTCAAAAACAGTGTAGTATTATAGAACATAGATCCCAACCTTGCTCCTTACTAGCAGTATGACTGCCAAGTCACTTAGTCAAATGACTTAATCCAGTTATTGAACAAAGCTATCTCTGTGCTTGCATGATTGAATCTCATTATGCTCATCTTTAAGAGAAGAGTATGAACTAGACAACCTGTAACCTGTAGACTCTTTCAGGTCTAAATTGATGGTCCTGTGTCCCAAGTATAGTAACAAGAAATATATTCATAATTTCATTAAGAAAACCTATGATATATGAGTGGAGTTAAAAGCATCTTCATCTAAACTTATATTGGCATTTACCTTTTCTTAATTTCTCTCTGTCTCTGTTTCTGTTATACACTTCCTTGAGCCCCTTCAGTATGTATTAGAATTACTTGTATAGGGCAGATAGGTCATTAGTCTAAGTGCTGAGATTACAAAAAGTAAAAAGTAGTCTTTGCTCTCAAAGAGTTTAAAATCTAAAGAGGGAAACAATATATCAGCAAATATATACAAAGAAAACTATAAGCAGGATAAATAGAAAAAAAATGAAAAAAGAAAAAGCACTGGGATTTAAAAAAAAAAGGTAGAGAAGACTTCTTATAAAAGAACAGATATTTGGGATAAAAAGGAAGCCAGAGAAGTCAGCAGTCAGAGTAGAGGAAGATCTAGAGAAAATGGCCCAAGCTGAGAAATGGAATGTTTTGCTCTTTGAATAACAAGGAGATTAGTGTCACTGGTCAAGAGTTATGTGTTTTGAAGTAAAGCATGAAAAGACCAGAAAGCTATACATATGTGTTTGTGGAAGGAAAAGGGCATGGACTATTTTCATGCAAAGTATGTGTATTCAACCACTCCCCAAAGGATAATTTATTGAACAATACCATAACATATTCTTATCCTTTTTTTTTTCCAGTACTGAATTAAGGGGAATGATGCCATCTACTGAGTCACTAAACTGGAGACACAATCAGTAACCCCAATAATTGCTGTGTGTAGATGAGTGCAGATTAATGTGACTCTTTAACTTGGGAGGAAAGCCATATACTACATCACGTAATTTGTTTTGTAGGTTGTTAAAGTGACCAACACTGTTGGTCATATCATTTTTGCCTTTTGAGTGTTCAAGTGTACAATTTCAGCTCCTGGGTCTTCCACTCTACTTTTGGGAATATGACTACCTCCTTCCATCCATCCTTTCCCTCTGTAACTTCAGGCAGCTTATTCCTTACATAAATCTCAGATTTCTCTTTTTCCTTTTAAAGAGTATGAACAAAAACACGAAAATATTAGAGCAGGGCTCATCAATCAAAAGACAAAAGCTTCTTGACTTTAGCTAAATGAAACAAAATGTTCTTTGTTGTCCTCCCTCAGATGCTAACTGCTAAATTGAGTATCTCTATTTCAATCCTTGATACTGAAAATAGCTAACATTTATGTTGTGCTTGATATGTACTAGGCACTGTATCTATACAATTATTAACTCATTTGATACTCACAACAATCCTGGAAGGGAGATGCTATTATTATCTCTTTTATAGTTGCAGAAACTAAGAAAAACAAAAGTGATTTACCCAGAGTCCCATGAGTGAGTTTCTGGGGCTAGACTTGAATTCAGGTCTTCCTAATTCTAGAGCCATCTTTCTATGTGCTATCTATGTGCTATAAAACAAGGAAACCAAAATATGGGGGATACACTGTCTAGTATGGGCAGTTCTTTGTTCAGTTACAGGTGTCCATTTTGATTCAAAAGTGATGACCAAAGTGATGTTAGTGAAGAGATTTTCTTAAATTGAGGTAAATGTTGTTCTTCAGTGATAGGCTATGGAACTTTCTCACCTTTAGGTCAGTTGCTTCCTTCTATTTTTGCTCAGCAGGAACATAAATCTGTCTGAGCTGACTACCTCTGCAGGACACCTCTCTTCTGCCACATCTACACTTTGCAAAGAGCCATGTGCAGAAAATGATACCAGAGTTACACCCACAGCCACAGCAGGGAGGAATCTCAGGGATAGCATTCAGAACTACTGTCATTATCACTGAGAATTCCCACTTTGCTGGAATGTTTAACAGGGTTTAAGTTCACTAAGAGTCAGATATTTGGGGGACAAAATTGCATCCATAAATTGCAAGTAAGCATTCATTCACCAAGCATGTTTTAAACACCTGCTATGTGTGAAACTCAATTCTAGCTATTGGAGAGATAACATTAATAATGATTACAGCTGGTATTTTTGCAAAACTTTACAATTTATAAAATACTTTAAATAAATGGTTTCATTTCATTTTCACATGAATTCAGTGAACTTGTAGGTACAGTTGTTAGATCCATCTTATAGATGAGGAAACTGAAGTTAAATAATTTGATTAAAGCTTCATAATTCATCTGAAAGAGGATTAGAAAGCAGCTTTTGCTAATTTCAAGATCAATTCTTATTCACTGTGCCATACTTTCTTCTGATTCATATATGTGAAGATAAAAAACATTTAATCATGTGCCTTACAAATTAAGAAAAAGAACTAATACAAAGACTTGTATGAACTTTGAAATTTTACTATTCTGGGGTCTCAGTTGCATCTTTTGTAAGGATTTGCAAGGGTTTAGATGAACTCTAGGTTCCCTAATTTTATAATATGAAATCTAGAATCATAGCCATAAATATAGTATAATTCAGTTAATAAGGATATAATTGGCTACATTTACATCTGTATTTCAGAAAGTAAACCCCATTAATCTTCCACTGAGAGACCATACTGCCTAGTTTCCTATCATTGATCCCATTGAAACATTAGGCTCCAGAATATCAGAAGGTAATTTTTTAAAATTTTAAAGTCTTTTATTTTCAAAGCACATGCATGCATAATTTTCAACATTAACCTCTGCAAAACTTTGTTTTCCACTTTTTTTCTCTCTTCCCTCCACCCTTTCCACTAGACAGCAACTAATCTAAAATATGTTAAACATGTGCAAATCTTTCACACATATTTCTACAATTATTATGTTGCACAAGAAAAATCAGAACAAAAAGAAAAAAATAGAAATGCAAACAAACAACAACAAAAAAGTTGAAAACACTTATGTTGTGATCCATATTCAGTCCCCACAGTCCTTTCTCTGGGTGTAGATGGCTCTCTCCATCACAATATCAATGGAACTAGCCTGATTCATCTCATTGTTTCAAAGAGCCACATCCATCAGAATTGATTATTGTATAATCTTCTTGTTGCTGTGTACAATGTTGTTCTCTTGGTTCTACTCAGTTCATTTAACATCAGTTCACATAAGTCTCTCCAGGCCTCTCTGAAATCATCCTAATGATAGTTTCTTACAGAAGACTAATATTCCATAATATTCCTGCACCACAACTTATTCAGCCATTTCCCAACTGATGGGTATCCACTGTTTCCAGTTGCTTGCCACTACAAAGAGGGCTGCCACAAACACTTTTGCATATATAGGGCCTTTTTCCTTTTTTATTTTCTCTTTGGAATCCAGGCCCAGATGAGACACTGCTGAATCAAAGAGTATGCACAGTTTGGTAACTTTTTGGGCATAATTCCAAATTCCTCTCAAGAATGGCTGGATCCATTCACAACTCCACCAACAGTGTTATCAGTGTCCCAGTTTTCCCACATTCCCTCCAACACTTGTCATTATCTTTTCCTTTTATCTTAGCCAAGCTAATAAGTGTGTAATGGTATGTCAGAGTTGTCTTAATTTGAATTTCTCTGACCAATAGTGATTTAGAACATTTTCTCATATGGTTAGAAATGGTTTTAATTTGTTCATCTGAAAATTGTCTGTTCATGCCTTTGACTATTTATCAATTGGAGAATGACTTGTATTCTTAAAAATTTGACTCAATTCTCTATACATTTTAGAAATGAGGCCTTTCAGCCCTATGTGTAGTGGTAAGAAACTGGAAACTGAATGAATGACCACCAATTGGAGAATGGCTGAATAAATTATGGCATATGAATGTTATAGAATATTATTGTTCTGTAAGAAATAACCAACATGATGATTTCAGAGAGGCCTGGAGAGACTTACTGAAGAACTGATGCCAAGTGAAATGAGCAGAACTAGTGTACATGGCAACAACGATCAATTCTGATGGACGTAGCTTTCTTCAACAATGATGCAAGCCAGTTTAAATTGTGCAGTGATAAAGAGAGTCATCTACACTCAGAGAGAGGACAGTGGGAACTTAGTGTGAAACATAACATAGCATTCTCACTCTTTTTGTTGTTGCTTGCTTGCATTTTATTTTGCTTCCTTTTTTTTTTTTTTTTTTTTTACTGGTTTGATTTGTTTTTTATTGTGCAGCACAATAATTATATAAATATGTATACATAAATTAGATTTAACATATATTTCTACCATATTTAACATTTATTGGATTACTTGCCATCTAAGTGAGGGAGTAGGGGAAGGGGGGAAAATTGGAACACAAGGTTTTTCAAAGGCTAATGTTGAAGAATTGTCCTTGCATATGTTTTGAAAAATAAAAAAAGCTAGTATATATAAAAAAGAAAGAAACAAGGCCTTTATCAAAATCTTTGAATGTCAAATTTTCCCCCAGTTTTCTGCTTCCACAAGGTAGAATTTTCAAAACCACATTCTGACTTGCTGTAATCCTAGACTTGCTACAACTACATTTTTGAGATTTCCCCTGAAACTGACATTTACAATATAGTTTATCTTGGCAGGTTTTTTTAAAGATTAGGATTCTCTTTGACCAGGATTAGAGTTTCATTCCTGTGAAATTTGGTAATTGCTTGTGAACTCCTGTAAATTCTGATACCCTGGAATCAGACTACTTTCCACTTAGTGTGGGTTAGGGGAAACTTCATGAAAGAGATGGCATTGTGCTTGACTAGGAAGGAATCTTGTACAGTTATCAGCCATGATATCATTCCGTGTAGTACAGTGTGATGAGTGTAAAGTGCTTCTTTTTGACTAAAAGGGCTTTTGTTCTAGTTTTTTTTTCAATTTTGGAGACACTTGCTACAGCTTTTGCATTGAAAACAGATTGAAAGAAAACTCAGAGTAACAAATGGGTAGCTTTTAATATAAGAGTAAATGCTCCTCAATTTAACAGAATTGAATTTAACTGCCAGGCATTTATTGAGGATTTTTTTTTTCAGAACCCAACCTCTCTTAAAGATGTGAAAAACAAATCCTGAAAATCTATTATTTTCTGAGTGTTTGTGTCTTTTTAATGGTTCCCTTATTTTTATTATTCACCAAAAACTTCTGCATAAAAGTAGTATCTTTGTTGCACACAAGATACATCTGGTATAGTGGATGAGTGAGGTCAGTTAGAAATCATGTCCATATAAATTATCTTCATATATATGTATATGTATATATATGAAGATAATTTTATATATATGTATCTATATACAAAAATCTATATATATATATGTATCTATATACAAAAATCTTATTTGTATATAATTGTATACAGGTTGATTCCCTGTTTAGATCACTGAATTTTTTTTTTTTTTTTTGTATTCTCAGCACTTACCACAGTACTTGGAACGAAGCAGTCATTTAATAAATGTTCATTAGCTGAGTCACTGAACAACATTGAGAACTATGTGTAGAAGGTAGAAGGTATGTAAAAGAAGGGAAAACAAGAGAAAAAGAGGCTGATCCCTAGAAAATTTAAGGAAGAGTAGAGACTTGAAATATACAAGAAGTTATTACATCTTTGGAAAGACAAGAACCTAAGGATAACACTTCATTTATCACTAACAAAGTATGGGAAATTACTCTCCCTAAAAGAATCTTTGCAGATTCATAAATTGCCACCTACCTTTTGAGTTCTGAATTGGTAAAAAAAAAAAAAATCTATCATTTACCTGCTTTATTGAAATTCAATCTAATTTTTTGATTGAAAAATATTTTCCTATATGCATTAGTAGTCAAAGACCCAGTGTTGCTTCTTTCATCAGCTGAATTATCAAACTTCCTTCCTATAAACTGATTTACATAAGCACAGAAGTCTTTATTATTCTCACAGGTTTTTTTCTTCTATGTAGGATTCCCAGTAGCTTTCTACTTTCTCCCTCTTTTTGCATGACTTCCTATTTCCATACAGTTTCCACTTTTTAAAAATGAATATATTTTGAAAACATGAAAATGACAATCTTTTGTTATTTTGTTTGGTCTTGAAGGTCTTTTTTTATTAAAACTAGTTTTGGCAGTTGTATAATTTGAGTCCCTATTATCAATTTCTGGTATTAACTGTTGATTCTCGATCACATGATTCAGCACTCTTGAGTCCTTGACTCAATTTCTTCTCTTAAAGTGAGTGGAGATTTTGATTCCTGATATTTTTATTGGCTCATTTATTCATGGACTCATTTAACAAACATTTCTTAAGCACTTATTATGTTCAAAGTTCTGCATGGGGAACTAAGGAAAATAGAAAATTAAATACCTGCCACATAGATCTACCAGACAGCTGCAAAATCACAAAAAAATTATCAATGGAAAGGACCAAGTAATTCACCCATCCCCATAAGTTTGTGTGTATATTAATATAAGAGAGAAAGAAATAATATCCCAGTTCCACTTGGATTCAGTGCCATTTTAATGGAACAAGAGGTATTTTAATGATTATGCATCAAGACAAAGAGGTTTGCTTTCTCACCTTAAGATGAGAAATAACTTGCTATCATTTTAAGTTCTAAATACTGTTGAGAAGACAACCACATATTTTGGGAAGCTCTGTGGGGATCAGGTTTTCTTCTGAGATAGGAAGCTTAATTTTCTTTTTCTTCTTTCCCCCCTTTTGTACTGCTTTCATGTTGGGTAAAACCATTCAAAATACAAAGACTATCCCTTGTTAAGTACTAAGCAAGCTGGATAAACTTTGTGAGCTCTTCTCTGTTTAATTAAATCTACATAACTGAGGATTTGGGGAAATTGTGATTTTTCTGTACATGTGATAGTATTTGATAACTGTACCACATTAACTATTTTGAATCTCTGTCCTGTATGCCATTGGAAGAATAAGTGAAAGGATGATTCATGGTAACGGAAAATCTTTTAATTGGCTACTGAGACAGTATTGTATATACAAAAACCATAAGCAAATGAAAACTTGCATTCTTCCAGGTAGCTTCTGAATAGTGGGAAAGTAATAGTACTATAAGGTTCAGAGTGGTTAAAGAGGCAAAAAGGTACTATTGCTGGCAAAATGTTTTATCTTTTCACATGGGCCACCATGAAGCTATAAAAACAGGAAACCTTTTATTTTTCATTTTTCTCTATTGAGTTTCTTCTTTCCTATCTTAAGTGAAGTGGTATTGGAAACAGAACAAATCAGATAAAAATTGTGTTAGCTTTGAAAGGACAATAGAGCCATCAGAAATCCATATAATTAGAGTTCACAGAAGAGACTGCTTGTATACCCAGCATCTGAGTCATTCTAGTTGAGTGGCCAGCTTAACATAAAAAGACACCAGCCAAGACAGCAATTATATCAGCAATTATACAACACCCAGAAATGAATGCTATAGTATTGAGGGATGTTGCTAGTCAGCACTTTTTTTTGAAGTTTACTCTTTCCAGGAATCAAGGTGATGTAGAAGAGCTGATATTCAGTTTCAGATGCTTTTTTACTTGGCTTTTGCTAGATTTGCTTAGTAAATATTCATTTGTAAAAAGTTAATTGATATTTTTTGATTAATTCAGGTTGAAAAGATATTACCTGATGAAAATGATTTTGTGCACTATTCACAATTTATTATATAGGAGAATACATAATGGATAGCAGTTTATGAGCTATACTTAGAGAAAGAAACTGCTATACCCCTTCAGGGTTATTAAGAGAAGGAAAGGGAGCTTCAGATGTGATCTGAGGATCCAGTTTCCAGAGATTATAAGTATTACAATGCAAAATTGTTTTTTTAGAATGACTGGGCCAAGTCATTCCTCCAGCAAATGTAGAAAAGTGTCACTCTCTTCTCAGTAATACACCAACAATTTGATTTCCTATTGTCATCTCTGCAAATCTGATAGGTGAAATAGAACTTCAGAGCTATTTTAGCTTGCATTTCCATTATTAGTAGTAAAACAGAAATTTATATTGCTGTTGCCAGTTTGAATCTCATACTTTCAAAATTGCTTGCTTGGGAACCAAGATAGTTGGAGTAAAGTCAGGAAGCTGCTCAAGCTCACCCAATTTCCCTCAAAAACGACATGAAACCAAGCTTCTGAATAGAGTGTGATGGAATGAAACCACTCTCCAGCTCAAGATAGACTGAAAATCAAGAAAGGTCAACCTCACTGGGATGAAAATTGGGGTTCAGCCCAGATCAGATAGACTCTGGGAAAGCTGGTGAGAAGGTCTTAATCACAGCAAGTCAGCAACTAAATCCATCAGCCCTGGCTCAGTAGAGCAGCAAATCAGTGGGGTAGCTTCAAGTCCAAACTCCGAAGTCAAACTCTAAAAAACCAGGCTGTTTTCTGAACAGAGAAGCCAAAGTTAACCCATATAAAAACAAAGGGCCCCTGTGCTCAACACCAAAGCTCAGAGCTGCAGAGGAATCTGGGGACTGTGCCCCTTTACCCCAGAAGCAGAGCCCTACCATAAAAGTGAAAAAAAAACACGAAAATAGCAAAAGGAAAAGAAAGAAAATAATCAAGAAACAAAAAAGAACCTTGATCAGAGAAAGCTATTATGATGACAGGGCAGACTAAAACACAAATTCATACTAGGACAGAAATTTCAAGAGTGAGATAAATTGGTCTTAAGCCCAAAGAGGCTTCTTGGAAATACTCATAAAAGACTTCAAAAAGCAAATAAGAGAGGTAGAAGAAAAAAAAATGAGAAAATAAATGACAGGATGCATGAGAGAATTAACAGTTTGAAAAAGGAAGGAAAAACTTGTCTGAAGAAAACAACTATTTAAACAGTAGAATAAATGAAATGGAAAAAGATACAAAAGATAGCTGAAGAAAATCACACATTAAAAATGAGAACAGGGCAAATAGAAGCTAATGACTTTGTGAAACAGCAAAAATCGGTCAAACAAAATTAAAGAGAATGAAAAAATGAGAGGAAATGTGAAATGCCTGCATTGTTAAAACAGCCAACCTGGAAAATAGATTCAGAAGAGACAATTTAAAAATTATTGGCCTACCTGAAGGCCATGACCAAAAAAAAAAAAAAAAAAAAAAAAAAAAAAAAAAAAAAAAAAAGGCTGGATAGTATTCTACAAGTGGTCACTATGGAAAACTGCCCCAATATTTTAGAAACTGAGAAGGACATATTCATTCAAATAATCCATGGAACACCTCTGGAAAGAGATCACACAAGGAAAAAACCCAAGAGATCTCACAAGGTAAAACTCCAAAACAATAATCTCAAGGGAAAAATACTGCAAGCTGCCAGACAAAATCAGGGAACAACAGTCAGGATCCTCCTGGGTAATCAGGCAGCTTCTATAATAAAGGATCAAAGGGCCTGGAATATTATATTCTGGAAAGCAAAAGATCTGAAGTTACAACCAAGAATTAACAACCAGATTCAGCATCATCTTTCATGGGATCAGATGGAGCTTCAGTGAAGTAAGAAGTTTCAATCATTTGTATTGAAAAAAAAACACAGTATTAAGCAGAAATTTTAATCTACAAACACAGGACTCAAGAGAAGTGCAGAAAAGTAAACAGGGGAAATACACACACACACACACACACACACACACACACACACACACACACACATTAAAAGATTAAGGTTAAACTGTTAACATCCCTAAATGGAAAAATAATATCTGTAATCTTTGAGAATTTTATCTGTTACTGGGGCAGATAGAGTGGGGCATCACATGGACTGAGGTGTGGGGTGTGGTTGTGAATGGACTCTGATGTGATGGCCTCAAAGAAAAAGACATTAAAAGGTGGGAAAATGTCTGTATTGAAAAAAAGAGGATAAGGGAGGTATAACAGAATAATTAGTTCATACCATTAGACTCAAAAGACCCAATACAATAAAAGGGAGGGAAAGGAGGGGGCTTAGCATTTTGTAAAAAGAGGAAAAGAAAAGGAAGGCACTATAAAAGGGAGGACAGAAACAATAGGGGAAAAGGTAAGAAAATGCTGAAGAGGTGAAAGGAGATAAGGTAGTGGGTGGTATGGGTAAAAACTACACACCCAAGGACAGGGTGGAAAGAGAGAACAAAAGTATATACAAGGGAGAAAATAGGACAGAGGGAAATACAAAGATGGTAATCACAACTGTTAATGTGAATGGGATGGGAATGGGAATGGGAATGGGAAGCAAATAGCAGAATGTATTAAAAAAAGAATCCTATAGTATGTTGTTTTCAAGAAACACACTTTACATAGAGAGTTACATACCAAATAAAGGTAAAAGGTTGTAACAGAATTTATGATGATTTGGCTGAAGTATAAAAGCAAGAGTTATCAATTCTGATCTCAAATAAAGCAAAAGTAAAAAGAGATCTTATTAAAAGAAATAAGGAGGAAAAGCACATCTTGATACAATAAATAATGAAGTAGTAATGATATTAAATGTGTATTATCAAGGAGTACAACATCCAAATTTCTAGAGAAGTTTTTGAGCCAGTTACAGGAAGAAATAGACAGCAAAACTATTTTAGTGCTGTCCCTCAACCTTCCCCTCTAAGAATCAGACAAATTTAACCACAAAATAAGCAAGAAAGAAACTAAGGAAGTTAATAGGATTCTAGAAAAAATCTAGATGTGATAGTCCTCTGGAGAAAACTGAATAGAGACAGAAAGGAATATACCGTTTTCTCAGGAGTACAAGGCATCTACACAAGAAGTGAGCCAGGGAAAAATAGACTAAAAAAATTAAATTGATTAAATTGTCATTAAATTGAAAAGTTTTTGCACAAACAAAACTAATAGAAGCAAGATTAAAAAGGAAGTACAGAGCTGGGAAAAATCTTTATAACCCAGTTTTTCTCATATAGATCTCATTTCTAAAATATGTAAAGAACTGTGTCAAATTTATAAGAACACATCATTCATCAATTGATAAATGGTTAAAGGACATTAACAATTTTCAGATGACAAAATTAAAGCCATTTATAAAGCTACATGAAAAAATTTTCTACATTACTATTGATTATAGAAAATGCAAATGAAAACAACCCTGGGTTACCAACTCACATCTCTCAAATTGGCTGATGATAGGAAAAGGTAATAATAAATGTTGTAGGGGATGTGGGTAAACTGGGACTCTAATGCATTGTTGGTGGAGTTGTGAAATGATCCAACCATTCTGAAGAACATTGTGGAACAATCCCCAAAGAGCTATAAAACTGTGCATAATCTTCGAACCAGCAGTGCCACTACTGGGTCTGTATCCCAAGGGAATCATAGAGAAGAGAAAGGACCCATTTGTGAAAAAATGTTTGTAGCAGTTCTTTTTGTACTTGCAAAAAAAATTGAAAAAGGAGTGTATGCCCATCATTTGGGGAATGGCTGAACAAGTTGTGGAACATGAAAGTACTGGACTATTATTGTTCTATAAAAAATGATGAAGAAGCTGATTATAGAAAGACCTGGAAAGTATATAAAAATGAAACAAAGTATCATATTTGGTGCTATGGAGAAATATTATGAATTTGGGGAAACAGGGAAGGCTTCATGAAGAAGCTGAACATTTGAGCTGAACTTTAAAAGACAGAGAGGATTTTAAGAAGAGAGTTGGGATGGTGACAAGCACTCACTCTAGACCTGAGTAAAGGCAATTAAGTGGCAACTTCTTGTATTTAAAAGTACTATTACAGAAACTAGACTTGTTCTATTTGTCACTAAGGCAGCTAGGTTGTATAGTGGATAGAGTTCTGGTCCCTAAGGGGAAAAAGTCACTTAACCCATCGAGTCAAATTCCTCATTTAGAAAATGAACTTATAAAGGAAATGGAAAACCACTCCAGAATTTTTGCCAAGAAAACTCCAAAAGAAGTCACAAATAGTAGAATATCACTAAAATGACTGAAAAAAATCTGGTCCTAGGGAGCAGAATTAGAAACAGCATGATGGGTAGACTAAGGCTTGCTAAACTAAGACCTGGCAAACTAAGACTTGCTGCTAAGGAGACATTTCCTTAGAAATAGATCAGGAGGAATCTATTATGGTTCAGGTGAAGTCAAAAAAGCAGAGGTAGCCATCCTTATCTCAGATCAAGCAAAAGCAAAAATTGATCTAATTAAAAGAAATAACGAAGGAAACTATATCTTGCTAAAGGGTAGCATAGACAATGAAGCAATTTCAATACTAAACATATATTCACCAAATGGTATAGCATCTAACTTCCTAAAGGAGAAGTTAAGAGAGATGTAAGAAGAAATAGACAACAAAACTATAATAGTGGGAGATCTCAACCTTGTAATCTCAGAATTAGGTAAATCAAACCACAAAGCAAATAAGAAAGACATTAAGGAGATAAATAGAATATTAGAAAAATTAAGTATGATAGATCTTTGGAGAAAACTGAATGGTGACAGAAAGGAGTATACTTTCTTCTCAACAGTTCATGGAACCTATACAAAAAGTGACCATATATTAGGACATAAAGACCTCAAAATTAAATGCGGGAAGGCAGAAATATTAAATGCTTTCTTTTCAGATCACGATTCAATAAAAGCTATATTCAACAAAAAGCTAGGGCTAAATAGACTAAAAAGTAATTGGAAACTAAATAATCTCATCTTAAAGAATGATTGGGTGAAACAGCAAATTATAGGCACAATCAATAATTTCACTCAAGATAATGACAACAATGAGACATCATACCAAAATTTATGGGATGCAGCCAAAGCAGTAAGAGGAAATTTTATATCTTTAGAGGTTTACTTGAATAAAATAGAGAAAGAGAAGATCAATGAATTGGACTTGCAACTTAAAAAGCTAGAAAAAGACCAAATTAAAACCCCCCAATCAAATACTAAACTTGAAATTCTAAAATTAAAAGGAGAAATATTGAAAATTAAAAACTATTGAACTAATAAATAAAACTAAGATCTGGTTTGATGAAAAAACCCCAATAAAATAGATGAACCTTTGGTAAATCTAATCAGAAAAAAGAGAGAGGAAAATCAAATTATTGATCTTAAAAATGAAAAGGGAGAACTTTCCAACAATGAAGAGGAAATTAGAGAAATAATAAGGAGTTACTTTGCCCAACTTTATGCCAATAAATTTAATAACCTAAATGAAATGGATGACTACTTCCAAAAATATAGGCTTTCCAGATTAACAGAGGAGGAAGTAAACTGCTTAAATAGTCCCATTTCAGAAATAAATAAATAAATAAATAGAACAAGCTAGTAATCAACTCCCTAAGAAAAAATCCCCAGGACCAGATGGATTTACATGTGAATTCTACCAAACATTTAAAGAACAATCAGCCCCAATGCTATATAAAATATTGGAAAAAATAAGGAATGTAGGAGTCCTAGAAAACTCCTTTTATGACACAGACATGGTACTGATACCTAAACCAAGTAGGTTGAAGAGAAAGAAAATTATAGACCAATCTCCCTAATGAATATTGATGGTAAAATCTTAAATAAGATATTATCAAAAAGACTACAGAAAATCATCCCCAGGATAATACACCATGATAAAGTAGGATTTATACCAGGAATGCAGGGCTGGTTCAATATTAGGAAAACTATCAGTATAATTGGCCATATTAATAACCAAATTAACAAAAACCATATGATCATCTCAATAGATGTAGAAAAAGCATTTGATAAAATCCAGCATCCATTCCTATTAAAAAACACTTGAGAGTATAGGAATAAATGGACTTTTCCTTAAAATAATCAGTAGCATCTATTTAAAACCATCAGTAAGCATCATATATAATGGGAATAAACTGCAACCATTCCCAATAAGATCAGGAGTGAAACAAGGTTGCCCACTATCACCATTATTATTCAATATTATATTAGAAATGCTACCTTTGGCAGTAAGAGTTGAGAAAGAGATTAATGGAATTAGAGTAGGTAATGAGGAAACCAAATTATCACTCTTTGCTGATGATATGATGGTATATTTAGAGAACCCCAGAGATTCTCCTAAAAAGCTAATAGAAATAATCCACACCTTTAACAAAGTTGTAGGATACAAAATAAACCCACATAAGTCATCAGCATTCTTATATATCACTAACAAAACTCAACAGTTAGAGATACAAAAAGAAATCCCATTTAAAGTAACTACTGATAGTATAAAATATTTACTAATCTATCTGCCAAAGGAAAATCAGAAACTATATGAGCAAAACTATATAACTTTCCACACAAATTAAGTCTGATCTAACCAATTGGAAAAAATATTAAATGCTCTTGGATAGGACATGCAAATATAATAAAGATGACAATACTACCTAAAGTAATCTATTTATTTAGTGCTATACTAATCAGACTCCTAAAAAGTATTTTAATGACCTAGAAAAGATAACAACAAAGTTCATATAGAAAAACAAAAGGTCAAGAATTTCATGGGAATTAATGAAAAAAAAAATCAAATGAAGGTGACCTAGCTGTACCAAATCTAAAATTATAAAGCAGTAGTTACCAAAACCATTTGGTATTGACTAAGAAATAGACTAGTTGATCAGTGGAATAGGTTAGGTTCAAAGGACAAAATAATCAATAACTTTAATAATCTAGTGTTTGACAAACCCAAAGACCCCAGCTTTTGTGATAATAACTCACTGTCTGACAAAAACTGCTGGGGAAATTGGAAACTAATATGGCAGAAATTAGGCATTGATCCACACTTAACACCACACACCAAGATAAGGTCAAAATGGGTTTATGACCTAGGCATAAAGAATGATATTATAAACAAATTAAAGCAACATAGGATAGTTTACCTCTCAGACCTGTGGAAGAGGAATGACCAAAGAAGAACTAGAGATCATTACTGATCACAAAGTAGAAAATTTTGATTATATCAAATTGAAAAGTTTTTGTACAAAAAAAAACTAATACAGACAAGATTAGAAGTGAAACAATAAACTGGGAAAACATTTTTACAGTCAAAGGTTCTGATAAAGGCCTCATTTCCAAAATATATAGACAATTGACTCTAATTTATAAGTAATCAAGCCATTCTCCAATTCATAAATGTTCAAGGATATGAAGAGACAATTCTCAGACGAAGAAATTGAAACTATTTCTAGCCATATGAAAATATGCTCCAAGTCATTATTAATCAGAGAAATGCAAATTAAGACAACTCTGAGATACCACTACACAACTGTCAGATTGGCTAGAATGACAGTGAAAGATAATGTGCAATGTTGGAGGGGATGTGGGAAAACAGGAACACTGATACATTGTTGGTGGAATTGTGAATACATCTACATTCTGGAGAGCAATTTGGAACTATGCTCAAAAAGTTAACAAAATGTGCATATCTTTTGATCCAGCAGTGTTACTACTGGGCTTATATTCCAAAGAGATTTCAAAGAAGGGTAAGGGACCTGTATGTGCAAGAATGTTTGTGGCAGCCCTCTTTGTAGTGGCCAGAAACTGGAAACTAAATGGATGTCCATCAATTGGAGAATGGCTGAATAAATTGTGGTATATGAATATTATGGAATATTATTGTTCTGTAAGAAATGACCAACAGGATGATTTCAGAAAGGCTTGGAGAGACTTACATGAACTGATGCTGAGCGAAATGAGCAGGACCAGGAGATCATTATATACTTCAACAATAATACTATATGATGATCAATTCTGATGGACATGGACATCTTCAACAATGAGATGAACCAAATCAGTTCCAATAGAGCAGTAATGAATTGAACCAGCTCTATCCAGCGAAAGAACGCTGAGAGGTGACTATGAACTACTACATAGAATTCCCAATCCCTCTATTTTTGTCCACCTTTATTTTTGATTTCCTTCATAGGCTAATTGTACACTATTTCTAAGTCTGATTCTTTTTGTACATATATTGTATTTAATTTATAACTTTAATATATTTAACATGTATTGGTCCACCTGCCATCTGAGAGAGGAAGTTGGGGGAAGGAGGGGAAAAATTGGAACAAAAGGTTTGGCAGTAGTCAATGCTGTAAAATTATCCATGCATATATCTGGTAAATAAAAAGCCATATTAAAAAAGAAAAAAGAAAAAGAAATAGATCTGTACTAAAGTGGAATGATCAGTCAATGTGTTCCTGCTTATTTAATGTCTTTCTTACCATACCATATTCATTTCTTGTCAATTCCTTTTAATTCCTCCTTTATAACACCTCTTGAATATGTCCCCTTCTTTTTTCTAATACTCCTACCATCTCGGTTCAGAGTCTCAATACCTAATGCCTGAACCATTGAATTCTGATTGGCCTCTTTATTGCAAGTCTCTCTCCACTCCAGTCCATTCTCCATTCCATTATGAAATTGCTTTTCTTAAAATGTAAATCTCTTCCATATTTAATAAAATTCTATGATGCCCAATTGTGTGCAGAGTTAAAAATGCAATCCTCTCTTTGACTTTTAAAGTTCTTCATAACCTTAATCCTTCCTACCTTTCCATTATTTTTATACTTAGTGGCCTCCTTGTAATCTTCTCCCAACTATGGAAATTTTTATGGGTTGTCCTTTCCCTTACTCTGCTTTCTGGTTTCCCTGACTTTTCTCAAGTACCATCTAAAATACACTTTTTTGCTAGAAACCTTTCTTGATCCCCTTTACTATTAATTTTATTTGGTATGCTTATATCAAATTTATTCTTTATAAATGTTGTTCCTGCATAAATGTTTGCATAGTGTCTTCTTGACTAATTTCTAAGCCCCCTGAGGGTATCCAGTGTTTATTCATTTATTTGTTATGATTAGCAGCTTTGCTTTAGTATTAGGGACTTAGTAGGTACTTCAAAAATGTTTGCTATCTTGACTTGACATCAAATAAATTCTACATAATCAGTTGGGCATAATTTTTTAATTGTAGTAAGTTTATTTATTTCAATCCACATTTCTTTATGAATCATGTTGGGAGAGGGCAAAAGAAAAAAAAAACCATGGGAGAGTTAAAAAAAAAAAAAAAAAACAACAGAAAAAATAACGTGTTGATTTAAATTCAGTTTCCTTAGTTCTTTTTCTGGATGCAGATGACATTTTCTGTTTAAAGTCTATTGGGATTGCTTTGGATCACTAAACCATTGAGAAGATCCAAGCCTTTCTTAGTTGATCATCACACATTTTTGTTGTTGTGTATAATGTATTCCTGGTTCTGCTTGTTTTGCTCAGTATCAGTTCATATAAATCTTTCCAGGTCTTTCTATAATTAGCTTCTTAATCATTTTTTATGGAACAATAATATTCCAGTACTTTCATGTACCACAACTTGTTCAGCCATTCCCCAAATGATGGGCATACACTCCTTTTCCAAGTTTTTTGCAAGCACAAAAAGAACTGCTACAAACAGTTTTGCACAAAGGGTCCTTTCTCTTCTATGATTTCCTTGGGATACAGTAGTGGCACTGCTGGTTCAAAGACTATGCACAGTTTTATAGCTCTTTGGGGATTGTTCCACAATGTTCTTCAGAATGGTTGGATCATTTCACAACTCCACCAACAATGCATTAGAGTCCCAGTTTACCCACATCCCCTACAACATTTATTATTACCTTTTCCTATCATCAGCCAATTTGAGAGATGTGAGTTGGTAACCCAGGGTTGTTTTCATTTGCATTTTCTCTAATCAATAGTAATGTAGAAAAATTTTTAATGCAACTTTATAAATGGCTTTAATTTTGTCATCTGAAAATTGTTAATGTCCTTTAACCATTTATCAATTGATGAATGATGTGTTCTTATAAATTTGACACAGTTCTTTATATATTATAGAAATGAGATCTTTATGAGAAAAACTGGCTATAAAGATTTTTCCCAGTTCCCTACTTTTCTTTTAATCCTGTTTCCATCAGTTTTGTTTGTGCAAACCCTTTTTAATTTAATATAATCAAAGTTGTCTGTTTTGCCTTTCATAATGTTTTATAATTCTTCTTTGGTCATATGGATGGACATATTTTAGAAGCAATTATTTAGGCATGAAATAGATTACTAGGCAATGACAGATTTCTACATCTAAATTTCCAGCAATCTGCAAAATTTACTTATCTGGCGATATTGGTGTTTTGCTTTTCTTCCCAACATTGGCTCTTCTTCCCTCATTGTGGGTTGTTAATGCCCACTTAGCTCTTTTCCCAAATAACAATGAGTTACTTACCCTGAGCATCACACATCATTCTCATTCTTTCCCTGACACATTAGGTATCCAAGATACAGAATTTTAATATTTATTTCATTAAAATGAAAATGGGACTGCAATTGTTAAGCCTTTGTTTTACATAGTCAAGTTAGAAAACATTTATTAGAAGGAAAAATTATCTACAAGATATCCTAGACATTTGTGACACTCTATATATACTTTGTGCATTCATACGTCCCCAGATGAGTGTGACTATTTCCTCTTGTAACTTTCAAAAAACAGTTTTATTAATGCAAAGAAGATTTAACTCTGCTGGAATAACTGTTATTTGCAGAGCTTCATTTTTATATGTGGCAAACTGAGTGTACTAGATAACCATTAATGTGGTTTGCATTCTGCATTAGATATGAGCAAAATGCTTGATAATGTCTGGAGGTCAATATGCATGCTTGAATCACACGAATTCAAGGATCAATTAAGCTTTCAGTGCCTGAATGCATAAAGTGTCTGATCTTGTATTATACCCTAAAAGGGAAGGTTAGAATTCTTATAGTAGCAGTGACCCAAGTAGCAGGCATAATTAAAATCTACAGATGACACAAAATCCTCATGTCTGTCATTCATCTGTGTCCTTCCCCAGGGACATTTTTTTAAAACTGAAGTTGGAAATCAATAGTGGAATTGCCTTTCTTAAGTCCTCTCTCCTTTAATTTCCTTTGCTTAGCCTCTGAAGATGTTAAAGAGGAGTAAAATGGCAAGCATGAAGGAAAGAAAAAGAAAGAAGGGGATAGAGCCTCTTGGATAATTCATAAACTAATAATCAGTCCTTGAATAATCAAGAGTTCACAATAGGCACCAATCTATAAGTGTTTAAAAGTAGGATTTGTGCCATTTATTTAAAACAGAAACCAGCAGCATTTTTACTTTCATTACATTTCAGGCAAAACTACTATATCCTTGCAATGTTAGGAAATGAAAGCTACAACACTGAAACTTTGCTCACCTCTGGTGTGACAGCTCTGTCTCTTAATATGATTTTTAGTGAATGCCCTTAACTACAGATAATTGGATCGTCACCTGCTGTGTGAAAGCACCTATGTAGACAATATGATTTTATTCCTAATGAGAATGGTATAACATAATGATTTGAAGAAAATAATTTAGAAAGGAATATTTCTTCCCATCATCCAGTAATCATCTAAAACCACATAAAATGGATTTGGATTTTAGAGAAATCTAAATATTTATTACCCAACTTCTAAAGACCTCTCTCTTCCTTTGGATTTCATGGTACTCTGCTATACCTCCTTACTATTTATTCTCTCTTTGTGTCCCTGTCTCTTACTGTGTCTCTGTGTCTGTCTCTGTTTCTGTCTGTCTGTCTCTCTCTTTATATATAAACACACACACATACACACACATATATAATTGTATATGTATATATATAATATATATATATATAATTATGGATTTAGTCATTAATTTGTTATCATTATATTGTATTCGGTTTTCTTGGCAAAAATACTAGAGTTATTTGCCATTTTGTTTTGTACCTCTTGGTTGCAACTGTAGCAACCATTGCTACAATTGGTAGCAGGATTAAATGACTTGCCCAGGGTCATACAGCTAATATATGTCTGAGATCCTATTTGAACTTAGTAAGATGAGTCTTCTTGATTTCATGCTCAGCACTTTGTCCATTCTGGCTCCCAACTGCCCTATGCCTTTCTTAATGGTTTATACAGATCATGCAAAATATTTCTTGTCTTGTTTCAGATCAATAGGTAGAGACTATAATCAGTATTTTTCTGATCAAATATAATTTTTGGAGGGAAAAAGTTGATGTACTATATTAACAAATTGGATGAGAAGCTGAAAGAGGTGATGATTCAAGAACCATGGAGATGGAAATAGAGTAGCATACTAAGGCATGGGATGTTCTCAAAACCATTTTATACTTTTTATTTCCTGCTGGGTGAGGGAAGTAAAACTTCTGTGAGTTGCTAAGGAATAGAAACAGAAGCTCCCCTATCCTAATTCAGCTACCATCTGTTCTTGAACACATATGCCTCTATTCTTTCTTGATGCTAGGCAAATGATTATTTTCAAAGAGTCATTTTCAAGTGGTCAGTGGGACTGGGAAATTCATAAAGGCCATGAAAGTTCTGTCAAATAAAAGTAGGAGGAACCTCAGTCACATTCTTTGCAGAGCCAGGGCAGAACCTACTTTACCCCATTCTAGCAAAAGAACAGTTGAGAAACTATGTCCTGCAAGGAGTTATTGAACCTGCCTCTAATTCCATTTCCCTACCTGAAAAGTGAAAGGGTTGTACCATATGACCTTTGAGATTGTATACAGCTCTAATTATATTTTTCTACGATTCAACTTTACTGCACATTCCATACATTATCTATGTATGTATAACTGTAACTCATGTACATGACAATACATATATGTATGTGTATGTTGTATGCATACATTGTGCACACATATATATTTTCTGATATGTGTCCTTTGACTGAAAATTAGGTGTTATTTTTAATCCTAGTATCAGAAGTATATAACAGTGCCTTTCATACAATGGACACTCAATGAATGACAAATTGAAAAATCAATTGCAGCATTAAAATACAGATCAAAACAGAGTTGCTGTAGCTTAGAAGAAATATGAGATGCAGAAATTTAGAAATATTGCCACTCTAATTGTCCATGTGGATTATTTGTGCCTGACCCATGGTAGAACTTTAGATCAGCCACAATTGGACACAATGTATTTTAAACTTGATATAGTGGTATCATTTTAGTCCCCTTTAAGCACAAAGGACCATAACCAACCACAATCAGGTGACACAAAGAATGTGCAGGAATCAGCTCAAAAGGAACTTCCTGAACCAATTTTAAGTAATCCCTCCCCTCATATCTCCTCTGAGGTTCTCCCAACCCCTAAATCAATCTCTAACCAATTTGAGCTGTGTAATTTCTGTGATCTTTTCCTTAAGTTTGCTGATCAAGTTGCACATTTTCCAGAGCTTTTCTAGGTGTCTTTTTATTCAATAAGGCACTTGGAAACCCAAATGCAAGTCTTTCTCTTTTTTTTTTTTTTTCATGCATTGCCTTCTGTTTCATATTATTCATACATATACCCTGTAAAAATATTACTTGTGAATGCTTCCACCATCCATAAAGAAATGGAGAAGAATAATATAAGATATATTATATATCTATATATAAAATATAAATATATATAAATATATATCTATATAGAAAATATAAATATATAAAATATATAATATAAGAAGAATAAAAAAATAGAGAAGAATTTTTTTCTTACTCTCCTTGTCTTTGCTACACTAGAATCATAGAGTTTTCCTAAAGCATTTGGAGAACTAAGGAGTTAATAAAGCATTGCTTGCAGCAAGAGGAACTGCAGATGGAGGATACCATTTCCAGTTTCAGCCTCTTCTTGATCATTTATCTTGGGGCAAGCCAACTGCTTCCATTTCTTTATCTGTTAAATAGAGATAAAATGATTTCCCACCCACTTAACTTCTTCACTGGCAAGTTGGGAAGAAAGGGACTTTGAGTTCTCTAAGGGAAAGATGACCTCATTATACAAAGTATAAATTAAAGTGAAATGCAGGGCTACCTGGAGAAGGAATCCTCTTGAAACAAAAATTCCCTTTATTATAAAGTAAACTACATTAAAATGAAATTCATAAATATGCAAAATAGTGTTAGTGTTGCCATGTTTGAGGTACAGCATCAAATGATGAGATTGATATAGGCACGAAATGTTGAGATCTGTTCATGTGAACAATTCATAATGGCCGTTCTCTTTGGCAAAAGACAGCTTTATTTATGAGAAGAGGTTACAGGCAAAATGAAAAGATACAATAGACACCAAGAACGGAAAAAATGAAATCGATTTGGGATAGCACATAATTAGATACCATGAGACAAGGGGCTGGGGAGAGGGGTGGGGGGGGGGAGATGAGAAGAAAAATACCATGACATATGAGGAAGAGGTGAAGAGAAAGGCACTGCAAGGTGTCTGTGGTGGGCTAACCCAAAATGGGTTCAGGAAAGATGGCATGAGCTATGGACAGATTTATAAAGCATAATTTGGATTTTTGACTTTACATAGCAAGGTGGGGATACTGAAGACCTTTACAAAGGGTGGGACTATAAGGTTGGGGATATCCTCATCAATGTCCTTCTCTGCTTGCCTCAAGGAGTAATTTCATCAATACTTCAGGCTTTCTTTGCCAACCCACACCTAGAGGGTTCTACATCACCTCATCAGTGTGAATAGTTGTAAACATGTAGCTTAATAGGACAAAACCTATTTCTGAAATTGTTATTTTAATGATAATAATAGCAATAAGAATAACAATAATAATGATAATGTTGAGTCTTTCCAGTCCTGTCTAACTCTTTGTAACCCCATTTGGAATTTTCTTAACAAAAATATTGGAATAATTTACCATTTCTTTCTATTTTACAGAGGAAGAACTGAGGCAGTTTTAAGTGATTTGCCCAGAGTTGTAAAGGGCTGAAACTCTGGACAGGTGCACTTGAATTAGACAACAGAGCACTTAAGGCTAATTACCTATTCAAAATAAGACAATGACTCTATTAGCATATGTTTGGAATTGCTCTTCTCACAGTTAATGTTGGCTCAATGTTTGGGGTTAAGAGAATTATAGGTAAGGATTAAGGTGTGGGTGAGAGAGAGGGGTGGCAGGACCTGGAGAAGGGAGGTTGGTGGCAAGCTTGTAGCAGTTTTGTCCATCTCCTTCACTTCTCCCCCTGTAGACCAAGGACTTTTACTTATCCTGACTCCAGCTGTTCCTGAGGCCTCCAGGGAGTAGCCTGGACTTCACCCAGAGCCATCAAGCTAGCACGGGTTTGAGGCTGGATTTAAAGTCATGTCTTCCAGAATCGAGGCCTGATCTTCTATCCACTGGACCAACCAGCTGCCTTCATAATAATGATAGTAGCATTTACACAGTAAAAAGTATTTACAAAGTCTTTTAAAGTTTGCAATATATATATATTTGTATTATCCTTATTACAACCCTAAGAGGTAGAATGCTATCATTATCTCTATTTTACAGAGGAGAAAACTGAGATAAAAAGAGATTGACTTATTCAGTAAATAAATAGATAGTAAATAAAGCTTATTTTAAACTTGGGTGTCCTGGATTTCAGGTTCAACCTCTTTCTGCTATGACACCTAACTATTTATGTTTAGTCCAAGACACACAAGTACACATAAATATGATAACTCTGGGTAAGCCTGTGAGGTTCCAGGATGCCTTCATTGTTCATATTCTATTTTTTCCTTTCAGATATTTAGTGAACTTGTAGTCATTAATACTTTTCTATTAACAACATAAAGAGATATGTATAGAATTTTACATACACATACATATATGTGTGTATATATACACACACACATACCTATTTGTGTCTAATGGTGGCTATCTCTGGTAGGGAGAGAAGAAAAAAAAGGAATTTACATGATAATTTTGCATGTTTCCAAGCAATGGAAGGCAGAACCAAGATGGCAGAGCAAAGAACGTACTCAACCTTTGCCCCAAACTGCTCCAATTTCTTTAAAATAATGACTAAACAAATTTTAGAGCATTATAATACCCCAAAAATTGGAGCAGAACATTTTATAGCTGAAGACAACTTATAAGCTGACCAGAAAAGATCTGAAAGAAGAAAGGGAGTTCAGCATGCAGTTCCAGTGAAGGCTGCATCAATATAGCCTGACCCCAGCCCCAACCCTGGACCTGGACCCAGACCCAGCCTGATGTCTGAATCAGCCATTGTGCTGATGGCTTCTAGAATTCTCAAACCAGAAACACTCAGACCACCTGAAAGTGCAGCAGAAAAGATGTGTGAAACCAGAGTATGACCCAGTGTGCCATCCCAGCATAGACCACTCCAGTGATGGCCTGGCCCAGGGTACTGAACTCCAGCCTAGACTCCAGCATCAGTAAGATGGGACCTTTGAATCAGCAGCAGTGCTCTCCAATATTCTTGGCTGTAATCCTACCCTTTTTTTTGTCTCCCAGGATATAGTCTAAACTCTCTATTCCTTTAGTGTGATAGTTGCTGAATTTTGTATTCTTTTGACAGTGGTTTCATGGTAATTGAATGATTTCCTTCTGACTACAAAGTATTTTTCTTTATCCTGAGAACTCTAGAATTTGTCTCTATTATTCTTGGGAGTGTTTATATTTTCAGATCTCTTTTAAGAGGTAATCCTGGTTTCAGTCATATTTTCACCCTCTGGATCTATCAGTACAGTTTTCCTTTAAAATATCTTGAAATGTGATATCTAGCTCTTTATTTCGTCATGTTTTCAAGCAGTCCAGTGAATCTTCAATTATTTCCCCTCAATCTTTGTTACAGGCCAACTTTTTCAATTAAATATTTCATATTTTTTTATATTATTTTAGTCGTTTTACTTTGTTTTATTGTTTCTTGATGTTTCATGAAGTCATCGGTTTTTACTTGCCAATTCTAATTTTTAAGGAATTATTTTTATGAATGAGATTTTGTATTCTTTTTTCCATTTGGATAATTCTGCTAATTCCATAGGTCTGAAAGTTTTTGATGCGTCCAATGTAGTATGATTTTAAGAAGGTTTGGTCACTGCTCTCCTCTTCTGCAGTCCAGTTTTTACCCAAGAAAGACCCTCTGTCTTGCAGTCACAAGCATTAGCATTCTTCTTTGCTTTGAATCTGCAACCAGGGCCTTTATTCCTTTGTGTTTGACTAACACACATTATACCAAGTGCTTAGAGCACAATAATAAAAATAAATTTATAGGAGTTGTATAGCAAAGCAACTTTTCTTACAAAACAGTAATATCCTATTACATTCAAGTACCACAAATTATTTGACCATTACTCCAGTTAATAGACATATTTTATTCCCGATTCTTGACTATCACAAAGAATGCTACTATAAATGACTTGGTGTATATGAAGATTTTCTTTTTAATCAATGGTCTTCTTACAGTATAACTAGAGTAGAATCTGTGTCAAAAGATATAGACATTTTAGTAATTTTATTTGCATAATTCTAAATCCCTTTCCAAAATGTTTATACTAGTTCACAGCTTAATCAACAGCCCATTACTGTGCCTGCCTCTCCATATCCTTTCCAATAATGAATTTTTCCATCTTATTTCATCATTTCCAATGTGTTGAGATGAAACTTTTGGTTTTCATTTTTTTCTGTTAATGATATAGAACATGCTTTGAAATGGTTATTAACAATTCATAATTCTGTTGAGAACTTTCAGCTTACATTTATTGACAGCATATATAGGGGAATGTTTTTCAATATGTATATTATATATGTGTATAATATGAGATATATTATTATATGTGTATAGTATATTTATATGTAACATATTCATGACTGGGTCACTCCAACATGATAAAAACAACAATATTACCAAAGGGAATTTATAATTTTAATGTTCCACTAATCAAATAATCAAAGGGATTCTTTATAGAATATTATAAAACAATAACAAAATTAATTTTAAATATATATTGCAAAGACACATGGTGTAAATATGTGTATGAGCAAGTATGTGTATATGTAATTTTTATATCTTAGTTGCCAAACTCTTGTCAGAAATATTTGATGTGAAGATTTTCCCCCATTTGACTGTTACTTCTTATTCTAGGTACATTAATTTTGAATATGACGAAAATTTATTTTTGTATAATCAAAGTTATGATTTTATCTTTTGTGATTGCCTCTATACCATATTTAATTAAGCATAAAATCTTTTTACTAATAGCTATGAAAGGTAAATGATCCACTTTTTCTTAAAAATAATATAATCTTTTATATCACTAATCACTATGAAAGGTATATGATACACTTCTTTAAAAAATAATATTGTCTTTAACATTAAGGTTATAAAATCATTTAGAACATAATATAGGATATGTGTAAGACATTGGTCTAAATTTAATTTCTGTCTAATTGCTTTCTTGTTTCCCAGAGTTTTTTCCCCCAGTCAAATAAAGAGTTCTTTTCTGCAGCATTTTATGTCTCTGGTTTATTGAAAACTGAAATATTAAGTTCTAATTGTCTTTTGTCTATTTCATTTATCTTTCTCTATTATTAAAAAATACCAAGAGGTTTTAATGATTGTTGTTACATAAAATTGCTTGAGGTGTAGAAGTGCTAGTCTATTCTCCTTTTATTCTTATTTCCCTTGATATTCTAGATCTCTTTTTTTTTCAAATTCATTCTGTTATTGTTTTATCAAATTCCATAAAGAATCACTTTGATGATTTGATTAGTGGAATATTAACATTGTAAATTCCCTTGGGTAGTATTGTCATTTTATTAAGTTGGAATGACCCAACTATGAATGCTGAATATTCATTGAGCTTTTTAAGTTGTTCTTTATTTCTTTATGGAACACTTTGTAACTATATCTTTATAATTATGCCGTTTGCTTCAGCACATTGATCCCCAGATGTTTTAGGTATTTTGTAGTATTTTGGAATGGGATTCCTCTATTCTTGCCTCTTGAATTTTGTTATTGTATAGGGATGTTCTTGATTTTTGAAGGTTTATTTTATATTCTTCAATTTTTCTGAAGATATCAACTATACCAGTTTATAACTTTTCTGACTTCATAAGATTTTCTAAATAAAATATCATACAATCAGCAAATAGAGAGAGATATGTCTGCTATCTATCTAACTTTATGCCTCCAAATGTCTTTCTCTTTTCTTTTATTGGTGTTGAATCTGTTGCAGACATACATACTTCCTTGAATTAATCATTGTGATTTAATTGAATTTTATTTAAAAAATTTGAACCAATATTAATAATAATGACTTATAGTTCTCTTTCTTTGTTTTATCCTTCCCTTCTGATATATTTGCCAAATAGAGGGAATCTAGCAGAGTGACTTCTTTCTCATCTTTTGAAATGATTTGTATACTATTGATACTAATTGTTCTTGAAAAATTTGACAGAATTCTCCCATATTTGGCAGTTACTTTACAGCTAGTTGTATTTCTTTTTCTGAACTAGAGTGATTTAAGATCTTTATTTGGTATTCTGTTAATTTGGGTATTTTATTCTAAGATAAAGCTTTATTTTTACATGTATTTTCTCAAATTTGCTAGTATATAACCACACAGAGCAGGCTTTAATATTTGGCTTTATTTCTTCAGAATTTGTTTTTGTTTCTCTTGACTATTTTGTTGATAGAGATATCCTCTTTTTTTTTGCTAACCTCATTTTAAAAACAATCAGGATGGTCAAAGATTTATTAATTTTGTTAGTCTTTAAAAAACCAAATTTGAATTTTATTTATAATTTCCATAGCTTTTGTTTTCAATTTATGTCTTTTTCCTCTAATTTTCTATATCTCCTCTTCTGAGTTTATTTTAGGCTTTTTGGTGGCTATGTTTTTAAACATATTAAGTTAATTAACATTCTCCTATTCTATTTTATGAAAGTATATTTTAGATATGTGATTATTTCCCAGAAAATGGCTTTTTTTGTATTCCATAAGTTTGTTTTTATATTTTTAATTTGTCTTTAAAATGACATTTTTTGTTTCTATGATTTCTTCTTTGACTTTTTCTGTTTAGAATAGCATCATTATGTATTTGGGTCTATTGCTTGAGCTCACTGAATTGAATAATATTTTACTAGATACTCGACATACTTACTAATTCTGCCTGTTTACATTTTTTCCCTAATATCTCCCTACCATAATAGATGGTCAATTTTGTTCCATATGGAGCTGAAAGATATGTATGTTTTAAATAGTTTTATTTAGAAATGCCATAAGTCTTTTAGCTCTAGATGCTTAAGTAATCTGTTTAAATATATATCATCCCATTTTATCTTTCTGTTAGATCTCAATTTAAGAGAAAGACATTGAAATCACTTATCTCTAATACATAATTCTTTATGGCTTCTGCTAACTTTATTAATGCTTATTTTATAAATTAAGATGTTAAGGTCTTTGGAACATGTAAATTTAATATTGATTTTGTTTTACTGCCTCTGATTTATTTTTAAAAATCTAATTCTCTTGTTTTTCCTTTTTATGTTTTGAACATTTGTCTTTGCTTTGTCTGATAAGATTTCAACTCATGCACTTTCATTTGTTATCATAGTAACTTTTTTCTACGCATTCATGTTTATTCTGTGTATATCTTTCTGTTTAAAATGAGTTTTGTACAAGCAATAGATGGGGAATTTTGTTTTTTTAGTCAATCTTTTAGTCGTTTCCATTTTATTGGATTGCTTATTCCATTCAAATTTTTAACTATAAGACTTATTTTATATTTTCTTCCATTTCTCTCTATTATTGACATTTGTTGAATTAAATGTTATTTTTTGTCTTCCTCTGTAAAGCAGTTCTTGTCTCTTCAGCTATATTAGCTTAATTTACTTTCAGCTAACCCTAATTTCTCAGTATTTCCCTTTACCTACAAGCTATCCTCCCATTTGTTACCTATTTCTCTAGTCTTGCAGGTTTGTTTAACTTATTTATTTTTCTTTCTTTGGTTGTTTTTTCAATTACTTAATTATTTTTCTCTTTTCTCTTATTTAATTAGTCTAGTTAAATCTACCATTTTCTTCTCTATATTTTATTCATAATTTTGTTTCATTGTTTGTTTTATTTTAATATGTGTGTGTACTATAAATAGATGATAGATTGATTGGTGCAGTGGCACAGTGAATAGAGCACCAGCCTTGAATTCTGGAGGACCAAAGTTCAAATCTGGTCTCAGACACTTAACACGTCCTAGCTGTGTGACCTTGGGCAAGTCATTTAACCCCTTAATTATTTATCTTACCTTTCTATTTATTCTAGATTTCTATGCTTTGATTCATAGTCCTTGTAGTTATTTATTCCTTCTTCAGTCTCTGTATACTTTTAGTGGAATTAAAGCTTTCTAAACAGTTTCTGTGAGATTGCTTCCTAGATCTTTTTTTTTTCTTACCTATTTTTAAAAATTATGCCTTATTCTTTTATACACATACACACACATTTGTAGGGGTTCTCTATGTCACTGATGGAACAATTGAGTATTATTTTTTGCCCTTTTATGATTTTTTTTTTCAAATTTGTCATGAAATTTCCTTTTTGGGTCCATGACCTCCTATATGTGTCAGTTCCCATCAGGAGTTTTTTTCTGGGGTAAAATGAGTAGCCTGTCTAATAAACAAATCACTGTAGATTTTATTCATTATTGTAACGAGCTGTCGTCTCTAGAAGTTGCTGGATCGCTCTCTAGGAAGAGATCTGCTGTGTCTTCTACTCAAATCTCTCCGACAGATTCTTCTTCCTGTAATGAACCGTTGTCTCCAGGCAGTTGCTGTTAACTCTTGTCCAAAGAAGTGACTTCCCTTCCTGCAGAGAGCTCCGTCAAGCCTGATGCAATTCAGAGTCTCTTCTTTCTCTGAGAGTCCTCTTCTTTTATTCTCCCAGAGAATGGGCGTGGGATAATGCAAGGGCTTCTGGGAAGAACCACCCCAGCCAATGAGCTTGCCCCCTCTATCAAGTCAACCTGAGTTCTCACCTTGTAACTATCCAGACAACCTCAGTTCTCACTTAGTAATCCTAACATCTCCCCCTTTCTTTTGATTTAGAACATAGGACAGTCATGACCTTGAAACATAAATCCATCAATATGGGAAGTATTACAGATAATTACATAAATTACATAAGCACATAGTAACATAGTAACATAACACATGCTAGAAGTATATAACATAATCATAATCAAATAATCATAAATTGAAAATTTATAAATGTCCATAAGTCCATTGTCCATTAGTCTCATCTTGTGTGAGGAAGTCCAATGATTCCTGCTGGTTTTTAAAGTTCTTTAACAGTCTTCTTATTATCCATGATCTTTCAGTGTCAGATGTTTCTTAGATCTTCTCCTTTATTTTGAGGTCTTTCTCTTTTTCTGTCTCTCTCTGGTGGACAAGGCGAATATGACTCGTTGGCACCCATCTGATTCCTTCTCCTGCTGAAGAAATACAAGCAAACCCTCTCCCCCAGGCAGTTAACCTATCTGGTCCCTTCCATTCACCACTTTCTGGATCTCTCCACATCACCTGGCGATTATCTAAGGACAGTGGAGCTGCTCGCACTGGACACTGCCCTTCTGGTGGGTTATAAAACCTGTCTGCTGGAGCCAGTGCATCTTTGTCAAAAATTAGAAAATTAATGGTATAGAGAACTAAATTTAGAAGTTCTCTAGGGTTACCTGTGGCTCCCCCTTTCTTTTGTTTTTGGAGGAGTGTCTTAATATCTCTGTTTCTTCTCTCTACTATTGCCTGCCCTTGAGGATTAAAGGGTATGCCCGTGGTATGTAAAATCTTATACTGTGCACAAAAGTGTGTAAAATGTTTGGACGTATATGCAGGTCCATTGTCTGTTTTTATTGCTTGTGGCACACCCATAATTGCAAAAGCTTGTATAAGGAATTCAGTGACCACTCGGGCTGTCTCTTTTGCTGCTGGCATTGCAAATGTGAATCCTGAAAAGGTGTCTACCACGACATGAATAAAAGATAGACGACCAAAAGATTTATAATGGGTCACATCCATTTGCCAGATTTCATTGGGTCTCAAACCACGAGGATTCTTCCCTGGAGGGAGTGTAGGAGCATGGAAAGGAAGACAAGCTGTACAGCTTTTTACTATGCTCCTAGCTTCCTCTCTTGTGATTCCAAATTGTAAACGTAAAGCTCGAGCAGCCTGATGATATTTAGAATGAGATTCTTGTGCTTCCTGAAATAAAGGACTACTGGCTAACATGGTTAGAAGGCTATCTGCCTTTGAATTTCCATCAAAAATGGGACCTGGAAGTCCACTATGTGAGTGGACATGCAAGATATAAATCTTGCCTGGATGTTTTCTCACTTGCTCTTGAAGTTCCTTAAAGAGCTGATAAATATTGGAGGCTGCAAATTTTATTTGGGCTGTGGCAATTCTTTGTACTACACCTACTGAATAGGCTGAATCAGTAATTATATTTACGTCTCCTGGGTAATAAGTGAGAGCTAGCATGATAGCAAATAATTCATTCTGTTGAGTGGATTGAAAAGGAGTCCTGATTACTCTCTTTATGGTTAAATCATGAGAGTATATGGCACAAATATTTTCTTTGGAGGCATCTGTAAAGATTGTTGGTCCTTTAAGAGGAACCTTAGAAACCTTTTCTTCAAAAATCCATCGCCAATTATGTAGTAGCCGGGTAATCTTTAATGGAGATCCATGTGCAAAATTTGGAGCGGTGGCCAATAAAATTTGCCATTCTGGGATGTTCTCACAGCATACATTAATCTGTGCGTTAGTATAGAATGTGTATATTTTTTCAGGACTTATCCCAGATAATTGTGTTACTCTCTTAATAGCCTTTAATAAAATCCTAGCCACAAGCACTGGGTAAGGTGTAAGGCTTTGTTCTGGTTGTGCTGGGAGGTTCACCCACTCAATCACTCTGTCTCCTTGATGAAGGACTGCTGTGGGTGCCTCTTTTGTAGCAAAAACTGATATTTCCAAGGGTTTTTGAGTGACTCTTTCAACCACATTGGATAAAGCCAGTTCAACTTCTCTCAAAGCCTTTTGTGCTTCTTTTGTAAGCTGGCGTGGTGAATTTAAAGCACTGTCTCCCCTTAAAATATCATATAGTGGTTGCAATTGACAGGTAGTCAAGCCTAGCACGGGACGCATCCATTGGATATCTCCTATCAATTTCTGGAAGTCATTTAAGGTGTTTAGCTTCTCTGTTCTTAAGGAGAGTTTTTGTACTGTAAGCACCTTAGGATATACTTCATATCCTAAATATTGAAAAGGAGCATGTCTTTGAATTTTTTCTGTAGCTATATGCAGTTTGTAGTACTTTAATGTTTCCATGGTCCTTTGTAGACATGCCTCTAACATTTGTTCCTCAGGTGCACATCCCAAAATATCATCCATATAATGTAACAATATTACTTTTGGAAAGGCTTTTCTTACTGGAGCAAGAGCAGCTGCAACATACATTTGGCACATAGTAGGGCTGTTTTTCATTCCCTGTGGCAAAACTGTCCATTCATATCTTTTATAAGGCTCAGCCAAATTAACACTAGGCACTGAAAAAGCAAATCTTTTCATATCCTCCTTATCTAGAGGAATAGAATAGAAACAATCCTTAATGTCTATAACCCATAGAGGCCATTCTCTTGGCAACTGAGTAGGAGATGGAAGTCCAGGCTGAAGAGTTCCCATAGTTTCCATCTGTTCATTTACTCTTCTTAGATCAGTTATCATCCTCCATTTTCCAGATTTCTTTTTCACCACAAATACTGGGGAATTCCAAGGACTTAGAGAAGGCCGCAAGTGTCCTTGGTCAAGTTGTTCTTGCACTATGTCTAATAAGGCCTGAATTTTATCACTTCTTAAGGGCCACTGTTCTACCCACACTGGTGAATCAGTTTTCCACTGAATAGGAACTGGTGAAAGTGCAGGTAGGCCTTCAACAGCAGCCCTGCCTAAAAAGCCGAAGTGCTTATTTGTAATCCTATCTGCTGTAAAATGTCTCTTCCCCACAGATTGATGGGGATTTTTTCAACCACAAAAGGAGTAAAAGCTCCTGTTTCTCCTTCAAATACCCATCTCAAAGGCCTAGCACTAACTTCTGCTGCTATTGATCCTCCCACCCCAGACATATAGGTGTCTGCTTTAATCTTTGGCCAGTGACCGGGCCAATTGGCACCTCTAATAACTGTACGATCTGCACCCGTGTCTACCAATCCTTCAAATGGTATTCCGTTTATATAAATAGTAAGCATAGGTCGGTCAGCTGTCACAGGAGGGAGAAAAATTTTAAACACAAGGGTTTGCAAGGGTAGATGTCGAAAACTATCTATGCATGTATTTTTTTTTTATTTAAGCTTTTTATTTTCAGAAACATATGGACAGATAGTTTTTCGGCAGTGATCCTTGCATGGCCTTGTGTTTCAGATTTTACCCTTCTTCCCCCCTCTAGACAGCAAGCAATCCAATATAGGTTAAAGATGTGCAAGAAATAGCAGAATCTTATGAAACCTTTTATAACATACTGCTGAGCAACTTCAAGTCAACAAAAATAAGCCCCAAGTGTTCTGCTCTATACTATGTAAGTAGGAATAACTGTTGGATAAAATGTGAAATTATTGTCTAATAGGATTCATGACAATCATCAATCAGAGAAAAGACTAAAGATGGATATTTGGGAGGGGGAGAGAGGAGGGAAATGGAGAAATAACATATAGCAATTGGGAACTTCCAGCATGGCACTCTAAGGGAGTCAAGTGGTTTGGCTATGAAGACATTTTGTGTGCATTTGACAAATGACACTTTCACTGCATGCGAAGGTCTGGTCTAGCTCCTCTTGTCAGGATAAGCAAAAGTCCTTGCCCCACGTTGGGCGCCAATTGTAACGAGCTGTCGTCTCTAGAAGTTGCTGGATCGCTCTCTAGGAAGAGATCTGCTGTGTCTTCTACTCAAATCTCTCCGACAGATTCTTCTTCCTGTAATGAACCGTTGTCTCCAGGCAGTTGCTGTTAACTCTTGTCCAAAGAAGTGACTTCCCTTCCTGCAGAGAGCTCCGTCAAGCCTGATGCAATTCAGAGTCTCTTCTTTCTCTGAGAGTCCTCTTCTTTTATTCTCCCAGAGAATGGGCGTGGGATAATGCAAGGGCTTCTGGGAAGAACCACCCCAGCCAATGAGCTTGCCCCCTCTATCAAGTCAACCTGAGTTCTCACCTTGTAACTATCCAGACAACCTCAGTTCTCACTTAGTAATCCTAACATCTATGATATCGCCATCTTTATTTATTTAATTTCTCTTTTTCCTTTCTTGTAATTACTGTGGAGGGAAAATGAAAGATAAACAAATAAAATCCCTTCCCCATAAGAGTTCTTCATTGTGATCTCTTCCCACTACTGAAAAAAAAATTCTCTTTCACTCTCCCATTTCAATCTTTCACTTTTCCTCTTTACTTATACTCTTCCTGAGAAACTACAGAAATTCATTGTTACCTTTGATTTGATCAGAGTTGATCCCAAATTCTTAAAATGTGAGTCACAAATCCAAATGAGGTCTCAGAATGTAACAGGTCATAAAATTATGACTTATCAGTAAATGTTTGATTTGTACACCTGTTTTATATACCTATATACCTGTATTATGTGAAAATTTCTCAGATAAAGAGGTCACAAATGGAAAAAGTTTAAGAATTTTTGGTGTAAATCATATATTCCCTTTTATCTTATTTCTCCCTACTTTTCTTTTATCCATCTTACTGTTCTACAATCTTGGTAACACCACACACACATGCACAAAACAGTCATTTACCTACTCATAAATTGTGAGATTCAGTTTAGGATTAAACCTTTTTAGCTATGCTTTTTCATCATCTCTTCTATTTGGTTGCTGATCTCACCCATGTCTTCTTAAATATGTTTAGAAAGAAATATCATAATGGTCTTTCTGTTGTTACATTGTTGCTATTGTCCTTGGTTGCTGTATTTGTTAAATTTCATATTTCTATTGTCTGGATTATTTTTCTTTTTGTTGTTTTTCCCTTTTTTTTTTTACATTAATATATTTTAGGGGGAAAGTAAACATTTCCATAATATAGTAAATAAAAAAGATGATTTTACATGAAATTTCAAATCAACTAAGGATGATTTCCTATTATATTCAAATATAAAACAAAATTATTCTGTAAATTATTTTTCCTTCTTTTTTCTACCCTCCTCCCATCTTGCCCTAAATATAGTTGCTATTACATACTCACATATGTACACAAATATATACACACAAACATAAACATATACTTATATATGTACACATAAACATACTATATACATACTATACAAGGTGACTCTATACATTCATCAGTTCTTTTTCAGAATTTAGATAGTGTTTTTCTTCATATGTCCTTTATAGTCATTTTGGGTGTTTATAATAGTCAAAATAACTTATTTACTCAAAGTTGATCTTAAAACAATAATAACACAATGTATATATTACTATATACAATGTTACCTTGATTCTGCTCATTTCAATCTTTATTATTTTATGTAAGTCTTTTCATATTTTTCTAAGATCATGGACCTCATCATTTCTGATAATACAGTAGAATTCCATCACTATCATATACCACATCTTGCTCAACCATTCCTGATTGGTCCTGCAATTTCCTTTTCTTTACTGCCACGAAGAAAGCAGCTATAAACACTTTATTACATGTAGGATCTTTTCCTTTTTATCTGTTCATCTTTGTAGACAAACCTAGTAATGCTATTACTAGATCAAAGACTAAACTAGCTAAATAACTCTTTGGATATTCAAAATAGTTGGATCTGTTTACAATTCTACTAAAAATGAATTAGTGTACGGATATTTCCTACATCTTCAACATTTGTCACTTTTCCCTTCAATCATTTTATCCAATTTGATACTATA
The DNA here is from genome assembly GCF_048593235.1 of Sminthopsis crassicaudata. Taxonomy (NCBI): domain Eukaryota; kingdom Metazoa; phylum Chordata; class Mammalia; order Dasyuromorphia; family Dasyuridae; genus Sminthopsis; species Sminthopsis crassicaudata. The sequence goes on along the minus strand of NC_133618.1, from coordinate 307,590,990 downwards.
AAAATGATATCCTAAAATTGTTTTAATTTGCATTTCTTTAATTAATAATGACTAAAAGCATTTGTATATGACTGAATTACTTTGATTTCTTCATTGGACAACTGCCTGTTCATATCCTTTGACAAATTATCAATTGGAGAATTGTGAAGGGCTGAAACTCTTGAGTCAATGCACTGGGGTCGGATAATGGAGCACTTGAGGCTAATTACTGATTGGACAATACTCTATAAGAATATGCTTGTAAAATGGCCCTTCCCACTATCCTATGCTGGCCCAGTCATTTGGTGTATACAGAGAATTGTGGAAGGGACAAGGAGGTGCAGGAGACTAGCCAAGGTCACTTCTGCAAGAGAGACTAGGAAGTGAGGTTGCAGCCATCCTACATGTCCATTCCCCCCCTTGGCTTCTGCTGCTAGAGACCAAGAATAAAGACTTTTGCTTAACTTGACTCCAGCTGATTCTGAGGTATCCAGGGTGCTAATGCAGTCACCACAGAGAATAACTTGGATTCTTATATATTTGGAAAAGTTCTGTATATATTTTATTTTTATTATTTATTTATTTATTTTAGTTATTTATTTTTTATTAAGCATTTTTAAAATTCATTTTTATAATTATAACATTTTCTTTAGCAGTACATATGCATAGGTAATTTTTTTTTACAACATTATCCCGTGTACTCCCTTCTGTTCCAAGTTTTTCCCCTCCTTCCTTCCACCCCCTCCCCTGGATGGTGGGCATTCCCATACATATTAAATATCTTATAGTATATCCTATGTACAATATATATGTGCAGAACTGAATTTTGTTGCTGTTGTTGTTGCAAAGGAAGGATTGTATTCACAAGGTAAAAATAATGTGGGAAGAGAAACAAAACAAAACAAAACAAAACAAAACAAAACAAAAAACCAACAACCAAAAAAAAAAAACAAACTAACAAACAAAAAAACAACAATGCTCACAGTTTACACTCATTTCCCAGTGTTCCTTTTCTGGATTTAGCTGATTCTGTCCATCATTGATCAATTGGAATTGGATTAGCTCTTCTCTATGTTGAAGATATCCACTTCCATCAGAATACATCCTCATACAGTATCATTGTTGAAGTGTATAATGATCCCCTAGTTCTGCTCATTTCACTCAGCATCAGTTGATGTAAGTCTCTCCAAGCCTCTCTGTATTCCTCCTGTTGGTCATTTCTTACAGAACAATAATATTCCATAACATTCATATACCATAATTTACCCAACCATTCTCCAATTGATGGACATCCATTCAGTTTCCAGCTTCTAGCCACTATGAAAAGGGCTGCCACAAACATTTTGGCACATACAGGTCCCTTTCCCTTCTTTAGTATTTCCTTGGGATATAAGCCCAGTAGTAGTATGGCTGGGTCAAAGGGTATGCACATTTTGATAACATTTTGGGCATAATTCCAGATTGCTCTCCAGAATGGTTGGATTCTTTCACAACTCCACCAACAATGCATCAGTGTCCCAGTTTTCCCACAGGCCCTCCAACATTCATCATTATTTGTTCCTGTCATCTTAGCCAATCTGACAGGTATGTAATGATATCTCAGAGTTGTCTTAATTTGCATTTCTCTGATCAATAGTGATTTGGAACACTCTTTCATATGAGTGGAAATAGTTTTAATTTCATCATCTGAAAATTGTCTGTTCATATCCTTTGATATTTGTTTGATTTTTACAAAAAAAAAACCCTTTAATGTAAACAAAATTCTCCATTTTACAGCTAACTTTGCTCTTTCTTATTTATTCATAGATTCTTTGTCTAATAAGAAGTTTTATAATTAATATGTTTCACATTATAATTTTCTTGTGAAATCTGTTTTTATATCTAGATTGCTTTCCAATTTGACCTTATCTTTGTTGGGATGTTTAAAAAGCAATAAATTTGTTCAGATGCTTTTTTCTCCCCAAGAATGATTCAAATGCCCATTGTTTTTCCAAAGTCTAATTTTTTGAATACCCAAGTTTTCTTCCACTTGAGATTTTGGTGATTTCAATCTTTTCCCCCTTTATATTGCATTATTGCTTGCTTTTTGGTTCTTTCCATTTTGGTAGAAGTTTTCCTAGGTTCTGGAGCTTAAATATGTCTGTCTCTTTTCATTCTGGGTAATTCCTCTTTTATAAGGCTCAGTTTCTGTCCCAAATGATCTATGGTAGGATAAAGCTAGCCCTATTTGGATGCTAGTTCCTTGTCCTTATATTCAGTGAAGCTCGAAAAATACTATACAGTCTGGTTTCTCGAACCAAATACCTTATTTTTTATTTCATTAGCTAAGAATTTTTCCAGTACAAAATGCTGCCACAATGTAATTATAGCCAGAGAAAACTTCTGACATTTTGACTTTCTACAAAACAATTATCATTTGGGTTTTTACCTTATGGTTCTTAGTGCCTTACATTATGGAGAAAGCTGAAATTGCTTTAACTATCATATTTTCTATTTTGGAGAAGTTTTGAGAGATTATGAGGACCTGGAAAACTATCTAATCTATCTTAATCACATTATTTGGAAGTCCAGTAGTTGATTTTTTATCTATATCACAGTTATGTTTCCCTTAAATCCATGGCTTATTCACTTCTCTTTTGCTGAAGTCCTATTATTCATATCCTTCTCTTGAATGTGACTGGCACAATAACACTTAAAACTGTTAAATGAACAAAATTTCATTCTGCTAAAGGGTATCTCTCTCTGGGTAAGTAAATAATGGTTAGATAGCACATGAATATAGTGTCTGAACCCTCACTCCCTCTAACTGTCATAATAATGAGAAAGTTCTAATGAGTTATAAAGATAATTTTCCTATGTAGGAATATAAACACATAAACCTTATTAAGTTCTTTATAATATCACATTCCTTATTACCCCCTTATGCTTCAACTGAGTCCTGTATTTGAACATCAACTTTTCTGTTTAGCTCTGATTTTTTCATGATGAATGCTTGAAAATCCTCTATTTCATTGAATGTCTAATCCCCTCCCCCCAAAAAATTATATTAAGTTTTGCTGGGGATTCTTGGTTGTAATCCTTGCTCCATTGCTCTCCAATATTATATTCAAAGCCTTCCAGTCCTTTAATGTAGAAGCTACTAAATATTGTGTTATCCTGACTGTGGCCCCACTATACATGAATTGTTTCTTTGTACAAGAATGCTTCTTGCTTGCAGTATTTTCTTCTTAATCGAGGACTTCCAGAATTTGCTTATAATATTCCTGGGAGTTTTCATTTTGGAATCTCTTTCAGGAGGTGATAGGTGGATTCGTTCAATTTCTATTTTATCCTTTGGTGGTAGAGTATCAAAACCATTTTTCTCAATAATTTCTTGAAAGATTATGACCAGGAGCTTTTCTTGATCCAATGATTTTCATGACAAATAATTTTTAAATTATCTCTCCTGTCTCTATTTTCCAAGTCAGTTGTTTATTTAATATGATATTTCATTTTTTCTATTTTTCTTCTTCTTGGTTTTGCTTTATTGTAGATTGATTTCTTATCAAATCATTAACTTCTATTTGCTTAATTCTTTTTTAAGGTATTATTTTGAATAGTGAGTTTTTGTACTTCTTTCCCATTTAGACAATTTTGTTTTTTAAGTATTCTCTTCTTCTTTATCTTTTTGTATTTCCTTTTGTATTTGCTCTTCCTAATTTTCCCTCTATTTCTCTTACTTTTTTCAAAATCCCCTTGAGCTCTTCCATAACCTGAACCAAATTCCCATTTTTCTTGTAGGCTTTGGATGTAGGAGTTTTGACTTTCTTCTTGAGTTTGTTTTGATCTTCCTAGTCACCATTGTAACTTTATATGATCATAATCTTTTTTTCTGTTTTCTACTCATTTTTCTAGCTTATTAGTTAACTTTTAACTATTTATTAAAGTAAGGCTCTGTTTCCAAGGTGGAGGTTCACTGTCCCAGGTTTTGGGCAGTTATTTGCAAAGATCTTTCTAGGGACCAGAACACAAGCACTCTATTCTGCTCTAAAACTGTTGAGTATTTTAGTACCATTATAGTTGTAAGATCTAATGTGTTTAAGCAGCAAAGTACTTCATAGGTAATAAAAAAAGACCCCCTGTGAGCTGAGATCTCTGGAAGCTGCCACTATCATCACTGCCCATGATCACTCTTTGCTAATTTCCCAAGGCCTTCTTACCCCACTGACAAATCTTTCCGGCCAACCTTCAAGGTTATCTCTGATATCTCTAAGCTAAGACAAGTAGAAACTGCAAGTGCTGCTTGTTTTACTGGCATCTAAGACTGGTTTGGGATGGCCTGCCCTGGGATTGTGGCCTCCCAACCTCATGCCATAGATCTTTCCTGCTGACCTTCCAAGTAGTCTTCAGTGTGTCTGGACTGGGAGGTCTGGAAGCCAACAATACTACTACAGATTAAGAGGACCCTAGGCTAGTTCCTACTTTGCCTACAGTGGGGCCAGGGCTGTGATTACCTCCATGGACTAAATTCCTGAATCCACATGCCTTTTCTGTTGATCCTCTAAATTGTCTTCAGCTGGAAAATGTTAAATTCTGTCTTTCCTGGGTGTTCTGATGCTCTAGAATTTGTTTAGTCATTATTTAAAGGAATGTTGGGGAGAGGTTTGTGAGTTAATTTGGGCTGCTTGTTTAAGTTCAAAGCAGGCATTGAAATACTAAAATTTAATCTTTACATGCTTGGGAATTTGAAGACCTGTGTTTTTCTTTAGTAGCAATATATGGATTCAATTTATTATTTTTTAAAATAAAAATGTTTGGGGAATTTGTTTTGTTGGGATATTTTTGTTGTTTAAGGGTTTTTTTTTCAGTTTCTTTGACTTTATTTTTTTATTTTATTTTATTTATAAATTTTTTGACAGTATATATGCATGAGTAATTTTTTTATAACATTATCCCTTGTATTCATTTTTGCAAATTATCCCCTCCCTGCCTCTACTCCCTCCCCTGGATGAAGGGCAATCCCATACATTTTACATGTGTTACAATATGACCTAGATACAATATATGTGTGTAAATCCCATTTTCTTGTTGCATATTAAGTATTAGATTCCGAAGGTACAAGTAACCTGGGTAGATATACAGTAGTGCTAACAATTTACATTCACTTCCCAGTGTTCCTTCTCTGGGTGTAGTTGTTTCTGTCCATCATTGATCAACTAGAAGTGAGTTGGATCTTCTTTATGTTGAAGATATCCATTTCCATCAGAATACATCTTCATATAACATTGAAGTGTAAAGCAATCTTCTGGTTCTATTCATTTCACTCAGCATCAGTTGATGTAAGTCTCTCCAAGCCTCTCTGTATTCCTCCTGCTGGTCATTTCTTACAGAGCAATAATATTCCATAACCTTCATATACTATAATTTACCCAACCATTCTCCAATTGATGGACATCCATTCATCTTCCAGTTTCTAGCTACAACAAAAAGAGCTGCCACAAACATTTTGGCACATACAGGTCCTTTTCCCCTCCTCAGTATTTCTTTGGGATATAAGCCCAATAGCAGCAATGCTGGATCACAGTTTGATAACTTTTTGGGCATAGTTCCAAATTGCACTCCAGAATGGCCAGATTCTTTCACAACTCAACAATGTATTAGTGTCCCAGTTTTCCCACATCCCCTCCAACATTCATCATTATTTGTTCCTGTCATCTTAGCCAATTTGACAGGTTTGTAGTGGTATCTCAGAGTTGTCTTAATTTTTATTTCTCTGATCAGTAGTGATTTGGAACACTCTTTCATATGAGTGGATATAATTTCAATTTCATCATCTGAGAATTGTCTGTTCATATCCTTTGACCATTTATCAATTAGAGAGTGGTTTGATTTCTTATAAATAAGGGTCAATTCGGGGTGGATCCAAGATGGCGGAGAAGAAACACACGACTCTGTGAACATCCTTACTCCCTCACAACCAATTAGATAAATCAGCCTCAGAAATACCCTTGGACTGATAGATACCACAAGGACTGGAAGCACGACTTACCAGCTGAAGAGAATCTGGAGTTTCAACAGAAAAGGTCAGTTCCCAGGGGAGGAAGAAGAGAGGCCAGCACAGATGGCTGGGTGCTAGTATACTGCGCCGATTGCGCTGGGGAGGACTCTGGGATCAGAGAAGCCACTGAGATAAAGGAATCTAGCACAGGCTGTTAGCTCTTCTATGCTTATAATATAGCAGTTCAGAAGGGAAATCTAAACACTTTAAAAATTCAGATAGATTAGATTTTCCCCGGATCCTGGGGGTGACTCAGCAGATCTCAGCACCAGGGGGTGTGGCCTCAGCCCCCACCTAAGACTAGTTAAGAGATTGACAAGTGGGCAGATAAGGCCCAAGGCAACACACACTGCCTAGCTTAGCTGGAGGGGGTGGAACTCAGGTGTGGAACTCAGCTCCGAAGTCCCAGAGAAGCGGAACCTTTGAACTAGGGGCCACGGTTTCTGGCAGACACTTCCAGTTTGAGCGCTGGGGCTTTTCACGTCACCTGCTGCAGACATCCACGCCCCACCAGGACGCATAGGCTGGGCTTTGTGCCTTCTTTACTTCAATCTCAAACGTCAAGGAAGCCGCTAGAACACAACGCCCTCAAGGCACAGCAGTGCTAGTCACCTCTGAGGCACTTCCAGGGAGGGGGTGGGGAACTCTCTCCCAGAGCTCTATCTTAGCTCAGGCCCAAGAGCCACTGCATCCATCCGGTCTGGGAGGAAGCTGGTAAAGAAGTAAATAAATAATTTCCTACCCCAGGGACAGACCCCAAAAGATTTTTAAAATATGAACAAAAAAGCCAGGAAAACTATAGATTCCTTCTACACAAAGAAAGAGCGGGTATCCAACCTCGAGGAAGTTAACAACAAAGATTCAGCAGATAACAACCTAAAGGGGAACGATTCCTGCCCCCCATCACATAACTCTCTCCTAGAAGAGACTATTAAAAAGTTAAAAGACTTTGAAGAAAAATGGGGAAAGGAAAGGGAAGCTATGATAGAGAATAACAACGTCCTAAAATTGGAGTTGGAAAAAATAAAGAATTCACAGGAGATGCAGGGAAACAAAATTTGTGAATTAGAAAAGGTTAAAAAAACACAGGAAAGTAGGATTTCTGAATTGGAAAAGATAAAAAAGTCTCAAGAAAATAGAATTTCTGAATTAGAAAAAAGAAAATAATTCTCAAAAAAAAATTAGGGAAATGGAAAAAAATTCAATAGAGCAAAATAATTCATTTAAAAATGAAATTGGGCATTTACAAAAAGAACTAAAAACTGTGAAAGAAGAAAATAACTCCTTAAAAGTCAGGATAGAACAAATAGAAATGAATGATTCACAGAGAACCCAAGAATCAGTCAAACAAAACAAAAAAAAAAAAAAAAAATGAGAAGCTGGAGAACAATGTCAAATACTTACTGGGAAAATCTATAGACCTGGAAAATAGATCTAGGAGAGATAATCTGCGGATCATTGGACTTCCAGAAAACTATGACCAAAAAAAGAGCCTAGATACTATTTTACAGGAAATTATCAAAGAGAACTGTCCAGAGATAATAGAAACAGAAGGGAAAGTAGATGTGGAAAGAATTCATCGAACTCATTCTGAAATAGACCCTAAAAAAAGAACACCACGGAATATAGTGGCTAAGCTGCAGAATTACCACACAAAGGAGAAAATCCTGCAAGCAGCTAGAAAAAAACAATTTAAATACCAAGGTGCCACAATAAGGGTCACTCAAGATCTGGCTGCCTCCACATTAAAAGATAGAAGGGCCTGGAACCTGATATTCCGAAAGGCAAAAGATCAAGGACTGCAACCAAGAATGAACTACCCAGCTAAGTTTAGCATCTTTTTCCATGGAAGAAGATGGTCATTCAATGAAATAGAGGAATTTTTATGTTTCTAAGAAAAAAACCAGACTTAAACAAAAAATTTGATCTACATCCACAAGACTGAAGAGACACAGAAAAAGGTACACAGAACCCTTGAGAACTGTAACTCTGTTGTGGGTATATAAAAAGTACTCAAGGATAATTTGATTTTACTGATATAAAAGAAAAAAAGGGGGGTGTAGTAAAGGGAAGGAGGTCGGTTCAGAAAAAGGGGAAGGAATGATAAAAAGAGGGAAACTACATCCCAGGAATAGGCATAGAAAATACACCATATCTGAGGGAATTTAGTAAGGGGGAGAATCATTGTGTGAATCTTGCTCTCATCAGGAGAGGCTCAAAGAGTAAATAATTAACATATTTGTTTTTCAGAGAATTTTCTCTCCCCTCATTAAAAGAGGGGAGAGAAAAAGGGAAAAGGAAAAGGAGAATAAGTGAAGGGACTTGGAGGGAGGGGGGAGGGATACTAAAAAAAAGGGAGGGTTGCGCGTCACAAGGGGGGTCTGTAAATTAAATATTGGGGAGGGGGATCAGGGGGGTCAAGGGAAAAAGCATAATCTGGGGATAATATGATGGCAGGAAATACAGAATTAGTAATTTTAACTGTAAATGTGAATGGGATGAACGATCCCATCAAATGGAGACAGATAGCAGATTGGATCAAAAATCAGAACCCTATAATATGTTGTCTGCAGGAAACACACTTAAAGCAGAGAGATACATACAGAGTAAAGGTAAAAGGTTGGAGCAGAATCTATTATGCTTCAGGTAAAGCCAAAAAAGCAGGGGTAGCTATCCTTATCTCAGATCAAGCAAAAGCAGAAGTTGATCTAATTAAAAGAGATAAGGAAGGAAACTATATTCTGCTAAAAGGTAGCATAAATAATGAAGCCATATTGATACTAAACATATATGCACCAAGTGGTATAGCATCTAACTTTCTAAAGGAAAAGTTAAGAGAGTTGCAAGAAGAAATAGACAGTAAAACTATAATAGTGGGAGATCTCAACCTTCCACTCTCAGATTTAGACAAATCAAACCACAAAACAAACAAGAAAGAAATTTAAAAAGTAAATAGAACATTAGAAAAACTAGGTATGATAGACCTTTGGAGAAAACTGAATGGCAATAGAAAGGAATATACTTTCTTCTCAGCAGTTCATGGATGCTATACAAAAATTGACCATATATTAGGACATAAAGATCTCAAAATTAAATGTAGGAAGGCAGAAATAATAAATGCCTTCTTCTCAGACCACAATGCAATAAAAGCTACATTCAGTAAACAGTTAGGGGTAAATAGACCAAAAAGTAATTGGAAACTGAATAATCTCATCTTAAAGAATGACTGGGTGAAAGAGCAAATTATAGAAACAATTAATAATTTCACCCAAGATAATGACAATGATGAGACATCATACCAAAATCTGTGGGATGCAGCTAAAGCGCTAATAAGGGGAAATTTTATATCTTTAGAGGCTTATTTGAAGAAAATAGAGAAAGAGAAGATTAACGAATTGGGCCTGCAACTTAGCAGGCTAGAAAAAGACCAAATTAAAAACCCCCAACCAAATATTAAACTTGAAATACAAAAATTAAAAGGAGAAATCAATAATATTGAAAGTAAAAAAACTATTGAATTAATAAATAAAAGCAAGAGTTGGTTTTATGAAAAAGCCAATAAAATAGATAAACCTTTGGTAAATCTGATCAGAAAAAAGAAAGAGGAAAATCAAACTGTTAGTCTTACAAATGAAAAGGGGGATCTTTCCACCAATGAGAGGAAATTAGAGAAATAATAAGGAGTTACTTTGCCCAACTTTATGCCAATAAATTTGATAACTTAAGTGAAATGGATGACTTCCTCCAAAAATATAGGCTCCCTAGATTAACAGAGGAGGAAATAAATTGCTTAACTAGTCCCATTTCAGAAAAAGAAATAGAACAAGCTATTAATCAACTCCCCAGGAAAAAATCCCCAGGACCAGATGGATTCACAAGTGAATTCTACCAAACATTTAAAGAACAACTAGCCCCAATGTTATATAAATTATCTGAAAAAATAGGGGACGAAGGAGTCCTACCAAACTCCTTTTATGACACAGACATGGTACTGATACCTAAACCAGGTAGAGCGAAAACTGAGAAAGAAAATTATAGACAAATTTCCTTAATGAATATTGATGCTAAAATCTTAAATAAGATATTAGCAAAAAGACTTCAGAAAATCATCTCCAGGATAATACACGATGATCAAGTAGGATTTATTCCAGGAATGTAGGGCTGGTTTAATATTAGGAAAACTATTAATATAATTGACCATATTAATAATCAAATTAATAAGAACCATATGATCATCTCAATAGATGCAGAAAAAGCATTTGACAAAATCCAACATCCATTCCTACTAAAACCTCTTGAGAGTATAAGAATAAATGGACTATTCCTTAGAATAATCAGGAGCATATATTTAAGACCGTGAGTAAGCATAATATGCAATAGAAATAAATTACAACCTTTCCCAGTAAGATCAGGAGTGAAACAAGTTTGCCCACTATCACCATTACTATTCAATATAGTACTAGAAACGCTAGCCTCGGCAATAAGAGCCGAGAAAGAGATTCAAGGAATTAGAGTAGGAAATGAGGAAATCAAACTATCACTTTTTGCAGATGACATGATGGTATACTTAGAGAACCCCAAAGACTCTGCTAAAAAGCTACTAGAAATAATTCAAAATTTCAGCAAAGTGGCAGGATACAAAATAAATCCACATAAATCCTCAGCATTTTTATATATCACCAACACAACCCAAGAGCAAGAGATACAAAGAGAAATTCCATTCCAAACAAATGTTGAGAGTATAAAGTATTTGAGAATCCATCTGCCAAAGAATAGTCAGGAATTATATGAGCAAAATTACGAAACACTTGCCACAAAAATAAAGTCAGATTTAAAAAATTGGAAAGACATTCAGTGCTCTTGGATAGGCCGAGCGAATATAATAAAGATGACAATACTCCCCAAACTAATCTATTTATTTAGTGCTATACCAATCAGAATCCCAAGAAACTATTTCAATGACCTAGAAAAAATAACAACAAAATTCATATGGAAGAATAAAAGGTCGAGAATTTCAAGGGAACTAATGAAAAAAAACTCAGAGGAAGGTGGTCCAAGTGTACCTGATCTAAAGCTATATTATATAGCAGTAGTCACCAAAACCATTTGGTATTGGCTAAGAAATAGACCGGTAGATCAGTGGAACAGATTAGATACAAAGGACAAAAAAGGGTACATCTATAGCAATCTAATCTTTGACAAACCCAAAGATGCCAACATTATGGATCAAAATTCATTATTTGGAAAAAACTGGAAATTAGTTTGGCAGAAATTAGATATGGATCCACACTTAACACCATATGCCAAGATAAGATCAAAATGGGTCTATGATTTAGGCATAAAGAATGAGATCATAAATAGATTAGAGGAACAGAGGATAGTTTATCTCTTAGAACTGTGAAGGAGGAAGGAATTTATGACCAGAGGAGAACTAGAGATCATTATTGATCACAAAATAGAAGATTTTGATTACATTAAACTAAAAAGTTTCTGTACAAACAATACTAATGCAAACAAGATTAGAAGGGAAGTAACAAATTGGGAAAATATTTTTAAAAGCAAAGGTTCTGACAAAGGTCTCATTTCCAAAATATATAGAGAACTGACCCTAATTTATAAGAAACCGAACCATTCTCCAATTGATAAATGGTCAAAGGATATGAACAGACAATTCTCAGAGGAAGAAATTGAAACTATATCCACTCACATGAAAGAGTGTTCCAAATCACTACTGATCAGAGAAATGCAAATTAAGACAACTCTGAGATACCACTACACACCTGTCAGATTGGCTAAGATGACAGGAACAAATAATGATGAATGTTGGAGGGGATGTGGGAAAACTGGGACACTAATACATTGCTGGTGGAGTTGCGAAAGAATCCAGCCATTCTGGAGAGCAATTTGGAACTATGCCCAAAAAGCTATCAAACTGTGAATACCCTTTGACCCAGCAGTGCTACTACTGGGCTTATATCCCAAAGAAATACTAAAGAGCGGAAAGAGACATATATGTGCCAAAATGTTTGTGGCAGCTCTTTTTGTTGTAGCTAGAAACTGGAAGATGAATGGATGTCCATCAGTTGGAGAATGGTTGGGTAAATTATGGTATATGAAGGTTATGGAATATTATTGCTCTGTAAGAAATGACTAGCAGGAGGAATACAGAGAGGCCTGGAGAGACTTTCATCAACTGATGCTGAGTGAAATGAGCAGAACCAGAAGATCACTGTACACTGCAACAACAATACTGTATGAGGATATATTCTGATGGTAGTGGAAATCTTCAACATAAAGAAGAGCCAACTCACTTCCAGTTGATCAATGATGGACAGAGGTAGATACACCCAGAGAAGAAACACTGGGAAATGAATGTAAATTGTTAGCACTAATATTTGTCTGCCCAGGTTACATGTACCTTCGGAATCTAATGCTTATTGTGCAACAAGAAAATGGTATTTACACACATGTAATGTATCTAGGTTATACTGTAACACATGTAAAATATATGGGATTGCCTGTCATCGGGGGGAGGGAGTGGAGGGAGGGGGGGTTATTTGGAAAAATGAATAAAAGGGATAATATTATAAAAAATATATATATAATAAAAATTATTCAAATATAAAAAAAAAAGAGAAAAAAATTAGGGTCAATTCTCTATATATTTTGGAAATGAGACTTTTATCAGAACCTTTAACTGTAGAAATATTTTCCCAATTTGTTACTCCCCTTCTAATCTTGTTTGCATTAGTATTGTTTGTACAGAAACATTTTAGTTTAATGTAATCAAAATCTTCTATTTTGTGATCAATAATGATCTCTAGTTCTCCTCTGGTCATAAATTCCTTCCTCCTTCACAGTTCTAAGAGATACACTATCCTCTGTTCCTCTAATCTATTTATGATCTCATTCTTTATGCCTAAATCATGGACCCATTTTGATCTTATCTTGGCATATGGTGTTAAGTGTGGATCCATATCTAATTCCTGCCAAACTAATTTCCAGTTTTCCCAACAGTGTTTTTCAAATAATGAATTTTTGTCCCTAATGTTGGTATCTTTGGGTTTGTCAAAGACTAGATTGCTAATAGATGTACCCTTTTTTGTCCTTTGTACCTAATCTGTTCCACTGATCAACTGGTCTATTTCTTAGCCAATACCAAATGGTTTTGGTGACTGCTGCTATATAATATAGTTTTAGATCAGGTACACCTAGACTACCTTCATCTGACTTTTTTTTCATTAGTTCCCTTGCAATTCTCAACCTTTTATTCTTCCATATGAATTTTGTTGTTATTTTTTCTAAGTCATTAAAATAGTTTCTTGGGATTCTGATTGGTATAGCACTAAATAAATAGATTAGTTTGGGGAGTATTGTCATCTTTATTATATTCGCTCGGCCTATCCAAGAGCACTGAATGTCTTTCCAATTATTTAAATCTGACTTTATTTTTGTGGCAAGTGTTTCGTAATTTTGCTCATATAATTCCTGACTATTCTTTGGCAGATGGATTCCCAAATATTTTATACTTTCAACATTTCTTTGGAATGGAATTTCTCTTTATATCTCTTGCTATTGCATTTTTTTGGTGATATATAAAAATGCTGAGGATTTATGTGGATTATTTTGTATCCTTGCAACTCTGCTAAAATTCTGCATTATTTCTAGTAGCTTTTTAGCAGAGTCTTTGGGGTTCTCTAAGAATACCATCATGTCATCTGCAAAGAGTGATAGTTTGATTTCCTCATTTCCTACTCTAATTCCTTGAATCTCTTTTTCAGTTCTTATTGCCGAGGCTAGCGTTTCTAGTACTATATTGAATAGTAATGGTGATAGTGGGCAACCTTGTTTAACTCCTGATCTTACAGAGAAAGGTTCCAGTTTATCTCTATTGCATATTATGCTTACTGATGGTCCTAATTATTCTAAGGAATAGTACATTTATTCCTATACTCTCAAGCATTTTTAATAGGAATGGATGTTGGATTATATCAAATGCTTTTTCTGCATCTATTGAGATGATCATATGGTTTTTATTAATTTGATTATTAATATGGTCAATTATACTAATAGTTTTCCTAATGTTAAACCAGCCCTGCATTCCTGGAATAAATTCTACTTGATCATAGTGTATTAACCTGGGGATGATTTTCTGAATTCTTTTTGCTAATATCTTATTTAAGATTTTAGCATCAATATTCATTAAAGAAATCGGTCTATAGTTTTCTTTCTCAGTTTTCGATCTACCTGGTTTAGGTATCAGTACCATGTCTGTGTCATAAAAGGAGTTGGGAGGACTCCTTCATCCCCTATTTTTTCAAATAGTTTATATAACATTGGGGCTAATTGTTCTTTAAATGTTTGGTAGAATTCACCTGTAAATCCATCTGGTCCTGGGGATTTTTTTCTGGGGAGTTGATTAATAGCTTGTTCTATTTCTTTTTTCTGAAATGGGACTAGTTAAGCAATTTATTTCCTCCTCTGTTAATCTAGGAAGCCTATATTTTTGGAGGAAGTCATCCATTTCACTTAAGTTATCAAATTTATTTGCATAAAGTTGGGCAAAGTAACTCCTTATTATTTCTCTAATTTCCTCTTCATTGGTGGAAAAATCCCCCTTTTCATTTATAAGACTAACAATTTGATTTTCCTCTTTCCTTTTTCTGATCAGATTTACCAAAGGTTTATCTATTTTATTGGCTTTTTCATAAAACCAACTCTTGCTTTTATTTATTAATTCAATAGTTTTTTTTTTACTTTCAACATTATTGATTTTTCCTTTTAATTTTTGTATTTCAAGTTTGATTTTTGGTTGGGGGTTTTTAATTTGGTCTTTTTCTAGCTTTTTAAGTTGCAGGCCCAATTCATTAATCTTCTATTTCTCTATTTTGTTCAAATAAGCCTCTAAAGATATAAAATTTCCCCTTATTAGCGCTTTAGCTGCATCCCACAGATTTTGGTATGATGTCTCATCATTGTCATTATCTTGGGTGAAATTATTGTTTCTATAATTTGCTGTTTTATCCAGTCATTATTTAAGATGACATTATTCAGTTTCCAATTACTTTTTGGTCTATTTACCCCTAACTTCTTACTGAATGTAGCTTTTATTGCATTGTGATCTGAGAAGAAGGCATTTATTATTTCTGCCTTCCTGCATTTAATTTTGAGATCTTTATGTCCTAATATATGGTCAGTTTTTGTGTAGGATCTATGAACTGCTGAGAAGAAAGTATATTCCTTGCTATCGCCATTCAGTTTTCTCCAAAGGTCTATCATACCTAGTTTTTCTAATGTTCTATTTACTTTTTAAAATTTCTTTCTCATTTCTTTTGTGGTTTGATTTGCCTAAATCTGAGAGTGGAAGGTTGAGATCTCCCACTATTATAGTTTTACTGTCTATTTCTTCTTGCAACTCTCTTAACTTTTCCTTTAGAAAGTTATATGCTATACCACTTGGTGCATATATGTTTAGTATTGATATGGCTTCATTGTTTATGCTACCTTTTAGCAGGATATAGTTTCTTTCCTTATCTCTTTTAATTAGATCAACTTCTGCTTTTGCTTGATCTGAGATAAGGATGGCTACTCCTGCTTTTTTGGCTTTCCCTGAAGCATAATAGATTCTGCTCCAACCTTTTACTTTTACTCTATATGTATCTCCCTACTTTAAGTGTATTTCCTGTAAACAACATATTGTAGGCTTCTGACTTTTGATCTAGTCTGTTATCCGTCTCCGTTTGATGGGAGAGTTCATCCCATTCACATTTATAGTTAAAATTACTAATTCTGGGAGCCAAGATGGCGGAGAGGAAACACACGACTCAGTGAACGTCCTCACTCCCTCACAACCAATTAGATAAATTAAGTCTCAAAATTAGCTCAGGACTGATAGATACCACAAGGACTGGAAGCACGACTTACCAGCTGAAGAGAATCTGGAGTTTCAACAGGAAAGGTCAGTTCTCAGGGGAGGAATAAGAAAGACCAGCACAGACGGTGGGGTAGGGGCACACTGCGCCCATTGCGCTGGGAAGGGCTCTGGGATCAGAGAAGCCACTGAGGTAAAGGAATCTGGCACAGGCTGTTAGCTCTTCTCTGCTAATTATTTAGCAGTTCAGAAGAGAAAGCCAAAATATTTTAAAACTCAGATTAAATTTTCCCCGGACCCTGGGGGTGACTCGGCACCAGGGGGTGTGGCCTCAGCTACCTCCTGAGAATAGTTAAGAGACTGACAAGTGGGTGGATACGGCCCAAGGCAACACACACTGCCTAGCTTAGCTGGAGGGAGTGGAACTCAGCTCCAGGAAGTCCCAGAGAAGCGGAACCTTTGAACTAGGGACCGCGGTTTCTGGCAGACACCTCCAGTTTGAGCGCAGGGGCTTCTTACGTCACCTGCTGCAGACACCCACTCCCCACCCAGACACATAGGCTGGACTTCCTGCAGTCTTCACTATTCTACGCCCTCGAAGCACAGCAGTGCTAATCACCTCTGAGGCACTCCCAGGGAGAGGGTGGGGAACTCTCTCCCAGAGCTCTCTCTTAGCTCAGGCTCAGGAGCCGCTGCATCCATCCCGTCTGGGAGGAAGCTGGTAAAGAAGTAAATAATTTCCTACCCCAGAGACAGACCCCAAAAGATTTTTTTTAAGTATGAACAAAAAAGCTAGAAAAACCATAGATTCCTTCTATACAGAGAAAGAGCGGGTGTCCAACCCCGAGGAAGTTGACAGCAGAGAATCAGATAACAACCTAAAGGGGAACGATTCCTGCCCCCCATCACATAACTCTCTCCTAGAAGAAGCTCTTAAGAAATTGAGGGAGATCGAAGAAAAATGGGGAAAAGAAAGGGAAGTTATGATAGAGAATAATAATGTCCTGAAATTGGAGTTGGAAAAAATAAAGAATTCACAGGAGATGCAGGGAAACAAAATTAGTGAATTAGAAAAGGTTAAAAAAACACAGGAAAGTAGGATTTCTGAATTGGAAAAGATAAAAAAGTCTCAAGAAAATAGAATTTCTGAATTGGAAAAAGAAAATAATTCTCAAAAAAAAAAAAAAATTAGGGAAATGGAAAAAAACTCAATAGAGCAAAATAACTCATTTAAAAACGAAATTGGGCATTTACAAAAAGAACTAAAAACTGTGAAAGAAGAAAATAACTCCTTAAAAGTCAGGATGGAACAAATAGAAATGAATGATTCACAGAGAACCCAAGAATCAGTCAAACAAAACAAAAAAAATGAGAAGCTGGAGAACAACGTCAAATACTTACTGGGAAAATCTATAGACCTGGAAAATAGATCTAGGAGAGATAATCTGCGGATTATTGGACTTCCCGAAAACTATGACCAAAAAAAGAGCCTAGATTCTATTTTACAGGAAATTATCAAAGAGAACTGTCCAGAGATAATAGAAACAGAAGGGAAAGTAGATGTGGAAAGAATTCATCGAACTCCTTCTGAAATAGACCCTAAAAAAAGAACACCACGGAATATAGTGGCTAAGCTGCAGAATTACCACACAAAGGAGAAAATCCTGCAAGCAGCTAGAAAAAAACAATTTAAATACCAAGGGTACCACAATAAGGGTCACCCAAGATCTGGCTGCCTCCACATTAAAAGATAGAAGGGCCTGGAACCTGATATTCCGAAAGGCAAAAGATCAAGGACTGCAACCAAGAATGAACTACCCAGCTAAGTTTAGCATCTTTTTCCATGGAAGAAGATGGTCATTCAATGAAACAGAGGAATTCTATATGTTTCTAAGAAAAAAACCAGACTTAAACAAAAAATTTGATCTACATCCACAAGACTGAAGAGAAACAGAAAAAGGTACACAGAACCCTTGAGAACTGTAACTTTGTTGTGGGTATATAAAAAATACTCAAGGATAATTTGATTTTACTGATATAAAAGAAAAAAAGGGGGGTGTGGTAAAGGGAAGGAGGTCGGTTCAGAAAAAGGGGAAGGAGTGATAAAAAGAGGGAAACTACATCCCAGGAAGAGACATAGAAAATACACCATATCTGAGGGAACTTAGTGAGGGGGAGAATCATTGTGTGAATCTTACTCTCATCAGAAGAGGCTCAAAGAGTAAATAATTAACATATTTGTTTTTCAGAGAATTTTCTCTCACCTCATTAAAAGGGGGGAGAGGAAAAGGGGAAAGGAAAAGGAGAATAAGTGAAGGCACTTGGAGGGAGGGGGGAGGGATCCTAAAAAAAAAAAAAAAAAAAAAAAAAAAGAGGGGAGGGTTGAGCGTCACAAGGGGGGTCTGTAAATTAAATATCGGGGAGGGGGATCAGGGGGGTCAAGGGAAAAAAGTATAATCTGGGGATAATACGATGGCAGGAAATACAGAATTAGTAATTTTAACTGTAAATGTAAATGGGATGAACGATCCCATCAAACGGAGACGGATAGCAGATTGGATCAAAAAGCAGAACCCTACAATATGTTGTCTACAGGAAACACACTTAAAGCAGGGAGATACATACAGAGTAAAGGTAAAAGGTTGGAACAGAGCTTATTATGCTTCAGGTAAAGCCAAAAAAGCAGGGGTAGCTATCCTTATCTCAGATCAAGCAAAAGCAGAAGTAGATCTCGTTAAAAAAGATAAGGAAGGAAACTATATCCTGCTGAAAGGTAGCATAAATAATGAAGCCATATCAATACTAAACATATATGCACCAAGTGGTATAGCATCTAACTTTCTAAAGGAAAAGTTAAGAGAACTGCAAGAAGAAATAGACAGTAAAACTATAATAGTGGGAGATCTCAACCTTGCACTCTCAGATTTAGACAAATCAAACCACAAAACAAACAAGAAAGAAATTAAAAAAGTAAATAGAACATTAGAAAAACTAGGTATGATAGACCTTTGGAGAAAACTGAATGGCAATAGGAAGGAATATACTTTCTTCTCAGCAGTTCATGGATCCTATACAAAAATTGACCATATATTAGGACATAAAGATCTCAAAATTAAATGTAGGAAGGCAGAAATAATAAATGCCTTCTTCTCAGATCACAATGCAATAAAAGCTACATTCAGTAAAAAGTTAGGGGTAAATAGACCAAAAAGTAATTGGAAACTGAATAATCTCATCTTAAAGAATGACTGGGTGAAAGAGCAAATTATAGAAACAATTAACAATTTCACCCAAGATAATGATAATGATGAGACATCATATCAAAATCTTTGGGATGCAGCTAAAGCAGTAATAAGGGGAAATTTTATATCTTTAGAGGCTTATTTGAAGAAAATTGAGAAAGAGAAGATTAACGAATTGGGCTTACAACTTAAAAGGCTAGAAAAAGACCAAATTATAAACCCCCAACCAAAAATTAAACTCGAAATACAAAAATTAAAAGGAGAAATCAATAAAATTGAAAGTAAAAAAACTATTGAATTAATAAATAAAACCAAGAGTTGGTTTTATGAAAAAGCCAATAAAATAGATAAACCTCTGGTAAATTTGATCAAAAAAAAGAAAGAGGAAAATCAAATTGATAGTCTTACAAATGAAAAGGGGGATCTTTCCACCAATGAAGAGGAAATTAGAGAAATAATAAGGAGTTACTTTGCCCAACTTTATGCCAATAAATTTGATAACTTAAGTGAAATGGATGACTTTCTCCAAAAATATAGGCTCCCTAGATTAACAGAGGAGGAGATAAATTGCTTAAATAGTCCCATTTCAGAAAAAGAAATAGAACAAGCTATTAATCAACTCCCCAGGAAAAAATCCCCAGGGCCAGATGGATTCACATGTGAATTCTACCAAACATTTAAAGAACAATTAGCCCCAATGTTATATAAATTATTTGAAAAAATAGGGGATGAAGGAGTCCTACCAAACTCCTTTTATGACACAGACATGGTACTGATACCTAAACCTGGTAGATCGAAAACTGAGAAAGAAAATTATAGACCAATCTCCTTAATGAATATTGATGCTAAAATCTTAAATAAGATATTAGCAAAAAGACTTCAGAAAATCATCTCCAAGATAATACACTATGATCAAGTAGGATTTATTCCAGGAATGCAGGGCTGGTTTAATATTAGGAAAACTATTAATATAATTGACCATATTAATAATCAAATTAATAAGAACCATATGATCATCTCAATAGATGCAGAAAAAGCATTTGACAAAATCCAACATCCATTCCTACTAAAAACTCTTGAGAGTATAGGAATAAATGGATTATTCCTTAGAATAATCAGGAGTATATATTTAAGACCGTCAGTAAGCATAATATGCAATAGAAATAAACTGCAACCTTTCCCTGTAAGATCAGGAGTGAAACAAGGTTGCCCACTATCACCATTACTATTCAATATAGTACTAGAAACGCTAGCCTCGGCAATAAGAGCCGAGAAAGAGATTCAAGGAATTAGAGTAGGAAATGAGGAAATCAAACTATCACTTTTTGCAGATGACATGATGGTATACTTAGAGAACCCCAAAGACTCTGCTAAAAAGCTACTAGAAATAATTCAAAATTTCAGCAAAGTGGCAGGATACAAAATAAATCCACATAAATCCTCGGCATTTTTATATATCACTAACAAAATGCAACAGCAAGAGATACAAAGAGAAATTCCATTCCAAACAAATGTTGAGAGTATAAAATATTTGGGAATCCATCTACCAAAGAAAAGTCAGGAATTATATGAGAAAAATTACAAAACACTTGCCACAAAAATAAAATCAGATTTAAATAATTGGAAAGACATTCAGTGCTCTTGGATAGGCCGAGCGAATATAATAAAGATGACAATACTCCCCAAACTAATCTATTTATTTAGTGCTATACCAATCAGACTCCCAAGAAACTATTTTAATGACCTAGAAAAAATAACAACAAAATTCATATGGAAGAATAAAAGGTCAAGAATTGCAAGGGAACTAATGAAAAAAAACTCAGAGGAAGGTGGTCTAAGTGTACCTGATCTAAAGCTATATTATATAGCAGCAGTCACCAAAACCATTTGGTATTGGCTACAAAATAGACCGGTAGATCAGTGGAACAGATTAGATACAAAGGACAAAAAAGGGTACATCTATAGCAATCTAATCTTTGACAAACCCAAAGATTCCAACATTAGGGATAAAAATTCATTATTCGGAAAAAACTGTTGGGAAAACTGGAAATTAGTATGGCAGAAATTAGATATGGATCCACACTTAACACCATATACCAAGATAAGATCAAAATGGGTCCATGATTTAGGCATAAAGAGGGAGATAATAAATAGATTGGAGGAACAGAGGATAATCTACCTCTCAGACTTGTGGAGGAGGAAGGAATTTATGACCAGAGGAGAACTAGAGATCATTATTGATCACAAAATAGAAGATTTTGATTACATCAAACTAAATAGTTTCTGTACAAATAATACTAATGCAAACAAGATTAGAAGGGAAATAACAAATTGGGAAAATATTTTTAAAAACAAAGGTTCTGACAAAGGTCTCATTTCCAAAATATATAGAGAACTGACCCTAATTTATAAGAAACCGAACCATTCTCCAATTGATAAATGGTCAAAGGATATGAACAGACAATTCTCAGAGGAAGAAATTGAAACTATATCCACTCACATGAAAGAGTGTTCCAAATCACTACTGATCAGAGAAATGCAAATTAAGACCACTCTGAGATACCACTACACACCTGTCAGATTGGCTAAGATGACAGGAACAAATAATGACAAATGTTGGAGGGGATGTGGGGAAACTGGGACACTAATACATTGCTGGTGGAGTTGTGAAAGAATCCAGCCATTCTGGAGAGCAATCTGGAATTATGCCCAAAAAGTTATCAAACTGTGCATACCCTTTGACCCAGCAGCGCTACTACTGGGATTATATCCCAAAGAAATACTAAAGAGCGGAAAGAGACATATATGTGCCAAAATGTTTGTGGCAGCTCTTTTTGTTGTAGCTAGAAACTGGAGGATGAATGGATGTCCATCAGTTGGAGAATGGTTGGGTAAATTGTGGTATATGAAGGTTATGGAATATTATTGCTCGGTAAGAAATGACCAGCAGGAGGAATATAGAGAGGCCTGGAGAGACTTAAATCAACTGATGCTGAGTGAAATGAGCAGAACCAGAAGATCACTGTACACTTCAACAACAATGCTGTATGAGGATGTATTCTGATGGAAGTGGAAATCTTCAACATAAAGAAGATCCAACTCACTTCCAGTTGATCAATGATGGACAGAGGTAGCTGCACCCAGAGAAGAAACACTGGGAGGGGAATGAAAATTGTTAGCACTAATATCTGTCTGCCCAGGTTGCATGTACCTTCGGATTCTAATGTTTATTGTGCAACAAGAAAGTGATATTCGCACACATGTATTGTACCTAGACTATATTGTAACACATGTAAAATGTATGGTATTGCCTGTCGTCGGGGGGAGGGAATAGAGGGAGGGGGGGTAAATTGGAAAAATGAATACAAGGGATAATATTATAAAATATATATATATATATATATATATATATATATATATATATATATATATATATATATATAATAAAAAAAAAAAATTACTAATTCTGTATTTCTTGCCTCATATTATCCCCAGATTATGCTTTTGTCCCTTAACCCCCCTGAACCCCTTCCCCAATATTTAATTTATAGACCTCACTTGTGACGCGCAGCCCTCCCTTTTTAATATCCTTCTCCCCTCCTTCCAAGTCCCTTCCCTTATTCCCCTTTTCCTTTTCCCTTTTCCTCTTCCCCCCTTTTAATGAGGTGAGAGATTTCTCTGAAAAACAAATATGTCAATTATTTACTCTTTGAGCCTCTTCTGATGAGAGTAAGATTCACACAATGTTTCTCCCCCTCTCTAAATTCCCTCAGATATGGTATATTTTCTATGCCTCTTCCTGGGATGTAGTTTCCCTCTTTTTAGCACTCCTTCCCCTTTTTCTGATACTACCCCCTTCCCTTTACTACTCACCCTTTTTTTAAATATCAGTAAAATCAAATTATCCATGCGGACTTTCTATATATCCACAACAGAGATACAGATCTCAAGAGTTCTTTTTACCTTTTTCTGTTTCTCTTCAGTCTTCTGGATGTAGAGCATTTTTTTTTAAGTCTGTTTTTTTTCTTAGAAACAAATGGAATTCCTCTGTTTCATTGAATGACCATCTTCTTCCATGGAAGAAAATGCTAAACTTAGCTGGGTAGTTTATTCTTGGTTGCAATCCTTGATCTTTTGCCTTTTGGAATATCAGGTTCCAGGCCCTTCGATCTTTTAATGTGGAGGCAGCCAGATCTTGAGTGACCCTTATTGTGGCCCCTTGATATTTGAATTGCTTTTTCCTGGCTGCTTGCAATCTTTTTTCTTTTGTGTGGTAATCTGCAGCTTAGCCCCAATATTCCGTGGAGTTCTTTTTTTAGGGTCTATTTCAAAATGAGTTCGATGAATTCTTTCAATGCTTATTTTCCCTTCTGTTTCTATTATCTCTGGACAGTTCTCTTTGATGATTTCCTGTAAAATAGAATCTAGGCTCTTTTTTTTTTTGTCATAGTTTTCGGGAAGTCTAATGATCCTCAGATTATCTCTCCTAGATCTATTTTCCAGGTCTATAGATTTTCCCAGTCAGTATTTGACATTATTCTCCAGCTTTTCATTTTTTTTTTTTTTGTTTTGTTTTGTTTTGTTTGACTGATTCTTGGGTTCTCAATGAATCATTCTTTTCTATTTGTTCCATCCTTATTTTTAATGAGTTATTTTCTTCATTCGCATTTTTGAATTCTTTTTGTATATGCCCAATTGAGTTTTTAAATGAATTATTTTGCTCTATTGAATTTTTTTCCATTTCCCTAATTTTTTTTTAGAGAATTATTTTCTTTTTCCAATTCAGAAATCCTACTTTCTTGAGACTTTTTTATCTTTTCCAATTCAGAAATCCTACTTTCCTGTGATTTTTTAACCTTTTCTAATTCACAAATTTTGTTTCCCTGCATCTCCTGTGAATTCTTTATTTTTTCCAACTCAAATTTCAGAACGTTGTTATTTTCTATCATAGCTTCTCTTTCCTTTCCCCATTTTTCTTAAAACTCTCTTAACTTTTTAATCGTCTCTTCTAGGAATGAGTTATGTGATGGGGGGCAGGAATCGTTCCCCTTTAGGCTATTATCTGCTGACTCTCTGCTATTAACTTCCTCAGGGTTGGATATCCGCTCTTTCTCTATGTAGAAGGAATCAATGGTTCTCTTTACCTTTTTACTCATGGTTAAAAAATCTTTTGGGGTCTGTCTTTGGGATAAGAAGTTTATTTATTTATTTCTTTACCAGATTCCTCCCAGACTGGATGGATGCTGGGGCCCCTATGCCTGATATAAGAGATAGCTCTGGGAGAGAGTTCCCCTCCCCCTCCCTTGAAGTGCCTCAGAGGTGATTAGTATGGCTGTGCTGTGAGGGTTGCCCAGTGAAGGACTCTGCTGTGTGTCCTAGACTTCCCTGAGGTTTAAGACTGAACAGTAAAGGCAACACAAATCCCAGCCTATTCATCCTGTGGGGCGTGGATTTCAGCAGCTGATTTGAAAAGTCCCTGCTCTCAAACTGGAAGTATTTGCCCAGAAACTGCGGTCCCTATTTCAAAGGTTCCACTTCTCTGGGACTTCACGGGCTGAGTTCCACAGCCTCCAGCTTTGGGCTGTGTCCCCACTGTTCAAGCTCTTAACTACCCCAAGGCGAAGCCCTGGGCAGCTGAAAGCGTCTGCACAGCCTTGCTGAGATCTGTTAGGTCACTTCCAGATTGGGGTGGTTCTAGTATCTGGCTTTATATTTTAAAGTGGCTTGATTTCTCTTCTGAACTGCTGTTTTATAAGCAGAGAAGAGCTAACAGCCTGTGCCAGATTCTTCTATCTCAATGGCTTCTCTGATTCCAGAGTTCTCCCCAGCTTGATTGGCGCAGTGTGCTAACACCTAACCCTGTCTGTGCTTCCTTTTTTTCTTCCTCCCCTGGGAACCGACCTTTTTTGTTGAAACTCCAGATTCTCTTCAGCTGGTAAGTCATGCTTCCAATCTTTGTGGTTTCTATCAGTCCAGCGTTATTTTTGAGGCTGATTTAACTAATTGGTGTTGAGGAAAGAAGGGAGCTTACAAAATCGCGTGTATCTTCTCCACCATCTTCGGGTTTTTTGTTCATTTATAAAATGGGGTTTCATTCTTCTGGAAGATATCTGACAGTATGTTAAAGGCTAGTGGATTTAACTATGGTAGAATTCAGTAGAATTCATGGTTCTTCAAAAATTATTTTGCCTCTCTTCTACCAAATGTTCTTCCTTTTTTTGTGGTTTTGAGTTCCAAATAATTTTCTTTTATATTATTTTTGCTTTAGACATGTTCTCCCTTTTGAATATTAATTTGCATACTTTTTCATTAATTCTTGTTTGATATCTTTGATTGTTTTGTCTAATTTCTATTCTAACATCTTATTCTTTTTTCTATTTGAAACCAATCTATAGATTATTACTATTGTTTTACAATCATTTGTGAATTCACAAAATTCTCTTATGATTTTAATTCATTTTCTTTTATAGTATAAACATTATTGTATATATATATTTAAATTTATATTCTTTAATTAAGCTTTTTAGTTATCTTTCTTTGCTTTCTCTCTGTGAATCCTGTCCTTGAGGTCAATTACTTTAGTTAGTGCAGTGAACATGTCTTTTTTTTTTTTTTTAACATTATTGCCTTTTGCTTCTTTTCTGCCATATTTTCCTTTCCTTCAGCATTATTTTCCCAAACTTAATTTCTTTCTTTGAAGAAAATTCTATTTTTTTAATCTAATATGCTCTAATTCAAATTCAGTTTTTTACATTGAGAAGTATTAATTCTAATACATCCATTCCTAATATCTTCTCATATATTCATTTCTTTTGTGATCCATAGTTTTTGTTGCTCTTCCATGCTCTCTTAGAATTTCATAGGATTTTCTATTTCTCAAATAATATGCTAATTTCTCTTTGTCATGTGATATTTCTTAAAAGAAATTTGTAATCTCTTTGAGGATTTAGTACTAATCCTTCTTTCTAGTTTTAGAATTCTCTCTGTTGATTTTCTTGCTTTCACAGAGGATTTTCAATTTAAATTCACTCAATATATACTATTTTTTTTTACTCTTCCCCTTTGCTGGTGTCTGATTTGTGGATTAACTGCAAAGCTGACTAAAGTCTCTTATCCTGTTATAGGATGTATGGTATAACTACTTTGTCATTACTCTTAGCAACCTCTTTGAGTCAGGACTGGCCCTACCTGAGTTTCAATCTCCTTTTCTTTTCTTTTGGCTAAACATTAACAGGTCTCTCTCAAACAAGTTCTTCTCTTGGATCTCCTCCTTTAGATTTCTGATTTGCAAAATCTGTGACTGGTGTTTGGTGCTATAGGTTTGGAGAAAGAGATGAGATATGTGGGTAAAAATATAGGCAGAATGAGGGGGGTCTTAGTATAAGCCCAAGGCACAAGCCTATGAATCAATTTATGCAATCCTGTTGGAAGCATGGAGATTCATGGAAAAGGAGTGCTGAATGAGCACATAAATAATTAAAATTCTCTTATTTTAATTTATAAGGATTTACCTTATCATGGTTCTCTTTTTGTTCCTATAAATTCTGTTGTAATTCTTCTATGATTAGTGCATAATTCTGTGTATGTGTGTGTGTATGTGTATGTGTAATATGACCTCAGAAAAATGTCTAGTTCACTATCTTTTCTGTCCTCTGATTTAGAATGTCTTGGTTAGAGTTTTAATGGATATTTAAAAATATTTTTGCTTTTAAAAAATCTGTTTATGAAATTCATTGCTTGGGAATCTAGGTTTTTTCTTTTGCAATTTTTTTAAACATTTCTTTTTATCCCTAGTAGATTGTTTCTGGCTTATTCCCAAACACTTTCCCCCACTTAGCTACTCCAATTTCTAATTCTTTCTTCAGTTACCAGGTATAGTAGCTTGCATGAATCTTTTCCAAAGTAGTAAGGCAAAAATAATGACCTCAACTAATTTTTTACTCCTATTTCCTTGAAAAAGAAGAACCTTTATTATTAATAGACTGTATTATAAAAAAGATTCCATTTTCTCTCCATTTTTCTTTTCTTTCCTTTCCAAGGCAGAATTAATATGTTCTGACTCCTGTAGGCTAGATTGGTATAAGCATTTAATCACTATCTTAAAGAAACCTAGCAAGATTTCACAGATATAAATTCTAAGGTGAAAGTATGTGAACTTGCTTCCACTGACAGAATCTGGTACATACTCTAGGTTGAAAGTAGATATTTATTTAAATTTATTTATTTAAATAAATTTATTTAAATTCATTAAATTTATTTAAAATAAAGAGTATTTAGGTTCATGAGTGTTATTTTTAAATAATATTTCTGTAGTCTTGTACCTTCAGCTTTAGTTAATAAATGATTTGTTTTATTTTATGTCTCGAAGTATTTTTTTTGTTTTTTAGATTGAAGATATATGCAGAAAACAACTTTACCATTTTTTCCAATTACATCATCCTATAAACTTGTTCTTATTTTCTGCTCCTATTTGTGACAACAATGCTTATAATCTTCCATCATCCTTTTTACAAATGACTTTATATTTTAAACAAATGCTTTGGGTCTGTATCTTTCATCTTCACAAGAAGAAAATGTTGTTGTTGTATTGTAGTACATAGATTCTGAACCTTATTGTTTTAAATTTAGTGATTAGTTATTTGTTTTTCTCTTTTCAAGAAAACTGATTAAATAATGGACAAAATACCTGATTCAAGAAATAGCTTTCACGATGATAACCAAATGAGCTAAATTATAACTTTACAATAGACTACACTAGATATTACACTAGTAAAATATCATAGAATCATAGTTCTTGAGTTATAAAGGATCTCACAGAACATATAGAGCAATACCTACTTTTTATAGATGAGAAAATACATACAGAGCAGTTTTTGATGACTCAAGGTGACACAAGTAGTAAGCATTATGATCAATATCACCTTTATTATGTTATATAGTGAAGGTATCCAGTTTACTTAGATGCAAACATAGCCTCTGATGACTGTATGAGTCAGGACAAGTTACGTAACCTTTCATTGCTCCTACTATTTTAGTAGAGGGATTCCCTCAAATCAGAAGTTCCCTATACTAATGATGTCATAGATTAATTCTTTATCTTTGATTTAGTACTGGATGAATGTATTTTATGCCTTCTCCCTACTATCTTCTTGAAGAAAGTATCATTATTTGGAAAGATTTTGCCATTTCTTGTTTCTTACTTCTGAGCCAAAGAAAAGATATAAAATAACTTATGTGTCACAATCCATCTATAACTTATTATATAAATTTTAAATTGTGATATGAAGCTTAGAGCAGTGAAATTATATGCTATTAGTTAAATTGCTATTGTAAATAACAAGATTTGAATACAAGTTTTCTTGACACCAAAGTCTCCACTCTTCACAACATACTCCCTCTCACTGACTGAGGTATCATAATTAAATTTAGGAAATACACTCACATTATCTATATAGGAATATATAGATATGCATATATATGTACACATATAGAATGAACATTCATTCCATGTATGTGTGTGTGTGCGTATAAGCATACTCTATAAAATGCAGTTGTCAGTACCTTGTGTAATCAATGGAAATAATTCACATCACTAAACCATTGGAGCTGCCTCTGCTTATAGAGGAAGCCACTGTTTGTAGAAGAAGTTGCTGCTTGTAGAGAAAGTTTGGAAAACCTCCCCTACCCTAAAAGCAGACCTTAACTTTTTTTTTTTTTTTTTTTTTTTTAATGAGTAAAAATGCAAGAGAACTCTGACATTAGACAGTTTTATGGTGAAAGAAAAAAACAGATATCAAACCCTGAGGAGACTGAAGGCAAATTATCTCCAGATGAAGCCACAAAAGATGATATAACCTCATATGCATCACACTAGGCTCTCCTAGAAGAAATTTAAAAGGATTTTAAAAGAGCTAGATGAAAAATGAGGAAAGGAAATGAAAGCTTTGCAAGAGGGTTTGGAAAAGCCATATAACTCATTAAAAGACAGATTTGATAAAATGGAAAAAGAAAACAAGTCTCAGAAAAAACAGAATTTGTGAAATGGAAAAAGAAAATAACTCCTTAAAAAAAGAATTTGTGAAATGGAAAAAAATTCCATAAAACAAAACAACTCATTTAAAAATTCAGTTGTACAAATACAAAAAAAGTTTAAAAAATGAAGAAAATAATTTACTAACAGTCAGAACTGAACAAATAGAAATGAATGACTTAATGAGATAATAAGAGTCAGTCTAGCAAACCAAAAAAAATGAAAAAAATTTTTAAAAATTAAAATGCTTAATTGTGAAAACAACTAACCTGGAAAATAGATCTAGGAGAGACAATCTCAGGATTATTGGACTCCCTGAAATCCATGATTTTTCTATTTTTCAGGAAATCAAAGAGAACTGCCAGATGTCATAGAATCAGAAGATAAAATGACCATTGAAAGAATTCACCAAACACCTCCTGAAAGAGACCCCAAAATTAAAACCCTAAGGAATATTGTGGCTAAATTTGAAAACTATCAAACCAAAGGAAAAAAATAT
Source organism: Sminthopsis crassicaudata (assembly GCF_048593235.1). NCBI lineage: Eukaryota > Metazoa > Chordata > Mammalia > Dasyuromorphia > Dasyuridae > Sminthopsis > Sminthopsis crassicaudata. The sequence continues at coordinate 307,561,332 of NC_133618.1, read as the reverse complement.
TACAAGCAGCCAGAAAGAAATGATTCAAATGCCAAGAAGCCACAATAAAGATTACTCAGGAGCTTCCACTTTAATGGATCAAAGGGCCTGGAATCTGATATTCCAAAGGAACTTGCAATTCAGCCAAGAATAAACTGAGCATTTTCTTTCAGGGAAGAAGATGGACATTCAATGAAACAGATGAATTGCATTTATTTTTGATGAAGAGACCAGAGGTAAACAAAAAATTTGACCTCCAAATATAGAACTCAAGAGAAGCATAGAAAAGATTAAAAAATAAAAAAAAAAAAACTCTTGAGAACTATTTCTGTTATGGATATATATAGAGAGAATACATGTATAATCTGATATGACTGTTATAATATAAAAAAGAAGCTAAAGGTGTAAAGGGGATTGTAACAGAAAAAAAGGGGAAAGTGGAGGTAAAATTAGGGAAATTACATTTCAGGAAGAGGCAAAAAAAAAACCCTATTATAATTGAGGGAAAAAAGGGAGGGTGACAAATATTGTGTGAATCTTACTACCATCAGATTTGTCTCAAAAAACAAATATTAGATATATTTGTTTTCACTGAGAAACTTCTCTCACCTTATAGTAAAGTGGGCGGGGAAAGGCAAAAAGGGAAGGGGTGTGCTAAATAGAAGGGAAAACAGATATATTAGGGGTTGACTAAGGTTCAGATAGACATAGTGAGCTACCACTAACTAGCCATCTGACTCCGAAGAAAGGGAGAATCTCTAAAAAGGAAGGACTGCTTAAGGCAAGTAGTGCGTAAGTAAAATACTGGGGAGGAGGGAAAGGGGAAAAGGAGAGAAAAATTTGGGATTAATAAAATGGCAAGAAATACAGAATTTTTCAGGGAGGGTATGATTATCTCTTTTTTAGTGTTTTCATCTCCCTTCCTGAGAAGTGGGGGGGGAGTTGATCACCTCCTTTTTGGTGTTTTCACCTCAATTCCTGAGAAGTCAGGGAGGGTATGATCATCTCCTTTTTGGGGTTCTCACCTCCCTGAGAAATCAGAGATGGCATGATCACCTGTGTTCTGAAACAAAGAAAGCAGGAGATGTCAAGGGCTACAAATGAGCAGATGCAAGGTAACCTAGCATGTGAGGCTAATTACCATTGGACAATTCTCTATTAACATGTTTGGAGAATGACCCTACTTAACTATTCTGTGCTGGCGGGTGTGGAAAAAGAAGGGGAAGTGATATCAGGGTGTGGAGTAGGAGGAGAAGGGTCATTCTTTGGCAGTAGAGGGAGAGAGGAAGGAGGTGTGGAGATTTCTAGATCTAATCCCCTGAGAGCAACCCCAAAAGACCAAGAATAAAGACTTTTGCTTGTCCTGACTCTGGCCAATTCTAAGATATCCAGGATCTCAACAAGAATTAATCATTTTAACTGTAAATGTGAATGGGGTGAACACTCCCATAAAATGTAAATGGATAGTAGATTAAAAGACAGAATCCTACAAGTAACACATTTAAAACAGAGTGATACAGAATAAAGGTAAAAGGCTGACGCAGAGTCTATTATGCTTCAGGTGAAATTAAAAAGACAAAAACAAAAACAAAAAAACAGGAGTAGCCATCCTGATTTCAGATTTAGCAAAAGCAAAAATTGATCTAATTAAAATAGATAAGGAAGGAAACATAGATAAGGAAGGAAACATAGGATCAGGAAACAGCTGTGCAGCCACATTCTGCAGTGTGGGCAAAAGCCCAGGACAACCACACTTCTGTACAGCAGGAGTGCTCTGCCCGGGGCAGCCACACTTCTGGGTGGGAAGAAGGGGCGGACCACTCTGCCCAGGGCAGTGACACTTCTGCTGCTCAGCAGCTCTTTGTAGCCATTTGCAGGACAGCTACTGTCCATCTATCTATCCCTTTTCTGTAGAGGAAGCTGGTAATTTCCTTGCCCTGAAGGCAGACCCTAAAGGCTTTTTTAAAAATTAGTAAAAAAAAAGCCAAGCAAACTCTAATTATTGATAAATTCTATATAGAAAGAGAGATTTCTAATCCCGAAGAGACTAATAGCAAACAGTCTTCAGACAAAACCCGAAAGGGAGATGTAACCTGGTCCCCATCACACAAGGCTCTCCTAGAAGAAATTATAAAAGATCTTAAAAGAGAGCTAGAAGAAAAAATGGGAAAAGGAAAGAGTAGTTCTGCATGAGAGTATGGAAGAGGCATATAACTCATTAAATATATATATATATTTATAGTGGGGAAAAGAAAACAACTTCCCTGAAATGTGAATTAGAAAAAGTAAAGAACTCCAAGGGAAACAGAATTTGTGAATTAGAAAAGATAAAAACTCCCAAGAAAGTAGGATTTGTGAATTGTCCAAAGAAAATAACTCAGAAAAAAAAAATTAGTGAAATGAAAACAAAATTACATAAAGCAAAGCAACTCATTTAAAAACTCAATTGGACATATAGAAAAAGAAGTAACAAAAGCTAATGAAGAAAATAGCACTAAAAATCAGCACTGAACAAATAGAAATGAATGATTCATTGAGACATCATGAATCAGTCAAGTAAAACCAAAAAAAATGAAAAAATAGAAAAAAATGTTAAATATCTACTTGGAAAAACAACAGACCTGGAAAATAGATCTAGGAGAGATAATCTGAGGATTATTGCACTTCCTGAAAATTATGAGGAAAAAAATATCCTAGACATTATTTTACAGGAAATCATCAAAGAGATCTGGCTAGATGTAGTAGAATCAGAAGGTAAAATAGACATTGAAGAATTCATCGAACACTTTCTGAAAGAGATCCCAAAATAAAAATTCCAAGGAATATTGTGGCTGAATATCAGAACCATCTGACTAAAGAAAAATATTACAGGCAGCCAGAAAAAAACAATTCAAATACTGAGGATCCACAATAAGGATCACTCAAGATCCAGCTGCTTCCACATTAAAGGAAAGAATTTGATATTCCAAAAGGCAAAAAAAAAAAAAAAAACTTGGAATGCAGCCAAGAATAAACTACCTAGCTAAGCTGAGCATTTTGTTCCGGGGAAGAAGATGAACAAAATTGCATTTATTTCTAATGAAAAAGCTAAACAAAAAATTTGGCCCCCAAATATAAGACTCAAGAGAAGCATAAAAGATAAAAAGAACTCTTGAGAACTGAATTTCTGTTATGGGTATACATAAAGAGAGCATGTATAATTTGATTTTACTGTTATAATACAAAAAAAAGGGAAGTAGAAGTGGAAAGACGGTAGTATCAGAAAAAGGGAAAATGGAAGATAAAAAGAAGCAAAGGAAACGTATCATATCTGATGGAATTTAGGGAGGGGGAGGAACATTGTGTAAATCTTACTCTCATCAGATTTGGCTTAAAGTGAAAATATTAGACTTATTTGGCTTACAGAGAAACTTTTCTCAACTCATTAAAAAGTGGGAGAGGAAAAGAGTACTAAGGAACAGGTATAAGAAAGGGAAAGGGAGTCAAAGGGGGTGGGAAGGATACTAAAGAGAGAGAGCTGTGTGAGGCAAGTGGTGCCAATAAGTTTAATACTGGGGAGGAGGGTAAGGGAAAAAAAAAGAAAAGAAAAGCATATCTGGGGATAATAAGATGGCAGGAAATATGGAATTAGTAGTTTTAACTGTAAATGTGAATGGGATGAACTCTCCCATAAAGGGAAGGTGGATAGCAGACTGGATAGAAAGCCAGAATCCTACAATATGTTACTTACAAGACACACATTTAAAGCAGGGTGATACATTCAAAGTAAAAGAAAAAGGCTGGAGCAAAATCTATTATGCTTTGAGGGAAATAAAGAAAAGCAGGGGCAGCTTTCCTTACAAAAAAAAAAAAAGAAGAAGAAGAAGATCTAATGAAAAGAAAGGAGAAAAGAAACTATATCTTGTTACAGGGTAGTATAGACAATGAAGTAATATCAATTCTAAACATATATGCACCAAGTGGTATAGCATCTAACTTCCTAAAGAAGTAAAGAGAGTTGCAAGGAAAAATAGACAGTAAAAAAAAAAAAAAAAAAACAGTGGGAGATCTCAAACTTGCATTCTCAGAATTAGATAAATCAAACCATAAATTAAAAATTAACCAGAATTTAAAAATAAAGAGGTAAAAAGAAGATTAGAAAAGTTAGGTATGATGGCAGAAACTAGGCATGGACCCACATTTAACACCACATACTAAGATAAGATCAAAATGGGTCCAAGATTTAGGCATAAAGAATGAAATCATAAATAAATTAGAGGAACATAGGATAGTCTACCTCTCAGACTTGTGGAGGAGGAAGGAATTTGTGTCCAAAGGAGAACTAGAGATCATTATTGGTCACAAAATAGAAAATTTTGATTGCACCAAATTAAAAAAGTTTCTGCACAAACAAAACTAATGCAAACAAGATTAGAAGGGAAGTAAAAAATTGGGAAAACATTTTTACAATTAAAAGTTCTGATAAAGGCCTCATCTCTAAAATATACAGACAATTAACTCTAATTTATAAGAAATAAAGCCATTCTCCAATTGATAAATGGTCAAAGGATGTGAACAGACAATTTTCAGATGATGAAATTGAAACTATTTCCACTCAAATGAAAGAGTGTTCCAAATCATTATTGATCAGAGAAATGCAAATTAAGACAACTCTGAGATACCACTACATACCTGTCAGATTGGCTAAAATGACAGGAACAAATAATGATGAACGTTGGATGGGATGTGGGAAAACTGAGACACTGATACATTGTTGGTGGAGTTGTGAAAGATATATCTCTATTCCAAAAAGGCCCCCTTCATTCTTTACATATTTAATTTTGAGCTATCTCTTAAAGCACTTTTTAAATACCAATTCCTCCATGAAGCAAAGCTGATATCCTCTGTTGTTGCCCTCTTAATTAAAGCAAAAATTATTAGAAAGAGGATGAACAGCAGCCTTGGAATCAAAAAGACCTGAATTCTGTTCTGACTCTGATCTCATCCAATTAGTGATCTGGAGTTATTTATTGAGATTTTTAGAGGATGCTGAGTTAATAGGTTCCAGTGAAGTCTATATTTGGGAGTTCCCCTCACTAATAAAATCATAGGTCTAGATTCTACTCCCAAGAAAATATCTATGTACATTTCTTCCCCTTCCAGTACACTTTAAATTTCTTGAGGACAGGGATTATATTACTTTTTATCTTTCTGTCTACAACATCTTGCTGGATGAATTGTATATAAAAAGGACAACAAATATGGCATTATAGATCTGTTCCCTGAAATATGATCTTAATTACCAAAATAATTTAATCTTAAAAAGAAAAAACTCAATTTGGGAAGTAATGGAAAGTCAAGATCAAGCACTGTGTCATTAAGAAGTCCATGTATCTGTTTATTGAAAATTTCCAACTAAATCGAGTGAAAAGCTTGTGTAATAACAAAACATCATGTTTTGTATATGTGTGCATGTGTGTGGTGTGTGAATACTTATCACTTATTACAACTCTGTAATGAGAACAATTTACTAAAGATGAAAATCAAAGTATTTGTTACAATCAGCTATAGTATTCCTTTTTGATGAAGATAGATATTTTCTCTCACTTGAAACATTTACTCTGATGGATATTACATGTGCTTGTGTCAGTAGTCATGGCAGAGAATATTCTGAGATAAAACAGTTCTCCTGAGCATGTAACCTGGTTTTATTCCTGCTATGGTTGAAAACATTATTTTTCTAAGTCTTTCATGTGCTTCATTCTGTACTTATAGACATTGGTCTCTAGCCATCCTGTTTTTCTACCCCTTCCTTCATGGAAGCTGCATTTCCTCATCATCACATTTATGAGATTTGGGTGGAAATTAATGAATTAATGATTCTTAGGGAATTAATGTATTTATTAGTTAGCAGTAATATTTGCAAAATGCCTTAGGCTCCTCTGTTAATTATCTGCTCACATCCTATAGGTGAAAAAAAACATTAACTGTGTATCCAAGGTCACCCAATAGGATGAGATGAAAAATTAGAGTGAATGAGTCCTATTTCTGTGCTTAATTCTGACAAGGAAGTTTGTCCTTCATTAACTATCTAAAAGTTTATTGTGATAGATAATAAAGAATATTATTTTATTAGGAAGGATATAAGAGGGAATGCCTACAATAAGATCATAGATTAGAACAGGAAGGGAAATTAGAGGCCTTCTAGTCCAACCTCCTCATTTTACAGGTAGGGAAACTGAGTTACAGGAAATTAATGATTGACCCAAAGTTATAGAGTAGCAAAGATAAAATATGCCTAAATTGATCAGGAAATAGAAAATCAGAAATAAAGTGCACATTCATTTATGGCACACCCAGCTCTGTTATTCATGAAATTTAATACTTTTAAAGGAATTTACACAGCAGTTCAGGTCCCTTCCAATTTCCTTCTTCTTGCATTTACAACCCATATCATACCATTTATGGATAAAATAATGAACAGCTTCACAGAGGATTAATTTAATGTTCCTAATGGAATTCTTCATATCTTTTTTTCTTTAATTGACCCAATTGGACTGTAAGAAGAAACTAGGAAAGTCCTGGGAAACTAGTTTCTGTGGCAATGCTAAGTCCAGGGGCAGTTAAATAAGTAATTGGAACCCAATTTTATCCTCTTTTTCTTATTTCTTCTATTCCTTCTTTTCTTAGAGTTCCTCAAATAGATAGCTTTTTTCAGCGGTTAGCCTATTGCTGTTTTTTTTAAGATGGAGAAAATTTTGTAGCCTGTTGTTTTATCTATTCTGAAACTGGATGAAACATGATGATGAAAAGAGATTGATGGAATTCTATCTGTCCTAGAGCCAAAATTACTCCAAAATAGAAAAGGCTTTTTTGTTGAACTATAAGCTTGACATTAATAACTGTCAATGCATTATACCCCCCTCTCCCTCATCATGGTTGGGTTCCTTGTAGAATCATGAAAATAGGGACACAGAGAAAGGCATAACTGGGAAAGTGTGACCAAGGATCTGCAGCAGGGTAAGGACTTGTAATGTACAAACAATAGGATAGCAAAATATAACAACAATAATTAGATGGATAGAAATCAACCATGTGTGCGCCTATCTTGAGTTTCTTTCCCTTTTCTATTACCCCATAACAGACACAGTGACCTTTCCCAAATCAGCTTTGCACCAGGATATCAATTTTTCTTACCTTTATATCCACAGCCACAGAATGATATCTCATACTCTTCCTCAAATGAGGATATGGTCCTTTACCTATATGTTTTTTGTACCACTGTTAAAGTGAAGACAAGATACACATCAGGGTTCTGTTTTTACTTATTCTTCTTCCCTAAAAATAGGGTGTTCTAACTTTCTAGACAACATTGTTTATCTTCACCTACAAACTCTCTCCTACTACTCTGCCACCATATCTGAACTCTGAAATGAGGAGGGGAAATGAATACTTGGGTGGACAGGAAACAGAGAGCAATTAATTTTGTTTGTCATATTAAAACTCATCATAAAACTGATGCTGAGTGAAGTGAGCAGAACCAAGATTGTACACAGTAACAAAATCATGTGATAGACTTTGCTCTTCTTAATAATGCAGTGATTCAAGTCAATTCCAATAGACTTGGGATGAAAAATGCCAATCACAGAGAGAAATCTATGGAGACTAACCATGGATAGAAGCATTGTATTTTCATCTTTTTTTTTTCTTTTTCATGGGTTTTTTCCCACTTTTGGTATAATTTATCTTGCACAACATGACAGATATGGAAATATGTTTAAAAGGATAACATATTTAACCTATATCAGATTGCTTTTATCTTGGGGAGGAGGAAGATAATGGAGGGAGAGAGAAAAATTTAGAACACACAAAGATAAAGGTTGAAAACAATCTTTATATGTATTTGGAAAAACAAAGTGCTATTGGGACAAAATTTATAGTATGAAAATTCCCATTATACTAGTTTTCTATTAAACTGTGGACTCTGAGTCAATCACTGTCACTGACAGAATTACATAAGATTTGACATAGGAAGCACATGTAAGAAAACTCCTTAGACAACTTGAAGTTCCATCAAAGGATATAAAAAACAGCCACAGAAGGGCGAGTCAGGACCATTATGACCTCATTGGTTGTTGGTTTGAAAATAATTTCCCTTTATTAATTCTGTATCATCCCTAGCATCATAGCTGCAACAAATATTGAATCAAAAGTCAGAAACTCTTTTTTAGGTCACAATTCTAATATTTCCTTTGTTTCTCCAAGAGCAAGTCTCTCCTTTATAAGTTAACTTCCCTTGTCTATAAAATAATAGGGATTGATTAATGGATCCCTAAAGTCCCTTTCAACACTAGATCTAAGATCTTAGGATTGAGTAATCCCAGAATTCAAATAACAACTCCTTTCTGTCTAAATAAATTAACAAAGACATAGCAGAGCTTCTTTGAAAATAGTTCCATTCTTTTTCTTTACTAATCTGCACTATCTGCTATTGCTGGCATACAATCCCTATGTACCTAGGTGATATAGAGATCCTGGCTTTCTATTATACACCCAATAGTATATGACTAAAAACATTGGTATATAATGAATAGAAGATCATTTTTTTCCTTGTCATTCTCTACCTCCTTAGAGTGACAATTGCTAAGATAATATTGGAGAAATTATAAGATAATTAACCTAAAACTGCATAGTTATTATAATGGAATTTCCAGAGTGTTTGTATTTTCCCTTTTTCCTATGTATGCATCACCACAAGCTGTCTTGTATCCAACCAATGACACTTCACTGTGAGCTATGATGTGTAACTAGTTCTCCTGGTGATGGTGTCCATTCGTGCAGGAAATAAGCAGATGTAATTCTTGGAGATAATTAGTTTGTTCTCTACAGTTCCATCACAGCTCTAGCCAAAGTTTTCAATTTTGCTTTGTTTTCAAGAATGCCATTTCAGGCCATTCTTCTCTATGTTCACTGCCTCATAATAGGAAGAAAACTCTTTCTAATATTTATTCTACATGTTTCACAAGTGGTCTAGATCTACTTAAAATTTCAGGGGATATTTAAGATATGTAATTAATGGGAGAGATCATCAGTAATGACTATAGAATAGTTAAGAATTATTACTTTTATTTATTATTTGTTTGTTTGTTTGTATTTTTGCTGAGGCAATTGGGATTAAGCGACTTGCCCAGGGTCACCTAGCTAGGAAGTGTTAAGTGTCTGAAACCAGATTTGAACTTAGGTCCTCCTGACTTCAGGGCTGGAACTCTATCCACTGTGCCACCTAGCTGCCCCAAGAATTACTACTTTTTAAAAAATAATAATTTAAATGTTTTTCAGTTCCATTCAGTCTCATTAACATGACCAAGTTCCTCCAAAAAGGAGTTACTTTGAAGAACATGTTTAATTGTTTTTAAAAATTCTAGTCATCTTAACTCTTAAAGCTCCCTTGAAAAAGATGGTGTAGTAACTAGAATGCTGATTATTATCGTTCAGTCACATGTGACTCTTTGTGACCCTATTTTTGATTTTCTTGACTAATACCAGAGTATCCTTCTCCAGTTCATTTTTAGAGATGAAGAGCTAATGCAAACAAGGTTCAATGACTTGCCCAGGATGACAAACTAATAAGAGTCTTGGGCCATATTTGAACTCAGGAAGATGAGTCTTTTTTGCTTCAGGCTCTGAACTCTCCATTCTGTAACATGTCTGAGTTCAATCTAAATTCAACTTCAGACTCTTAGTAACTATGTGACTCTGGACAAATTGTTTAAACTATTCCAACTTTCATTTTCTCAGCTATAAAATGGAGATAATAAAAACACTAATTTCTCATGGTTCAAATGAAGATCAAATGAGATATTAAAGTGCTTGCTTAGCATAGTGCCTGGTATATATTAGAGATTTAATGAATGTTTGTGCATTTAGCATAGTGGATAGTACTGGGACTGGAATCAGGAAGAGATGAGTTCAAATACAGTCTCAGACACTAGCTGTGTCACAGTAGGCAAATCACTTAAACCCCATTTGTTTTAATCAGCTGGAGAAAGAAGTGACAAACCAGTCCAATATCTTTAATAAGAAACCCCCATGAACATTATAGCTACTTAAGGCCAGCTAGATAGCATAATGTTTAGGGTGCCAGGCCTAGATCAGGAAAACTCATCTTCCTGAATTCAAACATGGTCACAGACACTAGTTATATGACCTCAGGCAAGTTACTTGGTCTTAGTTGCCTCAGCTTCCTTATATGCAAAATGAAATAGAGAAAACCATTTTAGTATCTTTGCCAAGAAAATCCCAAATGGAGTCATGAAGAGTTGGACTGAAAAATGATTGAACAACAACTGTTTATTTCCTTCTTTCTTAAATTAGGAGACTTCCTTTATTGTTTCACCTGAAACTTTTCTCCTAACAAAATAATAATTATAATTTATAATTAACATGAGTTGCCATTGAGTGTTATCATCTCTCTTGTTCCTAACCTTTCTAAATGCAGTTTTATTTGTCTTTTTCAGATAGACTAACACATTTTTGCCAAGTTACTTAGCTAGCATAGACCAAATGAATGGTGTTTTGAAGTGTTCAAAGGAAGTCTTAAATCCCAGTTATATAAAGACAACATAGATATGTACCACTCAGCAATTTAATGCATCCTCTGGCAGAAGTAAATTCCATCTTGGAAGTAATGTTAGTGGAGTTACTAGACCTGTGGTCTGGCATGGTTATGAAAGGTTTTTGAGCTATTCTCTTGGCAGACCTATAGAAAAAAGAAAAAAAAAAAACAGCCTTTATGTGTGCACAAGAAATCCCTAACCCTTGAACTTGGCAAATGATCTATTTTATACAAGGCCTTGGAAAGGTGAGCTGGGCCCTGGCATTCAATGGAGCATGTTACCAAATACCTCAACCTTTGCTTCTAGTGTTCCCAAATGATCATCTTATTCCAGTAAAAATATTACTTTGCACTTAGGTTATTTTTTCCCTTAGGATTTTGAAATGTAGCAACCATTAATTCTGACTATCATTCTCCTTCAGAATGTGTATCAGAATTATAAGATGACCACTCAAGCTATAACTCATATGAAGAGAAGTGTGGTTGCCCTTCTTTGGAGATCAGAAGATTGTATAATTACTTGAATTCTACATGTGCATTTTACCCTAGGGATTTGAAAATAGTTAACATGTTTTTTTCTCCACTTCTAGGGAGGCTTATATAGACAGATGTGATCTCAGAAGAAGGATTTTTAAAGTAAAATAGTCACTGGGAGACAAACTAGAAACAAATGTGCCTTCAAGGCAGACTACAAAAACACATTAATAAACAAACTCTCAACAGATGATGCTTTATAGAATGTCAGTGGCATCATACTAAAGTATCCAAATTGAAATTAGATTCAGAAAAGCCCTATGAAACTAAGGATTCAGCTAGTTCACAAAGTTTAGACAAATACAGAGCAGTTTGCTTATTTGCAAATATGATTCAGTCTGATTAAGATTTCTCAAGAGATAATGTTCTTACCATTTCCCATGCAGAATTTATACATAATCTATTAGAGATCTTTAAGTTGCACAAAATATTTCCCTTTTTTTTTTCTGATTCTATTCCTCTATCTTTTGTTAACACTTTGTGTTAACACCTCAAAGTATATATACTTTGAGATAACATTATTTTTTACCAGATAATAGTTAAGAATACACAGTGATATGTCTGGAGCTCAAAGGGACCTTAGAGGTTCATTTAGTGGAATATCCTCATCTTCATGAGGAGGAAGAGAAATTTTTTACCCAGAGAATTTCAGTGAATTATCCAATGTTGCATAGGTATGAAATATAGTAAATAGGTTTAGAACTCTAGTCATATGAATAAGTGCAGCATTCTCTCCCCTATATAGTCCTCAACTCTGGAGAAGAGCTGAAAATCAAGAGTTTCAACTGATCTGCTTTTTAACTTTCCCCAAATCTGATTACTGAAATTAATCAGAAATATTTCTAGTGGTCTTCAGTTTTGAATTCATAAGGGAAGAGGCACATAAAATTTTACTTCTTTTGTGAGATTCATAAAAAAGTAGAGAGTACTGAAAGAGATTCTAGTTTATCTTCCATTGTTTCTCCTTATTATTAAATAGAGACTTTTCCACTTAATGTAATGCAGGATTTCTTAAATTTTTCTTACTGGCAACCACTTTTTACTGGAGAAATTTTTTATCCAGTCTCAGATATTTTGCTTTGTAAAAATAGGTGTGCAAATCAAGCATTTACTGAAAATGTCATGAAGAAATTTATTTTAAAACAATTTTAGTATACATAAAATTTTACCTTTTACTAAAAATGAAAGCAAATTTGTATAACAAAATGGATATGTTTGTTTATATTTACATAAAGAATTAAATTTGTGGAATATTTGATACCACAGGATATAGAACATTCAGAAACCTTTTCCTGTTGACAATTTTTTTTGACCCCCATGTTCAGGTATATAACCCCATATGGAATCACAACTCATCGTTTAAGAAACTTTCGACTAGTGAATTCAAAGTGAATATGCATTTTGAAATGAGATTTAATTATCTGCTGCCATAGTTGGTTTTCTTTTTTCCCATTCCATGTGTTTCTTCTTCAAGTGACCATTCTACTTATTTTATCAATTTCAAGGTATACAAAACCACTACAGGGATCTCCAGTGTTTGATTTATCTATCATTAGCTTTCTTTCCATACATAATGAGGAACAGCATTTCCCATTAACTTTTTTCTTGTCAGTATGCTAAAAGGATGCTTTTCTATTTTTCTTCATATATTCTTTATATGTTATCTCATATCCTGCTTTGAGTTTTGTGATCAACAGAACCTTCATTTTCTCTCATACAAGCAAAGAACACAGGCTCATCTACTAGTGATGCATTATATGGGATGATCAGTAAATGTGGCTTTGCATAATGAACATTGAAATGTATCGTTCTTGAATATGCCCTTAAAGACATGGCTATCTGTTAACTTTGAAATTGAATGATTAGTTTATGAGCTCCTTGAAGGCAGGGAACACACATAAAATCCTTTTGTCTTTCCCCACAGCATAAGCAAAATAACTACTCCTATAAAGATTGCTGATTGATTTGGTGATTGAATACTAATAATATTCAAATATTTTGTTCTTTTTTCTGGTCTCTCCAATGAAACCCTATACTTTTTTATCAATCATTCATGTTATTCATTTCATTTCCATAGCATTTTTTAACTGGAAAAGTTATGTGTTTCTAAGTAAAGCTATCATGCATTTCCAAGTCTTTGGTCACCATGTACATCAAACTTTTCTGGTCATTTTCCAGGAAGCCTTGATTTTGTCACCACTGAACTATTTTCTATTGAGAATTATTCATGTTTCTGAGAGAATAACTGCTACTTCTTGAAGATAATTTAAATATCCACTTAGTCTGAGATCACATATGAAAAACCTCTTGAATTGCAAAAAAAAAAAAATAAGGGGAAAATAAAGATAAGAGAAGAAGGAAGGAAAGCATGGAAAGAGAGAGAGCAAGAAAGAAAAAGAGGGAAAAAAGAAAAAGGATATGGAAATGTTGAAGGGGCAGACTGAGATAGAGAGGGTAAAAAGTAGGGAAAGAATGAGAGACAATGAGCAAAAAGGAAGGCAACAAGAAAGGAGAGAAAAAAAGAAAGACAGAAAAGAGTAAGAGGAGGATGAAGAGGGGGGAGAGAAAAAATAATGCATTGAACAAGAGCTTTCAATATGTATTAACTATGGTGCTGTGTAGCTATTTATATATAATTTAAATTCTAAAAGTTTGTTGCTAGATATTCTTATCAATGACTTTAATGAAGATATATATAGAAAATAGCCTAGAACATTGGAAAGAGTACTGAATTGATTGGATTTGACCTTTGAAAGCAGTTCTACCAACACTTTCTACCTGGGTGACAATAAACAAAGCATTAATATTTTTAAGTTTTTTTCAGGTCTCATTGAAATGAGGAAATTGGATTAAGTGACCTATAAAATTTCTTACAACATAAAAGCTATGTATGAGTCTATGATTCTATAAAATGCTTATTAAAAGTTTTGGTTAAACAAAACAGGGAGGAGGGATAATTAAATATTCAATAAGAGAAGCAGTCAGCTAATCAGAGGCAGCTGGGTAACCTAGTAGATTAAAGTGTTGGACCTGGAGTTAGGAAGACTCATCTTCCTGAGTACATAATGAGCTTCAAACAGATATTAACTGTGTGACCCTGGTAGTCACTAAATGTGCCTCTGTTTTGTTGTCTGCAAAATGAGGCAGGGAAAGAAAGGCAAATCATGCCAGTATCTTTGCCAAGAAAACCTCAACAGGGTTCACAAAGGGTTCCACAAGACTGAAATGACTAAATAATAACAAACAACAAAAAGTCAATATGCAGCCTGCAGGAATCACTTTCCCCTTTGAGTGACATCACTGCTCTAGGTCTGTAGTGTTAAACTCACAGTAGTCTCCTGTAGGCACATTGACTTATTTTTAAAATATAATGTTATCTATGCTCTTTTGTATTTTTATTTATTTTGATAACTATTTCCCAATTACATTTTAGCTGGTTTAGCTACACTCCCACCTAGTACAGGCAGTTTTGCTCTAGGCAACTAACTAGAAATTATAAAGAAAGTGTCTATCTGCCTCCCAGTGATATAAGATTTGATATAAGGAAATAACTTTCTAACAATCAGAGCTGTTTGCACATGAAATTATCTGCCATACAAGGAATTAGAAATTGATTGGATGACTATCAGTTGGGGAGACTGCTGAATAAATTATGATATATGAATGTAATAGAGTACCATTGTTCTTTAAAAAATGATGAGCAGCTGATTTCATAAAAACCTGGAAAGACTTACATGAATTGATGCTGAATGAAGTGAGAAGAACTAAGAGGATATTGTACACAAGTAACAACAAGATTACATGATGGTCATAGTGGATGGATTTAGTTTAACAACGTGGTGATTCAAGACAATTGAAATGACTTTTTTTCCTAGTAAATTTATTTATATTTAATATATATTGCTTTATGGCTCATGTTGGGAGAGAAAATCAGAGAAAAAAGGGGAAAAAGCATGGAAAAGAATAAAAAAAACAGAAAAAAATGTTAATTTACATTCAGTTGACTTAGTTCTCCTTCTAGATGCAGATATTTCCAGTACAAAGTCTATTGGAATGGCTTTGGATCACTGAAACACTGAGAAGAACCAAGCTTTTCATAGCTGATCATTGCATATTCTTGTTGTTACTATGTGCAATGTAGTCCTGGTTCTTCTCACTTCACTCAGCATCAATTCATGTAAATTTTTCCAGGCCTTTCTATAAGCAGCTTGTTCATCATTTTTTATAGAACAATAATATCCCATTACTTTTTTATACTACAACTTGTTCAACCATTCCCTAACTGATAGAAATCTATTCATTTTCTAATTCTTTGCTACCACAAAAAGCTGCTACAAACATTTTGGCATGGGGGAGGCAGAGAGAACACATGTCTTTTTCTGAGCTCTCCCTGATATCCCCCAAATTGACATAAATTAAGACTTTGAGCTGGTTTTGAAGTAATAGAACCCACAAATATTTGAAGTGTAATAAATTTCCAGCAGAAGATAATTTGGAAGATATTTGGAAAAGGTCTGTTTCAATCAGCATGGAGAGAGGTGAGTGAAGTGCAAGCAGCTAAGTGCAAGCACCAGAGCACAGGTAGTGCAGAGACCCAAGGTCGTGTGGCATCTCACACAACAGGGAATCTACCGGGAGGAATTTACAAGTGTTGGCTACTCTGTCCTGATTGTAAGCCAGTAGATCAGCAGATTATTTGTAAGGTATCAAACACAAATTCAAAAAGCAAATAGTGAATCTCTAAAATCGACAATACCTGGGGAGCTGGCCATGACTATCCAGCATCGAAAGTTAGTCAGCACCAGCATAGGCATTGTAGCCAGTTGAGGAAATTTGGACAATCTCCCCTTTGCCCTAAAAACAGATTTCAACCTTTTAAAAATGAGCAAAAAATCAAAAAGAACTCTAACCATAGATAGTTTTTTATGGAGAAAAAGAAAACAGATTTCACATCCTGAGGACATTAAAAACAGATCATCTCCAGATGAAGTCCAAAAGGGTGATATGAATTGGTCCCCATCTCACAAGACTCTCTTAGAATAATTCAAAAAAGATCTTAAAAGAGAGTTAGAAGAAAAATGGGGAAAGGAAATGAGAACTTTGTAAGAGGGTTTGGAAAAAGAAATAGAAACTATCTGAAGAAAACTCATTACAAAATAGATTTAGTGAAATGGGGAAAAAACACATAATTGCTTAAAAACAGATCCAACAAAATGGGAAAAAAAAAAACAAAAAAAACAAATCCATGAAAACAGAATTTGTGAAATGGAAAAAAAAAAATCCATAGAATAAAACAACTCATTTAAATATCCAATTGGCCAAATACAAAAAGAGCTAAAGAAAAAAAAAAAAGGCAACTGAAGAAAATATTTCATTAAAAATTAGAATTGAACAAATGGAAATAAATGACTCAAAGTCAAACAAAAATCAGTCAAACAAAACCAAAAAAATGAAAAAATACAAGAAAATGTATAATACCTTGTTAGAAAAACAACTGACCTGGAAAATATATCTAGGAGAGACAATCTAAGGATTATTGGACTTCTTGAATACCTTGGTGAAAAAAGAAAAAAAAAAAAAAAGCCTACACATTATCTTTCAGGAAATCATTGAAAACTGCACTGATGTCCTAGAATCAGAAGTTAAAATAGCCATTGAAAGAATTTAGCAATCACCTCCTGAAAGAGACCCCAAAATGAAAACTCTAAGGAATACTGTAGCTAAATTTAAGAATTATGGGACCAAGAAAAAATATTACAAGCAGCCAGAAAGAAACAATTCAAATACCTAAGAGCCACAAGGAGGTCCAATGAGCTTCCACCTTAAAGGGTCAAAGAGTCTAGAATTGATTATTTTTAAAGGCAAAGGAACTTGGGATTGCAGTCAAGAACCAACTAACAAGCTAAATTGAGCATTATCTTTCAGGGAAGAAAAAGGACATTCAATGACACAGTTGAATCTCATTTATTTCTGATGACTACAACAGCTGAACAAAAAATTTAATCTTCAAATTTAGAACTCAAGAGAAGCATAAAAAAGGTAAAAAGAAAAGAACTCTTAAGAACTATATCTCTTTTATGGGTATACTTAGAGAGTGCAGGTATAATTTGATTTTACTGTAACAATACAAAAAAGAAACTAGAGGTAGGAAGGGGATTATACTGGAAAAAGAGGAAAATGGAGGCAAAATGAAGGAGATTACATCCCATGAAGAGATAAAGAAGACCTATTATAATTGAGTGAAAGAAGGGAGGGGGGGTGAATATTGTGTGAACTTTACATTCATCAAATTTGGCTCAGAGAGAACAGACATACCTGGTTTCACAAAGAAACTTGTCTCACCTTTTATAGTGAAGTGAGAAGGGAAAAGGGAAAGGAAAAGGGGAGGCTAATAGAAGGGAAAACAGAAGTAGAAAGAGAAAGGTATAAGGAAGAAGCAAGTACTGTAAAAGATGAGAGCTGTTTGAGGGAGGTAGTATTCAGAAGCAAAATACTAGAGAGGAGGTAAAAGGGAAAAGGAAAAAAAGAAAAGTATAATGGGATAAATAAGATGGCAGGAAATATAGTATTAGTTATTTTAACTGTGAATATGAATGACATGAACTCTCCTGTAAAATGTAAGTGGATAGTAGACTAGATAAAAAAGCCAGAATTCTACAATATGTTGTTTACAAGAAACATATTTAAAGCAGAGTGAGAGATTTAGAGTAAACATAAAAGGCTGAGCAAACTCTATTATGCTAGAGTTGAAGTAAAAAAAAAAAAAAAAAACAGGGGTAGTAATCCTAATCTCAGATCAAGCAAAAGCAAAAATAGATCTAATTAAAAGAGATAAGAAAGGAAACTATATCTTATTAAAGGGTACAATAGATAAATGAAGTAATATCAATAATTAACATAAATGCCCCAAGTGCTATAGAATCCAATTTCCTGGAGAAGTTAAGAGAACTGCAAGAAGATATAGACAGCAAAATTTAATAGTAGGGGATCTTAATCTTGTTATCTCAAAATTAGGTAAATCAAACTACAAAATAAATAAGAAAGACGTTAAAGAGATAAATAGAATTTTAGAAAAGTTAGGTATGATAGATCTTCAAAGAAAACTGAATGGAGACAGAAAGGAATATAATTTTTTCTTGGAAGTTCATGGAATCTATGGAAAAAATGACCATATATTAGGGTATAAACCTCAAGATCAAATGCAGAAAGACAGAAATAATAGATGCATTTTTTTTTCAGATCATGATGCAATAAAAATTACATTCAATAAAAAGCTAGGAGAAAATAGAACAAAAATTGAAAACTAAATAATCTCATCCAAAAGAATGAATAGATGAAATAGTAAATCATAGCTACAATCAATAATTTCATTCAAAAGACAACAATGAGACAACATACCAAAATTTGTGCAATGTAGCCAAAACAGTAATAAGGGGAAATTTTATATCTCTAGAGCTTACTTGCATAAAATAAAGAAAGAGAAGATCAATGAATTGGGCTTGTAACTAAAAAAGCTAGAAAAAGAACAAATTTAAAAAACCCAATTAAATACCAAATTTTAAATTCTGAAGATAAAAGGGGAGATTAATAAAATGAAAGTAAGAAAACTATTGAATTAAATAAAACTAAGAGTTGGCTTTATGGGAAAAACCAACAAAATAGATAAATCTTTAGTTAATTTGATTAGAAAAAAGGAAAAAAAGAAAATAAAAGTTTTAGTCTCAAAAACAAATAGGGAGAAGTTTCCAACAAGGAAGAGAAATTAGAGCAATAATTAGGAGTTATTTTGTCCAACTATATGTCAATAAATTTGATCATCTAAGTTAAATGGAGTAATACCTAAAAAATATGCATTGCTCAGATTAACAAAAGAGGAAATGAATTATTTAAACAATCTCATTTTAGAAAAAGAAGCTATTAACCAATTCACTAAGAAAAAATCTCTAGGACTAGATGGATTTACATGTGAATTCTACTAAATATTTAAAGAAAAATTAATTCCAATATCATGCAAACTATTTGAAAAAAATAGGGAAAAGGATGACACAGATATGGTGCTGCTACCTAAACAAGGTAGGGTGAAAACAGAGAAAGAAAATTATAGACCAATTTCCCTAATGAATATCAATGCAAAAATCTTAAATAAAATATTAGCAAAGAAATTACAAAAAGTCATCTTCAGGATAATACATCATGACCAAGTAGGATTTATACCAGGAATGCAGGGCTGGTTCACTATTAGGAAACATGCTGATTTCCTAGAGTTTGCCTTCTAAGCTGGGCCTGGAAGCTGCCCTCTATTGAGCAAGGACTGAGGGTCTTGGTTACTGATTTGTTGTGATTAAGATCCTCTCACTGACTTTTCCACTTTTCATCCCAGTAAGATTGACCTTTATTGAAGTTTTTTAAGACTCTCTTGAACTGTAGAATAGTTTCACTCTATCAGATTCTGTTCAGCTTCCATGTGGTTTTTTCAGGAAAAACTGGGAGAGCTTGAGCAGTTTCCTGGCTTCACTCCACCATCTTTGCTCCACCCCAAAAAGTTAATTCCAATAGACTCATGATGAAAAATGCCATCCATGTAAAGAGAGAAAGAAAACTATGAAGATGGAATATGATTTGAAGCACATATCTTCACCTTTTGTTGTTGTTTGCTTTTTTGCTTTTTATCTCATGGTTTCCCCCCCTTTTGTCTGATTTTTCTTGCAGAACTTAACAAGTATAGAAATATATTTTAAATATTTGCACATATTTAACATATCAGATTGCTTGCTATCTTGGGGAGAAAGGAGGCAAGATAGGAAGGGAGAAAAATTTGGAACACAAAGTTTTTCAAAAATGAATGTGGAAAACTATCTTTACCTGTATTTGGGAAAATAAAATACTATTGAAAATGTAAAAAAAAAAAATAAATGTCTCTCATAGTAGTTTTCCCATAACTAGAAGTTTTGTTTTGTTTTTAGCAAAGGCTGAAAGATAACTCATTAACAATAACTTAGCGGGAATTCTTGATCAGATTTGAATTATCTTATATAGACTGCACTGTCCCTTCCAATATCACTAGCATCAGAATCTATATTAAGCTTTCATTGTGTCATAACAACTTGTACCACAAAAATATATCAATAATCCAGCATAAAAAGTAGTATTTATTAAAAGGAATAAAATTAAAAACTGAGGCTTTTTAATCTACTCAAGTAAAAATATGACTTAAGTGTCTTAAAATTGAAAATATCTTTTTTTTTTTCTGCAATGAGCTATAATATTTATTTCCCATGGTTTTATAGGACAGAATGAAAACTTTGTGAAAGGTACAGAGAACCAAATTTACTTCATTATAAATAATGAAAAAAAATTCTAGATAATCTTAGATAGTGAGTTGTCTATCCTTAGGAATATTCAAGAAAAAGCCAAAATATTTCTCACCAGGGATGTTGTAGGGTACACATGAATATAGTAAAATATTGACGTTAAAATTCTTAGAATGTTAGAGCTAGAAGGAATTTTAGAAATCATGTTGTTCAATTTTTTGATTTTAAAAATTTGTAAAATGAAGCGTTGTCACACAGTTAATAACAGAGTGTAGGTCTCCAGACACTGACTATAGTATGTTTTCCATTAGAGTATATTTTTAAGTTTCTTCTATCTCCGTGATTTTATGATTTGCTTGGACATTGAGGCTTTCTTGTCTTCTCCCTGAAAGCTAGAATTTTCATTATTTATGTATAAACTATAAATCTTGAAAGAAAAGTAGATTTTTATAGTCAAAAGAGGATTTCTAAAAGGTATTTCTGCTTCAGTAGTAGGCATATACACCATCTTGTTAAGACATTTCTGGCTCAATAGTTACTTGACTACATGGACACAAAGCAGAGGAAATATGGTCCAGTTAAAACTTGTAAAATCAAACAATAAATCAAGAAGGCACTCTAATATAATATCGAAAGGACCAAATGGGTCTGAAATCAGTAATTATAACATATGGAGTATGCCTAAAGGTCTCTTTAAATTCTGATGATACAGCAACTCCAGACTACTCTTTTTATAGTGGCATATAAACTGTAAAACTTTAGCCAGAAATCATTGTTCATAATAGAAGTGACTAGAAATGTCATTGCAAGATGAATCTAGTGAACATGGTTTAAAATAAAATAAAACAAAGCCCTCTTATCCATTTGGCTTGACTAGCCACATAAATTCTATATTTAAATTGTGTTAGTATGGCTTCTCCCTTTTAAGTATACTCACTGGATCCAAGACCAGATGATAGTTTTTTTCAGGCACTGCACAAACCATACAGCTTATATTTAAATTAACCTATTTAGTCTCAACCCACTGGATATCAACTTTTGCCACCAGGGTCCTAGTCTCTGAGAAATGAGCTTTCATCTTATCTTACCTGAAATCTGGCCTCAAAGGTATTTTCCAGCTATGTTCAAAGGATGCTCCAAAGTGCATCACTGGATTTCTTGCCTCCCCTATCACCCTTATATTCTTTTATTCATTTTTTGAGTTGCGGCAATATAATGACAATTATAGCCATTGTTCTCAGGGCTTCACAAATGTTATCCCTTTTGAAAATAATGTATTTACATTTGAAGGAATGAGTGAATTAAGCATTGACATGCAAAGCACAGTTCTGAGTGTTGGGTATGCAAATAGAAAAATCAAACAATCCCTTCTCAAGGAGCTCACCTTCTAGAGTGGGAGACAATACAAATGAAGGGTTTCAGCTACATGATCTTTAGGGTGCTGAAGTAAAGCACAGGGTAATGTCCCTTCTTCCATAGCATTTTTATTCATAACAATTATATTAGTTTGGGAGAGAGGAGAGAGGGAAAATTTAGAATTCAAAATCTTGTAAAAATTAATTTTAAGATAAATTTGGAAATATATGTAGAAGAATTGCACATGTTTAACATATTGAATTACTTGATGTCTAGGGGAGGGGGGAGGGGAAGAGAGAGAAAAATTTTGGAACACAAGATTTGCAAAGTGAATATTTAAAACTATGTATATATGAAAATGAAAAGTTTTTTTTTTCTTTAAGGAAATGACCTTTTTGCTATAATTTGGTTAAAAATTTCTTTACTGGAAAAACATGCTACATTAAAGGAAAATTTGGTTCAAAAATTAATGTTAAAATTTTTCTTTCTGTGTAAACTGGGGGAAAAAAGAACTTTGTGAGAGAACAATCTTTTCTGGGTCTTTAATAGACATGGATTTACCTCCAGCAGGAGAACTACAAGGTTGCATCTCCTCAAGGGTTGTTTTCCAGAAAAATATGCTACTTGGAATGGACTAGTGGTTTTGTATTCATCAGTTAATTTTTCTATTCTAACTCAACTAAATTTTCCCAACTTTCTCTAAATCCAAGTCTTTCATCATTTCTTGTGTTACAATAATATTCATCATATTCATATATGGTGCATTTATGCCATACTAATCTGTGTATACCATATTATAACTGTTGTGCCATTCCTTAATCAATGAGTACTCTCTCTTGTTCTGTTTCCAATTTGATGATGCAACAAAAAGATCTGGGCTGCTTTGTATGTTTTTAGTATTTATGGATCCTTTCCATTTCCCTTTGACCTCATTGAATTATTTTCCTAGTCATATTATTGTTGGGCCAAAGGATATACCCAGTTTAGTGAGTATAATTTTTGGAATATAGGTTCAAATTACTTTCTGTAATGCTAAAATCAATTCTCAGCTCCAACTAAAGCTTTTTAGTGTGTCTATCCACCCACAGCATTCCAACAACTATGATTTTCATTTTCTTTTGTCATTTTTACTTATAAGTATGAAGTAGAACCTCAAAATCATTTTCATTTCTTTTATTTTTTTTTGTTTTTGAAATTTTTCTCACATGGCTATTGACTTTTTATATGTCCTTGAAAACTTTTATGTATCTTTTTATGATTTTTATGTTGTAGACCTGCTCTTGTACTTCTATATTTAGATTAGTCCCCAAATATTTTTTGTCAAATATTAATCACAGGAATTTCCTGCAAAAAGTTTTCTCCCATGTCACCATTGTAATTCTGATTTTAGTTACACATAAAATGTTTTCAATTTTATGTAATCAAAATTATCATTTAAATTTTTATGATTTTATCTACCCTTTGCTTGGCTAAAATATAAAAAAAACTTTCTAAAATCATAGTTGCAAAATTTATCATCATGCCTTTATTCTGTAATTTGTTTTTTATGATCTTTTATATCTAAGTCATCAATCTATTTGGCATTTATTATTATATATATTGTGTATTATTGGCCTAAATTTAATATCTGCCAGATTGTTTTCCAGTTTTTTTCTAATAGTTTTAGTTGAAGTCTATAACCTGATAGTTATCTTTGGTTTACAAAATATTGTGTTACTATAGTTGATTTCTTCAAGGTTTTGTTTATAAAATTTGTTTCTTTGATCAACTTTTAGTATTTTTAATCAGTATAAAAGAATATGGATGATTACTGCTTTGTAGTATAGTTAAGAGATTTTATACTATGAAGCTTTGTTCCTTCCTTGAGATTCCAGACTTTGGTACATATAGGTGAATTTAGTTATTATTTTGTCTAGTGTTATATATTAACACTGTGTTCATTTGATTGATTTGGCACTGAAACTATATAAAACATCTTATCATAATATGTTTTTATTCACTTAACAATATAGTAACATAATACATTAATGTAAGATGAATACCATAATGTTTATGATAATAAATTTAGGCAATATTGTAACTGTCATATATTGCCATAACACAAAAATAAATAATAGAATGTAAATATGCAAAGTTTTAATATAATTCTTGCATGTATCTTGGTAAACTGCCTTCTAGATGTTATATATATTATGTTATTTTGAATGGAAATTCTTTTTTCTATCTCATTATTCTTCAATATGTTGATACTATTCAGAAAGGTGAGATTTTTGTGAGGATTTTGGTATTGTGTTACTCAATTACTAAATAATTTTAGTTGAACTTGTAGAGCTTACTAAGTATATCATATTTTCTATAAAAGCAATAATTTTGCTCTCTCTTTGTCTGACTATTCTGTCATTTTTTTTATTCCAGCTGCCATTTCTAAAATTTTATAAAATAATAGCAGTGACAATTTAATATCTTTGTATTCTAATATTATTGCAAATATCTGTAACATTTCTCCATTACAGACAATGTCTTATCTTGGAATTATTTAGATCTTCTTTAGTATATTAAAAAGGTTTTCCTTCCTATGATTTTTTAAAACTTAAAGTAGGAAGCAATTGGGATTTTGGGGATTTCTTCTGTTCCTTCTTAAATCATGTGTTGTTCTTGTTTTTATTCTCTTTCTGACAATTTTTAAAAACATACCAGTGCTACCTATGTCAAAATGCACATTTATGATGATTAAGTATATATATTTCCATCCATCATCTCCTCTTCTACTTTTCTTCTCTCTGTTTCTACACAACTCTGTATGAAGTACAATATGGTACTGAAAGAAAAGAAATATTACAACTAGTAGTCTATAATCCTCATTTGCTCTCATTCATTTTTGTCTCTTCTCTTCACCTCTCCTACAAACTAATGACTGATTTTGACATCTGGATTTCTTTCCTTTTATGTCTCGCATGATGAGTCACCCACCAAAGCTGAAGTTTAGTTTACTTCTAACTACTCTTCCCCGAGCTGTAAATCTTCATCTTCATCCCCACCTCTCTCATTATGCAAACCTTTCCATTTCCTTGTTAAATTTCTACAATAAACTTAGTCTCTGTGTGCAGGTAATTTACCTTTGTTTGATATAAATGAACAGGTTCATGAGATGCCTGTTTCCCATATTTTCTATTATGTCTGTGAAGTCTTCTTGAATAGCCCAATTATAAAATATAGTAAGTCCTCCAACTTTTCCTTGTTTACTCTATAGCATATTCCCTTTAGCTTTCATTTCCTTCCCCTTATTTATTTATTCATTCATTTATTTATATATTTATTTATTTATTTATTTATTTATTTGCTTATTTATTTATTTATTTATTTATTTATTTATTTATTTATTTATTTATTTATTTATTTTTTGAGGCTGGGGTTAAGTGACTTGCCCAGGGTCACACAGCTAGGAAGTGTTAAGTGTCTGAGACCAGATTTGAACTCAGGTCCTCCTGAATTCAAGGCTGTTGCTCTATCCACTGTACCACCTAGCTGCCCCATTTCCTTCCCCTTTTAAAACAAAATGACAAAAAAAAAAAAAAAAAAAAAAAAAAACAACACACATACAGATCCTATGCTTTTACTTATTCTTTGTGACCTTTAAAAATATTAATATTTGCTTGAACTTCTGGTGCCAAAATGGCAGAGTGAGGAAGAACCTTCCAAAGCCCTCCTGGATTCTCCTCCAAACAACTTGAAAACCACCTCAGAACTTATATAGGAACAGGGAAGCAGCTTTCCAGAACAGATTAGTCTTACTGTCTTACTAGAATGTTAGGGGAGCAGGGTCCAAAAGTAACAATATCAGTCAGCCTCACAGAATGGGGCTTGTAGCTGGGATCCAAGTTTGGGGTAATCAATTAGTGATGCCCCATCCTCCTACAAAGCTCCTTCGGCAAGTGAGAAGTCTGTGTGGCACAGCAAGGCCCAACCCCAAAGCCCATAGGCCTAGCCCAAGTTACCAGCAAGATTCTGACCTTATTTCTGTCCAATAGTAAAGCCTCACCTAATAGTTGGCCAACAGCTGCAAGACCCTACCCCTGGATCCTACAACAGAGAGACCTTGTTTCTGTAGCAGTTCAGAAGTGGGGTTCTAAGTGGGGTTCTTAAAACAGACAAGCAACAAAATTATTCCTCCAGGGCCTGATAGCAGAGAGGCCTTGTTATTATAACAACCCAGCCACAAGACATGACTCCTACAGGAGTCACTTGAATCCCATACTGAGAGGAGGCCAATATGGAGATCTTATTTTCACAGTATAAGCCAGAAGGGAAGCTGTTTAGCCCTGAAACATAAAGAAAATCAGCAATAGATGCAGAGTCGCAACACAAAAAAAGCTTGGCATAATGCAAGACCAGAATACCCAACTCTCACTTAGAAACACAGAGTTTAAAAAAGACAGAAAAAATTAGCAAAGCACACACACACAAAGCTTGACTATAGAAAGTAATTATGTTGATAGGAAAAGTCAAGGTATAAAATTTGAAGAAGACAATAGTGTTAAAATGGCTACACATGAAGCATCAAAATAAAGAGCAATCAATTTTATCTCAGGTCTAAAAAGAATTCCTGGATGAGCTTAAAAAGGATTTTTTTTTAATTTTTTATTTTATTTTATAATTATAACATTTTTTGACATTACATATGCATGGGTAATTTTTTACAACATTATCCCTTGCAATTACTTCTATTCAGATTTTTTCCCTTCCTCCCCCAACCCCCTCCCCCAGAAGGCAAGCAGTCTTATATATGTTAAATATATTACAGTATAATTTAGATACAATATATGTGTGTAGAACTGAATTTTTTGTTGCACAGGAAGAATTGGATTCAGAAGGTAAAAATAACAGTTTACATTCATTTCCCAGTGTTCCTTTTCTGGATGTAGCTGGTTCTGTCCATCATTAATCAATTGGAATTGGATTAGTTCTTCTCTATGTTGAAGAAATCCACTTCCATCAGCATACATCCTCGTACAGTATCATTGTTGAAGTGTATAATGATCTTCTGGTTCTGCTCGTTTCACTCAGCATCAGTTGATGTAAGTCTCTCCAAGCCTCTCTGTATTTCTCCTGTTTGTCATTTCTTATAGAACAATAATATTCCATAACATTCATATACCATAGTTTACCCAACCATTCTCCAATTGATGGACATCCATTCATCTTCCAGCTTCTAGCCACTATGAAAAGGGCTGCCACAAACATTTTGGCACATACAGGACCCTTTCCCTTCTCTAGTAGTTCCTTGGGGTATAAGCCCAGTAGTACTATGGCTGGGTCAAAGGGTATGCACATTTTGATAACTTTTTGGGCATAATTCCAGATTGCTCTCCAGAATGGTTGGATTCTTTCACAACTCCACAAACAATGCATCAATGTCCCAGTTTTCCCACAGCCCCTCCAACATTCATCGTTATTTGTTCCTGTCATCTTAGCCAATCTGACAGGTGTGTAATGATACCTCAGCGTTATCTTAATTTGCATTTCTCTGATCAATAGTGATTTGGAACACTCTTTCATATGAGTGGAAATAGTTTTAATTTCATCATCTGAAAATTGTCTGTTCATATCCTTTGACCATTTATCAATTGGAGAATGGCTTGATTTCTTATAAATTAAAGTCAATTCTCTGTATATTTTGGAGATGAGGCCTTTATCAGAACCTTTAACTGTAAAAATGTTTTCCCAATTTGTTACTTCCCTTCTAATCTTGTTTGCATTAGTTTTGTTTGTGCAGAAACTTTTTAATTTGGTGTAATCAAAATGTTCTATTTTGTGATCAATAATGGTCTCTAGTTCTCCCTTGGACACAAACTCCTTCCTCCTCCACAAGTCTGAGAGGTAAACCATCCCATGTTCCTCCAATTTATTTATAATTTCGTTCTTTATGCCTAAATCTTTGGACCCATTTTGATCTAATCTTAGTATGTGGTGTTAAATGTGGGTCCATGCCTAGTTTCTGCCATACTAATTTCCAGTTTTCCCAGCAGTTTTTGTCAAATAATGAATTCTTATCCCAAAATTTGGGATCTTTGGGTTTGTCAAAGATTAGATTGCTATTTTTATTCACTATCTTGTCCTGTGAACCTAACCTATGCCACTGATCAACTAGTCTATTTCTTAGCCAATACCAAATGGTTTTGGTGACTGTTGCTTTATAATATAGCTTTAAATCAGGTACACTTAGACCAGCTTCCTCTGACTTTTTTTTCATTAGTTCCCTTGCAATTCTCGACCTTTTATTCTTCCATATGAATTTTGTTGTTATTTTTTCTAGGTCATTAAAATAGTTTCTTGGGAGTCTGATTGGTATAGCACTAAATAAATAGATTAGTTTGGGGAGTATTGTCATCTTTATTATATTCGCTCGGCCTATCCAAGAACATTGAATGTCTTTCCAATTATTTAAATCTGACTTTATTTTTGTGGCAAGTGTTTTGTAATTTTGCTCATATAATTCCTGACTCTCCTTTGGTAGATATATTCCCAAATATTTGATACTATCGACTGTTATTTTGAATGGAATTTCTCTTTGTATCTCTTGCTGTTGGATTGTGTTGGTAATGTATAAAAATCCTGAGGATTTATGTGGATTTATTTTGTATCCTGCGACTTTGCTAAAATTCTGAATTATTTCTAATAGCTTTTTAGCAGAGTCTTTGGGGTTCTCTAAGTATACCATCATGTCATCTGCGAAAAGTGACAATTTGATTTCTTCATTTCCTACTCTAATTCCTTGGATCTCTTTCTCAGCTCTTATTGCCAAGGCTAGAGTTTCTAGTACTATATTGAATAGTAATGGTGATAGTGGGCAACCTTGTTTCACTCCTGATCTTACAGGGAAAGGTTCTAGTTTATCACCATTACATATGATGTTTACTGAAGGTTTTAAATATATGCTCCTTATTATTTTAAGGAATAGTCCATTTATTCCTATACTCTCAAGCGTTTTTAGTAGGAATGGATGTTGGATTTTATCAAATGCCTTTTCTGCATCTATTGAGATGATCATATGGTTTTTATTAATTTGATTATTAATATGGTCAATTATACTAATAGTTTTCCTAATATTAAACCAGCCCTGCATTCCTGGTATAAATCCCACTTGGTCATAGTGTATTATCCTGGGGATGATTTTCTGAAGTCTATTTGCTAATATCTTATTTAAGATTTTAGCATCAATATTCATTAAGGAAATTGGTCTATAGTTTTCTTTCTCAGTTTTCGATCTACCTGGTTTAGGTATCAGTACCATGTCTGTGTCATAGAAGGAATTTGGTAGGACTCCTTCAATCCCTATTTTTTCAAATAGTTTACATAGCATTGGAGTTAGTTGTTCTTTAAATGTTTGGTAGAATTCACCTGTAAATCCATCTGGTCCTGGGGACTTTTTCTTAGGAAGTTGGTTAATAGCTTGGTCTATTTCTTTTTCTGAGATGGGACTATTTAGACTACTTACTTCTTCCTCTGTTAATCTAGGCAAGCTATATTTTTGAAGGTATTCTTCCATTTCATTTAAGTTATCGAATTTATCGGCATAAAGTTGAGCAAAGTAGCTCCTAACTATTGTTCTAATTTCCTCTTCATTAGTGGTTAGTTCACCCTTTTCATTTTCAAGACTATCAATTTGCTTTTTTTCTTTCCTTTTTTTAATCAGGTTTACTAAGGGTTTGTCTATTTTGTTGGTTTTTTCATAAAACCAACTCTTAGTTTATTAATTAATTCAATAGTTTTTTTACTTTCAATTTTGTTAATCTCACCTTTTATTTTTTGAATTTCAAGTTTTGTGTTTGTCTGGGGGTTTTTAATTTGTTCCTTTTCTAGCAATTTTAGTTGTAAGCCCAATTTGTTGGCCCTCTCTTTCTCTATTTTATGCAAGTAGGCTGGTAGAGATATAAAACTTCCCCTTATTACTGCTTTGGCTGTATCCCACACATTTTGGTATAATGTCTCATTATTGTCATTTTCTTTGGTGAAGTTATTAATTATGTCTATGATTTGCTGTTTTACCCAATCATTCTTTAGTATAAGATTATTTAGTTTCCAATTATTTTTTGGTCTATTTTCCCCTGGCTTTTTATTAAATGTAATTTTAATTGCATTGTGGTCTGAAAAGGATGCATTTACTATTTCTGCCTTACTGCATTTGATTTTGAGGTTTTCATGTCCTAGTATATGGTCAGTTTTTGTATAGGTTCCATGAACTGCTGAGAAGAAAGCATACTCCTTTCTGTCTCCATTTAGCTTTCGCCAAAGATCTATCATATCAAACTTTTCTAGTATTCTATTTACCTCTTTGACTTCTTTCTTATTTATTTTGTGGTTTGATTTATCTAATTCTGAGAGTGCAAGGTTGAGATCTCCCGCTATTATAGTTTTGCTATCTATTTCCTCTTGCAGCTCTCTTAATTTCTCTTTTAAGAATTTAGATGCTGCACCACTTGGTGCATACATGTTTAATATTGATACTGCTTCACTACTGATGCTTCCCTTTAGCAGGATATAATGCCCTTCCTTATCTCTTTTAATTAGATCAATTTTTGTTTTTGCTTGATCTGAGATGAGGATGGCTACTCCTGCTTTTTTGGTTTTGCCTGAAGCATAATAGATTCTGCTCCACCCTTTTACTTTTAGTTTGAATGTCTCATCCTGTTTCAGGTGTGTTTCCTGTAAACAACATATAGTAGGATTCTGACTTTTAATCCAGTCTGCTAACTGCTTCCTCTTTATGAGGCAGTTTGCCCCATTCACATTTATGGTTAGAAGGACTAATTCTATATTGCTTGCCATCCTATTAACCCCTGCTTATGCTTTTCTCCTTTCCTTCCCTTTTACCCTCCTATCCAGTATTAAACTGGTAAACACCACTTGCTTTTCACAGCCCTCCCTTTTTAGGATCCCTCCCCCACCTTAAAGATCCTCCCCTTATTTTACCCCTTTTCCTCAAAATTACTGTATTCCCTTCCCCTTAGCTTACTCCTTCCCTTTCACTTTTCAATGAAGTGGAAAAAGTTTCACCATAAATCGAATATGTCTATTGATACATGCTATGTTCATCTCCCTCCTTTCTTTCTCTCAGATATAATAGGTTACCTTTGCCTCTTCATGAGATGTAGTACCACCACTTTATACTTTTTTATGATATAATCTCCTTTCCACCTCTAGTTTCTAAGACAAATTGTACATATGTTTTTTACATATTTTTTTGACAGAAGTATAGTTCTCAAGATTTCTTTTTACCTTTTTTAGAAGTCTCTTGAGTTCTGTATTTGAAGATCAAACCTCTTATGTAGGTCTGGTTTTTTCATCAAAAATAGATGGAATTCATTTATTTCGTTAAATGTCCATCTTCTTCCCTGGAAAACGATGCTCATTCTTGCTGGGTAAGTTATTCTTGGCTGCATACCAAGTTCCTTAGCCTTTTGGAATATCATGTTCCAGGCCCTGCGTTCTTTTAATGTGGATGCTGCTAGATCCTGTGTTATCCTTATTGTGGATCCTCCATATCTGAATTGTTTTTTTCTAGCAGCTTCCAATATCTTTTCCTTTGTCTGATGGTTCTTGAACTTGGCCACTATATTTCTTGGCGTTTTGATTTTAGGGTCCCTTTTAGTAGGTGATCGATGAATTTTCTCAATGTCTATTTTACCCTCTGTTTCCAAAACGTCTGGGCAGTTCTCTTTGATAATTTCCTCGAAAATGGTGTCCAAGCTCTTTTTTTCCTCCCATTTTTCAGGGAGTCCGATTATTCTCAAATTGTCTCTCCTGGATCTGTTTTCCAGGTCTGTTGTCTTTCTGGTAAGGTACTTGACAGTCTTTTCAATTGTTTCATTTCTCTGGTTTTGCTTGACTCCCTCTTGGTTTCTCCTTGAATCATTCATTTCTACTTGTTCCAGTCTAATTTTCAATGATGTATTTTCTTCACTCACTTTTTTTATATCTCTTTGTAATTGTCCAATTGAGTTTTTATCTTCTATGGAATTTTTTTCCATTTTATCCATTTTATTTTTTAGAGAGCTGATTTCTTTTTCCAGCTCTCTAATCTTGTTTTCCTTGGAGTTGTTTACCTTTTCCAGCTCACTAATCCTGTTTTCCTTGGAGTTGTTTACCTTTTCCAGCTCACTAATCTTGTTTCTCAATGATTTGATTTCTTTATCCATTCTGTCTTTGAATGCATGGGATGACTTCTCCAGGCTCTCTTGCCAAGCTTCCCTTTCCTTTTCCCATTTCTCTTCCAGCTCTCTTGTGAGAGCCTTTTTGATTTCCTCTATGAGGTTCTTTTGTATTGAGGAGCAGCTTATATCCCTCCCAGGGGATACATCTGGGGACAGTCTGTTCCTAGTCTCCTCAGCATTTGAAGTCTGCTCCCTCTCCACACAGAAGCTGTCAATGGTTAGAGCCCTTTTGAATTTTTTGTTCATTTTGTCAGAGTAGGAATCAAAGAAAACAAACTGACAAGAGAAACAATTGGTCTGTTTTGCGGGGGATAGGGCTGGATGGTATTAATGGGCTTCCTCTACAGACTGGGGGTAGGGCAGCAGAGAGCCACTAACAGAACAGCAATGACTGTACTGAGTCTGCGCTCTGAGGCTCTGAGAACGCACCGAGTCAGTCCAGGTGGGGGTTGGGGGTGGCCGGGTTCTGAGAGACGCTGGCTTTCTGGGGTTTTAATCTTCACCTCCGGTGTTTACACCCTCTATGCTGCTCCTGGCTTGCTGCCAAGACGGAGCATCCACACTGGGGCAAAAGCCCTTTCGCAGAAACGGCAGAGATCACACCCCTCCCCCTCAGGTCTGAGCTGTGTGAGCTGCCTGTCTTGCTCTGGCTGTCTGCCCTCAGTCTGCGCCCAGTCTGATTGACCCTCCCCCGAACAAACACAGACCTTTTCTGGCGACTTTCAAGGATGTCTTCTCTTGGTGATTATTTGTGGATTTCTTTCTGGGTCAAGCATTAAGTCAGAGGCTTGTCATGAAGTAAGTTCTGAGAGAAAACGAGGAGCTCAAGCAGCTGTCTGCCTCCACGCCGCCATCTTCTAAAAAGGATTTTGAAGAGCAAATTTGAGTTTTAGGAAAAAAATAAGAAAAGAAATGAAAGTAATACAAAAAAATCATAAAAAAGAGTCAGTTGCTTGAGAAAAAATATAAAAAAAAATTTATTACAGAAAATAATTCCCTAAAAATAGAATTGCCCAAATTGAAAAGAAAGTAAAAAAGCTCACTGAAGAAAATAATTTCAAATTAGAATGAAACAAATGAAAGCTAATGACTCTATGAGACATCCAGATATGACTAAAAAAGTGAAATTTCTCATTGGAAAAACAACTGACCTAGAAAATAGATCCAAGAGAGATGATATAAGTATTATTTGACTACCTGAAAACCATGAGGAAGAAAGAAAGAAAGAAAGAAAGAAAGAAAGAAAGAAAGAAAGAAAGAGAGAAAGAGAGAGAGAGAAAGAGAGAGAGAGAGGACAAAAGAAAGAAGAAAGAAAGAAAAAAGACTGAATAACTTTCAAGAAAATTATCAAAGGACTTTTCACAGAAAACTCAAGATATATTACAACTGGAGGACAAAATAGAAATTTGAAGAATTCAATAATCACTGACTGAAAGAGACCTCAAAACAAAACTCCCAGGAAAATAATAATCAAATTCCAGAGCTCACAGATCAAAGAGAAAGTATTGCAAGCAGTCAACAAAAAACAATTCAAATATCTTGGAGCTACCATCAGGATCACATAGGATTCGAAAACTTCCACATTAAAGAACTGGAGAGCTTTGTTATACCAGAAGTCAAAGAAATTAGAATTAAAAGCAAGAATCATCTAACTAGCATAATTATCTTTAAAATAAAATATATTTTCAGGGGAATGGATAGTTAATGAAATAGAACACTTTAAAGCATTTATAACAACAACAACAAAAACCCAGAGCTGAATAAAATATTGTACCTCCAAATATAAGACTCAAAGGAAACATAAAAAAAAGTTTAAAAAAAAGAGAAAACATAAGAAAATCAATAAATTTAATCTAGTTCTATTTTTGTATGGTAAGAGAATAGTAACTCTTAACAACTTTATTATTATAAGAGTAAGTTAAAGGACAGAAAGTAGATATAAGGTGACTTTAATGTCCCAAAATAAAGGAGGAAGAAATAACATTACACAGAAGAAGTGAAAGGCATGTTACAATGGAGGAGAGAGGGGCAGGCAAAGTCATCAAAATTGACTCAAAGGAAAAATAACATATACACTCAGTTGGATATAGAAATCTATCTTATCCTCTAAGGAAGTAAAAAGTGATGGAGATAATAGAAGGTGAGGGGGGACTGATAAAAAAGAGGGCATATTGGAGAAGGCATGATCAGAAGCAAGACACTTGTGAGTAAAAACAGGGTAGAAGGATTAGGATGAGGATAAACAAGATAAAAATTAGCATGGAGGGAAATACATGGTTATTATAATTTTAAATGTGAATGTGATGAATTCATCTATAAAACAAGAAGCGGATAGTAGATTGGATTAAAAATCAGAATCCTACAATATATTGTTCATAAAAAATAAATGAGAAACAGAGAAATACATACAGGATAAAGGGGATGGAGCAGAATCTATTATGCTTCACCTGAAGCAAATAAAAGCAGGGATAGCAATCATGATCTTAGACAAAAGAAAAGCAAAAGTAGATCTAATTAAAAGAAACAAATAAAGAAACTATACTTTGCTGAAAGATAATGTAGTCAAACAAGTTATATCAACATTAAGCATTTATGCACCCCATACTATAGCATCTAAATTGTTAAGAAGAAATTGAATGAGTTACAGGAGAAAATAGATAATAAAACTATAGTAGTAAGCAACCTCAACTTTCTCCTCCCAGAACTAGATAAATCTCACTAAAATAAATAAGAAAAAAATTAAAGAGATAAATAAAATTCTGGGGAGAGGATGAATAGGATAGATCTCTGGAGAAAAAAATTAATGGGATAATATCTTTTTCTCAGCAGTATATGGTACCTACACAAAAATTGACTATGTATTAGTGTAAAGTGTAGAAAAGCAGAAATAGTAAACACAATGTTTTTCAGATCATAATGAAATAAAAATAAATTTAATAATGGACAATGAGAGAGATGAAAATTAATTGAAAATTAAAGACTTATCAAAAAACAAGTGGGTCAAAGAACAAATCATAGAAACAATTGATAATTTCATTAAAGAAATTAGCAACAATGTGGCAACATACCAAAACTTATGGGATGTATCCAAAACAGTATTTAGGAGAATTTAAATTAATAATTGCTTACAACAATAAAATAGAGAAAAAGCAGAACAATGAATAATTTTCAGATGAAAAAATTGATGCCATTTCTAATTATATGTGAAAATGCTCTAAATCACTATTGATTAGAGAAATGAAAATTAAAACAACTCTGAGGTACCCCTGCACAACTCTCAGATTGGCTAAGATGATAGGAAAATATGATAAGTGTTTGAGGGGATTTGGGGAAACTTAGACACTAATACATTGTTGATGGAGTTGTTAACTGATCCAACCATTCTGGGGAGCAATTTGGAACTGTGCCCAAAGAAATATCAAATTGTGAGACCTTTTGATTCAGCAGTGTCTTTATTTGGTCTGTATCCCAAAGAAATCATAAAAATGAGGAAAGGACCTATATGTGCAAAAACTGTTTGCAGAAGTCCTTTTTGTAGCAATGAATTAGAAACTGAGTAGATGTCATCCATTGGGAAGTGGCTGAATAATTTGTGGTATATGAATATTACAGAATGTTATTGTTCTATAAGAAATGATCAGCAAGATGATTTCAGAAAGACCTGGAGAGACTTATACAAACATGCTAAGAAGTGAAATGAGTAGGAAGAGAACAGTGTATATAATAACAACAATAAGACTATGTGATGATCAAATCTGATGGATAGGGTTCTTTTCAACAATGAGGTGATTCAGGCCATTTTCAATAGTCGTGTAATGGAGAGAGCCATCTGCATCCAGAAAGAGGACTGTGGCAACTGAATGTGGATAGCAACATAATATTTTCACCTTTTTTGTCTTTGATTATTTACTTTTTCCTTCTCATTTTCCCCTTTTTGATCTGGTTTTTCTTGTGCAGAATGATAATTGTGAAAATATGTATAGAAGAATTTCATATATTTAACATATATTGGATTAACTGCTGTCAAGGAGAGGAGGTTGAGAGGAGAAAAAAAATTGTAATACAAAGTTTTGTAAAGGTGAATATTGAAAATTATCTTTGCATGTATTTTAAAAATAAAAAGCTATTATTAAAATAAAACATTAAAGAGCATAGAAATAGATGGAGTTTATTTTAAAATGATAAGTAATATTTATCTAAAACCATCAGCAAACATTGTCTGCAATGGAGTGAAGCACTAACATTCATTGTCATCTGTATTATTTAATACAGCACTATAAATGTTAGCTATAGCAAAAAAACAAAGGAAAAGAAATTAAAAGGATTAGGATAGGCAAAGAAACAAAACTATTACTCTTTGAAAATGATATATCATTATATTTAGAAAATCTTAGCGAATCAACTAAAAAAATACATGAAATAATTCATGACTTCACCAGTTACAGCATACAAAAGAAACCCTCAAAATCACCAGCATTTCTACCTATTACCAAGAAAGTCCAACAGCAAGAGATAGAAAGAACAATTTGTTGTTTTTTTTTAAACATTTTTTTTGAAAGAACAATTTCATTTAAAATAGTTGTATTCAATATAAAAGAGTTGGGAATTTACCTGCCAAGTTAAACCTGCAACTATATAAACACAACAATAAAACCTTTTTTCACACAAATAAAGTCAGACCTAAGCAACTGGAATTAATATTAATTGATAATGGATAGACTGAGCCAATATAATAAAAATGACATTTCTACCTATATTAATTTATTTATTCAAAGCCACACTAAATAAACTATCAAAAATAATTTTTATAGAGCTTGAACAAAATAACAAAATTAATCTGGAGAAACAAAAGTTCAGACATCAGAAGAAAAACTGGAAAAATCAGAAAAGATAATCTAACTGTTCTTATATATTACATAGTGCTTATTATCAAAACAGTGTGGTACTGGGTAAGAAATCATGTGTGGATCAACAGAATTGATTAGGTACAAAATATGTAACAGTGAAGGACTATAATAATCTACTATATAATAAATCTTAAGATTATAACTTTTTGAACAAAAACTCATTTTGTGACAAAAAACTGCTGAGGAAAACTGAAAACAGTATGGCAGAAATTAAGTATAGACCCATATCTCACATAGTATACTAAGATAAGGCCAAAATGAGTATATGATTTACAAATAAAGGGTGAATTCTCCAATTGATAAATGGTCAAAGGACATATCCTTTGACAATTCTCAGATAATGAAATTGAAACTATATCCACTCATATGAAAGAGTGTTCCAAATCACTACTGATCAGAGAAATGCAAATTAAAACAGCTCTGAGATATCACTACACACCTGTCAGATTGGCTAAGATGACAGGAACAAATAATGATGAATGTTGGAGGGGATGTGGGAAAACTGGGACACTAATACATTGTTGGTGGAGTTGTGAAAGAATCCAAATATTCTGGAGAGCAATTTGGAACTATGCCCCAAAAGTTATCAAATTGTGCATACCCTTTGATCCAGCAGTGCTGCTACTGGGCTTATATCCCAAATAAATACTAAAGAGGGGAAAGGGACCGGTGTGTGCCAAAATATTTGTAGCAGCTTTTTTCGTAGTGGCTAGAAACTGGAAGATGAATGGATGGATGTCCATGAATTGGAGAATGGTTGGGTAAATTAGGGTATATGAAGGCTATGGAATATTATTGTTCTGTAAGAAATGACCAGCAGGATGAATTCAGAAAGGCTTGGAGAGACTTGCATGAACTGATGCTGAGTGAAATGAGCAGAACCAGAAGATCACTATACACTTGAACAACAATACTGTATGAAGATGTATTCTGATGGAAGTGTATATCTTCAACATAAAGAAGATCTAACTCACTTCCAGCTGATCAATGATGGACAGAAACAACTACACCCAGAGAAGGAACACTGGGAATTGAATGTAAAATATTAGTACTATAGTCTATCTACCCAGGTTACTTATACCTTCAGAATCCAATACTTAACTTGCAACAAGAAAATTGGATTTACACACATATATTATATCTAGGTTATACTGTAACACATGTAAAATGTATGGGATTGCCTGTCATCTAGAGGAGGGAGTAGAGGGAGGAAGGGGAAAATCTGGAAAAATGAATACAAGGGATAATGTTATAAAAAAATACTCATGCATATATACTGTCAAAAATTTATAATTATAAAATTAATTTAAAAAACAAAACAAATAAATGGTGATACAATAAGCAAATTAAGAGAACATTGGATAGTTCCACATTTATGAATGGGGAAGAATCCAGGACAAAAGAAGGTATACAAAGCATTACAAAATGTAAAATAGATAAATAAAAGTTAAAAGTGCAGAAACAAGAACAATGCAATCAAAATTAGAAAGAAAGCAGAAAACTAGGGGGAATTTTAGCAACAAATATCTCCAATAAAAGCCTCATTTTTCACATATAAAGAGGACTGAGACCAAAATACAAGTTATTCCTCAGTTGATAAATGATCAAAGGATATTAACAGGCAGTTTTTAGGAAAAGAAATTAAAGCTATCCATAGTGATATGAAAAAATGCTCTAGATCACTATTGATCAGAGAAATACAATTTAAAACAACTCTGAAGAACTGTTCATCTATCAGAGTGGCTTATATGACAAAAAAAATATTGGCTGTTGGGGGAATTTGGAAAAACTTAGCCAATAATGCATTGTTGGTGGAGTTGTGAGTTGATTCAACCATCCTGAAGAGCAATTTGGAATTATGACCAAAAGCCTATAATGTGCATATCGTTTGATCCAGCAATACCATTGTTAGGTCTATATCCCAAAGACATCCAAAAATAGGAGAAAAAAATATCCACTTTTACAAAAAAAATTTCAATTGGAAATCAAGGAGATATCTATAAATTAGGGAATGACTAAACAGGATGTGGCATATGATTATGATGGAATATTATTATCCTTTCAAAAATGACAAACAGGATGATTTCAGAAAAACCTGGAAATATTTACTTGAATTAATGCATAGTGAAGAGAATAATATTGTTGCTACTGTGCACAATGTTTTGATTTTGTTCTCTTCACTGTCACTACGGACTGAAGATGCTATTTTTCTCTTTCTTTAATTTTTTTCTTTTGTTCAAGTCTTCTTGTGCAAAATAACTAATATGATTTTTTTACATAATTGCACATATATAACCTACATTTGAATGTTTATGTTCTAAATGAGGGCAGAAGAAAAGAGAGAAAAGAAGAATAGAATTTGTAACTCAAAACTTTAAATTAAAAAAAAAATTAAAAATTGAAAAAAATCTTATGAGTCTGGTGGGCCAGGAAAATTAAAATTCTACTGAAATGTCATCTATTATGATGATTCCTATCCTATTCTGATTTTTAAATTAATTTTAACATTGAAAAGGAAAAGGAAAAAGGACAAGAGATGAGCTTCTTAAGGGATAGCTTTCTCTTACCCTTTTTAAATGACAGAGCCAAGATGACTAGGTATTTGCCTGAGTTCTATTCCAAATCCCTCCAAATACCTTTTTTTTAATTTTTTAAATTAATTTTTATAATTATAACATTTTCTTTGACAGGACATATTCATAGGTAATTTTTTTTTTATAACATTATCCCTTGTACTCCCTTTTGTTCCAAATTTTTCCACTCCTTCCCTCCACCCCCTGCCCTAAATGGTAGGCATTCCCATGCATATTAAATATCTTATAGTATATCCTAGGTACAATATATATGTGCAGAACTGAATTTTGTTGTTGTTGTTGTTGCAAAGGAAGGATTGTATTCGGAAGCTAAAAATAATCTGGGAAGAAAAACAAAACAAAACAAAACAAAACAGTGCTCAGAGTTTACACTCATTTCCCAGTGTTCCTTTTCTGGATAGAGCTGATTCTGTCCATCATTGATCAATTGGAAATGGATTAGCTCTTCTTTATGTTGAAGATATCCACTTCCATCAGAATACATCCTCATACAGTATCATTGTTGAAGTGTATAATGATCTCCTGGTTCTGCTTGTTTCACTTAGCATCAGTTGATGTAAGTCTCTCCAAGCCTGTTGGTCATTTCTTACAGAACAATAATATTCCATAATATTCATATACAATAATTTACCCAACCATTCTCCAATTGATGGACATCCATTCATTTTCCAGCTTCTAGCCACTATGAAAAGGGCTGCCACAAACATTTTGGCACATATAGGTCCCTTTCCCTTCTTTAGTATTTACTTGGGATATAAGCCCAGGAGTAGTACAGCTGGGTCAAAGGGTATGCACATTTTGATAACTTTTTGGGCATAATTCCAGATTGCTCTCCAGAATGGTTGGATTCTTTCACAACTCCACCAACAATGCACCAGTGTCCCAGTTTTCCCACAGCTCCTCCAACATTCATCATTATTTGTTCCTGTCATCTTAGCCAATCTGACAGGTGTGTAGTGGTATCTCAGAGTTGTCTTAATTTGCATTTCTCTGATCAATAGTGATTTGGAATACTCTTTCATATGAGTGGAAATAGTTTTAATTTCATCATGTGAAAATTGTCTGTTCATATCCTTTGACCATTTATCAATTGGAGAATGGCTTGATTTCTAAATTAAAGTCAATTCTCTTTATATTTTGGAGATGAGGCCTTTATCAGAACCTTTAACTGTAAAAATGTTTTCCCAATTTGTTACTTCCCTTCTAATCTTCTTTGCATTAGTTTTGTTTGTGCAGAAACTTTTTAATTTGGTATAATCAAAATGGTCTATTTTGTGATCAATAATGGTCTCTAATTCTCCCTTGGACACAAACGCCTTCCTCCTCCACAAGTCCGAGAGGTAAAACATCCCTTGTTCCTCCAATTTATTTATGATTTCGTTCTTTATGCCTAAATCTTAGACCCATTTTGATCTAATCTTAGTATGTGGTGTTAAATTTGGGTCCATGCCTAGTTTCTGCCATACTAATTTCCAGTTTTCCCAGCAGTTTTTGTCAAGTAATGAATTTTTCTCCCAAAAGTTGGGATCTTTAGGTTTGTCAAACACTAGATTGATATTTTTATTCGCTGTCTTGCCCTATGAACCTAACCTATTCCACTGATCAACTAGTCTATTTCTTAGCCAATACCAAATGGTTTTGGTGACTGTTGCTTTATAATATAGTTCTAGATCAGGTACAGCTAGACCACCTTCATTTAGTTTTTTTTTTTTCATTACTTCCCTTGAAATTCTCGACCTTTTGTTGTTCCATATGAATTCTGTTATTATTTTTTCTAGGTCATTAAAATAGTTTCTTGGGAGTCTGATTGGTATAGCACTAAATGAATATATTAGTTTAGGGAGTATTGTCATCTTAATTATATTCACTCGGCCTATCCAAGAGCACTTAATGTCTTTCCAATTATTTAAATCTGACTTTATTTTTGTGGCAAGTGTTTTGTAATTTTGCTCATATAATTCCTGACTTTCCTTTGGTAGATATATTCCCAAATATTTTATACTATCAACTGTTATTTTGAATGGAATTTCTCTTGGTATCTCTTGCTGTTGGATTGTGTTGGTAATGTATAAAAATGCTGAGGATTTATGTGGATTTATTTTGTATCCTGCAACTTTGCTAAAATTCTGAATTATTTCTAATAGCTTTTTATTAGAATCTCTGGGGTTCTCTAAGTATACCATCATGTCATCTGCAAAGAGTGATAGTTTGATTTCCTCATTTCCTACTCTAATTCCTTGAATCTCTTTCTCGGCTCTTATTGCTGAGGCTAGTGTTTCTAGTACTATATTGAATAGTAAATGGTGATAGTGGGCAACCTTGTTTCACTCCTGATCTTACAGGGAAAGGTTCTAGTTTATCACCATTATATATGATGTTTACTGACGGTTTTAAATATATGCTCGTTATTATTTTAAGGAATAGTCCATTTATTCCTATACTGTCAAGCGTTTTTAGTAGGGATGGATGTTGGATTTTATCAAATGCTTTTTCTGCATCTATTGAGATGATCATATGTTTTTTTTTTTTTTATTAATTTGATTATTAATATGGTCAATTATACTAATAGTTTTCCTAATATTAAACCAGCCCTGCATTCCTGGTATAAATCCTATTTGATCATAGTGTATTATCCTGGGGATGATTTTCTGAAGTCT
Organism: Sminthopsis crassicaudata; assembly: GCF_048593235.1. NCBI lineage: Eukaryota > Metazoa > Chordata > Mammalia > Dasyuromorphia > Dasyuridae > Sminthopsis > Sminthopsis crassicaudata. The sequence goes on along the minus strand of NC_133618.1, from coordinate 307,519,189 downwards.
TTTTGCTAATATCTTATTTAATATTTTAGCATCAATATTCATTAAGGAAATTGGTCTATAGTTTTCTTTCTCAGTTTTCAATCTACCTGGTTTAGGTATCAGTACCATGTCTGTGTCATAGAAGGAATTTGGTAGGACTCCTTCAATCACTATTTTTTCAAATAGTTTATATACCATTGGAGTTAGTTGTTCTTTAAATGTTTGGTAGAATTCACCTGTAAATCCATCTGGTCCTGGGGACTTTTTCTTAGGAAGTTGGTTAATAGCTTGTTCTATTTCTTTTTCTGAGATGGGACTATTTAGACTACTTACTTCTTCCTCTGTTAATCTAGGCAAGCTATATTTTTGAAGGTATTCTTCCATTTCATTTAAGTTATTGAATTTATTGGCATAAAGTTGAGCAAAGTAGCTCCTAACTATTGTTCTAATTTCCTCTTCATTAGTGATGAGATCTCCCTTTTCATTTTTAAGACTAAGAATTTGCTTTTTCTCTTTCCTTTTTTAAATCAGGTTTACTAAGTGTTTGTCTATTTTGTTGGTTTTTTCATAGAACCAACTCTTAGTTTTATTAATTAATTCAATAGTTTTTTTACTTTCAATTTTATTAATCTCACCTTTTATTTTTAGAATTTCAAATTTTGTGTTTTTCTGGGGGTTTTTAATTTGTTCCTTTTCTAGCAATTTTAGTTGTAAGCCCAATTTGTTGGCCCTCTCTTTCTCTATTTTATGCAAGTAGGCTGGTAGAGATATAAAACTTCCCCTTATTACTGCTTTGGCTGTATCCCACACATTTTGGTATAATGTCTCATTATTGTCATTTTCTTTGGTGAAGTTATTAATTATGTCTATGATTTGCTGTTTTACCCAATAATTCTTTAGTATAAGATTATTTAGTTTCCAATTATTTTTTGGTCTATTTACCCCTGGCTTTTTATTAAATGTAATTTTAATTGCATTGTGGTCTGAAAAGGATGCATTTACTATTTCTGCCTTACTGCATTTGATTTTGAGGTTTTTATGTCCTAGTATATGGTCAGTTTTTGTATAGGTTCCATGAACTGCTGAGAAGAAAGCATACTCCTTTCTGTCTCCATTTAGCTTTCGCCAAAGATCTATCATATCAAACTTTTCTAGTATTCTATTTACCTCTTTGACTTCTTTCTTATTTATTTTGTGGTTTGATTTATCTAATTCTGAGAGTGCAAGGTTGAGATCTCCCACTATTATAGTTTTGCTGTCTATTTCTTCTTGCAGCTCTCTTAATTTCTCTTTTAAGAATTTAGATGCTGCACCACTTGGTGCATATATGTTTAATATTGATACTGCTTCATTATCTATGCTACCCTTTAGCAGGATATCTCTTTTAATTAGATCAAATTTTTGTTTTTGCTTGATCTGAGATGAGGATGGCTACCCCTGCTTTTTTGGCTTTGCCTGAAGCATAGTAGATTCTGCTCCACCCTTTTACTTTTAGTTTGAATGTATCACCCTGTTTCAGGTGTGTTTCCTGTAAACTACATATAGTAGGATTCTGACTTTTACTTAATCCAATCTGCTAACTGCTTCCTCTTTATGAGGGAGTTTACCCCATTCACATTTATGGTTAGAATGACTAATTCTATATTGCTTGCCATCCTGTTAACCCCTGCTTATGCTTTTCTCCTTTCCTTCACTCTTACCCCTCTACCCAGTATTAAACTGGTGAACACCACTTGCTTTTCACAGCCCTCCCTTTTTAGTATCCCTCCCCCACCTTAAAGTTACTTCCCTTATTTTACCCCTTTTCCTCAAAATTACTGTATTCCCTTCCCCTTAGCTTACTCCTTCCCTCTCAATTTTCAATCAAGTGGAAGAAGTTTCACCATAAATCGAATATATCTATTGATACACACTATGTTCATCTCCCTCCTTTCTTTCTCTCAGATACAATAGGTTACCTTTGCCTCTTCATGAGATGTAGTACCACCACTTTACATTTTTTATGATATAATTTCCTTTCCACCTCTAGTTTCTAGGACAAATTATACATATGTTTTTTACATATTTTTATGGCAGAAGATTTCTTTTTTCCTTTTTAGAAATCTCTTGAGTTCTGTATTTGAAGATCAAACATTTTATGTAGGTCTGGTTTTTTCATCAAGAATAGATGGAATTCATTTATTTCGTTAAATGTTCATCTTCTTCCCTGGAAAAGGATGCTCCTTTTTGCTGGGTAAGTTATTCTTGGCTGCATACTAAGTTCCTTAGCCTTTTGGAATATCATGTTCCAGGCCCTTCGTTTTTTTAATGTGGACGCTGCTAGATCCTGGGTTATCCTTATTGTGGATCCTCCATATCTGAATTGCTTTTTTCTAGCAGCTTCCAGTATTTTTTCCTTTGTCTGATGGTCCTTGAACTTGGCCAGTATATTTCTTGGCATTTTGATTTTAGGGTCCCTTTCAGTACGTGATCAAAGAATTTTTTCAATGTCTATTTTACCCTCTATTTCCAAAACATCTGGGCAGTTCTCTTTGATAATTTGATAATAGTGTCCAAGCTCTTTTTTTCCTCCCATTTTTCAGGGAGTCTGATTATTCTCAAATTGTCTCTCCTGGATCTGTTTTCCAGGTCTGTTGTCTTTCTAATAAGGTACTTGACATTCTTTTCAATTGTTTCATTTCTCTGGTTTTGCTTGACTACTTCTTGGTTTCTACTTGATTCATTCATTTCTACTTGTTTGAGTCTAATTTTCAATGATGTATTTTCTTCACTCACTTTTTTTTATATCTTTTTGTAATTGTCCAATTGAGTTTTTATCTTCTATGGAATTTTTTTCCATTTTATCCATTTTATTTTTTAGAGAGCTCTTTTTTTTTTCCAGCTCACTAATCCTGTTTTCCTTGGAGTTGTTTACCTTTTCCAATTCACTAATTTTGTTTTTCAATGATTTGATTTCTTTATCCACTCTAAACTTCCCTTTCCTTTTCCCATTTCTCTTCTAGTTCTTTTGTGAGAGCCTTTTTGATTTCCTCTATGAGATTCTTTTGTATTGAGCAGCAGCTCATATCCCCCTTAGGGGATTCCTCTGGGGACAGTCTTTTTTTAGTCTCCTCAGTATTTGAATTTTGCTCTCTCTCCATGCAGAAGCTGTCAATGGTTAGAGCCCTTTTGAATTTTTGTTCATTTTGTCAGAGCAGGAATTGAAGAAAATAAATTGACAAGAGAAACAATTGGTCTTTTTTGGTGGGGATGGGGCTGGATGGTATTAATGGGCTTCCTCTACAGACTGGTGGGGAGGGCAGCATTGAGGCACTAACAAGACAGCAATGGCTGCGCTGAGTCTTCGCTCTGAGGCTCTGAGAACTCTGAGTCAGTCCAGGTGGGGGTTGGGGGTGGCCAGATCCCAAGAGACGCTAGCTTTCCGGGGTTTTATTCTTCACCTCCGGTGTTTACACCCTCTCCTCTGATCCTGGCTTGCTGCCAAGACGGAGTATCTGCCCTGGGGTTAAAGCCTTTTTGCAGAAACTGCAGAGATCGTACCCCTCCCCCCTCCAGTCTGAGCTGTGTGAGTTGCCTGTCTCACTCTGGCCGTCTGCCCCTCAGTCTGTGCCCAGTCTGTTCGACCCTCCCCGGAGCAAACACAGTTCTCCCTTTAAAATCATTCATCCCTTTAAAAATGGCATTGGTGCTGACATCCACACTACAGAGGAAACAAGACTAAAGAGAACATACTCACTGCACCTAATAATGATGAAGCTATTAGAATTTGCTCATAAAACAAAGTCCTAATCTAGAAACTGAGATTGGAGCTGGGGAAATGAGTAAACAACAGAAAAAAGAAAAAAAAAAAACATTCTCACTATACTGTGATAACAAGGAATATAATATCATGTACTCAGAAGAAGGTAACAGAGTTAAAACTCCTATATCCAAAGCCTCCAAGAAAAAATATGAATTGCCTCAAGCCATAAAAGAGCCCAAGAAGGATTTTGAAAATCCAAAGAGAGGTAGAGGGGGAAAATGGAAAGAAGAATGAAAACAGCTTTTCTTCATTTATCCCTCTTTAAATGTTCAATCATATCTACCTTTCTAAGCTCCTCTTATCCATATGTTAACATTTTAAAGATTCTACCAAGCTATCATCTATTCATTAGTATGCTTTAAAGTCCTTTATTCAATTAAAGGTAAATCCTTCCCGTATGATTACATTCAGTTTTGCATTGTGAGTTATTCTCAGTTGTATGCCTTTGTGAAATACTGCATTTCTTGACTTTCTATCTTTTATAGTAATATTGTAAAGTCATAATTGTAGTTCCCTGATACTTAAAGTTTTTGTTTCTGCTTGCAGTACTTCTCTCTTTGACTTGACAGTTTATGATCTTGGTGTTGACAATTCTAGATGTTTTCAATTTGGGATATTTTTCAAGATATGACAGAGATTACTTGTTATTGTATTGTACTTTAATGCCAGGAATATTTCTTTTATATAATATTCAAAAATTTTGTTTGGTAGTAGTTTCTCTCCATAACCTATTTTCCAGATCAGTTATTTTTGGTAATAAATACCTCACACACTAAAATTCAGTCTTTTGACTTAGTATGTCAATATATATATATATATATATATATATATATATATATATATATATATATATATATATATATATATATATATATATATATATATATATATATATATATAGTGAGGGGTTTTCCACTTTTTTTTCTGTCTACTTTAATGAGGTTTTCTACTTCTGTTCTAAACTTCTTTCTTCTGTTTTTTTCATCAAGTGCCAATTTCATTTTTTAAATCTTGTGTTACTTCCAATCATCTTAGAATTCTTATGTACAATTTATTCTGTTTGAGGGCATACTTGTCATTGTTACTAAGTTGATTTGGGGGGGGTTACCTCTTTGACTGTTCTTAATAGAAAGTATTTCTTCAATTTGTTCATTGTTTTTGTTTGTTTGCTCATATATCCAATATGCAGTTTCTAGATTAGTACTTTTACCTATGGCTAATTTCATCATTATTAGATGCAGTAGGAAGATTCTACTTAGTCTTGTTTCCTTTGTGGTGTATATGCCAGTACCAATGCCATTTCAATGAGGTGAGTGATACTAACATCACAGATTCTTATCATCTGCCTTCATTTCCTTCTTACCGAATGCAAATGTTGGCCTTGGCTCAATTCTGTTTTCTTCTCCTTTACCAAGTCACAAATTGAAGTTGATTCTATCTCCTGTCATGTCTTTGACAGGATTCAGTTAGATTTTAGAGGCTAAGCTGTTTTCAAGATCCTCTACCATTTTCACCTAATCATTTACATCACTGTCTCTTTCTATGGTCCATGGAGTACCAACATGAACAAGGTACCACTCTATCTCCTTGCAGCATGACCTGTTGGGCTTTGTCCTCCTAACTTTTGCCTTGAGAGACAATAGCTCCTATTCTGCCACCCTTTAAAAATAAGCATTTGTTAAGTTTGGAGTCCTTATACTCATCTCATTTCCCATGATTTGAATGTCAATTTTGGATTAGCAATAACCTGCCAATTTTTTTGATACTGGAATATGTAGTTCATTTGGGCCAAGTGGTAGAGAAACTTTAAATGGTTTGTTAGTTTTGCCTTTTTCAGTACACTGAAAGTTTTTGAGGAGTAAAATAATATATTTGAAGTAGTTCCTAAGGAAAATTATTGAAGCCATAGTGAGAAAGATGAACTAATTTTGGATTAGCAATAACCTGCCAATTTTTTTGATACTGGAATATGTAGTTCATTTGGGCCAAGTGGTAGAGAAACTTTAAATGGTTTGTTAGTTTTGCCTTTTTCAGTACACTGAAAGTTTTTGAGGAGTAAAATAATATATTTGAAGTAGTTCCTAAGGAAAATTATTGAAGCCATAGTGAGAAAGATGAACTAAAAAGAAGATGATTTTCAGGAAAGACTAAAGTTTAGAGGCAAGCAAAGTCAATAATTTCAATTTTGTTTTTTTACTGGACTGTAAGGGAGCAAAAAGTGTCTTAGAAAATTAGTCTTTTGTAGTAGGATAGAAATGGGGAAGTTGGGAAAAAGAATAGTTAGACTCCTGCATTAGAGAGGTTGAGCTTTATGTCACCCAAGTAAATATACAATATTCATCAATAGCTGAAAGTATTAAAGTTCTGGAGAGTGATTGGAGAATGATAATATAGCTTTAGAAGACATGTCTAAAAGTGATAGATGACATTACTTGTCAGGTGACATAGGAATGGAAGGAACAACATAGCCAGACATAAGAAGATGATTAAAGTCACAATCTTGAGGGGTGACCAGCATTCAAAAGGTAAGAAGGGAATGAGGAATCAGAAAAGGAGACCAGAAAAGGTTAAAAAGTGGGTAGCTATTGACTAAAGAAGACAATAAATTTGGCAATAATGCCATATGCCAATAAGTGAAAGAACTCTGTTTTGTGAAATCTTATAGCTATTTTTTCATGATTTTGCTTGTAAGGATAAAGGAGATCTATCCACTGTGCCCTCCTCAATTTCCCTGATCATTTTTAGATACTAGTTGAATACTCTTGTTGTCTTCTTATTATTCCTTATCCTAACCATATCACCAGTTTGTTTTTTTCTCCCTGGAACCTCTTTTATTCCCATTCTTTGGAGTTCTTCATTGATTACATCTTGCAGCCTCCTCACTTCCAACACAACTTTATATTGCTCTTTGTATGAGCTATGTTAAATTCCTCAGACACTGTTGTATTCATTGCCTCACTGCTACTTCATGACACAAGGTAGTTATAAATATTAATAAGATTGGTTGTTGTTTCAATGAGATATTGGGAGAAAGGGAATGCCACTTAAAAAGCACCATGATTCTGAGTCATTCTGTTCTCCTCTTGTTCAACTCTTAACTCAGCTTATGGTTATCAAAAACAGGTACAAGATCATACTTTATGAAAAACTCAAATTTTAGACTAAGGTCTTCATACTTGAATTAGGATCTTAAAATTATTCAAAGTGACTCAATAGTTTTTGTTAGAGGTATATCATCCAGGTGCTCATTGTATTTTCATTGCAGCCATGTTCAAGTCTTCATGAATCCATTTTTGGTTTTCTTAGTGAAGATAATGAACTGTCCTCAAATATTTATTAGCTGTATGACCCTGGAGAAATCACTTAACCTTATTTGCTTCAGTTCTTCATTTGCAAGATGAGCTAGATAAAGAAATGGAAAATTAATCCAATATCTCTGCCAAGAAAACCCCAAATGGGGTCATGAAGAATCAGATATGACTGAAAAATGACTCCATCCACTGTAATACCCAGAAGTACCATTACATAAATGCTACTAAACAACTTATGAAGAAAAGAACACTACAATGTGTTGTTGTTATTCATATCCAAGTCACATAGCCCAGTAAAAATAATTCTTATAGACTACTTTTGGAGAACAAATGGAGAAAGTCATTTGAGAAATCCAAGATTGAGTAACTTGACATAACTTTAGTAGAATGAATAAAATGCAAATTATAATTCATAATCTTTTAGCTTAAATGCTAAAAGTGCATTTGGTTATTGGAATCCTTGATTTGAATCACTAAAAATGGGTTTCTATATTCTCTGGGAAACAAATTATAAAGAGGACTTCTCTATGCCCTACTCTTAATTTGGCAAAGTATAGAAAGCATCTCAAAATTATTGATAAACTTTGGTTCATTTGGAAAGAGGGGGGTAGATGCCATTCTGTGTTATACTAATCAGCAAGGATTAAGAGACTGTGAAACTATATCCAATGCACAAATGTTGTAATTATGATAAATATTTGTTCTTTCTGTTTTCACTACAGACTCAAAAATCCTAGAGCTTGTGTTTGGCAAATGCAGGAGATTACAGCCATCTGCTGGGAGACAAAACTGTCAATTACAGAAGCAATCTGGCTTTCGACTCTCAGAATCCCACTTCTCATCAACTCCATGCAGTAAAATGGATCACCAAAGAATAAGAGCTATTATTGCTATTAGTAAAGATGAAAGACCTTGGAAACTTCTACCCACAATATCCCAAGAGAAACACTTGAAGGTCACAAAAGTTCCAACAACAGTTCTGGAGGATCTGTGGTCTGCCATGAATGACTTATGCAGTGGAGAGTGTATAGTAGAAAGGACAACCAGATTTGAAGTCAAGAGGCTTTAATTTTGGTCCAGGTTATGCTATTCACATTAGGTGACTTCGAATTAACTTAAATTTCTGGGTCTCATCTCCCTAGGCAGATAGATAATACACAGGATAGAGCATTGAAACTGGAACCAATAAATCCTGAGTTCAAATTTGGCATCAGACACTTCCTAACTGTATGACTCTGAGCAAGTAATTAATCTAAGTCTCCCTCAGTTTCTTCAACTTTAAAATGAGAGTAATAAAAACATTGACTTCCATTGTTGTTGTTGAGACCAAATGAGATGTTTGTAAAGCACTTAGGACGGTGTTGGTGTATAACAGTAGTTTGATAAATGCTTGTTCCCTTTCCTTTCTTCCCTAAGGCAGTTCCCTTTGCAAAATTCAATTAAATTCAACAGATATTCATTAAGTATCTTCTTGGCTTAAGGCTCTATGAGTACAAGGACAAAAAAAAATCTCTTATTTTTCTAAAACACTGAGATTCCACAAGATAATTATTCACAGAATTTTATACAGAAAAAAAAAAAAAAGATTGTTACATGGCAAAAGAACATTCACTCTAAACCTATCCACTTTGATTACTGTATTGGTCACATACAATGTGTACATAGTAGAAAACTGGCAAAATAAGCAACTCAATTATATAACCAAAATTCTTTAGGGTTCTGAAATTCAGCACTGAGCATACACAATAATTTATAATGCATGCTCAATTTATTGTCAGTCTGTCTTGGCAGCACGTAAGTGAAATAATTGACTCGTTTTGTTATGTTTATAATAATTTTATTATTATTCAGTGATGTCAATTTTCTCTGGCTCTTCAATACCCTATTTGGGTTTTTCTTGGCAAAGATGCTGAATTGAGTTGTCATTTCCTTTTTAAGTTCATTTTACAATAGAAGAAACTGAGGCAATCAAAATTAAATAATGAATGAGTCTTCTTGACTCTAAGCCCAGCATTCTCTTCATTGCGCTACCACTTAGGATGTGTGCCTATTATTGATAATTGTGTATAATGAGGAAATGTGACAAGAAAACTAAAAATGTTAATAATTAAAACTTTGATAATTATATCAATAGACATGTCTAATTTAAATAATAAATCCTTAATACAGGTAAAGTGCATAAACTATAATAATTAAAAGTGCATTTAACTATATTTTGTATATGTCTTTTTATTTCAAATATTCAAAACTAGATACAAACATATTGGTTATTTTTCATGCTTAAGTATTCTAGTCATCCCAATGTACAGTATGTTTTTGAATTTTAAGAGTAGTTCAATAATTCTTACAAATTTTTAAGTATAATACGTCAAGAAACAGGCATTTATAAATAAAACTCAAATCTTATCCCCCAAAAAAGATAAACTAAAAAAATTTACTCAAATGAATAACTTTTATCTCAATAGGAAAATGAAAATAATTGTGAACAATTCAATCAAAAACAATCTTCTTACCAATTAATTGTAAGATACTTATTGATAATACCCTACTAACTAGTAAGTTGGATGTAATAGTGCTAATATTTTAATGCTATACCTATTTTAAAAGTATAATTTGTTTTAAATCACCCACATATTATGTTGTATGAGATTTGACATGGAATTTAAAAATGCTGGAAATTAGGAATTATATTGGATTCAAATATGCTCTTGAAACTTATGAATTGTATAACCATGTAAAACTCACTTCACTTCAAGTTTCTCTTCATTATAATGGAGATAATGATATCTGGAATACCTACCTCACTGGAATATTGTTGGGTTGTAATGAAAAAATGCATCAAAATATTTTGCATATTTTAAAGCACCATATAAATTCTAAGAATTATTATGGATGTTATTAGCAGTATGCTTTTGTCTTAAGCCTGGATCTTCCCATCTCTCTCACATTGGAAATATAGGGTTTACTCATGAGTCAAATTCCACTTAATCAGCATAGGAGCTTTAACTTATTCTGGGTCTTGTGAGCCTTCCTAAGGCAACCTACCCCTACCTCTACTTCCTAGGACTCAGCATTATTAATGCTAAACTTGATGAGGACACTATTACTTTTAGCCCATTGCTGCTCAGAATGCCCCACTGCAAAATATTCACCATCCTTAGTTACCTGGATTGGTAAAAACAGAAGCATATGTTACTATCTCTCTTTAGGCTTTAAAAATATTTCATGAGATTTTGCTATGAGTTCTAGTAAATTTGTTTGAAAACAACAACTTAATTTTTTCAAAAAGCTTGAGTTATCAACTTGAAACTTAAGGTAAGGAAAGCAAATTATATAAAAGAAAAAGTTACCAAATGAATATTTCAGTACACTACAGCATTTCATCTCAGAAATGAACTGGTCACTTTAATGTCTCTGGAAGGTAAAATATATCAATGAGAGGATGCATAACCAATGTTATTTGTTCACTACATGAAGTTAGTTGTATTTTCAAAAGCAGGGCTGAACCTGATATGGCAGTGAATTAATTGAGTTGCTTTAAAGCCATTTGGAAGAATCAGTAGTTATGGATCATATAGAAGCCTGGATGTTATCCTATGTACTGACCAGATTCAAGAATGGAAAATTCACTCCGATTCCTTGAAATTTTTTTTCTCCTCCAGTATTATTAGAAACAGTTGTCTTCATGTCTTGTCTGAAAAATATATATATAGCAGGTACATGATTGGTGTCAAAAAATGTTTTTATATCTAGTTGTAAAAGTCAAAGCTAAAGATTGAAGGAAGAAGTTACTTCAACAAACTATGATATAAGTGAGGATAGATACTTTATTCTCATTTTATGGAGAAGAAAGCTGAGACTCAGAGGGGTCAGAGAGTTTATTTTTTATTAAAGCTTTGTATTTTCAAAACATATGTATAGATAACTTTCAACATTTACCCTTGCAAAACTTTGTGTTCCAAATTTTTTCTCTTCCTTCCCTCAAGCCCCTCCCCTAGATGACAAGTTATCCAATAAATGTTAAATATGTGCATTTCTTTTATACATATTTCCACAACTATCATGCTGCACAAGAAAAGTCAGATCAAAAAGGATAAAATGAGAAAGAAAACAAAATGCAAGTAAACTACAACAAAAAGAAGGAAAATATTATGTTGTGATCCATACTCAGTTTTCACAGTCCTTTCTCTGAATACAGATGATTCTCTTCCTCACAGGACCATTGAAACTGGCCTGAATCATCTCATTGTTGAAAAGAGCCATGTGCGTCAGAAATGATCATTGTATAATCTTGCTGTTGCTGTGTACAAATATCTCCTGGTTCTGCTCACTTCACATAGGATCAGTTCATGTAAATTTCTCCAGGCATCTGTGGAATCATCCTGCTGATTATTTCTTTTAGAAAATAATATTCCTATTGTTCTGTAAGAAATGGCCAACAGGATGAATACAGAGAGGCTTGGAGAGTCTTACATCAACTGATGCTGAGTGAAATGAGCAGAACTAGGAGATCATTATACACTTCAACAATGACACTGTATGAGGATGTATTCTGATGGAAGTGAATATCTTCAACATAGAAAAGAGCTAATCCAATTCCGATTGATCAATGATGGACAGAATCAGCTACACCCAGAAAAGGAACACTGGGAAATGAGTGTAAACTGTGAGCATTTTTTTTTGTTTTCCTTCCCAGATTATTTTTACCTTCCAAATACAATTCTTCCTTTACAACAACAACAACAAAATTTGGTTCTACACATATATATTGTACCAAGCATATACTATAAGATATTTAATATATATGGGAATGCCTGCCATCTAGGGGAGGGGGTGGAGGGAAGGAAGGGAAAAATTCAGAACAGAAGGGACTACAAGGGATAATGTTGTAAAAAATTATCTATGCATATGTACTGTCAAAAAATGTTATAATTATAAAATTAATAAAAAAAAAAGAAAAATCCTAAAAAAAAGAAAATAATATTCCATAACATTCATATACTATAACTTATTCAGCTGTGCTCCAACTGATGGGCATCCACTCAGTTTTCAGTTTTTTGCCAGTACAAAAAGGACTGTCACAAACATTTTTGCACATGTGGGTCCATTTCCCTTCTTTATTATCTCTTTGGGATGCAAATCCAGTAGAGCCAATGCTGGATCAAAGATTCTAATCTTGTGTGCATTGGTTTTGTTTGTACAAAAATGTTTTTAACTTAATCAAAATTATCCATTTTATATTCAATAATATTCTCCACTTCTTCTTTGGCCATAAAGATCTGAGAGATAAACTATCCTATATTCTTCTATTTTGTTTATAATGTCACTCTTTGTGTCTAAATCATGAATCTATGTTGACCTTATCATGGTATACAGTGTTAGGTGTAGGTCAATGCCTAGTTTCTGCCATACCAATTTCCAATTTTCCCAGCAATTTTTGTGAAATATTGACTTTTTATCCAAAAAGGTGGGATCTTTAGGTTTATCAAACAGTAGATTACTATAATCATTGACTAATTTGTCTTGTGATCCTAACCTATTTTACTGATTAATGACTATTTCTTAGCCAGTATTAAATTGATGACTGCTACTTTATAATATAGTTTTAGGTTTGGTACAGCTAGATTAACTTCATTTGCATTTTTTCTGTTAATTCTCATGAAATTCTTGATCTTTTATTCTTCCAGGTGAACTTTGCTATTATTTTTTCTAGGTCAGCAAAATAATTTTTGGGAGGTTGATTGGTATAGCACTAAATAGATTAAATTATTTTTTTCATTTATTTTTTTATTATAGCTTTTTATTTACAAGATATATGCATGGGTAATTTTACAGCTTTGACAATTGCCAAACCTTTTGTTCCAATTTCCCCCCTCTTTTCCTCCCACCTCCTTCCCGAGATGTCAGGTTGACCAATACATGTTAAATATGTTAAAGATAAATCAAATACAACATATGTATACATGTCCAAACAGTTATTTTACTGTACAAAAAGAATCGGACTTTGAAATAGTGTACAATTAGCCTGTGAAGGAAATCAAAAATGCAGGTGGACAAAAATAGAGGGATTGGGAATTCTACGTAGTGGTTCATAGTCATCTCCCAGAGTTCTTTCACTGGGTGAAGCTGGTTCAATTCTTTACTGTTCTTAAATAGATTAATTTAGGTAATATTGTCATTTTTATCATATTAACTCAGCCTACCCAGCACATGATATTTTCCCAATTTATTAGATCTGAGTTCATTTGTGTGGAAAATGTTTTGTAATGTGTTCATATAGTTCCTGACTTTGCCTTGGCAGGTTGATTCCCAATTATTTTATATAATCTACAGTTATTTTAAATGGGATTTATCTATATATCTCTTGCTGCTGGACTTTGTTGATAATATATAAAAATGCTGATGATTTATGTGGATTTATTTTGTATCCTTTAACTTTGCTAAAGTTGTGCATTGTTTCTAGTAGATTTTAGTTGATTCTCTAGGATTCTCTAAGAATATTACCATCCACAAAGAGTGATAATTTGAATTTCTTCTTGCCTACTTTAATTCCTTTAATCTCTTTTTCTTTTATTTCCAAAGTTAACATTTCTAATACAATATTGAATAGTAATGGTGATAGTGAGGAGTTTTGGGAATGGTTCTAAATTATCCCCAAAACATATGATGCTTGTTGATGGTTTTAAATAGATGCTACTGATCATTTTAAGGAAAACGCCATTTATTCTTGTACCCTCTAGTGTTTTTAATAGGAAGAAAGTTGTTTATTAATAAAATTGCTTGTATTAGAATTCAAGTTTTCTGATTTCTAATTTTCTGTTACATCACAAATATTTAATGATTGGATTATCAGTACATTAACACTAAATGTTTCTTTGATATGTCCTATCTTAAAGTGACCACAGATGAGTTAAAATTTGTGTGTGTGTATCTTTATTTACACACATACCCAAACACACATATACATATTACATATACATATATTTCCCACATTGTATTTGCATTTTACATATCTCAAAGTTCATAGCAATAATCCAGTCTCAGATACAAAAAAAAAAAAAGCACTGGCTTTGTGGTCAGATGGAAATGGTTTCATACTCAATCACATTTACCTTACAATGCTGGAAAAGTCACTTAAATTTTCTGAGTCTATGTCAAATGACAAATTAGACCAAATAACACCTAAGGTCCCTTTAGCTCTCAATTTAATATCTTGTGATTTTATGATTATGCACAATCAAAGAGGAATGGTAATACTTTCTAGATGTTTCTATTTATACATGACATTGTGCTTTCATTATAAAGATGTGAAAGCTTAATATATCAAGTTATACAGAGAGAACACATATACTTACACAAGTTAAAAAGATTTGTTGTTTAGATTATTACATGTACTTTGATGAGCATCCCATAGAGAAGACTATGAGATTAGCAAAAAAAAAAAAAAAAATTGTCCAGGATAAGAAATTGGAAGGACTTGGTTTTACTACCTGGTTGATTTAGGGGAAATCATTTACTTTCTCTGAGTCTTAGTTTCCTCATCATGTTTGACTACATGATCTCTAATGGTACCTTCCAGGTAAAGCATATGATTATGTGAAGTTTTCCATTAATACATATAGCTTGTGCATGCTTTTTTAATGAGCAGCATACTGGTTGACCAGAAGGAGATTTACTGTAATATACTATATGTATATACATATATACATATACATACACAGGATACTCACTTCCTTGTGGAGCTCTTCTCAGAGCCCTCCTGCAGCTCGGGCAGTTCCTTGCAGTCCATTGAGAGGGCAGATACTGTCCATAAACTCATCCTTGCTCTGCAGAGGGAGCTGATAATCTCCTTGCCCTGAGGGCAGACCCTGAAGGCTTTGAAAAAAAATGAGCAAAAAAATGAAGAAAATGATTGACAGCTTCTATGCAGAAAAAGAGCTGGTTTCCAACCCTGAGGAGGCTAATAGCAGACAGCCTCTAGACAATACCCCAAATAATGCTGTCCTAGAAGAAACTATTAAAAATCTGAAGAGAGAATTAGAAGAAAAATGGGGAAAGAGAAGCTATGCTAGAGAATAATAATGTCCTGAAATGTGAATTAGAAAAGGTAAGCAACTTCCTGAAATGTGAATTGGAAAAGGTAAAGAATTCACAGGAAGTGCAGGGAAACAGAATTAAGGAGTAAAAAAAGGTAAAGAAATCACAGGAAAGTAGGATCTGTGAATTGGAAAAGATAAAGAATTCCTAAGAAAGTATGATTTGTGAATTGGAAAAAGAAAATAACTCACTAAAAAACAAATTTAGTGAAATGGAAAAAAAAGTCCATAGAGCAAAACAATTCATTTTAAAAACTCAATTGGACACATACAAAAAGAAATTAAAAAAGCTAAAGAAGAAAATAACACATTAAAAATCAGGACTGAACAAATAGAAATGAATGATTCATTGAGACACCAAGAATCAGTCAAGCAAAGCCAAAAAAATGAAAATCTGGAGAAAAATGTCAGCTATCTACTTGCCAAAATGACAGATGTGGAAAATAGTTCTAGGAGAGACAATCTGAGGATTATTGGACTTCCCGAAAATTATGAAGGAAAAAAAAAAGGGCCTAGATACTATTTTTACAGGAAATCATCAAAGAGAACTGCCCAGAGGTAATAGAACCAGAAGGTAAAAGAGGAATTGAAAGAATTCATTGAACACCTTCTGAAAACGACCAAAAAAAAAAACAAAAATAAAAAACCTAAAAAAACCTCCACAGAACATTGTGGCCAAATTTCAGAACTATCAGACTTAGGGAAAAATATTACAAGCAGCCAGGAAAAAACAATTCAAATACCAAGGTGCCACTCAAGATCTGGCTGCTTCTACATTAAAGGATCAAAGGGCCTGGAATCTGATATTCCGAAAGGCAAAAGAACTTGGCATGCTGCCAAGAATAAACTACCCAGCTAAGTTGAGCATTTTCTTCCATGGAAGAAGATGGGCATTTAATGAAACAGATGAATTCCATATGCTACTAAGGAAAAACCCAAATCTAAAGAAAATTTTGATCTCCAATCATAGGACTCAAGAGAAGCAGAAAAAGGTAAAAGGAACTCTTAAGAACGGTATTTCTGTTGTGGGTATACATTAAGACAACATGTATAATTTGATTTTAAGGATATAACAAAAAAAAAAGGAGGGAAAGTAGAAATGGAAAGGGAATAGTGTCATAAAAAGGGGAAAGGGGAGATAAAAAGAGGGAAACTATATCCCACAAAGAGGTAATGAAAACCTATCATATCTGAGGGAAGTTAGAGAGGGGGAGGAACATTGTGTGAACCTTACTTCCATCAGAATTGGCACAAAGAGAAAATAATTGACATATTAGTTTTATAGAAAATTCTTTCTCACCTCATTAAAAAGAGGGAGAGGAAAACAGAAAAGGAAAAGGGCAATAAAGAAAGGGAACAAGAAAGGGGAAAAGATTTAAAGGGAGGAGGGAGGGATACTAAAGAGGGCGGGCTGCATGACGCAAGTGGGACTCATAAGTTTAATACTTGGGAAGGGGTTCAGAGGGGGTAAGGGAAAAAAACATAATCAGGGGATATTACGATGACAGGAAATACAGAATTAGAAATTTTAACTGTAAATGTGAACAGGATGAAGATGAACTCTCTCATTAAGCGGAGATGGATAGCAGACTGGATAAAAAGTCAGAACCCTACAATATGTTGTTTACAGGAAACACATTTAAAGCAGGGAGATACAGATAGAGTAAAGGTAAAAGACTGGAGCAGAATCTATTATGCTTCAAGTGAAGTCAAAAAAGCAGGGGTAGCCATCCTTATCTCAGATCAAGTAAAAGCAAAAATTGATGTAATCAAAAGAAATAAGGAAGGAAACTATATCTTGCTAAAGGGTAGTATAGACAATGAAGCAATTTCAATACTAAATGTATATGCACAAAGTAGTATAGCATCTAACTTCCTAAAGGAGAAGTTAAGAGTGTTGCAAGAAGAAAGACAACAAAACTATAATAGTGGGAGATCTCAACCTTGCACTCTCAGAATTAGATAAATCAAACCACAAAACAAATAAGAAAGAAATTAAAGAGGTAAATCAAATATTAGGAAAATTATGTATGATAGACCTTTGGAGAAAACTGAATAGTGACAGAAAGAAGTATACTTTCTTCTCAGCAGTTCATGGAACCTATACAAAAATTGACCATATATTAGGACATAAAGATCTTTAAATTAAATGCAGGAAGACAGAAATAGTAAAGGCTTTCTTTTCAGATCACAATGCAATAAAAACTATATTCAACAAAAAGTTAGGGGTAAATAGACCAAAAAGTAATTAGAAACTAAATAATCTCATCTTAAAGAATGATTGAGTGAAACAGCAAATTATAGACACAATTAATAATTTCACTCAAGATAATGACAATGATGAGACATCATACCAAAATTTGTGGGATGCAGCTAAAGCGGTAATAAGGGGAAATTTTATATCTTTGGAGCCTTATTTGAAGAAAATAGAAAAAGAGAAGATCAATGAATTGGGCTTGCAACTTAAAAAGCTAGAAAAAGACCAAATTAAAACCCCCCAATCAAATACTAAACTTGAAATTCTAAAATTAAAAGGAGAAATTAATAATATTGAAAGTAAACATACTATTGAACTAATAAATAAAAGCAAGAGTTGGTTTTATGAAAAAGCCAATAAAATAGATAAAACTTTGGTAAATCTGATTAGAAAAAGAAGAGAGGAAAATCAAATTGTTAGTCTTAAAAATGAAAACGGGGAACTGTCCACTAATGAAGAGGAAATTAGAGAAATAATGAGTTACTTTTCCCAACTTTATGCCAATAAATTTGATAACCTAAGTGAAATGGAGGACTACCTCCAAAAATATAGGCTTTCCAGATTAACAGAGGAGGAAGTAAATTGCTTAAATAGTCCCATTTCAGAAAAAGAAATAGAGCAAACTATTAATCAACTCCCTAAGAAAAAATCTACAGGATAAGATGGATTCACAGGTGAATTCTACCAAACATTCAAAGAACAATTAGCTCTAATGTTATATAATTATCTGAAAAAATAGGGAACAGAGGAGTCCTACCAATTTTTTTTTTTTTTTTTTTTTTTTTTTTTTTTTTTTTTTTTTTATGACACAGGCATGGTACTGATACCCAAACCAGGTAGGTTGTAAATGGAGAAAGAAAACTATAGACCAATCTCCCTAATGAATATTGATGCTAAAATCTTAAATAAGATGTTAGCAAAAAGACTACAGAGAATCATCCCCAGGATAATACATCATGATCAAATAGGATTTATATCAGGAATGCAGGGCTGGTTCAATATTAGGAAAACTATCAGTATAATTGGCCATATTAATAATCAAATTAACAAAAATCATATGATCATCTCAATAGATGCAGAAAAAGCATTTAATAAAATCCAACATCTATTTCTATTAAAAAACACTTGAGTGTATAGGAATAAATGGACTTTTCCTTAAAAAAATCAGTAGCATCTATTTAAAACCATCAATAAGCATCATATCTAACAAGGAAAGATTGCAACCATTCCCATTAAAATCAGGGGTGAAACAAGGTTGTCCACCTTATCACCATTACTATTCAACATTGTATTAGAAATGCTAGTTTTGGCAATAAGAGTGGAGAAAGAGATTAAAGGAATTAGAGTAAGTAATGAGGAAACCAAATTATCACTCGTTTGAGGATGATATGATGGTATATGTAGAGAACCCCAAAGATTCAACTAAAAAGCTATTAGAAATAATCCACACCTTTAGCAAAGTTGCAGGATACAAAATAAATCCACATAAATCATCAGCATTCTTATATGTCACTAACAAAATCCAACAGTTAGAGCTACAGAGAGAAATTCCATTTAAAGTAACTACCGATAGTATAAAATATTTAGGAATCTATCTGCCAAGGGAAAATCAGAAACCATATGAGCAAAACTACAAAACACTTTCCACACAAATTAAGTCTGATCTTACCAATTTGGAAAAATATTAAATGCTCTTGGGTAGGGCAAGCAAATATAATTAAGATGGCAATACTACCTAAACTAATCTATTTATTTAGTGCTATACCAATCAGACTCCCAAAAAACTATTTTAATGACCTAGAAAAAATAACAACAAAGTTAATATGGAAAAACAATAAGTCAAGAATTTCAAGGGAATTAATGAAAAAAAAAAATCAAATGTAGGTGGCCTAGTTATACCAGATCTAAAATTATATTATAAAGCAGTGGTTACCAAAACCATTTGGTATTGACTAAGAAATAGACTAGTTGATCAGTTTAATAGGTTAGGTCCAAAGGACAAAAGGAATAAAGAATGAGATTATAAATAAATTAGAGGAGCATAGGATAGTTTACCTCTCAGACCTGTGGAAGAGGAATGAATTTATATCCAAAGAAGAACTAGAGATCATTATTGATCACAAAGTAGAAAACTTTGACTATATCAAATTGAAAAGTTTTTGTACAAACAAAACCAATACAGATAAGATTAGAAGGGAAACAATAAACTGGGAAAATTTTTTACAGTCAAAGGTTCCGATAAAGGCCTAGTTTTCAAAATATATAGACAATTGACTCTAATATATAAGAAATGAAGCCAATCTCCAATTGATAAATGATCAAAGGATATGAACAGACAATTCTCGGATAAAGAAATTGAAACTATTTCTAGTCATATGAAAATATACTCCAAATCATTATTAATCAGAGAAATATAAATTAAGACAACTCTGAGATACCACTTCACACCTGTCAGATTGGCTAGAATGACAAGGAAAGGTAATACAGAATGTTGGAGGGGATGTGGGAAAACAGGGACACTGATACATTGTTGGTGGAACTATAAATACATCCAGCCTTTCTGAAGAGCAATTTGGAACTATGCTCAAAAAGTTATCAAATTGTGCATACCCTTTGACCCAGCAGTGTTGCTACTGGGTTTGTATCCCAAAGAGATCTTAAAGAAGGGAAAGGGACCTGTATGTGCAACAATGTTTGTGGAAGCCCTCTTTGTGGTGGCCAGAAACTGGAAATTACATGGATGCCCATCAATTGGAGACTGGCTGAATAAATTGTGGTATATGAATATTATGGAATATTATTGTTCTATAAGAAATGACCAGCAGGATGATTTCAGAAAGGCCTGGAAAGACTTACATGAACTGATGCTGAGTGAAATGAATAGGACCAGGAAATCGTTGTATACTTCAACAACAATACTATATGATGATCAATTCTGATGGATGTGGCCATTTTCAACAATGAGAGGAACCAAATCAGTCCCTACAGAGCAATAATGAACTGAACCAGCTACACCCAGCAAAAGAACTCTAGGAGATGATTATAAACCACTACATAGAATTTCCAATCCCTCTAATTTTGTCTGCCTGCATTTTGGATTTTCTTGACAGGCTAAATGTACACTATTTCAAAGTCCAATTCTTTTTGTACAGCAAAACAACTGTTTGGTCATGTATATATATATATATATATATATATATATATATATATATATAGTATTTAATTTGTACTGTAACATATTTAACGTGTATTGGTCTACCTGCCATCTGGGGTTGGGGGGAAGGAGGGGAAAATTGGAACAAAGGGTTTGGCAATTATCAATGTTGTAAAATTACCCATGCATATATCTGGTAAATAAAAACTAGCATTAAAAAAAAAAGGAAGAAAAAAGAAAGTCATATGAAACCAAGCTTCTGAACAGAGTCTGACAGAATGAAACCACTCTCCAGCTTAAGATAAACTGAAAACACTTCAAGAAAGATCAGTCTCACTGGGGGAAAAGGGTGTTCAGCCTAGTTCAGACAGACTCTGGGAAATGTGGCAAGAGAGACTCTCTTAATCATAGCAAATTAAGCAACAACTCAGTAGAGGAACAGTTCAGTGGGACAGTCTCAAGTCCCAATTCAAAAGGCAAACTCTGTGAAACCAGGCTATTTCATGAAAAGAGCAGACAAAGCTTTCTCCAGCAAACACAAGGGGCCCCTGTGCTTGTAATGTTCTCTTTGGTTTGGTTTTTTGGTGTCTCTGGAGCAGCCTTCTTTTCAATACCAGTAATCACCACTGTAGCCAGGTGTTAAAGTCCAAATCCTTTCCAAGTCCTATCTCCTTCACTTTGTGTTAGGTTCTTACTAGGTGCTAAGTCCAATACTTAACAATTCTCTAGCTCAGGGTTCACACCTTTAGTTCACACCTTTAAAAGGTGTTTACACCTTTAGACTTCTGGAAAGGAGTTTACACCTTTAAAGGAGTTTCCACTTTTAAAAGGAGCAAGTTAAATGATTGTAAGTAGTTCCCACAAGCCCCTGGAGTACCCACAAGCCTCTGGGAGGATAAAAGGAGAAGACAGTCTGGAAAGAATCAGTCTGGTGAAGGTCAAGGAGAAGACGTCCCACACTCTTAGAGTCCCACACTCTAGGAGATTCAGAGTCAAGATTTCATTCTCATATATACCTTTGGTCTGGCTGGAGGCTCCAGAAGCCTCCCAAGAAATCTGCTCCCAGAGAAAAGGATTTACAGTAAAGAAATCTCCTCCCAGAGAAGGATTACAATTAAGAGACAACAGAAGCCTCCCAGGAAACCTGCTCCCAGAGAAAAGGAGTTATAGAAAAGAAACCTCCTCCCAGAGAAAGATTACAATTGGGAGACAACAGGACACTACTTGGGGCTTGGCTAGTATTCTTAGAGGTCTACCTCTCTTCTTGGTTCCAAGAGCTTGAGCTCCTGCCTGTCTTCTCTGCCCTCTGAATCTCTCCGAATTTACCTGGCTGAGGCTTCTAGCTTATATGTTCTACGCTGAGTATAAACCAATCATTATATCACTAGGAAACCATTATTTGTTGTAAGATTAAATCTATCATACTGAACCATGCTAAACTAGATGGTTATACTGCCTCCTCAATTCCACTGACTTAGCTCTTGTTTCAAATTCAGAGTTCTGGCTCATAATATGTGCTCACAGCCAAAGCTCAGAACTGGACAGGAAACTTGGGACAACACTTTCTTTACTCCAGGAGCAGAGCTCAACCATAAAAGTAAAAAAAAAAAAAAAAAAAAAAAAAAAAAAAGGAAATGCCAAAAGAAAACGAGAAAGAAACAGAAAATAACCTTAATCATAGAAAACAACTATGGTAACAGGGAAGAACAAACACCATCTCAGATGAGGGCAAAATATCCACATAGGATATCTCAAAGTATGATATAAATTGGTCTCAAGCCCAATGAGGCTTCCTGAAAGTGCTTATATATGACTTTAAAAGGAAAACAAGAGAGGTAGAAGAAAAAAATGAGAAAAAGAAATGGGAGGTAGACAAGAGAGATTAGAAAGGGGAAAAAAAAGTTGGACTAAAGAAAACAACTGCCTAAAATATAGTTGGCCAAATGCAAAAAAAAAAAAAAACAAAAAAACCCACTGAAGAAAACAGCACTTTCAAAAGTAGAATTAACCAAATGAAAACAGAAGTACAAAAGTTAACTGAAGAAAATCACATATTAAAAATTAGAGCAGGGCAAGTGGAAGCTAATCATTCTATGAAACAGCATGAATCAGTCAAACAGACTAAAAAGAATGAAAAGATGGAAGAAAATGTGAAACACCTCATTGGAAAAACAGGCAACCTGAAAAATAGATCCAGAAAATATAATTTTAAAATTATTGGTCTATCTGAAGGCCATGACCAAAAAAAGAGCCATCAATCACCTTCAGAAAAGGATCCTATAAGGAAAACCCCAAGAAACATTATTGTGAAACTCCAGAATGAAAATCTCAAGGAAAAATACTACAAGCTGCCAGGCAAAAACTATTCAAATATCAAGGAGTAGCCGTCAGGATCTGGCAGCTTTTACAGTAAAGGATTGGAGAGCCTAGAATACCATAGTTCAGAAGACAAAGGATCTAGGATAATAAGCAAGAATTAACTATCCAGGGAGATTCAGCATTATCTTTTTTGAGGGGTAATGGAATTTAATGAAATAAGGGTGAATGTTGAAAACTATTTTTGCATGTATTTTGATGATATAAAAGCTAAAAAAATTAAAAGAAAGAAATTGTGTGTACTTAAGGACTCAGATTGGTTTTATGTAACATTATGATATAGGATGAATTTGCATTCACATTTAGCTCTTCTCTCCCTGCCAAACTTTCCAGAGTCCCATGCCCTGTTTAACTTCCTTTTGCCTTTCACCTCATTTCCTTTTACCACTTTGTCTCCTGCCTCTTTTTCTCTCAGTATAAGTTTACTTTTTCTTATTCTGTGCTAAGGAATATTTAAATATTCTGATATTTGTCTGATGCACTTCTGATGGCATCTTAATATATCACTTCTAGATACATGGAACAAATATATTTTTTAATTAGAATCTTCTGAAGATAAAATGCTTTATCCCCAAGAAGAAACTAATAGTTGCAATTTTGAGCACCATGGCAATCTGGTAGGTAGATCTTTTGAAATGGATTTTTCCAGACTTTTTAACTCACATTACATACATAACAGCTATACTTACAACCTTTGGTATCATTTCTGTCTGATTTTGGACTAAATGGAACATTAAACAGTTGAAGAAGGTATAAGAAAAAGCATACTACATTTAATTTCACATTCCCCCCTCTGTTCTTTCTTTCTTTCTCTCTTTTCACTCTCTCTCTCTCTCTCTCTCTCTCTCTCTCTCTCTCTCTCTCTCTCTCTCTCTCTCATACACACACACATACTTTAAATATCATTTCCATAATAACTGTTTGCCAGAGTCTCTTTCATAAGACAGTCATATCTACATGACCAATATAACTAGCCAAATATGCAACCTGTCAGTGTTAAGATCACACCATTTTGGACTTCCGGCCAAGATGGCGGCGTGGAGGCAGACAGCTGCTTGAGCTCCTCGTTTTCTCTCAGAACTTACTTCATTACAAGCCTCTGATTTAATGCTTGACCCAGAAAGAAATCCACAAATAATCACCAAGAGAAGACATCCTTGAAAGTCGCCAGAAAAGGTCTGTGTTTGCTTGGGGGACGGTCAATCAGACTGGGCGCAGACTGAGGGCAGGCAGCCAAAGCAAGACAGGCAGCTCACACAGCTCAGACCAGAGGGGGAGGGGTGTGATCTCTGCCGTTTCTGTGAAAGGGCTTTTGCCCCCAGTGTGGATGCTCTGTCTTGGCAGCAAGCCAGGAGCAGCAGAGAGGGTGTAAACACCAGAGGTGAAGATTAAAACCCCAGAAAGCCAGCTTCTTTCAGAGCCTGGCCACCCCCAACCACCACCTGGACTGACTCGGTGCGTTCTCAGAGCCTCAGAGCGAAGACTCAGTACAGTCATTGCTGTTCTGTTAGTGGCTCTCTGCTGCCCTACCCCCAGTCTGTAGAGGAAGCCCATTAATACCATCCAGCCCCATCCCCCGCAAAACAGACCAATTGTTTCTCTTGTCAGTTTGTTTTCTTTGATTCCTACTCTGACAAAATGAACAAAAAATTCAAAAGGGCTCTAACCATTGACAGCTTCTGTGTGGAGAGGGAGCAGACTTCAAATGCTGAGGAGACTAGGAACAGACTGTCCCCAGATGTATCCCCTGGGAGGGATATAAGCTGCTCCTCAATACAAAAGAACCTCATAGAGGAAATCAAAAAGGCTCTCACAAGAGAGCTGGAAGAGAAATGGGAAAAGGAAAGGGAAGCTTGGCAAGAGAGCCTGGAGAAGTCATCCCATGCATTCAAAGACAGAGTGGATAAAGAAATCAAATCATTGAGAAACAAGATTAGTGAGCTGGAAAAGGTAAACAACTCCAAGGAAAACAGGATTAGTGAGCTGGAAAAGGTAAACAACTCCAAGGAAAACAGGATTAGTGAGCTGGAAAAAGAAATCAACTCTCTAAAAAATAAAATGGATAAAATGGAAAAAAATTCCATAGAAGATAAAAACTCAATTGGACAATTACAAAGAGATATAAAAAAAGTGAGTGAAGAAAATACATCATTGAAAATTAGACTGGAACAAGTAGAAATGAATGACTCAAGGAGAAACCAAGAGGTAGTCAAGCAAAACCAGAGAAATGAAACAATTGAAAAGAATGTCCAGTACCTTACCAGAAAGACAACAGACCTGGAAAACAGATCCAGGAGAGACAATTTGAGAATAATCAGACTCCCTGAAAAATGGGAGGAAAAAAAGAGATTGGACACCATTTTCGAGGAAATTTATCAAAGAGAACTGCCCAGACATTCTGGAAACAGAGGGTAAAATAGACATTGAAAAAATTCATCGATCACCTACTGAAAGGGACCCTAAAATCAAAACGCCAAGAAATAGAGTGGCCAAGTTCAAGAACCATCAGACGAAGGAAAAGATATTGGAAGCTGCTAGAAAAAAGCAATTCAGATATGGAGGATCCACAATAAGGATAACCCAGGATCTAGCAGCGTCCACATTAAAAGAACGCAGGGCCTGGAACATGACATTCCGAAAGGCTAAGGAACTTGGCATGCAGCCAAGAATAACTTACCCAGCAAAAAGGAGCATCCATTTCCAGGGAAGAAGATGGACATTTAACGAAATAAATGAATTCCATCTATTTTTGATGAAAAAACCAGACCTACATAAAAGGTTTGATCTTCAAATACAGAACTCAAGAGATTTCTAAAAAGGTAAAAAGAAATCTTGAGAACTATACTTCTGTCAAAAAAATATGTAAAGAACATATGTACAATTTGTCTTAGAAACTAGAGGTGATAATTAGGTGATAATTTGGAAAAATGAATACAAGGGATAATATTATAAAATATATATATATATATAATAAAAAAAAGAAAGAAAAAAAAGAAAAAAAAAGAAACTAGAGGTGGAAAGGAGATTATATCATAAATAAGTGTAAAGTGGTGGTACTACATCTCATGAAAAGGCAAAGGTAACCTATTATATCTGAGAGAAAGAAAGGAGGGAGATGAACATAGCGTGTATCAATAGACATATTCGATTTATGGTGAAACTTCTTCCACTTCATTGAAAAGTGAAAGGGAAGGAGTAAGCTAAGGGGAAGGGAATACAGTAATTTTGAGGAAAAGGGGGTAAAATAAGGGGAGGGTCTTTAAGGTGGGGGAGGGATCCAAAAAAGGGAGGGCTGTGAAAAGCAAGTGGTGTTCACCAGTTTAATACTGGATAGGAGGGTAAAAGGGAAGGAAAGGGGAAAAGCATAAGCAGGGGTTAATAGGATGGCAAGCAATATAGAATTAGTCCTTCTAACCATAAATGTGAATGGGGCAAACTGCCTCATAAAGAGGAAGCAGTTAGCAGACTGGATTAAAAGTCAGAATCCTACTATATGTCCTTTACAGGAAACACACCTGAAACAGGGTGAGACATTCAAACTAAAAGTAAAAGGGTGGAGCAGAATCTATTATGCCTCAGGCAAAACCAAAAAAGCAGGAGTAGCCATCCTCATCTCAGATCAAGCAAAAACAAAAATTGATCTAATTAAAAGAGATAAGGAAGGGCATTATATCCTGCTAAAGGGTAGCATCAATAATGAAGCAGTATCAATATTAAACATATATGCACCAAGTGGTGCAGCATCTAAATTCTTAAAAGAGAAATTAAGAGAGCTGCAAGAGGAAATAGATAGCAAAAACTATAATAGCGGGAGATCTCAACCTTGCACTCTCAGAATTAGATAAATCAAACCACAAAATAAATAAGAAAGAAGTCAAAGAGGTAAATAGAACACTAGAAAAGTTTGATATGATAGATCTTTGGTGAAAGCTAAATGGAGACAGAAAGGAATATACTTTCTTCTCAGCAGTTCATGGAACCTATACAAAAATTGATCATATACTAGGGCATAAAAACCTCAAAATCAAATGCAGTAAGGCAGAAATAGTAAATGCATCCTTTTCAGACCATAATGCAATCAAAATAACATTTAATAAAAAGCCAGGGGAAAATAGACCAAAAAATAATTGGAAACTAAATAATCTTATACTAAAGAATGATTGGGTAAAACAGCAAATCATAGACATAATTAATAACTTCACCCAAGAAAATGACAATAATGAGACATCATACCAAAATGTGTGGGATACAGCCAAAGCAGTAATTAGGGGAAGTTTTATATCTCTACAGGCCTACCAGCATAAAATAGAGAAAGAGAGGGCCAACGAATTGGGTTTACAACTAAAATTGCTAGAAAAGGAACAAATTAAAAACCCCCAGACAAACACAAAACTTGAAATTCAAAAAATAAAAGGTGAGATTAATAAAATTGAAAGTAAAAAAAACTATTGAATTAATTAATAAAACTAAGAGTTGGTTTTATGAAAAAACCAACAAAATAGACAAACCTTTAGTAAACCTGATTAAAAAAAGGAAAGAGAAAAAGCAAATTGATAGTCTTGAAAATGAAAAGGGTGAACTCACCACTAATGAAGAGGAAATTAGAACAATAGTTAGGAGCTACTTTGCTCAACTTTATGCCGATAAATTCGATAACTTAAATGAAATGGAAGAATACCTTCAAAAATATAGCTTGCCCAGATTAACAGAGGAAGAAGTAAGTAGTCTAAATAGTCCCATCTCAGAAAAAGAAATAGAACAAGCTATTAACCAACTTCCTAAGAAAAAGTCCCCAGGACCAGATGGATTTACAGGTGAATTCTACCAAACATTTAAAGAACAACTAACTCCAATACTATGTAAACTATTTGAAAAAATAGGGATTGAAGGAGTCCTACCAAATTCATTCTATGCCACAGACATGGTACTGATACCTAAACCAGGTAGATCGAAAACTGAGAAAGAAAACTATAGACCAATTTCCTTAATGAATATTGATGCTAAAGTCTTAAATAAGATATTAGCAAATAGACTTCAGAAAATCATCCCCAGGATAATACACTATGACCAAGTGGGATTTATACCAGGAATGCAGGGCTGGTTTAATATTAGGAAAACTATTAGTATAATTGACCATATTAATAATCAAATTAATAAAAACCATATGATCATCTCAATAGATGCAGAAAAGGCATTTGATAAAATCCAACATCCATTCCTACTAAAAACGCTTGAGAGTATAGGAATAAATGGACTATTCCTTAAAATAATAAGGAGCATATATTTAAAACCTTCAGTAAACATCATATGTAATGGTGATAAACTAGAACCTTTCCCTGTAAGATCAGGAGTGAAACAAGGTTGCCCACTATCACCATTACTATTCAATATAGTACT
Organism: Sminthopsis crassicaudata; assembly: GCF_048593235.1. NCBI lineage: Eukaryota > Metazoa > Chordata > Mammalia > Dasyuromorphia > Dasyuridae > Sminthopsis > Sminthopsis crassicaudata. The sequence continues at coordinate 307,490,817 of NC_133618.1, read as the reverse complement.
AGAAACTCTAGCCTTGGCAATAAGAGCCGAGAAAGAGATTCAAGGAATTAGAGTAGGAAATGAAGAAATCAAACTATCACTCTTTGCAGATGACATGATGGTATACTTAGAGAACCCCAAAGACTCTGCTAAAAAGCTATTAGAAATAATTCAGAATTTTAGCAAAGTCGCAGGATACAAAATAAATCCACATATATCCTCAGGATTTTTATACATTACCAACACAATCCAACAGCAAGAAATACAAAGAGAAATTTCATTCAAAATAACAGTCGATAGTATAAAATATTTGGGAATATATCTACCAAAGGAGAGTCAGGAATTATATGAGCAAAATTACAAAACACTTGCCACAAAAAGAAAGTCAGATTTAAATAATTGGAAAGACATTCAGTGTTCTTGGATAGGCTGAGCGAATATAATAAAGATGACAATACTCCCCAAACTAATCTATTTATTTAGTGGTATACCAATCAGACTCCCAAGAAACTATTTTAATGACCTAGAAAAAATAACAACAAAATTCATATGGAAGAATAAAAGGTCGAGAATTGCAAGGGAACTAATGAAAAAAAAAGTCAGAGGAAGGTGGTCTAAGTGTACCTGATTTAAAGCTATATTATAAAGCAACAGTCACCAAAACCATTTGGTATTGGCTAAGAAATAGACTAGTTGATCAGTGGCATAGGTTAGGTTCACAGGGCAAGATAGTGAATAAAAATAGCAATCTAGTCTTTGACAAACCCAAAGATCCCAAATTTTGGGATAAGAATTCATTATTTGACAAAAACTGCTGGGAAAACTGGAAATTAGTATGGCAGAAACTAGGCATGGACGCAAATTTAACACCACATACTAAGATTAGATCAAAATGGGTCCAAGATTTAGGCATAAAGAACGAAATCATAAATAAATTGGAGAAACATGGGATGGTTTACCTCTCGGACTTGTGGAGGAGGAAGGCGTTTGTGTCCAAGGAAGAACTAGAGACCATTATTGATCACAAAATAGAAAATTTTGATTACATCAAATTAAAAAGTTTCTGCACAAACAAAACTAATGCAAACAAGATTAGAAGGGAAGTAACTAATTGGGAAAAAATTTTTACAGTTAAAGGTTCTGATAAAGGCCTCATCTCCAAAATATAAAGAGAATTGACTTTAATTTATAAGAAATCAAGCCATTCTCCAATTTATAAATGGTCAAAGTATATGAACAGACAATTTTCAGATGATGAAATTAAAACTATTTCCACTCATATGAAAGAATGTTCTAAATCACTATTGATCAGAGAAATGCAAATTAAGACAACTCTGAGGTATCATTACACACCTGTCAGATTGGCTAAAATGACAGGAACAAATAACGTTGAATGTTGGAGGGGCTGTGGGAAAACTGGGACACTGGTGCATTGTTGGTGGAGTTGTGAAAGAATCCAACCATTCTGGAGAGCAATCTGGAATTATGCCCAAAAAGTTATCAAAATGTGCATACCCTTTGACCCAGCCATACTACTACTGGGCTTATACCCCAAGGAACTACTAGAGAAGGGAAAGGGACCTGTATGTGCCAAAATGTTTGTGGCAGCCCTTTTCATAGTGGCTAGAAGCTGGAACATGAATGGATGTCCATCAATTGGAGAATGGTTGGGTAAATTATGGTATATGAATGTTACGGAATATTATTGTTCTATAAGAAATGACAAACAGGAGAAATACAGAGAGGCTTGAAGAGACTTACATCAACTGATGCTGAGTGAAACGAGCAGAACCAGAAGATCATTATACACTTCAACAATGATACTGTACGAGGATGTATGCTGATGGAAGTGGATTTCTTCAACATGGAGAAGAGCTAATCCAATTCCAATTGATTAATGATGGACAGAACCAGCTACTTCCAGAAAAGGAACACTGGGAAATGAATGTAAACTGTTATTTTTACCTTCTGAATCCAATTCTTCCTGTGCAACAAAAAATTCGGTTCTACACACATATATTGTATCTAGAATATACTGTAATATATTTAACATATATAAGACTGCTTGCCATCTTGGGGAGGGGGTTGGGGGAGGAAGGGAAAAAATCTGAATAGAAGTAAGTGCAAGGGATAATGTTGTAAAAAATTACCCATGCGGGGGGGCGGAGCCAAGATGGCGGAGAAGAAACACACGACTCTGTAAACGTCCTCACTCCCTCACAACCAATTAGATAAATCAGCCTCAGAATAAGCCCAGGACTGATAGATACCACAAGGACTGGAAGCCCGACTTACCAGCTGAAGAGAATCTGGAGTTTCAACAGACAAGGTCAGTCCCCAGGGGAGGAAGAAGAGAGGCCAGCACAGATGGCTGGGTGCTCTCATACTGCGCCCATTGCGCTGGGAAGGGCTCTGGGATCAGAGAAGCCACTGAGGTAAAGGAATCTGGCACAGGCTGTTAGCTCTTCTCTGCTAATTATTTAGCAGTTCAGAAGAGAAAGCCAAAATATTTTAAAACTCAGATTAGATTTTCCCCGGATCCTGGAGGTGACTCAGCAGATCTTCGCACCAGGGGGTGTGGCCTCAGCTACCACCTGAGAATAGTTAAGAGATTGACAAGTGGGTGGATACGGCCCAAGGCAACACACACTGCCTAGCTTAGCTGGAGGGAGTGGAACTCAGCTCCAGGAAGTCCCAGAGAAGCGGAACCTTTGAAGTAGGGACCGCGGTTTCTGGCAGACACTTCCAGTTTGAGCACAGGGGCTTTTCACGTCACCTGTTGCAGACATCCACGCCCCGCCCAGACACATAGGCTGGGCTTTGTGCTGTCTTTACTATTCAACGCCCTCGGGCACAACAGTGCTAATCACCTCTGAGGCACTTCCAGGGAGGGGGTGGGGAACTCTCTCCCAGAGCTCTCTCTAAGCTCAGGCGCAGGAGCCGCTGCATCCATCCGGTCTGGGAGGAAGCTGGTAAAGAAGTAAATAAATAATTTCCTACCCCAGGGACAGACCCCAAAAGATTTTTTAAATATGAGCAAAAAAGCTAGAAAAACTATAGACTCCTTCTATACAGAGAAAGAGCGGGTATCCAACCCCGAGGAAGTTAACAGCAGAGAGACAGCAGATAACAACCTAAAGGGGAACGATTCCTGCCCCCCATCACATAACTCTCTCCTAGAAGAAACTCTTAAAAAATTGAGGGAGTTTGAAGAAAAATGGGGAAAGGAAAGGGAAGCTATGATAGAGAATAACAACGTCCTGAAATTGGAGTTGGAAAAAATAAAGAATTCACAGGAGATGCAGGGAAACAAAATTTATGAATTAGAAAAGGTTAAAAAAACACAGGAAAGTAGGATTTCTGAATTGGAAAAGATAAAAAAGTCTCAAGAAAATAGAATTTCTGAATTGGAAAAAGAAAATAATTCTCAAAAAAAAAATTAGGGAAATGGAAAAAAATTCAATAGAGCAAAATAATTCATTTAAAAACGAAATTGGGCATTTACAAAAAGAACTAAAAACTGTGAAAGAAGAAAATAACTCCTTAAAAGTCAGGATGGAACAAATAGAAATGAATGATTCACAGAGAACCCAAGAATCAGTCAAACAAAACAAAAAAAAAAAAAATGAGAAGCTGGAGAACAACGTCAAATACTTACTGGGAAAATCTATAGACCTGGAAAATAGATCTAGGAGAGATAATCTGCGGATTATTGGACTTCCAGAAAACTATGACCAAAAAAAGAGCCTAGATTCTATTTTACAGGAAATTATCAAAGAGAACTGTCCAGAGATAATAGGAACAGAAGGGAAAGTAGATGTGGAAAGTATTCATCGAACTCCTTCTGAAATAGACCCTAAAAAAAGAACACCACGGAATATAGTGGCTAAGCTGCAGAATTACCACACAAAGGAGAAAATCCTGCAAGCAGCTAGAAAAAAACAATTTAAATACCAAGGTGCCACAATAAGGGTCACTCAAGATCTGGCTGCCTCCACATTAAAAGATAGAAGGGCCTGCAACCTGATATTCCATAAGGCAAAAGATCAAGGACTGCAACCAAGAATGAACTACCCAGCTAAGTTTAGCATCTTTTTCCATGGAAGAAGATGGTCATTCAATGAAACAGAGGAATTCTATATGTTTCTAAGAAAAAAACCAGACTTAAACAAAAAATTTGATCTACATCCACAAGACTGAAGAGAAACAGAAAAAGGTACACAGAACCCTTGAGAACTGTAACTCTGTTGTGGGTATATAAAAAAAAGTACTCAAGGATAATTTGATTTTACTGATATAAAAGAAAAAAAGGGGGGTGTAGTAAAGGGAAGGAGGTCGGTTCAGAAAAAGGGGAAGGAATGATAAAAAGAGGGAAACTACATCCCAGGAAGAGGCATAGAAAATACACCATATCTGAGGGAACATAGTGAGGGGGAGAATCATTGTGTGAATCTTACTCTCATCAGGAGAGGCTCAAAGAGTAAATAATTAACATATTTGTTTTTCAGAGAATTTTCTCTCACCTCATTAAAAGAGGGGAGAGGAAAAGGGAAAAGGAAAAGGAGAATAAGTGAAGGGACTTGGAGGGAGGGGGGAGGGATCCTAAAAAAAAAAAAAAAAAGAGGGAGGGTTGCGCGTCACAAGGGGGGTCTGTAAATTAAATATTGGGGAGGGGGATCAGGGGGGTCAAGGGAAAAAAGCATAATCTGGGGATAATACGATGGCAGGAAATACAGAATTAGTAATTTTAACTGTAAATGTAAATGGGATGAACAATCCCATCAAACGGAGACGGATAGCAGATTGGATCAAAAAGCAGAACCCTACAATATGTTGTCTACAGGAAACACACTTAAAGCAGGGAGATACATACAGAGTAAAGGTAAAAGGTTGGAACAGAGCCTATTATGCTTCAGGTAAAGCCAAAAAAGCAGGGGTAGCTATCCTTATCTCAGATCAAGCAAAAGCAGAAGTAGATCTCGTTAAAAAAGATAAGGAAGGAAACTATATCCTGCTGAAAGGTAGCATAAATAATGAAGCCATATCAATACTAAACATATATGCACCAAGTGGTATAGCATCTAACTTTCTAAAGGAAAAGTTAAGAGAGTTGCAAGAAGAAATAGACAGTAAAACTATAATAGTGGGAGATCTCAACCTTGCACTCTCAGATTTAGACAAATCAAACCACAAAACAAACAAGAAAGAAATTAAAAAAGTAAATAGAACATTAGAAAAACTAGGTATGATAGACCTTTGGAGAAAACTGAATGGCAATAGAAAGGAATATACTTTCTTCTCAGCAGTTCATGGATCCTATACAAAAATAGACCATATATTAGGACATAAAGATCTCAAAATTAAATGTAGGAAGGCAGAAATAATAAATGCTTTCTTCTCAGATCACAATGCAATAAAAGCTACATTCAGTAAAAAGTTAGGGGTAAATAGACCAAAAAGTAATTGGAAACTGAATAATCTCATCTTAAAGAATGACTGGGTGAAAGAGCAAATTATAGAAACAATTAACAATTTCACCCAAGATAATGACAATGATGAGACATCATATCAAAATCTTTGGGATGCAGCTAAAGCAGTAATAAGGGGAAATTTTATATCTTTAGAGGCTTATTTGAAGAAAATAGAGAAAGAGAAGATTAACAAATTGGGCTTACAACTTAAAAGGCTAGAAAAAGACCAAATTATAAACCCCCAACCAAAAATTAAACTTGAAATACAAAAATTAAAAGGAGAAATCAATAATATTGAAAGTAAAAAAACTATTGAATTAATAAATAAAACCAAGAGTTGGTTTTATGAAAAAGCCAATAAAATAGATAAACCTTTGGTAAATTTGATCAAAAAAAAGAAAGAGGAAAATCAAATTGATAGTCTTACAAATGAAAAGGGGGATCTTTCCACCAATGAAGAGGAAATTAGAGAAATAATAAGGAGTTACTTTGCCCAACTTTATGCCAATAAATTTGATAACTTAAGTGAAATGGATGACTTCCTCCAAAAATATAGGCTCCCTAGATTAACAGAGGAGGAGATAAATTGCTTAAATAGTCCCATTTCAGAAAAAGAAATAGAACAAGCTATTAATCAACTCCCCAGGAAAAAATCCCCAGGGCCAGATGGATTCACATGTGAATTCTACCAAACATTTAAAGAACAATTAGCCCCAATGTTATATAAATTATTTGAAAAAATAGGGGATGAAGGAGTCCTACCAAACTCCTTTTATGACACAGACATGGTACTGATACCTAAACCAGGTAGATCGAAAACTGAGAAAGAAAATTATAGACCAATCTCCTTAATGAATATTGATGCTAAAATCTTAAATAAGATATTAGCAAAAAGACTTCAGAAAATCATCTCCAGGATAATACACTATTATCAAGTAGGATTTATTCCAGGAATGCAGGGCTGGTTTAATATTAGGAAAACTATTAATATAATTGACCATATTAATAATCAAATTAATAAGAACCATATGATCATCTCAATAGATGCAGAAAAAGCATTTGACAAAATCCAACATCCATTCCTACTAAAAACTCTTGAGAGTATAGGAATAAATGGACTCTTCCTTAGAATAATCAGGAGCATATATTTAAGACCTTCAGTAAGCATAATATGCAATAGAAATAAACTGCAACCTTTCCCAGTAAGATCAGGAGTGAAACAAAGTTGCCCACTATCACCATTACTATTCAATATAGTACTAGAAATGCTAGCCTCGGCAATAAGAGCCAAGAAAGAGATTCAAGGAATTAGAGTAGGAAATGAGGAAATTAAACTATCACTTTTTGCAGATGACATGATGGTATACTTAGAGAACCCCAAAGACTCTGCTAAAAAGCTACTAGAAATAATTCAAAATTTCAGCAAAGTGGCAGGATACAAAATAAATCCACATAAATCCTCGGTATTTTTATATATCACTAACAAAATGCAACAGCAAGAGATACAAAGAGAAATTCCATTCCAAACAAATGTTGAGAATATAAAGTATTTGGGAATCCATCTACCAAAGAAAAGTCAGGAATTATATGAGAAAAATTACAAAACACTTGCCACAAAAATAAAATCAGATTTAAATAATTAGAAAGACATTCAGTGCTCTTGGATAGGCCGAGCGAATATAATAAAGATGACAATACTCCCCAAACTAATCTATTTATTTAGTGCTATACCAATCAGACTCCCAAGAAACTATTTCAATGACCTAGAAAAAATAACAACAAAATTCATATGGAAGAATAAAAGGTCGAGAATTGCAAGGGAACTAATGAAAAAAAAACTCAGAGGAAGGTGGTCTAAGTGTACCTGATCTAAAGCTATATTATATAGCAGCAGTCACCAAAACCATTTGGTATTGGCTAAGAAGTAGACCGGTAGATCAGTGGAAGAGATTAGATACAAAGGACAAAAAAGGGTACATATATAGCAACCTAATCTTTGACAAACCCAAAGATACCAACATTAGGGATAAAAATTCATTATTCGGAAAAAACTGTTAGGAAAACCGGAAATTAGTATGGCAGAAATTAGATATGGATCCACACTTAACACCATATACCAAGATAAGATCAAAATGGGTCCATGATTTAGGCATAAAGAGGGAGATAATAAATAGATTAGAGGAACAGAGGATAATCTACCTCTCAGACTTGTGGAGGAGGAAGGAATTTATGACCAGAGGAGAACCAGAGATCATTATTGATCACAAAATAGAAGATTTTGATTACATCAAACTAAAAAGTTTCTGTACAAATAATACTAATGCAAACAAGATTAGAAGGGAAGTAACAAATTGGGAAAATATTTTTAAAAACAAAGGTTCTGACAAAGGTCTCATTTCCAAAATATATAGAGAACTGACCCTAATTTATAAGAAACCGAACCATTCTCCAATTGATAAATGGTCAAAGGATATGAACAGACAATTCTCAGAGGAAGAAATTGAAACTATATCCACTCACATGAAAGAGTGTTCCAAATCACTACTGATCAGAGAAATGCAAATTAAGACCACTCTGAGATACCACTACACACCTGTCAGATTGGCTAAGATGACAGGAAGAAATAATGATGAATGTTGGAGGGGATGTGGGGAAACTGGGACACTAATACATTGCTGGTGGAGTTGCAAAAGAATCCAGCCATTCTGGAGAGCAATCTGGAATTATGCCCAAAAAGTTATCAAACTGTGCATATCCTTTGACCCAGCAGTGCTACTACTGGGATTATATCCCAAAGAAATACTAAAGAGCAGAAAGAGACATATATGTGCCAAAATGTTTGTGGCAGGTCTTTTTGTTGTAGCTAGAAACTGGAAGTTGAATGGATGTCCATCAGTTGGAGAATGGTTGGGTAAATTGTGGTATATGAAGGTTATGGAATATTATTGCTCTGTAAGAAATGACCAGCAGGAGGAATACAGAGAGGCCTGGAGAGACTTAAACCAACTGATGCTGAGTGAAATGAGCAGAACCAGAAGATCACTGTACATTTCAACAACAATACTGTATGAGGATGTATTCTGATGGAAGTGGAAATCTTCAACATAAAGAAGATCCAACTCACTTCCAGTTGATCAGTGATGGACAGAGGTAGCTACACCCAGAGAAGAAACACTGGGCAGTGAATGTAAATTGTTAGCACTAATATTTGTCTGCCCAGGTTGCATGTACCTTCGGATTCTAATGTTTATTGTGCAACAAGAAAATGATATTTACACACATGTATTGTACCTAGACTATATTGTAACACATGTAAAATGTATGGGATTGCCTGTCATCGGGGGGAGGGAATAGAGAGAGGGGGGGATAATTTGAAAAAATGAATACAAGGGATAATATTATAAAAAATATATATATAATAAAAAATTAAAAAAAAATTACCCATGCATATGTACTGTCAAAAAAATGTTATAATTATAAAATAAAATAAAAATTTAAAAAAAACACACATAAAAAAATCACACCATTTTTACTTACCTTGAAATCAGAGGTAGAGAAAAATTAAATGGTTCTTTGCTTTATAAAGTTATTAACTAACCATTCTCCTAGAATAACTTTTTAGTGATTCCACAAAGATTCCAAGTCCTCCTTTGAACATAATATTCCCCAAACATGTGTATATTCATACACAACATCGTCAATTGTGAAAAAAGCAACCCAGTGCTATTGACAATATATCATGTGCTTATCAGTGGATAGAGTATAGATTCAGAAAGGGCTGAGTTCAAATCTAGTCTCAGACACTTACTAAATGTATGATCCCAGAAAAGTCACTTAATCTGTTTGCTTCAATTTTTTAATCTGTAAAATGAGTATCATAATAACACCTACCTTGTAGAATTGCTATGAAGATCAAATGAGATAATATTTCTAAAGTGTTTAGCACAGTGCCTGGCACATAATAAGTGGAATATAAATGTTAGCTTACAGCAGCAGCAGAAGCAGCAGCAGCAGCAGTAACAGCAGCTTATCATCTACATTATATAAAATGAGCAGATGAAAGAAAATAATCAATGTGAAACTGTGAAGGTAGATTTGGTATCATACTGAGATTAAAAAACATCCCTGCCCTCTTTTAATACGATGTCATAGGATCTTTATACCCCTAAAGGGTTATATACCCAGAATAATAGTGTCTTAGATGGTGCCAGGAGTCCTTTCACTATTGACTTACTGGAAAGCAGGCTACATGCACTGATGCCTGTTTTGCAACCCACAGCACCTGTGTGTGTCCTTGGCCTTCTCCCAGTGAGGCAGCAATCCAGCCAAGCTGAGATTAGCTTGTGAGATGGAGCTGAAACACAGCAGAAGGTGGAGAGTTGGGGAAGTGGTAAGCAGCTTCCTGGCCCCTCATTAAGGCCATCTGTACTTGCAAACACACCTGTTTGGGAGGATTTCAATGGCTGGGTTTACAAATGTAAATGTATCAGGATCCATTCAAGCTGATACCTGCCATTTTTCCTCCACTGTTCCTTTTGGGTTAATTATACAACATGATAGTTTCTGTGCCGGTTTTCACTTTATGATTACAAACTTTATGTGGTCTAAAATGTTTTCCCCAGAATTTTTTTTAATGGGATGAACAGATGTAAAAGTACTTTCAATTTGCTAATAAAGGTGACATTAGACGAGGTTTGATATTATACCAAGTCCCACATAACATTTAAAAATGAGCTTTTTCAACCATAAAATTACTAATTGATCTGTCTTGCAAAAAGATAAAGGAAATGAATGCCTATTCATGACTCATTTCTGTCAACTTCTTGATTTCTTATTTAATGGGAAGCAAAATGAACTCATCCTATTGTTACAATCATCAGATTCAAAGCATGCCATTAGCCTTGCTGCAGGCCATTGCCATATTTGACTGGGCTTAAAAAAAAAAAACTTTTTGGCAGCCTGTTGGACTTCTTATTCTTAAAAACCATGTGTTGTTCTATTTATTTTTTTCTTTCCTTTCTCATCCATTCGAGTCCAATTATCATAATAGATAGGACTACTGTGCTTAGAGTAAAAAAAAAAAAACATGAGTTCAAATATTTCCTTTGGAAATAATAATAACTAGCATATATACAGATGTGTTTATGCATATATAGACACACATGTATGTGTGTATATGTACACATCAGATTTGTACAAATGTGTATGTGTAATTCTCTATTTTTGCAAAATGTTTTATCTATATAGGCACTTCTCAAACTTTTTTCCATTTGTGACCCTTTTTCACTTGAGAAATTTTTACATGACATTAGGCATAGAGGTATATAAATCAATTAATTACTGATAATATGTCATAATTTTGTGATCCCCCAATTCAGTTATGAGATTCCACATGGATCACAACCCACAGTTTCAGAAACTTAAAGCTATATTATCTCCTTTGATCCTTACCACCATAGCTGATATTATTACTTCCATTTGTAGATGAAGAAATTGAGGCTGAGAGAGGTTAAGGTTCTTTCTTAGAGTCAAATTGTTAGTGTCTGAGATAGGATTATTAATTATATGACCCTGGGCAAGCCATTTAAACTCCATGTATCTCAGGCAACTTTCCAGGTATTATCTACTACATTATAGGCATTTTATGATATTTATTCTGGTAGTTTTTTGGAGAAAAAATAAATGAGGGAGATTACCTCTGCCTCAATTTTCTTAGTAAATGGAGAAATGAGAAAGTTAGATTATTTATTGTATATGTCAATTTTTCATCAATGTTGAAGTTTGAAGAAAGAGCTACTATTTTGGAACAGTTGCCACAAAGAATGAGACAGGTAGTTAAGTTAATAAGAATAAAGGAGCAGTGAGGATCCAGTTAAGGTTATGCATTATAAATGTATATGCTGAGATGTAACTAAATTCTATTACTTACTAGCATGACTTAGAGAGAAATTGACGTGTGAGGCTTATCCAGGGATGGAAGCTTTGTGTGTTAGGAAAGATAGAAGCAGTAGTAGTAATTCATAAGCCAAGCAGTGTAAGGAGCTAATTAAAGCTAATATAGGGAAGAAGAACAACTAGAATAAGGATAGAGCAAGTGGTGACAAAAGGAAAAAAAGTGAGTTTAGCATAAGAGAAAATGGGAAGTCTGGACAAATGTTCATGGACTTTAAAACTTAAAACATCAGTAAATCAAATCCCCTCATTTTACAGACTCAGAGATGTTAAAGCATTTAGCAAAGTCTTGCCAAACAGAAGTACAAGAACCAGAATCTGAATTTAAACAATTTAAACCGAATCTTCTTTCTAGTCTTTCAAGGCTAAAGGTTGCCATCAGAGGGAATTTCAAAGTTTGGATTTTGAAGATAAAGCAATCATAAGAAATAATGATGTATAAGGTATGATCATGCTAATTAGGGGGCTCTAATCAGGCATCAAAAGTTGATTAATTGTTGAATCAGGTCATTAGCTGCATTAAAATTAATTACTTAATTAATTAGATATTTAAATGCTCATAATGTGTGTATAACGTGCAGAGCACTTGCCAGGCTGTTATGTAGAAGACAGAAGAATAACAAAGGGCAAAAAGAGTGATCTTGCTTTGTTTGTTTTTATCATATTCAGTAAACAAATATGTACACTATATGCAAATTGATTTCCTTTGATAAAAGGTATTTGGCAGAAAAAGATGCTAGATTTTATGGCCGGTGCTACCAATAATCTTTGAAAAATCACAAAACTTCTAAGTTATATGACCAAAAGGAAGGCATCTTAGTCACTCTTTCCAGAGATTCATATTCATATGCTCTCTCAGCATCTAATAAAAGGAATTTTGCATTAGATGTAGAGCAATTAAATTTCAATAAATGAAACAAAAAAATCCACAGAATAAATCCTAAAAATGTGAATAAATGGGAAAATGTTCTAATTTTCAAAATGCTATAACCCCAGAAATGCTTATGTTGATCCTAAGGTTGGTTCTTAAAACTAATCTTTGTGTCCCTTCATGCTCCAGGGTTATTCTGGCATGTCTCAGGCAAAGATTCTGTAAAATAAGATGGGAAGGGAGAAAAATACAAAAAAAAGTGTTGTTTTCAGACTGAAAGTAGGAGGCCTCCATTCCCACAAAGACTTAATCTTAAATATTATCTCTGCTTCCCCCAAAAATAACCTAAAAATTGGATTATGCTGATTCAGCCTAACTGCAAGAAGAAATAAAGAGCCAAGGACAAAGTTGAGGTATGATATTAGTTTGAGTGGCTCTGTTGAGACTGAAGGAAAGGGATCTAAAACTTAGATGTTATAATTTCTGTACCCCTCCTAAAGGGCCAAGATTGTAGGTTGGTTCTTCTAGGAAATATGAAATCACAAATAGGAATAATTCAGAAAGCAAGTCATGGGGAATATATTAAAATATCAATATCGACTCACTAAAGATTTCAAGAGTAAAAAATTTTCTATAAAAGTCCTGAGAACAAGCAAATAAATCAACAGAGTATTCTAAAAGTAGAAGGAAGAATGTAAAACTTTAAAGAGATTATGAAGTATTCTTTCCAAACAAATATCAATGTTTGTTGAAATATATGATCCTATGTACTCCCAAGAGAGCATATTACAATAATTAGAAACTCTACATATGAACCAGAAAAGAAGAAAACTTAAAAAAATAAATATATTTTTAACATTTAGAGTACTCAATTCAAAATTTCAAAACACAATTAGCTGATTAGAAATAATTGAACACATGGTGGAGAGTTTGTTTACAAAAGGGAAAGGGATGAACACATTTGGAATATAAAAATATTGAAATATAAAGATACTGGCAGAAGAGAGACAAAAGGAAATAATCTTAAAAAAACATGATATGAGATTAACCAAAGCAAATGATCTTAAAGACAGGTTATGATTGCTTGAAGACAACTTCTTGCTGATTATTTGATTATAATGGTCCTAGGCAGTGCAATTGTATAATTTATTCCAATTTTACCTAAGAACATTCAGTTTAGAATAGAGAAGGCAAATTAGTGGTGGTCTCTAACTCAAAATGGAGATGTGGCAACAACAGGATAAGAAGAAAATGGCTTCAAGTGTATAAGAGTGGACAGTTAACTTTAGGGCCAAGACAATGAAAGAATAAATCTAAAGTCAAAACAATGATGATAGAATGGGTTGAAGTGTAAAATGAAGAGAGGTCAAGAGGCAAGGATAAAGAGACAACAAGTAGAATAGATGAGAAATGGAATTTCTGACCAGGGAGAGGGTTATTAGATTTCTTAATCAAAAGTGACATTTTTGTATGAAGATGAGTAAAATAAAGTTATGGCCCTCTCTAAGTATGGTTAAGATGGAATGAAAGTACATATCATTGTAGCTGAAGATACGATATACAGAATATACTTGTATTTCAACAAAGCATTTAGCAAAATCTGTCATGTTATCCTGTAGGCTGGTGGAATGTGGGCCAAAAAATAATACAGCAAAATAATTAAATTTAAAGTTGAAGACATAAAGATTGAAATGGAAACAGTACATGGACACATCATTCATCAATCTCATTCAATTAAATAATTTTATCAGGGATGTAAAGGTACAGGTGACTTGTTTTTCAAATCTATGGATGATAAAAAAAAAAATAAAAGCTAAGAGGGCCAGTTCAGCCATTGGTTAACATAATTAGGATGCAAAAACATCACAGACTTGAAAAATGAGCTGAATCTGTTAAAATGGAATCCAATCAGGAAAAGTGAAAAATCCCACAATTGGATAAAAAAATTGATGGCACAAGTATTACATAGCTCAAGTATAGCTAAATCACATTTTTTATTTAAAAGATTCATATGTTTAATTGATAACAAGTTTGTTATTTTCATCAAACACAAGTGTTATAATAAAAATTGACAAATGCTTTAAAAATCCTTAATATTGCAATTAATCTGCCACTGAGTCTCTTAGATTTTGGTATTCTGGTCTTCCATGTACAAACATACAGTAAACTGATGGATCTATTATAGGAAATTCTTCCACAAGGAAGTATTGTAATAGGATGGTGATAGAGATATATAATCTTAGGTTGTATAGCGGTATAGCATCCAGAAAAAGAATATTCATTCCATGATCGGCAAGTTTGGTCACAATACGTCGGGTATTTTGTTCTAGGCACCACAGTATAAGAACAAACTGGAATTATAGATCACAGCATATGAAGTTTAACTAAAAAATGAGCATATTAATTTTTTTAATTTTAAGAAGAAAATACATATGTGTTCTTTCAAGCATTTGGATTTAAGCATTTGAATTTTTAAAAAGATAAGACACTACAGAAAGTAGAATTTGGAGCAAAATGTGGTTATTAGAAGGAAATAGATTATTTCTGGTAACTATATATATGTATATGAGTATATATATATATATATAATGTGTAGTATTTATTTATAGTAAATAATATATGAAAAATAAATATGTATATATATATATATATATATATTTAATTAAATGATACAGAATGGGAAGAAGTAGCTTAGTGTTTATATAGTAGAATATGTGTTGTTTCAAATTAAAGGATTCCAGCTTGACTTCTATCTGTGTAATTTATAACCCTCTAAAACTCAAGACGAGAGAAAAAAAATTAAATTGCCCTTAGTGTGACCTCTTTCACTTCTGCAATGATGCTGGCAGAATGATGAAAAAAGGTAGTGAGAGGTGTAAGAATATATAGCTACATACACATGCTTGTATATGTGTGTATGTATCAGAGCAGCAACTTGTATCATGATTACTCCCTGACCTCTCATTGGCAGCCCCACTTTATTGATAATTGTACAAAATGGATTAGATTGCTTACCAGATCCACGGTTATGGAAAGGTTTAGAAAATAAGATCTTCCTTTCTCCGTTTATTTCTTGCTCCCTTCCTTCTTTCATCCTTCTCTGCCTTCTTTTCACCTTTCCTTCCTTCTTTCCTTCCTTTCTTCCCTCCCTTTTCCTTCCCTCCCTCAATCCACATAGAATAACATACCTTTATGTATAGTTGCTCTTAAAAACTTTTTTTTTCTTTTGGATCTCTGAAGCCTCCAAACACATCTTCAGGTTTACTAGCTAGATTTCTTTCATAAGGAACCCACTTTAAACCAAAACCAATCTGATTCTCATTGGTTGGCCACCAATAGGTCCCAGGTCAATATGTCCCTCTTTGGTCCTGATTGTACTTATTGGATCCTGATTGACTCAGATAAAATGTAAATAGCAATAATTTATGCTTTGGCCAGAAATCCTGAGGGCCTTTCCCTCCCGTATTCATTTATTTAGATTTTTTTTTGACTAGATAAAAGAAGAGATTCTTTGTCCCATTTGCTATCTAGTCTTAATCACTAAATGAGTGTAGCCTCAATCAAACAGTGACTGTTGAAGACCTTTGCTTAAAAAGGCCAAGGTCTTCTATTGCATTCAGTATCATCTTCAGTCATCCTGGTCACTGGACCCAGATGCCTTTGGAGGGGAAAATGAGGCAGGTGTCCTCACACATCCCTCTCTCTCTTAAATGTAATTCATTTGTATGTCATGGCATCATTATGTTCCTCTTTGAAAGTGAAGGACAAACTACAACAAGCTCTTATAATAACTTTTTGTGGCTGGCAAAGAAGTCATATAAAGCTCTCAGTAGAATATAAGGAGCTAGAGTTATTAGGCCAATTATTGCAGTCATTCTTGACCTTGTCAACTTGGTGAATAAAGTAGGATGAACACCAGGTCAGTAGTATTCAATTATCAGTTTTAACAAAGCCCATTCTCTCTATTTCTGTGATTTAGATCATTTAGGAGCAATTTGGTAGGTAAAGGCCCTGCTGGTTTCTAAGACAATTAATGTCCACCACTATATTGATAATATAATATTGATTGGGATGGATGAGAATTTATGGTGGTGGTTCTAGATTGGATGATAGTGTAAATGAGAAAGAATGATGAATTATTAAAAATATAAGGAGATACCTTTTTCTCCTTAACATAGAATGACTTTAGTACCAGTTATCACTCCAATTGGAGTACCTATCATTGAAAAATCATTATGACTTAATCCTATATGTTTAAATCTTGCCTATCATTAGCAACTTTTATTATCTCTATTGCATGGATTTTAAAGATGTCTCTATAGTACTGATTTTTTAAAAATTTCATTTGTACTAAGATAGTTCACTATTATTGCCCATTTCAGACTCTTTGCCAAGATACACTAGTTTAGTAATGAGCTCAATGCCATTTAAGTAATATAACATCCTTGGTATATTTTAGGGCCTCTCCACCAAAAGGGGAAATGTAGGATAAAATGGATAAACAAATTTTTATTTTTTATCTATTCATTCA
Organism: Sminthopsis crassicaudata; assembly: GCF_048593235.1. NCBI lineage: Eukaryota > Metazoa > Chordata > Mammalia > Dasyuromorphia > Dasyuridae > Sminthopsis > Sminthopsis crassicaudata. The sequence continues at coordinate 307,474,013 of NC_133618.1, read as the reverse complement.
TTCATTTAATTGGTTATCTATCTATCTATCTATCTATTTATTACTAAATCTGGATCATTTTCCATTTAAGAAGACAAGGAAACTATTATTTGGATTTAATTAAGACAGGGCAGGAAAAGGTTTGGTTATTAGGAATGAATGATCGTGAAATTTGGGACAACTCTTTTTGACTAAATATTTATGCCCTAGTAAATGCAAAAATGGAGGCAAATAGCATCTTGTTTTTTTTTTGTTTTTTTTTTTAATGAATTGCATCCTTTAAATTGTGTTGTTGGAACACTTATTTTTATTGAATTTTAAGCCCATAAGTCCAATTTATAGTCTGAATCACTGAACTAATCTGGCCCTGAATAGGTCAATTATCCACTGCTATCCACAAATACTGAAAGGTGTTCATAAACAAGAGTTGTATATAAAGAGAAGGAATATGGTTTGTGATCTTCACTAGTGGAGCAAGTACTTATACTAATGGAATTACAGATCCAGAGAAGTATTGTACCTAAATATTTTAGTTCTTCTTTGGTACATTTAAAATAATTATCACTTCAGATTTCCCTATACCCCAAATATGTCTTGAACATAATAAGGTCTCAATAAATTACAAAATCAGAATTATTCACTTTTTTATTGAAACAATGAATACTTAAACAAATGAACAGAGCATGTAAATTTCAGAACATCTTGTTTTGTGTTGCCCAGATGCACTATTTCATTTGAATGACAAATAATACTATGAAGTGAAGTATTTCAGGCATTCACAGATCAAGTTTAACTGGGGACAAATAACTCAGATGAATCCTGATGTTTTATACTTTCATGCACTAATATTTGCTTCACACCATATGTCACACTAACATGAGAATATGATAGAACAGAACAACCTAGTAGTTTTCTGATTTAACATCTGGTCTTCAGAGGAAATCTAGAGATTCAGAGGATAATTTTAAATCTCATGTCAAAGTGGTATAGACAAATGTATGGCAGGGTGAAGAGGAGGTGAAGAGTCAGGGGTAATTTCCTTTGCAATTAATTATCAGCTAATTCTTCAATAAGCCAGAAGCTTTGTACTCACAATTATAACAGATCAAAGAGTATACTAGAAATGTTACTTTGCACAGTGTTCCCCACATAGTAGGCACTTAATAAATCCCTGTTGATTTGTTGACTGGCTAGCTGACTTCCTTATAATGTTGGTGGCTTTGGAGAAAAATTGCTTTTTTTATGTCATATCTAATGGATTTTGATGTTTTGAGACTTCACTATAACTCAGTCGCCTGGTAAACACCAAGGATAATAATCAGGCCAGGATCTGGTATCTTTCCCATTAGTTAATCAGGAAACCAAACAGGTTAATTTATTATTCAAAACAAAGGTCATTATTCAAATGGGCCCAAAAATGTTTTAAAGGTATTTTCTAGGCTTGATATTACTTTCATACATGAACAAGTTATATCTTATACATCAACTTGGAACTTTCAGAACCCAAACATAATGAGTATGAGTTGGGGAAAGGTCTCAGGTCATTTCTATTTATAATGACAGAGGAGTTAGAAGAAGGGGAGGAGAAAGAATAGTTTTGTTGTTACTTTTTGACTTTATCTCTCCATAAGTCAAACCTGAGACTTTCAATTTCCCCAATAGAGCACTTACAGAGTAGAGTTGGGAAACCCTGTTAAAATTTCATGGGCTAGAAACAAATTTATTGGCTCATTCTGCTTTCCCCCAGTGCAACCTCCTGTAAGGGTAAGGTGGCTCAGTAGAGATATGGCGGGTGGGCTCGTTAATGAATAGTGAAGCCAGAAACTTTATGTCTGTTATAAAAGCCTTATTTTTAACTGGATGAAACATTCGAAGTTTAACCTATGTCCTGGAAACAATGTGGTGAGACAAAAGTTGACATAGATGATAAATGAAACACAATTCTTTTAGGGGAAAAAGGGTAATTAAATAAGGATAAGCTATAAAAATAATATATATGTTGGCTGACTATGTTGAGCAAAATCAAGACCTAGATAAAAATCGACGTTGACATCCAAAATTATATTCTGTCATGCTGAGAGTACTATGAAGCAACATGGCATTGTGAATCTGATGTTGGGCTCAAAGTCAAACTTGGATTCAAATCTGACTTTTAAGGGGAATGAGATCCCAAATAATCATCTAATTTCTATGTGACTTAAGTAATTCTATGTAATCAGGTTTTAGTTGATTTTATCTGATGCAATAATAGATCCTTTCAGTACTGAGAGCTGCAGTCTGGTGTGGGGATTCAAGAGCTGCATCATAGACTTGATATGAATAAATTTAGCTATTTCTCAGGGCTGCATATCACTCTGCCTATCAAACACAATTATCCTTAACTGAATATGGCACTATATAAAAAGAAGTTTGTCAAACTATAATGTCAGAAGTAGCAAGCAAAAATATGAATGAGAAAAATTTATCTTTGGTGTTATTTGTTTTTCCTACTATTCCTATTCAACTTGTGCTTTTTTGGGAGAACTGAATCACAGAATTTCAGAGCTAAAAATGTCTTTAGAAACCATTTAGTCCATTCCATACCTGAACAAGAATACTCTCTCAAACATCTTTACAGATGACAATTCAACCTTCACTTAAAGACATCTTGTGAGAGGAAAACTACTATGATTCTCCTAAAGCAATTAATTACATTTTCAGATAACTTTATTTGTTAAGAAGCTTTTCCCCTTTATTTACCTCTCTTAAATTGTTCTTTACTCTGTTTTTTTCATTGGAAATTGAGTGGTTGTCCACCAGTTCAGAAATGGCTGAATAAGTTATGGTATTTGACTGTATTAGAATATTATTATTCTATAAGAAATGATTATAGGCTGATTTGAGAAAAGCCTGGAAAGACTTACATGAAGTGATGGTAAGCAAAGTTAGCAGAACCAAGAGAACATTGTATACAGCAACAAGTTTATATGATGATCAACTGTGATGGATTTGGTTCTTCAACAGTGAGGTTATTCAAAGTAATTCCAGTAGACTTGTATTAGAAAAAGCCATTTACATCCAAAGAGAGAAATATGGAGACTTAATTGAATCAAGGCATAGTATTTCCACCATTTTTGTTGTTTATTAGCTTGTTTTTGTTTCCTTTTTTGGGCTTTTTCTCTTTAGATCTGATTTTTCCTGTGCAGCATGATGAATATAGAAATATATTTAGAAGAATTGTTTAACCTATATTGAATGGCTTGCTGTTGGGGGGTGAGGTAGAAAAAAATTGGAATACAAAGTTTTGCAAAGGTGAATGAAACTCTCTTTGAATGTATTTGGGGAAATAAAATAAAATTTTTAAAAAATCAAATAAAAAGACATATCTCTTTTCTATGTGATAGTCCTTCAAATACTTCAAGATAGTTATCATGTCTCCCCAATATATTTTCTGTTCCATTCTAAAACAGTTCATTTAATTGATACTCAGGTTGCATGATCCTAATGTTCTTTAGCTTTTATTTTCATTCTCTTTAAACTTATTATATTGTTTTTAAAATGATCATACTACCCCAGATGTTATCTGGTTAAAAGTGTAGAACAGCTGAATTATTACCTCCTTCATTCTGTCTACTATATCTCTTTATGTAATCTAAAACCAAATAAGTTCATTTTCTTTCAGTGTTGTGCATCAAACTGTCGACTCATTGAGTACACTAAAATTCTCTATTCTTTTTCATATGAGCACAGGTCTAGTCATATTTCTCCCATTTTCTACTTGTAAAGCTAACATATTAAATACATGTATTTGATTAATTTCAATTATAATTTACAGAGAAATTTTCCACTCAATATATTACATTATCTCTTCTAGCTTTGAGGAACTTTCAAACAGAAGAGGTGTTCTCTCTTATCCTTTTTTCTCAAATTTATTACAGGATCAAGACAAACTTGTGAGATAAGCCACCATAATGGAGGAATCATGAAACAATGAAAAGAGTACCTGGATTTGAATCCTACCTCTGATATTTAATATCTATAAGACATCAAGCAAATCAGTTATTCATTAACTGATATATAATCAGTTTGTATTATTATAATATATAAACTGAAACACAATCAGTTTCATTATCTGCATTCATTACCTGATTGAATAGAAGGCTCCTAAGGATCTTATAACTCTTAGCTAGGATCTTATTGTGCTATCATTCTTCCAATATTGTGGGATTGAATCTAGCTATTTTACCAGTTTAGAATATCTAGGAAAGTGGCACTAATGATGGAAAATGTAAGGAATAAGTTAACTTGATGGAACAGGATATCTAAAGCCAGAAGGTATTTTTGTGGTTTTTGTTATTCTATTATATCTAACTCTTCATGACCCCATTTTTGCTTTCTTAGCAAAGATGCTAGAAAGTTGCCATTTCCTTCTCTAACTTATTTTACAGAGGAGGAAAATGAGACAAACAGGTTTGAGTGACTTGTTTAGAATCACAAAGTTAATAAATGTCTGAGATCATATTTGAACTCAGGATGATGTATTCCTGACTCCAGGCCCTGCATTTCATTCATTGTACCACCTAGTTTTCGAAGGTAATTTAGAGATTTTTAGCTTATTCCCTTTGTTTTACAGATGAAATTTATTATTATGATTTGAACCTGGGAATTGAGAGTCTAAATCCATTGTTCTTTCTATGCTATGTTACCCCTTTCAACATGGGGGAGTTGTTTAGTCACTATTCAAAAACAGTGTTTGGAAAACAGCCTATTTACCCATTAGCCAAGTTAACATCAAAGGACAATTCCTATCTCTTGGTAAACTCACAATTGAAGAAATGTGGGTTTTGTTCTATGAGAACTCATAGAAAAATCATCTTGACAGAGCTGGAAAATGTATAATTCATAACAACAATGGATTAAATATCAAATATATATATATATATATATATATATATATATATATATATATATATATAAGAATAGCATTAATATATTTAAAACTTTGGGATAAGCATGGAATAATATAGAGAGAAACACACTGGGGAATCCTAAAATCTATGCTCAAGTCTCACTCTGCTGTTATCTTTGTGGATTTGAAAAATCCACTACTTTTCTCAAATATTCTGATTCCTCACTTCAATTCAATAAATATTTTACATCACCTACTATGTTCCGGGAAATGTACTAAGTGCAGGAGATACCAAGACAATCCTTGGCCTTAAAAATCTTAAAGTGTAATGGGGGTAAGGTATAATATCACACAAAAAGAAGCTGAAAAACAGAACTGAGTGTGTACCAGGTGGTACCAAGAATGTACATAATGTTCTGTGAGTTGAAACCAAACAGAGCTATTGAAATAGAAAGATAGAAGCAAGACAGAAAGAAAGAAAGACAGAAAGAAAGACAGACAAAAAGAAAGTAGACAAGAAAGAAAGAAAGAAAGAAAGAAAGAAAGAAAGAAAATTTTACATACACACACACATATACACACACACACACAAACACACACACACACACACACACACACACACACACACACATATATATGTACATATATATAATTTTCTCAGAATGTGGAAAAGCCAGGCAATATTTTCAATTGGCAAGGTTTCCTGAAATCTTAGGTAAAACTTATCCAACAAAATCATGAATTTGGACCTTTTATAAATCAGTGTTCATAAGTAAATGTTTGCTTTTGACCAATATATTATACTGAAGAGCTAAAAAGCACTGCTGCTAGAGCTCCTTTTTGGGTAGAAATATTTTTATTTGAAACACTAAAGGATCATGACCTTTTATGTTTTCCTTTCCATAGACATTGAAAAAAATTGTACCATTTTGCATAAATCAATAAAAAACTACATATATAAGCCTTGCCAGAATCTCAAACCCTATCCTAACTCACAATTTGACAGGTCAATATTCCTTTATCCTAAGGCCAAAGCCACAAAAAATGCAAATGATTCTCTCCCCTCCATGTTGGTTTCTAAAATAATGTCATTGCCAAGCCTTCAGGGTAACTTGGGATTCAAAATTCTTTTTCAATTAGCAGAGAAAAATCAAAGTGAATTTCCAGTAGTGACCCAATTAATCCAAGTACAGCAGGGAGTATAGTCTCTAAGTTAAAATGAGATCCTGAGTTATAATGCTTAAAATCTATTCCTAATTCTTCTATTTGAAAATTATACAATCAAGGATAATTCTACTGATTTATCCTTTTTTCAGTTTCTTTATCGATAGCATGGGCAAAATGATTTAATAAAATTTTGTTTCAATCAATTGCTATCTGAAAATCATGGTGGACAACTAGCATAAATAATTAGTTCAAAGTTCTCCAGTGGTCTCAGATTTCCCAGCTTTTCCCAGCTTTTCCCCCCTCAGAGTCACAAGTAGTTTTCTTTTTTGTCTTATTCTCTCATATTCCTTCTTTTCCTGATAGGGAGGTATTTTGTTTTATTGGTATAGCTGAGACAGCCTTCATAGAATCAATTTCAGTTTTAAATCCCTCCTCAGAGGCTCTCACATCTTTGAGGTTCACCTGGGCTGTTTCCAATGCAGTCTCTAGAGTAACTATCCTAGGGCCATACACATCAATTTTTGCTCCTAGCTGAGATTTCACTGAGTTAATAGCTGCTTGAAATTGTTTTAAGAGAAGTTTCCCCAGTTGGTTTGGCTCCAGCTAATGACTAAATTATCATTTGTGATATGAGAAGGGATAGGGAGGCTGGATGCAATGATTTCTGCTTCATCTTTCACAGTAGGTCAGAGACTGCCCTGGCACAAATTTTGAGGTGGTGCTTTTATCACTGCAAAGAATCTCTAACTTATAGGCAGACTTACAGAAAAATAGCCAAAGGGTTGAAAGAGTACATGATAAATACACATATCACTTTTGGTTCTACCTGACACAATTCTTCACAAATTTGACATTTTGTTTTCTTTGTAAGACACAGATTCACATTGCAAAATAATTGTAACACACTTGTAAAGCACAAATCCTTCAAACCCTTCAAAGCCCCTAAACAATATGCAAGTTTGTTTCTCTTTATATAGAGTAGAATAATTATTTTCATTAACAGGAGCCCAAATGTTTATTAGTTTAGATTCTTAGCAACTATATGAGATTATTGCTCATTCATATACAGAAGCATGTAATACAAGGCTTCTTAACTTTTTTAGTGCCATGAATCCTTTTTGCAATCCAGTGAAGCCTATGGATTTCTCAGAATAACATAAACTTCATAAAATAAAATACATAGTATTACAAGGGGAAACAATTGTGTTAAAATATAGTAATAATTATTTTTTAAAAAACAGATTTACAATTTGCTGTTTAAGCACTTGAACCAAAGCAGAGATAATAAGCATATTATGGACCTTGGGTCAAATCCGAATGGCATCCTGTTTTTATATGATCCCAAGAGCTAAGACTAAGACTAGTTTTCACATTTTAAAATATTTTACCATATTTTTTAAAAAGTAATAAGAAGCATTTGATCCACAGGCTGTAACCATCAATTCCTGATCTACACAGAAGCTATGTGACATTGGAGAAATAGTCAGACACCAATTTTAAGAGAATTGGGTTCAAGTCCTGCCTGATGCTTATGTAAGAGAGTTTGGTACATACACAGTTCACCTAAAAAGGAAACATCCTCATGAGAGTCTCCTCAGACCACTTCTGGGAAAAAAGAGGATAGCTATTTGCACCAACATTCTGTATTGACCTACCATGTATTTGGGAGCAACTTATTTCCATGAGCTGCATACTTGGAATTGACTTTGCATTTAAAATTACTGACTTAAACAGTCTCACTTTTCCTTATGAGAACAGAAGTAAAAGACTAGTTCACTCATAGCAGATAACACCAGTAAGTGGCCATATGATTCCATCAGGAATATTTATAATTTGGGTCTGTTATATTTATACAATTTTACCTTTAGGTGCCAGCAATCATGTCCCAAATCTGGAGGCATAAGCCATTTGAGTCAGTCACGGAGTCCAGTATTCTAGGTTGGATGTTGCATTCAGCTCTCAAGAAATTCTGAGAAATCAGGGTCCCAAAACATAAATCCATGATGGTGGAGATGGTGAACCCTTTCCATTTGAATTTGGTAGCAATGATGTTATGTTTTTTTTAAAAATTAAATTAAAATTAAAGTTTCCAGGAGAAATATCACCCTCAGATATGGAGACAGTAAAAAAATTAATAAGCTTTTCGATGAGGGTGAAAGAGGAGAATATAAAAGTTGGCCTGAAGTTTGACATCAAGCAAAGCAAAACAAAACAAAAATTAAGTTTGTGTCAACTAATCTTATCACTTCCTGGCAAAGAGAGAGAGAATAGAAACTGTATTGTATTTTATTTCTTGGGCTCAGAGATTGCTGAAGACAATGACTGCAGTCATGAAATTAAATGATGTTTGTTCTTTGGAAGAAAAAGTATAGCAAATCTGAAGAGCATCCTAAAAAAGCAGAGCTATCACTACAAAGGTCTGTATAGTCAAAGCTGTGGTTTTTCTAGTAGGAACAAGAGGCTGTGAAAGTTGCAAATTGAAGAAAGCTAAGTCCTGCAGAATGGATACTTTGGATTGAGATGTCAGAGAAGATTTTTGAGATTACTTTGGACAGCAAAGAGATCAAATCAGTCAATTACTAAAAAAAATTAATTTAGAGTATTCACAGATAGATCAAATATTGAGAGTGAAGTTTAAATACTTTGGCCACATAATGAGAAAACAGGACTCATTGGAAAAGACCTTGAGGTTAAGAAAGAGTAAACACAAAATGAAGGGGAGTGACAAATGATAGGATGGATAAAGTGTTGTGGAAAAAAACAGTAATATTCCATAACATTCATGTATTATAATTTATTCAGCCATTCTCCAATTGATGGGCATCCAGTCAGTTTCTACTTTCTAGCCACTAGCATAGTTCCAAACTCTACTCCAGAATGGTTGGATCTGTTCACAGTTCAAACCAACAATGTATTAGTGTCCCAGTTTTCCCACATCCCCTCCAACATTTATCATTATCTTTATCTTTTCCTGTCATCTTAGCCAATTTGACAGGTGTATACTGATATCTCAGAGTTGTCTTAATGTGCAATTCTTTGATCAATAGTTATTTGAAACATTATTCTACAAATAGTTTCAATTTCTTTATTTAAAATTATCTGTTCATACCCTTTGACCAATTGGAGAATGGCTTGAACTATTATAAATTTAAGACAATTCTGTATGTATTTTAGAAATGAGGCCTTCATCAGATCCTTTGGATGTAAAAATGTTTTTTCAGTTTATTGCTTCCTTTCTATCTTGTCTGCATTAGTTTTATTTGCACAAAAAACTTTTTAACTTAATATAAACAAAATTATCTGTTTTGTGATCAATAATGATCTCTAGTTCTTCTTTGGTCACAAACTCCTTCCTCTTCCACAAATCTGAGAGGTAAAATATCCTATTTTCTTCTAATTTGTTTATAATATCATTCTTTATGTCTAGATCATGAACCCATTTCGACCTTATCTTGGTATACGATGTTAGGTATGGGTCAATACCTAGTTTCTGCCATACTAGTTTCCAATTTTCCCAGCAGTTTTTGTGAAATAGTGAATTCTTATCCCAAAAGCTGGGTCTTTGGATTTGTCAAACACTAGATTGCTATAGTCATTGACTATTTTTTTCTGTGAATCTAATATGTTCCACTGATCAACTGCTCTACTACTTATCCAGTACCAAATGTTTTCGATAACTGCTGCATTATAATATAGTTTTGGATGTGGTACAGCTAGACCACCTTCATTTGCTTTTTTCTCCAATAATTCCCCTGAAATTCTTGTCCTTTTATTCTTCCAGATGAATTTTTCTGGTTTTATTTTTAGTTCAGTAAAATAGTGTCTTGGGAGTTTGGTATAGCACTAAATAAATAGATTAGTTAAGGTAGCATTGTCATCTGTATTCTATGTGCTGGACTCATCCAAGAGCACTTATATTTTTCCAATTGTTTAGATCTGACTTTATTTGTGTTGAAAGTGTTTTGGAGATTTGCTCATATAGTTCCTGACTTGCCCTTGGCAGATAGATTCCCAAATATTTTATCCTACTGACAGTTATTTTAAATGGAATTTCTCTTTGTATCTCTTGCGATTGGATTTTGTTAGTGATGTATAAAAATGCTGATGATTTATGTGGATTTATTTTGCATTCTACACCTTTCCTAAAGTAGTGGTTTACTTCTAATAGTTTTTTAATTGATTCTCTAGGGTTCTCTAAGTATACCATCATCTGCAAACAGTGATAATGAAGTTTCCTCATTACCTACTCTAGTTTTTTAATCTATTTTTTCTTTTCTTATTGCCAAAACTAGAATTTCTAATATAATATTGAATAATAATGGTGATAGTGGGCAGCCTCGTTTTACCCTTGATCTTATTGGGAATGGTTCCAGCTTATCCCCATTACATATGGTGCTTGCTGATCGTTTTTAATAGAAGCTACTGACTATTTTAAGGAAAAGTCCATTTATTCCTATACTTTCTAGTGTTTTTAATAGAAATGGGTGTTGGATTTTATCAGCTGTTTTTTTTTCTGTATCTATTGAGATAATTTTATGGTTTTTGTTAATTTGGTTATCATTATAATCAATTGTGCTAATGGTATTCCTAATATTGAACCAGCCCTACATCCCTGATATAAATCCTATTTGGTCATGGTGTTTTATCCTGGGGATGATTTTCTGAAATCTCTTTCCTAATATTTTATTTAAGCTTTTTGCATCAATATTCATTAAACAGATTGGTCTATAATTTTCTTTTTCTATTTTTGTCTTACCTAGTTTGGATATCAGTACTATGTCTGTGTCATAAAAAGAATTTGGTAGCAGTCCTTCATTCCCTAATTTTTCCAATAGTTTATATAGTATTGGAGTTAATTGTTCTTTAAATGTTTGGTAGAATTCATGTGTAAATACATCTGGTCCTGGGAATTTTTTCTTAGGGAGTTGATTAATAATCTTGTTTTATTTCTTTTTTTAAAAGTGGGATTATTTAAATAATTTATTTCCTCTCCTGATAATTTCAGCAATCTATATTTTTAGGATTTCTCCATTTTTTTTTTTAGTTTGTCAAATTTATTGGCATAAAGTTGGACAAACTAACTCCTAATTATTGCTCTAAATTGCTCTTCATTGGTGAAAAATTCTCCCTTTTCATTTTTGAGACTAACAATTTGATTTTTCTTCTTTCCTTTTTCTAATCAAATTAACAAAAGGTTTGTTTGTTTTATTGTTTTTTTTTTCATAAAACCAATTCTCATTTTTATTTATTAATTCAACATTTTTTAGTGTTGATTTTATTTATCTCTCCTGTTATATATACAATTTTAAGTTTGGTATTTGATTGGGGGTTTTTAATTTGTTTTTTCTAGCTTTCTTAGTTGTGAGTACAATTAATTGAATTTATCTTTCTCTATTTTATGCAAGAAGGCATCTAGAGATATAAAATTTCCCCTTATTACCGCTTTGACTGCATCCCACAAATTTTGGTATATTGTCTCTTAATTGTCATTCTCTTGTATGAAATTATTGATTGTGTTTATGATTTGCTGTTTCACCCATTCATTCTTTAGATTGAGATTATTAAGTTTCCAAATTACTTTTTAGTCTATTTTCTCCAGGCCTTTTATTGTGATTTTTATTGCATTGTGATCTGAAAAAAAAATGTATATACTCTTTCTGCCTTTATGCATTTGGTTTTGAGGTCTTTATGTCCTAATATATGATAAGTTTTTGTATAGTTTCCATGAACTGTTGAGAAAAGAGTGTACACCTTTCTGTCTTCATTCAATTTTCTCCAAAGATTTACCATACCTAATTTTTCTAGTATCCTATTTACCTCTTTAACTTCTTTCTTATTTATTTTGTGGTTTGATTTATCTACTTTTGAGGGAGCAAGGTTGAGATCCCCACTAGCACAGTTTTGCTGTCTCTTTCTTCTTGCAGTTCTCTTAATTCTCCTTTAGGAATTTAGATGCTATACTACTTGGTGCATATGTGTTTAATTTTGATATTGCTTCATTATATATGGTACCCTTTAGCAAAATATATCTTATGTCTTTTTATTAGATCAATTTTTGCTTTTGTTTGATCTGAGATCAGGATGGGTACTCCTGCTTTTTAAATTTCACCTGAAGCATAATATATTCTGCGCCAACCTTTTACCTTTATTCTGTATGTATTGCTCTGTTTTAAATGTGTTTCTTGTAAACAGCATATTGTAAGATTCTGTTTTTTAATCCTGTCTGCTCTATGCTTATGTTTTATGGGAGAGTTCACCCCAATCACATTTACAGTTAAAACTACTAATTCTGTATTTCTTGCCATCTTATTAACCCCAAATTAAACTTTTCTCTTTCCCTTTCCCCTTTCCCTCCTTCCCAGTATTTTATTTAGGAGCACTAATTGCCTTAAACAGTCCTCCCCCCTTTAGAAGCCCTCCCCCTTTCTCATACATTTGTCCTACTATTTCTCTTTTCCTTTCTATTTAATCTACCCTTTCCCTTTCCCCTTTTCCCCTCCCACTTTCTATAACATGAGAAATGTTTCTTGAAACCAAATATATTTAATAATTTTTCTTTGCATCAAATATGATGAGAATAAGATTCATACAATGTATGTCACACTACCTTCTTTCCTTCAATTATAATGTTTTCTTTGCCTCTTTCTGAGATGTAATTTCCCTCATTTTATCCCCACTTTCCCCTTTTTTTCAGTTACAATCCCCTTTCCACCTCTAGTTTCTAGCCAAATCATATTATACATATATTCTCTATGTATACCCATAATAGAAATAAAGTTCTTGAGTTTTTTTTTTTTCTTTTTACTTTTTTATACTTTTCATGAGTTTTGTATTTAGAAGTCAAATTTTTGTTTAGCTCTGGTCTTTTCATTAAAAATAAATGTAATTCACTAGTTTTATTGAATGTCCCTCTTCTTCCCTGATAGAAAATACTCAGTTTAGCAGGGCAATTTATTCTTGGCTGCATTCCAAGTTCCTTTGCCTTCTGGAATATCATATTCCAGGCCCTTCAATCCTTTAAAGTGGAAGCTGCAAGGTCCTGAGTAATCCTTATTGTGGTTCTTTGGTATTTGAATTGTTTCTGTCTGCTTGTAATACTTTTTCCTTGGTCCGATAGTTCTTAAATTTAGCCACAATATTCCTTGGGGTTTTAATTTTGGAGTCTCTTTCAAGAGGTGTGCAGTGAATTCTTTCAATGGTAATTTTACCTCTTATTCTATGATATTGGGCCACATATTATATATATATATTCAAAGAATATAATATTCTCTTTGTGATTTCCTGAAAGATAGTGTCTAGGCTCTTTTTTATCATGTATTTCAGGGAGTCCAATAATCTTTAGATTGTCTCTCCTAGATCTATTTTCTAGGTTGGTTGTTTTCCCAATTAGGTATTTTCCATTTTTTCCCCTTTTTTTTTTTTCTTTTTCTTTTTTTTTTTTTTTTTTTTTTGGTTTTGCTTGATTGATTCTTGTTGTCTCATTGAATCACTGATTTGCATTTGTTCAGTTCTGAATTTTAGTGAATTATTTTCTTCCTTTATTTATTTTTGCTTCTTTTTTTGTTTGTCCAATAGAATTTTTAAATGAGTTGTTTTGTTCTATGTATTTTTTTCCCATTTCATAAATTCTTTTTTCAGGGAGTTGTTTTCTTTTTCCATTTAAAAAACATTCTGTTTTTAAAGGAGTTGTTTTCTTTTTCTGTTTCACAGATTCTGTTTTTCTGGGAGTTTCTTTCTTTTTGCATTTTATTAAATCTATCTTTTAATTAATTAAATGCTTTTTTCCAAACCTACTTACAAAGTTTTCATTTCCTTTCCCCATTTTTCTTCTAGCTCTCTTTTAAGATCCTTTAAAATTTCTTCTAGGAGAGCCTTGTATGATGGGGACCAGGTTATATCACCTTTTGGAGCTTCATCTGGAGAGAATCTGACTTTAGTCTCCTCAGGGTTTGAAATCTGTTCTTCTCTTTTACCATAGAATCTGTCTATTGTCATAGTCCTCTTTGGTTTTTTACTCATTAAAAAAAATAAATAAGATAAGGTCTGCTTTTAGGATGTGGGAGATTTTTCAAGTGGCTGCTGTTGTGCTGGGTCAGTGTTGATTCCCTATAGGTGCTGGGTGGGTGTGGCCAGGTCTGGTCAGATTCTAGCATTTTGGGATTCACTATTGATCTTTTGTGTTGGATGTTTTATAATTTCTCTGCTGATCTACTGACTTGCAACTAGTGCAGAGTGGCCAACACTGATATAGATTCCTGTAAATTCCTCCTGTAGATTCTCTGTCTTGCAGAGTCCTACCCATGGAGTCCACACTGCCCCTGGACTTTGTGGTGTTCGTGCTGGTGTTTATACTCAGCTGTTTGTATTAGGCTGCTTTCTTCCCATTTCTGATTGAAACAGACCTTTTCTGGTCAGTTTCCTCCTCATAGATTCTCTGCCACAGAAAGATGACATGACCCCTGGATTCTGCACTGTCTGCTCTGGAGTTTGTTCTCAGCCTTGTGATTGGCTGCCTCCCCATTTCTAATTGAAATAAACCTTTTCTGGTGATCTTCAAAATTGTCTTCTACTAGTAATTTGTTGCACTCCCAATATTTGTGGGTTCTGCCAGTCCAGCACTAATTCAGGTACTGGATTTGCTAAGTAGTTTGAAGATTGTAGAGAAGGTCAGGGAGAAACATGTGTCATCGCTGCCATTTTCAAGATCACTGTGGCTGAGAGAGCCCTCTCTCTCTGGGACTCCCTTAATTACCCCAGCACAACTATATTATGACACTACATTGGGCATACATAACTGTAAAACATCACATCACCACATTACCCTAAGTATACACCAACTAGATTGATCACATCATTACATTACATCAAGTATGTGCTTAGAGAACCACCATCTCACACCAAGTAGATACTTAACAACAAGCATCCTGCTGCTTTAGATTCAAGCACACTCAGAGTACAGGCCTACTACATCTCCCACTTTTTTTTTTGTTTTCGAACACAGGTGATCACACCCTCCCTGAGTTCTCAGGAAGGGAGATGAGAACCCCCCAAAAAATGGGGAGTCAAACCATATATATGAGCTACTTGAAATATGTATTCACAACTCCATCAGCATGGGAAGTATTACATAAGCACATAATAGTGTAACTCAGGCTAGTAATGATGGCTCTGCCCACAGCTAGTACAGGCTCAGTGTGGTGTACCAAACATGAATTATACAAGCAAGTAATAATATAACAAACAATATGAATCATCATAATATTGTAAAAGATTTCCAGAAGTCCTAGGAAGAGGGTATATAAATAATAACCACACATACAACTCCTTCAGCAGCTAAAAGATAGCCCAAACCAATCATTGGATTCCCTGAGACATGATAAGACTGTTGCAGGTCTTGAAAACCCTCAGGAATCATTGGATTCCCTGAGACATAAGATTGTGGCAGGACTTGGATTCCCTAACATATGATGAGACTTCAAAACTTGCAGCAATCATTGGATTCCCCGTCACATGAAGTCTCTCCAAACCTTTCTGAATTCATCCTGCTGGTCATTTCTTACAGAGCAATAATATTGCATAATCTTCATATACCATAATTTACCCAACCATTCTCCAATTGATGGACATCCATTCATCTTCCAGGTTCTAGCCACTATGAAAAGGGCTGCCACAAACATTTTGGCACATACAGGTCCCTTTCCCCTCTTTAGTATTTCTTTGGGATATAAGCCCAATAGCAGCAATGCTGGATCAAAGGGTACGCACAGTTTGATAATTTTGGGGCATAATTCCAGATTGCTCTCCAGAATGGCCAGATTCGTCACAGCTCCACCAGCAATGTATTAGTGTCCCAGTTTTCTTACATCCCCTCCAACAGTCATCATTATTTGTTCCTGTCATCTTAGCCAATCTGACAGGTGTGTAGTGGTATCTCAGAGTTGTCTTAATTTGCATCTCTGGTCAGTAGTGATTTGGAACACTCCAAAATAAATAAATAAATAAATAAATATATATATATATATATATATATATATATATATATATATATATATATATAAATAAAAGAATATAAGTGGATATAGTTTCAGTTTCATCATCTAAGAATTGTCTGTTCATATCCTTTGACCATTTATCAATTGGAGAATGGTTTGATTTCTTATAAATTAGGGTCAGTTCTCTATATAATTTGGAAATGAGGCCTTTATCAAAACCTTTAACTGTAAAAATATTTTCCCAATTTGTTACTTCCCTTCTAATCTTGTTTGCATTAGTATTGTTTGTAAAGAAACTTTGTAGTTTGATGTAATCAAAATTTTCTATTTTGTGGTCGATAATGATCTCTAGTTCTCTTCTGGTCATAAATTCCTTCCTCCTCCACAGGTCTGAGAGGTAGCCTATTCTCTGTTCCTCTAATCTATTTATGATCTCATTCCTTATGCCTAAATTAGGGACCCATTTTGATCTTATCTTGGTATATGGTGTTAAGTGTGGATCCATATCTAATTTCTGCCAT
This sequence comes from Sminthopsis crassicaudata, assembly GCF_048593235.1. Taxonomy (NCBI): domain Eukaryota; kingdom Metazoa; phylum Chordata; class Mammalia; order Dasyuromorphia; family Dasyuridae; genus Sminthopsis; species Sminthopsis crassicaudata. Next base: position 307,457,466 of record NC_133618.1, on the reverse strand, counting down.
ACTAATTTTCAGTTTTCCCCACAGGTTTTTTCAAATAATGAATTTTTATCCCAAATGTTGGTATCTTTGGGTATGTCAAACACTAGATTGCTATAGATGTATCCTTTTTTGTCCTTTCTACCTGATCTGTTCCACTAATCGACTGGTCTATTTCTTAGCCAATACCAAATGGTTTTGGTGACTGCTGCTATATAATACAGCTTTAGATCAGGTACACCTAGACCACCTTCATCTGACTTTTTTTTTCATTAATTCCCTTGAAATTCTCGACCTTTTATTCTTCCATATGAATTTTGTTGTTATTTTTTCTAGGTCATTAAAATAGTTTCTTAGGAGTCTGATTGGTATAGCACTAAATAAATAGATTAATTTGGGAAGTATTGTCATCTTTATTATATTTGCTCGGCCTATCCAAGAGCAACTGAATGTCTTTCCAGTTATTTAAATCTGACTTTATTTTTGCGGCAAGTGTTTGGTAATTTTGCTCATCTAATTCCTGACTTTTCTTTCATAGATGGATTCCCAAATATTTTATACTCTCGACATTTGTTTGGAATGGAATTTCTCTTTGTATCTCTTGCTGTTGCATTTTGTTGGTGATGTATAAAAACGCTGAGGATTTATGTGGATTTATTTTGTATCCAGCAACTTTGCCAAAGTTGTGAATTATTTCTAATAACTTTTTATAAGAATCTCTGGGGTTTTCTAAGTATACCATCATATCATCTGCAAAGAGTGACAGTTTGATTTCCTCATTACCTACTCTTATTCCTTTAATCTCTTTTTTGACTCTTATTGCCTACGCTAGCATTTCTAATACAATATTGAATAGTAATGGTGATAGTGGGCAACCTTGTTTCACTCCTGATCTTACTGGGAAAGGTTCCAGTTTATCTCCATTACATATTATGCTGGTTGTAAATATATGCTCCTGATTATTCTAAGGAATAATCCCTTTATTCCTATACTCTCAAGCATTTTTAGTAGGAATGGATGTTGGATTTTATCAAATTCTTTTTCTGCATCTATTGAGATAATCATATGTTTTTTTATTAATTTGATTATTAATAGTTTTCCTAATATTAAACCAGCCCTGCATTCCTGGAATAAATCCTACTTGATCATAATGTATTATCCTGGGGAGGATTTTCTTAAGTCTTTTTGTTAATATCTTATTTAAGATTTTGGCATCAATATTCATTAAGGAAATTGGTCTATAGTTTTCTTTCTCAGTTTTCAATCTACCTGGTTTAGGAATTAGTACCATGTCTGTGTCATAAAAGGAATTTGGTAGGACTACTTCATCTCCTATTTTTTTCAAATAGTTTATATAACATTGGAGCTAATTGTTCTTTAAATGTTTGGTAGAATTCATATGTAAATCCATCTGGTCCTAGGGATTTTTTCCTGGGGAGTTGATTAATAGCTTGTCCTATTTCTTTTTCTGAAATGGGACTATTTAAGCAATTCATCTCCTCCTCTGTTAATCTAGGAAGCCTATATTTTTGGAGGAAGTCATCCATTTCACTTAAGTTATCAAATTTATTGGCATAAAGTTGGGCAAAGTAACTCATTATTTCCTCTAATTTCCTCTTCATTGGTGGAAAGATCCCCCTTTTCATTTATAAGACTAACAATTTGATTTTCCTCTTTCCTTTTTCTGATCAGATTTACCAAAGGTTTATCTATTTTATTGGCTTTTTCATAAAACCAACTCTTGCTTTTATTTATTAATTCAATAGTTTTTTTACTTTCAATATTGTTGATTTCTCCTTTTAATTTTTATATTTCAAGTTTGATTTTTGGTTGGGGGTTTTTTATTTGGTCTTTTTCTAGCTTTTTAAGTTGCAGGCCCAATTCATTAATCTTCTCTTTTTTCTATTTTGTTCAAATAAGCCTCTAAAGATATAAAATTTTCCCTTATTAGCACTTTAGCTGCATCCCACAAATTTTGGTATGATGTCTCATCATTGTCATTATCTTGGGTGAAATTATTAATTATTTCCATAATTTGCTGTTTCACTCAATCATTCTTTAAGATGATATTATTCAGTTTCCAATTACTTTTTGGTCTATTTACCCCTAACTTCTTATTGAATGTAGTTTTTATTGCATTGTGATCTGAGAAGAAGGCATTTATTATTTCTGCCTTCCTGCATTTAATTTTGAGATCTTTATGTCCTAATATATGGTCAATTTTTGTATAGGTTCCATGAACTTCTGAAAAGAAAGTATATTCCTTTCTATCACCATTCAGTTTTCTCCAAAGGTCTATCATACCTAGTTTTTCTAAAGTTCTATTTACCTTTTTAATTTCTTTCTTATTTGTTTTGCGGTTTGATTTGTCTAAATCTGAGAGTGCAAGGTTGAGATCTCCCACTATTATAGTTTTACTGTCTATTTTTTCCTGCAACTCTCTTAACTTTTCCTTTAGAAAGTTAGATGCTATACCACTTGGTACATATGTGTTTAGTAGTGTTATGGCTTCATTGTTTATGCTACCTTTTAGCAGGATACAGTTTCCTTCCTTATCTCTTTTAATTAGATCAATTTCTGCTTTTGCATGATCTGAGATAAGGATAGCAACCCCTGCTTTTTTGGCTTTACCTGAAGCATAATAGATTCTGCTCCAACCTTTTACCTTTACTTAGTATGTATCTCCCTGCTTTAAGTGTATTTCCTGTAAACAACATATTGTAGAGTTCTGACCTTTGATCCGGTGTGCTATCTGTCTCCCTTTGATGGGAGAGCTCATCCAATTCACATTTACAGTTAAAATTATTAATTCTGTATTTCCTACCATCATATTTTCCCCAGATTATGCTTTTTGCCCTTGATCCCCCTAAACCCCTTCCCCAATATTTAATTTATAGACCCCACTTGTGACGCTCAGCCCTCCCTTTTTAGTATCCCTTCCCCTTCTTTTAAGACCCTTCCCTTTTCTTGTACCCTTCCCTTATTCCCCTTTTCCTTTCCCCTTTTCCTCTCCCCCCTTTTAATGAGGTGAGAGAGAATTCTCGGAAAAACAAATATGTCAATTATTTACTCTTTGAGTCTAATCTGATGAGAATAAGATTCACACAATATTTTTCCCCCTCTCTAAATTCCCTCAATTTTCTATGCCTCTTCCTGGGATGCAGTTTCCCTCTTTTTATCACTCCTTCCCCTTTTTCTGATACTACCTCCTTCCCTTTACTACTCCCCTTTTTTTATATCAGTAAAATCAAATTATCCATGCAGACTTTCTGTATATCCACAACAGAGATACATTTCTCATGAGTTCTTTTTACCTTTTTCTTCTTCTCTTCAGTCTTGTGGATGCGGATCAAATTTTTTTGTTTAAGTCTGGTTTTTTTCTTAGAAACAAATGGAATTCCTCTGTTTCATTAAATGACCATCTTCTTCCATGGAAGAAAATGCTAAACTTAGCTGGGTAGTTTATTCTTGGTTGCAATCCTTGATCTTTTGCCTTTCGGAATATCAGGTTCCAGGCCCTTTGATCTTTTAATGTGGAGGCAGCCAGATCTTGAGTGACCCTTATTGTGGCACCTTGATATTTGAATTGTTTTTTGTTCTAGTTGCTTTCAATATTTTTCCTTTGTTTGGTAGTTCTGCAGATTAGCCACAATGTTCTGTGGAGTTCTTTTTTTAGGGTCTTTTCCAGAAGGTGTTCAATGAATTCTTTCAAAACCTATATTCCCTTCTGTTTCTATTATCTCTGGACAGTTCTCTTTGATGATTTCCTGAAACTAGAATCTAGGCTCTTTTTTTGATCATAGTTTTCAGGAAGTCCAATCATCCTCAGATTATCTCTCCTAGATCTATTTTCTAGATCTATAGATTTTCCCAGTAAGTATTTGATGTTATTCTCCAGCTTTTCATTTTTTTTTTGTTTTGTTTGACTGATTCTTGTGTTCTCAATGAATCATTCATTTCTATTTGTTCTGTCCTGATTTTTAATGATTTATTTTTTTATTCACATTTTTTAGTTCTTTTTGTATATGCCCAATTGAGTTTTTAAATGAATTATTTTACTCGATTGAATTTTTTTCCCATTTCTCTAATTGTCTTTTAGAGTTATTTTCTTTTTTCCAATTCAGAAATCCTACTTTCCTGTGATTTTTTATCCTTTTCTAATTCACAAATTGTGTTTCCCTGCATCTCCTGTGAATTCTTTATTTTTTCCAACTCAAATTTCAGGACATTGTTATTCTTTATCATAACTTCTCTTTCCTTTCCACATTTTTCTTCAAACTCTCTTAACTTTCTAATAGTCTCTTATAGGAGAGAGTTATGTCATGGGGGGGCAGGTATCATTCCCCTTTAGGCTGTTATCTGCTGACTCTCTGCTATTAACTTCCTTGGGGTTGGATACTGCTCTTTCTCTGTGTAGAAGGTATCAATCTTTTTACTTATTGTTAAAAATATGTTGGGGTCTGCCTTTGGGGTAAGAAGTTTATTTATTTATTTATTTACCAGCTTCCTCCCAGACCGGATGGATACAGTAGTTCCTGTGCCTGAGCTAAGAAAGAGCTCTGGGAAAGAGTCCCCCCCCCTCCCAGAAATGCCTCAGAGGTGATTAGTCTGGCTGTGCTGTGAGGGTTGCCCAGTGAAGGACCCCTCTGTGTGGCCTTGTGACTGCTCTGAGGTTTAAAGCTGAACAGTAAAAGGGACAAAAAGCCCAGCCAATGCATCCCATGGGGCATGGATATCAGCAGCTGGCGTGAAAAGCCCCTGCGCTCAAACTGGAAGTGTCTGCCGGGGAAACTGCAGTCCCTATTTCAAAGGTTCCACTTCTTTGGGAGTTCTGCTTTTTTGGGAATTCCAAGGTTGCTAGAGTTCCACTGCCTCAGGCTAAGCCTGCACTATGTGTATTAGTTGTTGCCTCAAGCTGTGTCCCCACTGTTCAGGCTCCTAACTACCCCAAGGAGAAGCCCCAGGCAGCAGAAGGCTGCTTCACAACAGTGCTGAGATCTATTAGGTCACTTCTGGATTGGGGTGGTTCTAGGATTGGGTTTTATATTTTAAAGTGGCTTGATTTCTCTTCTGAACTGCTATTTTATAAGCAGAGAAGAGCTTACAGCCTGTGTCAGATTCCTCTATCTCAGTGGCTTCTCTGATCCCAGAGTTCTCCCCAGCCCAATAGGCACAGTGTGTTAGCACCTAACTGTCTGTGCTGGCCTTTTTTCTTCCTCCCCTTGGAACCAACCTTTTCTGTTGAAATTCCAGGTTCTCTTCAGCTGGTAAGTTGTGCTTCTAATCCTTGTGGTTTTTATCAGTCCAGCATTATTTTTGAGGCTGATTTAACTAATTGGTAATGAGGGAAGAAGGAAGCTTACAAATTCACGTGTATCTTCTCCACCATCTTGGCTCTGCCTCCAAAAACTGATATTTCCAAGGGTTTTTGAGTGACTCGTTCAACCATATTGGATAAAGCCAATTCAGCATCTCTTAAAGTCTCTTGAGCTTATTTTGTAGGCTTGTGTGGTGAATTTAAAGCATTACCTCCCCTTAAAATGCCATATGATGTTTGCAATTGATAGGTAGTTAAGCCTAATACTGTATGCATCTATTGGATACCTCCTATCAGTTTCTGAAAGCCATTTAAGGTGTTAACCTTCTCTGTTCTTAAAGTTTTTGTACTATAAGCACTTTAGGATATACTTCATGTCCTAAATATTGAAAAGGAGCATGTCTTTGAATTTTTTCTGCAGTTATATGCAATTTTTAGTTCCTTAGTGTTTCTATGGTCTTTTGTAGACATGCTTCTAACATTTGCTCCTCAGGTGCACACCTCAAGATACTATTCATGTAATGTAATAATATAACTTTTGGAAATGCTTTTCTTACTGGAGTAAGCAGCAACATACATTTGACACATAGTAGGGCTATTTTTCATTCCCTGTAGCAAAACTGTTCATTTATATATTTTATAAGGCTCAGCTAAGTTAATGCTGGGCACAGAGAAAACAAATCTTTTCATATCCTTCTTATCTAGAGGGATAGAATAGAAATAATTCTTAATATCTATAACCCAAAGAGGCCATTCTCTAGGTAAGTGAGTAGAAGATGGAAGTCCAGGCTAAAGAGATACCATCGTTCCCATCTGTTCATTTACTTTTCTTAAATCAGTCAACATCCTCCATTTTCCAGATTTCTTTTTTACAAATACAGGGGAATTCCAAGGACTTAGAGAAGGTTGTAAGTGTCCTTGGTCAAGTTGCTCCGGTACTATATCTAATAAGGCCTGAATTCTATCACTTGCTAAGGGCCACTGTTCTACCCATACTAATGTATCAGTTTTCCATTGAATAGGAACAGGTGAGAATATAGACAAGCCTTCAACAGCAGCCCTGCTTAAAAAGCTGAAGTATTCATTTGAAATCCTAAACATTATAAGATATCTCTTCCCCACAGATTGATGGGGATCTTTTCAACTACAAAAGGAGAAAAAACTCCTGTTTCAGCTTCAGATTCCCATCTCATAGGGATAGCACTAACTTCAGCTGCTATTGATTCTCCTATGCTGGACCTATAGGTTTCTGCCTTAACCTTTGGCCAATAACTGGGCCAGCTGGCACCTCTAATTACTGTTCAATCTGCACCTGTGTCTACCATCCCTTTCAATGAATTGTCATTTACATAGATAGTGAGCACAGTTTGGCCAGGTATAACAGCTGCATCCAGAATATTCTTGGATTCTATTGCTGAGAGTCTAAATCTGGGCAAATATTACCAGATTGCCTATTAGGATTCTGTATCAGTAAACCTGATGCTACTACTTCTCCTGGTTAATAAGTCGCAGGTTGTCTATCTGTATTAGTGACTGGGATTTTATCTACACATTTCCCAGTTTCCCACATCAGTGTATGGATGGACACTGTTTTGTAAGCACTCTCAGGAGGTGAAATGGTCAAGCCTATTGTGTGTGGAGACCAGGGATCTATAGGTGGGAGAGGAATAGATTTTACCTCTCCAGGGGATATCTCAGTAGTCCCTGCTGCAAACAACTCTATTCTCCCCAATTGTAATCCCTTTCTCCTATCAGGTTGCTTCTCGGCTGATTGATTATATAATCAGTTTCTCCCTCCTCTCAGTTTCTTGGCTGATTGGTTATGTCTGAGTACTGAATTTCTAAAGATTCTCTGGGTATAATATCAGCTGCCATTGTGTCCCAAGTGTTTTTTGCCTGGGGTCCTGGGACTGGGCCCTGTATCCTATTTCCTTTAATCAATATACATTCTGATACCCAATGGAAGCCTCTGTTGCATTTTGGAAATGGGGTTTTGAGTCTTGTTCTCCCAGCCTGTTTTCTCACTCTATTTTTATGCCAACATTGAGCTTTCAAATGCCCTCCTTTGATTTGATTGATTGATGGTATTGATGAGTCCCTCTGGAAGTCCCTTGCCAAAAGGGACTCTGTCTTCCCATGTTTGGATCTTGAAAAGTCTGCATCATAGCCTGGGTATAAAGGCATTTGTGCCAACTGTGGTATAGTATCTTATGATCTCATCTAAAGGAGTGTTCTTGTGTAGTCCTAGTATAATTCTTCTACAAACCTCATTAGCATTTTCTTTAGCAAATTGTCATATCATACTTTCTATTGCTACATTTTCTTTTCTTTTCTTTTCTTTTCTTTTCTTTTCTTTTCTTTCTTTTTTCTTTTTCTTTTTCTTTTCCTTTTTTTTTTTTTTTGCTGAGACAATTGGGATTAAGTGACTTGCCCAGGATCACACAGCTAGGAAGCGTTAAGGGTCTGAGACCAGATTTAAGCTCAGTTCCTTCTGAATTCAGGACTGGTGCTCTTTTCAGTACACCACCTAGCTGTTGTTACATTTTCACCAGTAGTTCATATGACAGTTGTCTGTAGATGTCCCATTGTTAGGATTACTAGGTGAGAACTCAGGTTATCTGGATAGTGACAAGGTGAGAATTCAGGTTGGACAATTACAAGGTGAGAACTCAGGTTGACTTGATAGAAGGAGCAAGCTCATTGGCTGAAGTGGTTCTTCCCAGAAGCCCTTGCATTATCCCACGCCCATTCTCTGGGAGAATTGAAGAGAGGAAAATGGCTAAGGAAAATGCCAATGAGATTTGCAAAAGAATTATATGGGGATTAGACAAAGATGCTCCTTTAGAGGAGATCATAAGACGCTGTGCTACAGTGGGAACAAATGCTTTTTACACCCGGACAATGATGAATGTGGAAAGGCAGGGTCCCTCCTGGCAAGGGACTTCTAGAGAAACTCGGCGATGTTTTCAATGTGGAAAAATTGGGCATCTAAGAGCTCAGTGTAGATATGGAGATACAGTGAGAAGACAGGGTGAGAGAAGACCTAAAACTCCATGTCCAAAATGTCACAAGGGCCTCCACTGGGCCTCAGAATGTAGATTGACCCAGGAAAATGACAGGTGGGGCCCAGCTTCAGCCCCCCAAGTGGGGCATGATGGCAGCCGAGGTTACATCCAGAGAATTTTAAGACATGATAAATCAGCCAAAAGGCAATCAGATGGAAGAAAGGGATTGAAATTAGGAAAAATAGAGTTGTGTGCAGTAGAGACTACCGAGATACTCCCTGGAGAAGTGAAATCTGTTCCTGTTGAGCCTATGGATCCTTTGCCTCCAGGCACAGTAGGCTTGACCATTTCACCTTCTGAGAGTGCCTACAAAACAGTGTCCATCCATACACTGATGTGGGAGACTGGAGAACGTGTATCTAATATCCCAGTCACTAACACAGGCAGACAACGTGTGATTTATCAACCAGGAGAAGTAGTAGCATCAGGCTTATTGTTACGTACCCCTAATAAGCAACCTCGTGATAGTCGCCTAGATTTTGACTCCAATGAACAAAATCCAGGAATATATTGGACAGCAGCTGTGACAGCTGACCGACATATGCTTACTATTTATATAAACGGAATACCATTTGAAGGATTGGTAGACACGGGTGCAGATCATACAGTTATTAGAGGTGCCAATTGGCCCGGTCACTGGCCAAAGATTAAAGCAGACACCTATATGTCTGGGGGGGAGGATCAATAGCAGCAGAAGTTAGTGCTAGGCCTTTGAGATGGGTATTTGAAGGAGAAACAGGAGCTTTTACTCCTTTTGTGGTTGAAAAAATCCCCATCAATCTGTGGGGAAGAGACATTTTACAGCAGATAGGATTACAAATAAGCACTTCAGCTTTTTAGGCAGGGCTGCTGTTGAAGGCCTACCTGCATTTTCACCAGTTCCTATTCAGTAGAAGACTGATTCACCAGTGTGGGTAGAACAGTGGCCCTTAAGAAGTGATAAAATTCAGGCCTTATTAGACATAGTGCAAGAACAACTTGACCAAGGACACTTGCGGCCTTCTCTAAGTCCTTGGAATTCCCCAGTATTTGTGGTGAAAAAGAAATCTGGAAAATGGAGGATGATAACTGATCTAAGAAGAGTAAATGAACAGATGGAAACTATGGGAATTCTTCAGCCTGGACTTCCATCTCCTACTCAGTTGCCAAGAGAATGGCCTCTATGGGTTATAGACATTAAGGATTGTCTCTATTCTATTCCTCTAGATAAGGAGGATATGAAAAGATTTGCTTTTTCAGTGCCTAGTGTTAATTTGGCCGAGCCTTATAAAAGATATGAATGGACAGTTTTGCCACAGGGAATGAAAAACAGCCCTACTATGTGCCAAATGTATGTTGCAGCTGCTCTTGCTCCAGTAAGAAAAGCCTTTCCAAAAGTAATATTGTTACATTATATGGATGATATTTTGGGATGTGCACCTAAGGAACAAATGTTCGAAGCATGTCTACAAAAGACCATGGAAACATTAAAGTACTACAAACTGCATATAGCTACAGAAAAAATTCAAAGACATGCTCCTTTTCAATATTTAGGATATGAAGTATATCCTAAGACACTCACAGTACAAAAGCTTTTTTTAAGAACAGAGAAGTTGAACACCTTAAATGACTTTCAAAAATTAATAGGAGATATCCAATGGATGCGTCCCATGCTAGGCTTGACTACCAATCAACTACAACCTCTATATGACATTTTTAGGGGAGACAGTGCTTTAAATTCACCACGCCAGCTTACAAAAGAAGCACAAGAGGCTTTGAGAGAAGTTGAACTGGCTTTATCCAATGTGGTTGAAAGAGTCACTCAAAAACCCTTGGAAATATCAGTTTTTGCTACAAAAGAGGCACCCACAGCAGTTCTTCATCAAGGAGACAGAGTGATTGAGTGGGTGAACCTCCCAGCACAACCAGAACAAAGCCTTACACCTTACCCAGTGCTTGTGGCTAGGATTTTATTAAAGGCTATTAAGAGAGTAACACAATTATCTGGAATAAGTCCTGAAAAAATATACACATTCTATACTAATGCACAAATTAATGTATGCTGTGAGACCATCCCAGAATGGCAAATTTTATTGGCCACTGCTCCAAATTTTGCACATGGATCTCCATTAAAGATTACCCGGCTACTACATAATTGGCGATGGATTTTTGAAGAAAAGGTTTCTAAGGTTCCTCTTAAAGGACCAACAATCTTTACAGACACCTCCAAAGAAAATATTTGTGCTGTATACTCTCATGATTTAACCATAAAGAGAGTAGTCAGGACTCCTTTTCAGTCCACTCAACAGAATGAATTATTTGCTATCATGCTAGCTCTTACTTATTACCCAGGAGACGTAAATATAATTACTGATTCAGCCTATTCAGTAGGTGTAGTACAAAGAATTGCCACAGCCCAAATAAAATTTGCAGCCTCCAATATTTATCAGCTCTTTAAGGAACTTCAAGAGCAAGTGAGAAAACATCCAGGCAAGATTTATATCTTGCATGTCCACTCACATAGTGGACTTCCAGGTCCCATTTTTGATGGAAATTCAAAGGCAGATAGCCTTCTAACCATGTTAGCCAGTAGTCCTTTATTTCAGGAAGCACAAGAATCTCATTCTAAATATCATCAGGCTGCTCGAGCTTTACATTTACAATTTGGAATCACAAGAGAGGAAGCTAGGAGCATAGTAAAAAGCTGTACAGCTTGTCTTCCTTTCCATGCTCCTACACTCCCTCCAGGGAAGAATCCTCATGGTTTGAGACCCAATGAAATCTGGCAAATGGATGTGACCCATTATAAATCTTTTGGTCGTCTATCTTTTATTCATGTTGTGGTAGACACCTTTTCAGGATTCACATTTGCAATGCCAGCAGCAAAAGAGACAGCCCGAGTGGTCACTGAATTCCTTATACAAGCTTTTGCAATTATGGGTGTGCCACAAGCAATAAAAACAGACAATGGACCTGCATATACGTCCAAACATTTTACACACTTTTGTGCACAGTATAAGATTTTACATACCACGGGCATACCCTTTAATCCTCAAGGGCAGGCAATAGTAGAGAGAAGAAACAGAGATATTAAGACACTCCTCCAAAAACAAAAGAAAGGGGGAGCCACAGGTAGCCTAGGGAACTTCTAAATTTAGTTCTCTATACCATTAATTTTCTAATTTTTGACAAAGATGCACTGGCTCCGGCAGACAGGTTTTATAACCCACCAGAAGGGCAGTGTCCAGTGCGAGCATCTCCACTGTCCTTAGATAATCGCCAGGTGATGTGGAGAGATCCAGAAAGTGGTGAATGGAAGGGACCAGATAGGTTAACTGCCTGGGGGAGAGGGTTTGCTTGTATTTCTTCAGCAGGAGAAGGAATCAGATGGGTGCCAACGAGTCATATTCGCCTTGTCCATCAGAGAGAGACAGAAAAAGAGAAAGACCTCAAAATAAAGGAGAAGATCTAAGAAACATCTGACACTAAAAGAACATGGATAATAAGAAGACTGTTAAAGAACTTTAAAAACCAGCAGGAATCATTGGACTTCCTCACACAAGATGAGACTAATGGACAATGGACTTATGGACATTTATAAATTTTCAATTTATGATTATTTGATTATGTTATTTGTCATATACTTCTAGCATGTATTATGTTACTATGTTACTATGTGCTTATGTAATTTATGTAATTATGTGTAATACTTCCCATATTGATGGATTTATGTTTCAAGATCATGACTGTCCTATGTTCTAAATCAAAAGAAAGGGGGAGATGTTAGGATTACTAGGTGAGAACTCAGGTTGTCTGGATAGTGACAAGGTGAGAATTCAGGTTGGACAATTACAAGGTGAGAACTCAGGTTGACTTGATAGAAGGAGCAAGCTCATTGGCTGAAGTGGTTCTTCCCAGAAGCCCTTGCATTATCCCACGCCCATTTTCTTGAACTGTTTTGCACCATTTTTCTTGAAAAGAAAGGGGGAGATGTTAGGATTACTAGGTGAGAACTCAGGTTGTCTGGATAGTGACAAGGTGAGAATTCAGGTTGGACAATTACAAGGTGAGAACTCAGGTTGACTTGATAGAAGGAGCAAGCTCATTGGCTGAAGTGGTTCTTCCCAGAAGCCCTTGCATTATCCCACGCCCATTCTCTGGGAGAATAAAAGAGAGGACACCCAGAAAATGGCTAAGGAATTTAAATTCTAAATTCTCACCTAGTAATCCTAACATCCCATGAAATCAGCAAAGGGTGCATTTGGACCTTGTGCTATTTTCATGAAGGCTTCCTCTCTATCTTTCTTTCGTGGGAGGGTGCCCCATGCTTTGATAGCAGCAGCAATTTGCTTATATGCTGCTATAGGGTAATTAATCTATGCTAAAATGTCTGCATAAAGACCTACACCTGTTAGTTGGTCAGAGGTGACTAGTATATTAACTCTAGGTTGCCTATTTCATTGGGCCTGTATCTTACAGAGTTCACTATACTCAGAAAGCCACAACCAAGTTTTGTCCAGGTGCTAAACATGTCCTTGCTATAGATTTCCAATCATTAGGGGTTAAAACTTCAAAAGCCAAATTCTCTTATAACATCTTAACATAAGATGATGTAGACCCATAAAGAGTACAAGCATTTTTCAGATCTTTGATAATTCCTAGATTAAAAGGAGTGTATCTCCTTTTTTCTTGACCTGAAGAGTTAAACTCTTCAATCACAGGATATGTTTGTATTCTCAAATCAGCTGTATACTGCCCTTCTTCTTGGGCTTTAAGTAGTGCCTTTTGTAATCGAGTCATAGGGTGTGGGCAGGGTTTGTCTATGGGTGCTGGATGTGGTATCACTGCCCTTTCTACTCCTCTTTCTCCTTCCACCTAGGAAAGCAAAATTGATGGAGGAGGGTCAGAAGATGGGGAATGCTCTAAGGATAACTGCTTGGGTATAGTCGGAGGTGAAAGAAGAGGTGGAGACAGAGCATGGTACTCAACTTGGTCTGCCTAGTTATGCCCTCCAGCTATGTTGTCAGTCCCATCCCTCTCTTCCTCTTTCTCCTCACACTTTCTTGTCTGGCTGTGCTTATGATACTAAAGATCTAATTCTCCATATTTTTCAGCTGTTTTATCAGTACCCTCCCCTTCCTGCTCTCTCTTCTTTTTCCTTATTCTGAAACTTATGGAATTCTTTTAAGTCAATTATATTATATTGTATATATAGACTGTTTCTTCAGGAAATGAATCAGGACCATTATTTTCGTAATATTCAAATAGTTGCTCTCCTACTAGTTTCCACCTGTCTGGTTCTAATCCTTCTTCCTTTGAGAACCAAGGGGACATGCGCTTTACTGTGTATAAGTCCAAGGATCTGATCTCAAGTTAGCAACAAACCTTAACTCTTCATTAACCTAACTATGCTTCCTTCATATTTCCCTTGGGGTGGAGGAAATTAAAGTTATTAGTTTAGTCCTTAACAAAGTTTCCTTCTTATCTATTGTTATACTCACCCTATTTCCAGGTCACAGGGACTTCTCCATTGAACTTATGATCTTGTGTCAGTTGAGGTGCATGCAGGTCCTTAGTCCATATTGGGCGCCAAAATGTAATGCCCAGGTTAGCTCTCTAGTGGGCCTCAGGATCTGCCTGAGGCTTTGGGCTTAGAGGGGAAGTGAAGTGAAGGAGGCAGAAGAGCAACCACTATGTGGCTGGTCAAACATGGGCTCTGGAGTCTAGAGCCTGAAGTCTTCTCTGTGGCTGAGATCACTATGGCCAAGAGAGCCCTCGATCTCTGGGACTCCCTTAAATACTCCAGCACAACTATATTATGATGCTACACTGGGCATGCAGAGCTGTAGAACATCACATCACCACATTATCCTAAGTATACACCAACTAGATTTACTACCTCATTATATTACATCAAGTATGTGCTTAGAGAACCACCATCTCATACCAAGTAGGCATTAAATAACAAGCACCCTGCTGTCTTAGATTCAAGCACACCCTTTCATAGTTCTGGCCCGCTATAATCCATCTTCTTCCCTGAAATAAAAATGCTCAGTTTGTCAGGGTAAATTTATTTTTGGCTGCATTCCAAGTTCCTTTGCCCTTTGGAATATCATATTCCAGTCTTTTAAGATGGAAGCTGATAGGTCCTGGGTAATCCTTATTTTGGCTCCTTGGTATTTGAATTTTTTTTTCTGGCTATTTGTAATATTTATCCTTGGTGTGATAGTTCTGAATTTTAGCCACAATATTCCTTGGTGTTTTAATTTTAGGGTCTCTTTCAGGAGGTGTTCAGTGAATTCTTCTATTTTACCTTCTGATTCTATGATATCCAGGTGGTTCTCTTTGATTATTTCTTGAAAAATAATGTCTAGGTTCTTTTTTCATCATGGTTTTCAGGAAGTCCAATAATCCTTAGATTGGCTCTATTAGATCTGTTAAGAAGGTCAATTGTTTTCCCAATTAGGTATTTTACATTTTTTTCTATTTTTAAAATTTTTTTGGTTTTGTTTGACTAATTCTTGATGTTTCATTGAGTCATTGATTTCTATTTATTCAGTTCTGATTTTTTATGAATTATTTTCTCCCTTTACTTTTTTTTAACTTCTTTTTGTATTTGTCCAATAGAATTTTTAAATGAGTTGTTTTGTTCTATGGAATTTTTTTTTCCATTTTGCAAATTCTGTTTTTCAGGGAATTGTTTTCTTTTTCCATTTCACACATTCTGTTTTTCTGGGGGTTGTTTTCTTTTTCCATTTTATCAAATCTATCTTTTAATGAGTTTTTCCTTTTAATGCCTTTTTCAAACACAATTGCAAAGTTTTCATGTCCTTTCCCCATTTTTCTTCTAGCTCTTTTAAAAGATCATTTTAAATTTCTTCTGGGACAGCTTTGTGTGATGGGGACCAATTTATATCACCCTTTGGGGCTTCATGTGGACACAATCTGCTTTTAGTCTCCTCAGGGTTTGAAATCTGTTCTTCTTTTTCACCATAAAAACCGTCTAAGGTCAGATTTCTCTTTATTTTTGTACTCATTAAAAAAAAAAAAGTTAGGATCTGCTTTTAGGGCAAGGGAGGTTTTCTAAAACTTTCTCTACAAATGGCTGTGGCTGGTCTTAATCCATGCTGACTCACTCCTGGTGCTGGGTGACCAGGGCTCATGAGATTCTGGCATTTTGGAGTTCACTTTCTATTTTTTGTGCTTATATTGAATGTTTTATAACTTCTCTGATGATCTACTGGTTTTCAGCCAAGGCAGAATAGCCAACACTGATGTAAATTCCTCCTTGTAGCTTCTCCATTGCACAGAACTCCCACCACCCTGGATCTGCAATGACTCACTGGTGTCTATGCTCAGCCTGCTTGTGCCTGGCCCACCTCCCTCTATGCTGGATTGAAACAGACTTTTGCTGGCAATCTTCAAAATAATCTTCTGCTGGAATTTGTTACGCTCCCAATATTCATGGATTCTGCTGTTCAGGATTAATTCAGAGGGTAGGTTTGTGAATTGGTCTAAGGGTGATGCCCCCCTCATCTATAATTTTCAATGTTCTTCCCATAATTGTTTCTTTTGCATGCTAACTGATACACACTAAGATTATGTGTTTTCATCACTAAGATCCATGTGTTCATATTCAGAAATATTAGAGGCCAAGTTTGCCAAGTGTTCCATGAAATGATGTTTCTTGTTACCTTTGGAAGCCTGATGAAACCAGCAGTCAGTTTCTTTGTTTCTTTAAAGCAGGACATAGGAATCATTACTCCAATCCAGGAACAGCATCCTTTTACACATTCTAGTTTAATGTGTTATAATATCTATATAGATGTTGTTTAGTTCTTGTAATGATGGATTCATTTACCACTGGATAAATTTATCACATATAGAATATTTGCAGGTAAATTAATGTTTACTGATGATTTAAAAATCATGATTCTTAAGTGCCCATATACCTTTTCAGGAATTCTAGTATCATCATTTCAGAAGAAAAAAGGGAATATGAAGAAGTGAGAATTATTTATATTTTTATTTCAAAGATTAAAATATCTGTGATGGCATTTATTGTGATAATATTTCCATACTTTGGCAGGAAAAATATGGTGAATGGGTCTACTGCATATTTTACATTAAAAACTGATACTACTCTGCTAAAAAGCAATTAGAAATAATTCAGGAATTTAGCAAAGTTGCAGGATACAAAATAAATCCACATAAATCCTCAGCATTTTTATACATTACCAACACAATCCAACAGCAAGAGATACAAAGAGAAATTCCATTCAAAATAACAGTCGATAATATAAAATATTTGGGAATATATCTACCAAAGGAAAGTCAGGAATTATATGAGCAAAATTATAAAACACTTGCCATAAAATTAAAGTCAGATTTAAATAATTGGAAAGACATTCAGTGCTCTTGGATAGGCCAAGCGAATATAATTAAGATGACAATACTCCCTAAACTAATCTATTTATTTAGTACTATACCAATCAGACTCCCAAGAAACTATTTTAATGACTTAGAAAAAATAACAACAGAATTCATATGGAACAACAAAAGATCGAAAATTTCAAGGGAAGTAATGAAAAAAAAAACTAAATGAAGGTGGTCTAGCTGTACCTGATCTAGAACTATATTATAAAGCAACAGTCACCAAAACCATTTGGTATTGGCTAAGAAATAGACTAGTCGATCAGTGGCATAGGGTAGGTTCACAGGGCAAGATAGTGAATAAAAATAGCAGTCTAGTGTTTGACAAACCCAAAGATCCCAACTTTTGGGATAAGAATTAATTATTTGACAAAAACTGCTGAGAAAACTGGAAATTAGTATGGCAGAAACTAGGCATGGACCCACATTTAACACCACATACTAAGATAAGATCAAAATGGGTCCAAGATTTAGGCATAAAGAACGAAATCATAAATAAATTGGAGGAACATGGGATGGTTTACCTCTTGGACTTGTGGAGGAGGAAGGCGTTTGTGTCCAAGGAAGAACTAGAGACCATTATTGATCACAAAATAGAAAATTTTGATTACATCAAATTAAAAAGTTTCTGCACAAACAAAACTAATGCAAACAAGATTAGAAGGGAAGTAACTAATTGGGAAAATATTTTTACAGTTAAAGGTTCTGATAAAGGTCTCATCTCCAAAATATATAGAGAACTGACCCTAATTTATAAGAAATCAAGCCATTCTCCAATTGATAAATGGTCAAAGGATATGAACAGACAATTTTCAGATGATGAAATTAAAACTATTTCCACTCATATGAAAGTGTTCCAAATCACTATTGATCAGAGAAATGCAAATTAAGACAACTCTGAGATATCATTACACACCTGTCAGATTGGCTAAGATGACAGGAACAAATAATGATGAATGTTGGAGGGGCTGTGGGAAAACTGGGACACTGATGCATTGTTGGTGGAGTTGTGAAAGAATCCAACCATTCTGGAGAGCAATCTGGAATTATGCCCCCAAAGTTATCAAAATGTGCATACCCTTTGACCCAGCCATACTACTACTGGGCTTATACCCCAAGGAACTACTAAAGAAGGGAAAGGGACCTGTATGTGCCAAAATGTTTGTGGCAGACCTTTTCATAGTGGCTAGAAACTGGAAAATGAATGGATATCCATCCATTGGAGAATGGTTGGGTAAATTATGGTATATGAATGTTACAGAATATTATTGTTCTGTAAGAAATGACCAACAGGAGGAATACAGAGAGGCTTGGAGAGACTTACATCCACTGATGCTGAGTGAAACGAGCAGAACTAGGAGATCATTATACACTTCAACAATATCACTGTATGAGGATGTATTCTAATGGAAGTGGATATCTTCAACATAGAGAAGAGCTAATCCAATTCCAATTGATCAATGATGGACAGAATCAGCTACATCCAGAAAAGGAACACTGGGAAAGGTGTGTAAACTGTGAGCATTGTTTTTTTTGTTTTGTTTTGTTTTGTTTTGTTTCTCTTCCCAGATTATTTTTACCTTCAGAATACAATCCTTCCTTTGCAACAACAACAACAACAAAATTCAGTTCTGCACATATATATTGTACCTAGGATGTACTATAAGATATTTAATATGTATGGGAATGTCTGCCATCTAGGAGAGGGGGTGGAGGGAAGGAGGGGAAAAACTCGCAACAGAAGGGAGTACAAGGGATAATGTTGTAAAAAAAATTTACCTATGCATATGTACTGTCAAAGAAAATGTTATAATTATAAAAATTAATAAAAAAAAAAAGAAAAACCTTTGATGGATGTCAAACAGTGGTTCTCAAACTTTTGGTTTCAGGACCCTTTGATAGTCTTAAAAATTATTGAGCACTCTAAGGAGCTTATGTTTATAAGGATTATATTTGTCAACATTTACCATATTATAAATTAAAAGTGATAACTTTAAGTTCTTCATTCATTCATTCATCTAAAATACCCACAACAAAACCATTGCATGTCAATATAAATATTATTCTTGAAATACAAGGATGACTTTTTGCCATTGCCAACACTTAGTGTGGCCTTCTCAGTATCCAATCTATTCTCATATTCTCATAAATAAAATCTATTTTCCAAAAGAAAAAAAAATAAACAAAAAACTGATACTAGTTCGGATTCTCCTTCAATTAAGTCATGGTGTATGGTTAGTTTCTGCTACTATTGAAATATATCAAATTATGGTGAGAGGTCATGTTGTGATAATTAGTCATCTGTTTTTAGGGTGAAGGATCCATTAATTAGTATGATTGAGACTAAGATGATTGCTTGTGCTACTTTGTATGAAATTGTGGAACTGCTCGTAGGGCTCCAATTAGAGCATATTTTGAGTTTGATGCTCATTGTGATCATAAGATAGAATTCACTGATAATCCGAATAGTGATAGAATAAAGATCTAGAAGTGTGTTGGGCATAGGTAGAAGGGTTCAAATTGTTAGAGTAATGGTAAGGGTTAGGATGGGGTAAGGATGAATAATGAAATGGAAGAGTTTAGGGGACATAGTTTTACTGCATTGTGTGAATGGTTGTAGGAAGCCATAAGGTCCTGCAATGTAAGATCCTTTTCAGAATTGTATGTAATTTACATTCAATAGGAAGTTTCAGTAAGGAAGGCTACTGCTAGAAGAATAGAAATAATGTAAAGTAGTAGGTTTAGGGTGAACATTTGTTAAGAAGAGGGTTGGAACCTCTGGGAATAAAGGCTTAAGTTTTATACAATTATACAATACTCTGCCATCTTAACTGCCCTATTCTAGGGGTGATATAGATTGAATTAGGATGTTAAGATGTGTTCATATAGTGATTCTAGGACTCATAAACTTATATATTTATATAAATTATAACTACATTTCTGTATTATACTATGATGGCTAAAAACTATATGAGGAAATAGACCATTTGCATTCATTCTACTTAGCACTTAGTAAGAGGGAATTCCTTGTGGTATCTAAAAGAGTGGAGATATATATAAACTGTGAGAAAAGACAAACATAAAGGAGTGAGAGAGAGAGAGAGAAAGAGAGAGAGACAAACAGAGAGAGAGAGAGAGAGAGAGAGAGAGAGAGAGAGAGAGAGAGAGAGAAAGAAAGAGAGAGAGAGAGAGAGAGAGAGAGAGAGAGAGAGAGAGAGAGAGAGAGAGACAAACAGAGAGAGAGAGAGAGAGAGAGAGAGAGAGGGAATGAAGCACTCTCATTCTGAATAACACTGGAAGAAGTGAAAAGACAAAAGAGAACTACAGAGGGAATTTTGGAATGGGAAGAAAAATTTCTCTAATGAATGTGGATTTTAATCAAAGAGTTAAACTAGGATTGATGGGTAAAGGGAATTTGTCCCACACACAGGATTGGACCTTAGGTCAATATGAATAACTATTTTCCCCTATACCTGGCCATAGGCCAATCCAGTCTGTCTTCAGATATTACGGACTGAGAATCAGCAATTTAGAACTGAAATTATTCACAAAGGTGATCAAGTAGGACTTCTTCATTTTCCAGAAAATGGAATAAAAATTTAAGAAAGTAAAAAACATTTTCTAGGTTTCAGATCTGTCTTTTTCTTTTTCATAGCACAGGCCAGGGCTCAGAAGCCAATGACTTGTCTACACTCATCCATACACATACCTTTTTCTAGCATAGACCAGGCTTCAGAAGCTAAAAGACACTGCCTTGTGATGTCTCCCTTCCAACATAGCCACACAAATAAAGTGACTAGAATAGAGTTAACACGTGACTGAGGCAGGACTATAGTTCAGGTTTTTTGTTTGTTTGTTTGTTTGTTTGTTTGTTTACTTCCTCCAGTATACCTAACTAGCATATAATGAACCACATGAGACCTATTCACCTTTCCACTCTTAACTCTTATTCTATTAGGACAGAGCACAAATCTGTAAACCCTGCAAGTATTCAAAAATGATATAAAAGCCTTTGGCATTTCTCCCTTTTACTAAGCCATCAGACACTGGATGGTGTGTGCTGCACTAACTAGAGGGTCTCTCTTTTCTCTAACCTTTTTTCTGACAGACTCTAGAAGGAAACAGTGGAGAATTATTAGCAAGCATGAAACATTATATAATCAACCATGATAAGCAATGATCCACTAATGTAAGAACGTATTCTGCTTAGAAAAATTAAAAGTTACTCAACCATGAAAACCTTTCCTACTCAACTGTTGTCAGTCAGAAATTGCCCAGTCATGTGCATATAAGCCTGTGAGTGCACACATAGCCAAATACAGAGTCTTCATTCAAAGTTCAAAAACCAGCACATTTTTAGCAATGAGTCCCAGTGAAATACCCAGAAAATGTTTTCCTTCCAAATGGTGGGCAAACATAATAAGCTTACTAGGTCTATAATCAATTCATCGGAAACTGTGTATAAAAAGAGCAGAGAGGCTGAAAGATTTTAAGTATCTCATGAACAGAGCATCCCAGGAGAAATCTGCAGAGATGGAAAGCATCTTTTACTATTACTTCAATACATTACCTTTCATCTGAGGTATTCAAGGTGATTGAAAAATACATTAATTAAGTCTTCCAACAATCCTTTGGGATTGTGATTGTAAGTTGCTTTATATAATTTTAATAGAGATTTTATGGAAGATGCAGGTCAAATGTAATAATTTACTCCCAGTATTCATCCTTATCCCCAACCCCACTTTTATATGGGTTCCATTGTCTTTACTGTCTTATTAAATTATCAGGGTGAGCCTGATATAACTCAATATCATACCTGGTAGTCTCCACTCCATTCTCCCTATAAACACACACATTTGTAAGATGGTTTGATTAATTTTACTGAAGGGGGAAAAATTATTACTTGGTATACAATCCTTAGATGATAATGCTCTACAAAAGAGCTATATTAGATTTGTGATGACAGAAATATCATCTATTGCTAGGCCTTTTTTAAGAGGAATGCCTTTCATTTTTTGCATTTTGTGAGCCTTCAATCCCCTTTTCCCCACAATCCCTGCTACCACTGCCAAAATCTGAATTTAAGGTAAAGTCCTCTTTAAATAGTCCCTTATTGGGTAACATTTTATCTAAATGTCTGGGTCACAGAGTACACAACATGCTTTTTAAAAGATAATCAGATATCTAGAATTAATATCAATAAGAAAGCTAAATAGAAACAAAAAAAGTAAGGGCTCCCTAAAATAAAATACATCTTTGCAGATCTCAGGGTCAATCTTGTAAATTACTCCTTGGTAATTCACTATTGCCTTTGTTTCTTGGACTTGGTTTCTTGGTCTTTAACCAATACAACAATCAAAGGCTGAATGGCATAATGAAAACATTACTTTATTTACAACTAGATTACTTGCCAATTCTATCCCCTTATTCAATAAGTGACATTAATCAAGTCATTTAACCCCTCTTACCACCAATTATCTCATTTACAAGATGAAAAAGTTGTACAAACTCTCTAGGGTTCTTTCCATCTCTAAGTCTTTTACAATTGTGAAAATAGCACAACTAGTTTCTTTATCCCTATTTTGTCTGTATGCCTTATCCTTCAGAATGGGGGAAAACACTGAATAACAATACAAGCAGGTACTAAACCACATAGCCTGTGGAAATTCATTCATTTCTAAGATACTTCAATAGATTTTGGAATTATTTTCCAACATAAATCCATACTGTAGGCTTCTGTCTTTGTTAGCAGAAAAACTGTCAAAGACTAGAAGGTCAAATAGAGTTTGATTCTTGGCTCTATCACTGGCAGTGGACCAAAGAAACTAGATGCCATATCTTTGGGTTAACAGAAAAGAGGAAAAAGAGAATCATGGAAAAAGAGTGCACAAATAATTGGTCATAATATGTGATTACTGAGGTTCAAGACACTGAGACAAAATACAATGATAATCCAAATTGTGAGATGTACCATAGGAATAAGAATTCAGGAAACTGAGGGATCATTGGGAGCTATATTGGGTTTTTTGGAAGAATTAAAATTTCAACTGGGTCAAGAATTAAAATATAAGACAACTGAAAGTCTACAAAAGTGTTTTTCTTTCCTGATTATTATAAGTGGTGTCAGTCAAGCCACAACCCATTTATTAAACACATTTATTACAATACAAGTAATGTATTAAGAGTTGAATATGCAAAGAAATTGCAAAAACAGGTCAAAATTTTCAAGGAGTTTAAATTCTAAGGGTATACAACAGATACATACAAAAGTATAGAGAGAGTATGTGCCAAAATGTTTGGGGCATCCCTTTTCATAGTGGCTAGAAACTGGAAAATGGATCAATGCCCATCAATTGGAGAATGGTTGGGTAAATTGTGGTATATGAATGTTATGGAATATTATTGTTCTGTAAGAAAGGACCAGCAGGATGAATACAGAGAGGCTTGGAGAGACTTACATCAACTAATGCTGAGTGAAATGAGCAGAATCAGGAGATCATTATACACTTCAACAATGATACTGTATGAGGATGTATTCTGATGGAAGTGCATATCTTCGACAAAGAGAAGATCTAATTCACTTCCAATTGGGCCAATGATGGACAGAATCAGCCACACCCAGAAAAGGAACACTGGGGAAATGAGTTTGAACTGTTTGCATTTTTGTTTTTCTACCCAAGTTATTTTTACCTTCTAAATCCAATTCTCCCTGTGCAACAAGAGAACTATTCGGTTCTGCACACACATATTATATCTAGGATATACTATAACATAATTAACATGTATAAGACTGCTTGCCATCTAGGGGAGGGAGTGGAGGAAGGGAAGAAAAAAGTTGGAACAGAAGTAAGGGCAAGCAATAATATTGTAAAAAATTTCCCAGGCATATATTCTGTCAATAAAAAGTTATAATAATTTAAAAAGTATATATAGAATAGATTAACCTTAGAGGAGACAATTTTATCACAGAGCTCCTTAATCTCTCCCTGTTTCTCTCACAGAAGGTAAATAGTGAACCCTGAAACACCAGAATCTCATGGGACCTGGCCACACCCACCCAGCATCTGGAGTGAGTCAGCACAAGCTCAGTCCAGCTGCTGCTACTTGTAGAAGAAGCCTCTACTTGTAGAGAAACCTTGGACAAACTCCCATTGCCCCCAAAAAACAGATCTCAACTTTAAAAAAATGAATAAGAAAGCAAAAAGATAGTTTTTTATTGTGAAAGAGAAGAACAGATTTCAGATCCTGAGGAGACTAAAAGCAGATTGTCTCCAGATGAAGCCCAAAAAGTTGATCTAACTGGTACCCATTATATAAGTCTCTCCTATAAGAAATTAAAAAGGATCTTAAAAGAGGGCTAGAAGAAAAATGGGGAAAGGACATCAGAATGTTGGGAGCCTGGTTACCAAGATGATTTTATCCAAAAGACCTTGAGGAACCACTGAAGGTTTTGAAGAGAGTAGCAACTTGGTTAGATTTATGTCTGAGAAAGATTATTTTCATAGCCATGTGATTGAAGCTACTCTTATACCTTTTAAATACACTTCCTAAATATGCTTAAGTGTAATGCTTTATATACAATCTTGGTTATTTATAGGAAGATAGTATTTCCACATATACACATATAAATATACATGAGTATACAAACTTCATTATGTCATTAGAAAGGGAAATATTCTATATCAAAACAAAACTTCCATTTTCCAGCATTTTAAAAGATATCTCTAATTTGTTGTTCACTGCCACCTATGTATCTCTTCACTGCTATTGCTTTCCAGGTCTTACTTTAGGGGGAAAATTCCCTTTAATGTCTACAACTTCTCAAGCTGAACAGATCTCATTAAAGGGCTCTTGTATTCTCTTACATCATTAATAATAACTTCAGTAGAATCTGCCTGCTACTAATTGAACTGACCCCAGTAGCACCACACTAAAGAACTGCTTTCTTGTTTCCCCTAGGTGCATAGATTCCTGTTTATTACTGAATGTTGCTTAAGTATGTTCCAGCCAGTATTTTATTCATGTGTTTATATTCTCTACCAAACCAGCTTTGAAATTATTGCATCAGCATGTGCATGCTGGGAAAACTGGCAAAGCTTTAAACTACTTAAGAAAAAAAGAGGGAAGCTGGGAAGATTTAGGACCCTGAGGATGTATATCAGTGTGTCTTTGCATTTATAGTTTTGTGAATTCTCATTGAACATCATTTGGAATGTCTTTTCTTTATTCTCTCTCCATTAATCTCGGGACTGTTCTCCTAAAACAGAAAGGAGCACAAGAATAGGAATTAATTATTTATTTTAGTGATTTGTAAAGCACCTATTCATTGTGGAAACTTTTTAGTGAATCTTAAATTTAAACATAAATAACATAGGTTATTCACAGTGCGCAGCATTAAACAAACTGCTGCTGTCACCACTTAGGATATATTGATTTGCTGAAATACACACACACACAAAGAGAGAGAGAGAGAGAGAGAGAGAGAGAGAGAGAGAGAGAGAGAGAGAGAGAGAGCACAAAAAGCCAAAACCTAAATCAAATAAATGTGACTTGCTTTTTGACCTCAAGGCCAACAAAAGTAGATTCCAATGGACTGTTAAGGGGAAAGAAGATAACAGAGTTGAAAGCTATCATTTGAGTATGGATAATTCAATACTGTTCCCTACATAAGAACATCCTTGTTGAGTTTAAACAGCCTGACATTTTGTGTGGTGACAGCAGTTTTACTATGTCTCTGGCTATGTAGGACATCACATTAGATAATGCCACTTTAAATCTGGATGAAGAACTGCTTGGGGATAATGGAAACACTTTTAATAAGTCTATTGTGTCCATTTCCAAAAGTGACCAGGATACTAAATTGCACATGGGAAGTTTGGATCAGAAGGTCTACAAACCAGGACAATGGAAACTGACTGGGTTCATGGTCAAAGATAAAGATGCAGTTAAAGTATGCACCAACGCCATGGGTATGTTAAAATATAAACACATGTATGGCTCAGAGCAGTGGGTGAATTAGCATGCTATGTCATTAAAGTCATAGGAGTGATTAAATATTTAAGGAAAGGCAACAGTCAACACATCATCAACAAATATTTGTTAATCATATAATATTTTACTAAAGGGTATACAAAGAAAATCTCAAAAAAGGCAAAAAAAAGGTCTCCACTTTCAAGGAGTCTAATCAAGGAGTTTCATAGTCTAATAATAATTTTCTCAAATTAGCATGATAGTATAATTTTAGGATGCATTAAGAATACAATAGCTTCCAAGCATAGGATAATAGTAGTTCCACTATACTCTGCTTAAAGTGTTGTATAAGTTACCACAAAGGTCAAGAAGGATACTGGTGACCTGAAAAAATGTCTAGATAAAGGAAATTGATTTGGTGATTGAAGGAACTGAATGCTTAGCATACATGAATACACTGTCCATTTCATAGTTCAAATAAGGTCCCTTCTCTCAGCTTCTTTCTATTCTTCAGCACCTCTTCATGCTGAACTTGAAGATCTTTTCTTTCAGTAGATCCATATTTCTCAATAATTTCTTATATTCCGGTGAACTTCTTTGAATTAATCAAAATTATTAGTGCCTAAGTTTAGTTCCCCCCCCAACCCTTGCCATTCAAATTTATTTTCAGTACATTTCTGTATGTTTATATGTGCTTTCTTTGTTTTTTTTTTTTTTTTTTTTTCTGTGACTGGTTCCACTATTTTCCATAGTAAATAAAGCTGGATTGTTTGCTAATTCCTTTAAAAATTTGTATGAAAATATACATGGAATATATGAGTATATGAAGACCATTTGTGGGCTGAAAAGGGCTTTAAATCCTAAGAAAATTGCATGTGTTTCTAAGTAGGTCATGTCATATGAAATTTAACATAATCAGTACTGGCCTTACATGTAAGTGAAATAAGTGGTTGCCTACAGAGTTTGATTTAAGGAGTGATGGGGGTTATGCGAAAATAGTTCCCCTCTTGATAACTGAAATTCTCACCACTGGTAACCTATTTCGTTTTATTGTGCCTGCCCTCTTCTTATAATTTTCTTTTCAAATGCTAATATATCTAGGGAAAATAATATTATAATTGTGTGATAAAGATGAACAAGCACTAGACAGACAGAACACTTTGGACTTTGGATCAAATGAGATATTATAAAATACTGTGTCTGACTCAAAGTTGGTTCCTCAATAAATGTTTACTCCCTTTCCTCATTCTTTGGACAATTCAAAAAATTCAATTCCACGAAATTCGATCACTTATAATTACAGACTTATTTTATATTATCCCTTTTCACAATTCTATACTCTATATAATCATGCTTTAGACAATACTACAAAAGAATAACCAGAAAAGAAAGTTCTTGGCACCAAAGAAGGTCCTTGGTAATGGTCAAATGGCTCAATATCAGTACCTGTTATAATTTTATCTGGGGGAAAGGCATTTTTAAAATATCACTATCAACTTTGCAGCTAAATATTAAGAACCTTAGGACATTTTCATCAGAATTACAATGGAAACTTTTTAAATGTCTAGTCTCCCCTACAATGTGAGTTGCTCAAGAGAAGGAAATCTCTAAATATGTATTTTTGAACTCTCCCATTAAACGGAGGCGGATAACAGACTGGATCAAAAGTCAGAACCCTATAATATGTTGTTTACACAAAACAAACTTGAAGCAGGGAGATACATACTGAGTAAAGGTAAAAGGTTGGAGCAGAATCTATTATGCTTCAAGTAAAGCCAAAAAAGCAGGGGTTGCCATCCTTATCTCAGATCAAGCAAAAGCAGAAATTGATCTAATTAAAAGAGATAAGGAAGGAAACCATATCCTGCTAAAAGGTAACATAAACAATGAAGCCATATCAATACTAAACATATATGCACCAAATGGTATAGCATGTAACTTCCTAAAGGAAAAGTTAAGAGAGTTGCAAGAAGAAATAGACAGCAAAACTATAATAGTGGGAGATCTCAACCTTGCACTCTCAGAATTAGACAAATCAAACTACAAAACAAATAAGAAAGAAATTAAAAAGGTAAATAGAACATTAGAAAAACTAGGTATGATAGAACTTTGGAGAAAACTGAATGGTGATGGAAAGGAATATACTTTCTTTTCAGAAGTTCATGGAACCTATACAAAAATTGACCATATATTAGGACATAAAGATCTCAAAATTAAATGCAGGAAGGCAGAAATAATAAATGCCTTCTTCTCAGATCACAATGCAATAAAAGCTACATTCAAGAAGAAGTTAGGGGTAAATAGACCAAAAAGTAATTGGAAGCTGAATAATATCATCTTAAAGAATGATTGAGTGAAACAGCAAATTATAGAAATAATTAATAATTTCACCCAAGATAATGACAATGATGAGACATCATACCAAAATCTGTGGGATGCAGCTAAAGCGCTAATAAGGGGAAATTTTATATCTTTAGAAGCTTATTTGAACAAAACAGAAAAAGAGAAGATTAATGAATTGGGCCTGCAACTTAAAAAGCTAGAAAAAGACCAAATTAAAAACCCCCAACCAAAAACTAAACTTGAAATACTAAAATTAAAAGGAGAAGTCAATAATATTGAAAGTTAAAAAAAAAAACTATTGAATTAATAAATAAAAGCAAGAGTTGATTTTATGAAAAAGCCAATAAAATAGATAAACCTATGGTAAATCTGATCAGAAAAAGGAAAGAGGAAAATCAAATTGTTAGTCTTATAAATGAAAAGGGGGATCTTTCCACTAATGAAGAGGAAATTAGAGAAATAATGAGTTACTTTGCCCAACTTTATGCCAATAAATTTGATAATTTAAGTGAAATGGATGACTATCTCCAAAAATATAAGCTTCCTAGATTAACAGAGGAGGAGATAAATTGCTTAAATAGTCCCATTTCAGAAAAAGAAATAGAACAAGCTATTAATCAACTCCCCAGGAAAAAATCCCTAGGACCAGATGGATTTACATGTGAATTCTACCAAACATTTAAAGAACAATTAGCCCCAATGTTATATAAATTATTTGAAAAAATAGGGAATGAAGGAGTCCTACCAAACTCCTTTTATGACACAGACATGGTACTGATACCTAAACCAGGTAGATTAAAAACTGAGAAAGAAAACTATAGACCAATTTCTTTAATGAATATTGATGCTAAAATCTTAAATAAGATATTAACAAAAAGACTTCAGAAAATCCTCCCCAGGATAATACATTATGATCAAGTAGGATTTATTCCAGGAATGCAGGGCTGGTTTAATATTAGGAAAGCTATTAGTATAATTGACCATATTAATAATCAAATTAATAAAAACCATATGATCATCTCAATAGATGCAGAAAAAGCATTTGATAAAATCCAACATCCATTCATACTAAAAACGCTTGAGAGTATAGGAATAAATGGACTATTCCTTAGAATAATCAGGAGCATATATTTACAACCATCAGTAAACATAATATGTAATGGAGATAAACTGGAATCTTTCCCAGTATGATCAGGAAAAGAGAAAGAGATTAAAGGAATAAAAGTAGGTAATGAGGAAATCAAACTGTCACTCTTTGCAGATGATATGATGGTATACTTAGAAAACCCCAGAGATTCTTATAAAAAGTTATTAGAAATAATTCACAACTTTAGCAAAGTTGCTGGATACAAAATAAATCCACATAAATCCTCAGCATTTTTATACATCACCAACAAAATGCAGCAGCAAGAGATAGAAAGAGAAATTCCATTCCAAACAAATGTCGAGAGTATAAAATATTTGGGAATCCATCTACCAAAGAAGAGTCAGGAATTATATGAGCAAAATTACGAAACACTTGCCACAAAAATAAAGTCAGATTTAAATAATTGGAAAGACACTCAGTGCTTGTGGATAGTGCAAGCGAATATAATAAGGATGACAATACTCCCCAAACTAATCTATTTATTTAGTGCTAAACCAATCAGACTCCCAAGAAACTATTTTAATGACCTAGAAAAAAAATAACAAAATTCATATGGAAGAATAAAAGGTCAAGAATTTCAAGGGAATTAATGAAAAAAAAAAAAAAAAGTCAGATGAAGGTGGTCTAGATGTACCTGATCTAAAGCTATATTATATAGCAGCAGTCACCAAAACCATTTGGTATTGGCTAAGAAATAGGTCAATTGATCAGTGGAACAGATTAGGTACAAAGGACAAAAAAAGGGTACAACTATAGCAATCTAGTATTTGACAAACCCAAAGATACCAACATGTGCGATAAAAATTCATTATTTGAAAAAAAAAAACTGTTGGGAAAACTGGAAATTAGTAATGCAGAAATTAGATATGGATCCACACTTAACACCATATACCAAGATAAGATCAAAATGGGTCCATGATTTAGGCATAAAGAATGAGATCATAAATAGATTAGAGGAATAGAGGATAGTCTACCTCTCAGACCTGTGGAGGAGGAAGAAATTTATGACCAGAGGAGAACTAGAGATCATTATTGATCACAAAATAGAAGATTTTGATTACATCAAACTAAAAAGTTTCTGTACATACAAAACTAATGCAAACAAGATTAGAAGGGAAGTAACAAATTGGGAAAATATTTTTACAGTTAAAGGTTTTGATAAAGGCCTCATTTCCAAATTATATAGAGAACTGACCCTAATTTATAAGAAATCAAGCCATTCTCCAATTGATAAATGGCCAAAAGATATGAACAGACAATTCTCAGATGATGAAACTGAAACTATATCCACTCATATGAAAGAGTGTTCCAAATCACTACTGATCAAAGAAATGCAAATTAAGATAACTCTGAGATACCACTACATACCTATCAGATTGGCTAAGATGACAGGAGCAAATAATGATGAATATTGGAGGGGATGTTGGAAAACTGGGACACTAATACATTGTTGGTGGAGTTGTGAAAGAATCCAACCATTCTGGAGAGCAATTTGGAACTATGCCCAAAGAGTTATCAATCTGTGCATACTCTTTGATGCAGCAGTGCTACTATTGGGCTTATATCCCAAAGAAATATTAAATAGGGGAAAGTGATCTGTATGTGCCAAAATGTTTGTGGCAGCTCTTTTTGTAGTGTCTAGAAACTGGAAGATGAATGGTTGTCCATCAATTGGAGAATGGTTGGGTAAATTATGGTATATGAAGATTATGGAATATTATTATTGCTCTGTAAGAAATGACCAACAGGATGAATTCAGAAAGGTTTGGAGAGACTTATATGAACTGATGCTGAGTTAAATGAGCAGAACCAGAAGATCACTTTACACTTCAACAACAATACTGTATGAAGATATATTCTGATGGAAGTGGATATCTTCAACACAAAGAAGATCCAACTCACTTCCAGTTGATCAATAATGGGCAGAAACAACTACACCCAGAGAAGGAACACTGGGAATTGAATGTAAACTGTTAGCACTACTGTCTATCTACCCAGGTTACTTATACCTTCGGAATCCAATACTTAATGGGCAACAAGAAAATTGGATTTACACACATATATTGTATCTAGGTTATACTGTAACAGATGTAAAATGTATGGGATTGCCTATCATCTAGGGGAGGGAGTAGAGAAAGGGAGGGGAAAATTTGGAAAAATGAATACAAGGGATAATGTTATTTAAAAAATTACTCATGCATATATACTGTCAAAAATTTTTATAATTATAAAATTAATAAAATTAATAAAATAAATATGTATTTTTAAAAAGTTTTTATTCCCACTGCTTTGCACATTGTAATCTCTTAAATGATTTTTTTTATTCATGCATTCAAACTATATAATGTACCCCAAATTCAACACTCTTTTTGACTCCATGCCTTTGTACAGGCAGTCCTTATTATTTTTTTAATTATAACTTTTTTTTTTTGACAGTACATATGGATGGGTAATTTTTTACATTATCCCTTGCACTCACTTCTTATTCTGAAATTTCCCCTCCTTTCCTCCATCTCAACCCCCCCCCCCCCACATTGCAGGCACTCCCATACTGTAATGTTCTGTTGTCTCCAGAAACTGCCAATCGCTCTCTGGGAGGAGATCTGCTGTCTCAACTCAATCTCCTGGCTAGACTCTTCTTCCTGTAGAGAGCCATCCC
Source organism: Sminthopsis crassicaudata (assembly GCF_048593235.1). Taxonomy (NCBI): domain Eukaryota; kingdom Metazoa; phylum Chordata; class Mammalia; order Dasyuromorphia; family Dasyuridae; genus Sminthopsis; species Sminthopsis crassicaudata. Next base: position 307,425,577 of record NC_133618.1, on the reverse strand, counting down.
AACTTTGAACTAGAGTAGACTCCTCTTCCTTTCCAAAAGTATGGGATTGCTAGACTTGTGAATCCATGGGACGTCTTCTCCTTGACCCAATCCAGAACTGGCTCTCCAGACTCTAACTTCTCCTTTTATCCTCCCAGAGAATGGGCGTGGGATAACTTAGGGGCTTGTGGGGAAAATACTTCAACCAATGAACTTACTTGTTTGAACTAAAGGTGTGAACTTTGAGCTAGAGAATTGTTAAGTACCAATTTAGCACTTAGTAAGAACCTAACACCTTACATGTTAAATGTGTTATAGTATATCCTAGATACAATATATATGTGCAGAACCAAATTTCTTGTTGCACAGGAAGAATTGGATTCAGAAGGTAAACATAATCTGTGAAGAAAAACAAAAAATGCAAACAGTTTACACTCATTTCCCAGTATTCCTTATCTGGTGTAGCTGATTCTGTCCATCATTGATCAATTGAAACTGAATTAAATCTTCTCTTTATTGAAGATATCCACTTTCATCAGAATACATCCTTATACAGTATTGTTGTATAATGATCTCCTGGTTCTGCTCATTTCACTCAGCATCAGTTCATGTAAATCTCTCCAGGCCTCTCTGTTTTCATCCTGCTTGTCATTTCTTACAGAACAATAATATTCCATAACATTCATATACCATAATTTACCCAACCATTCTCCAGTTGATGGGGATCCATTCATTTTCCAATTTCTAGTCACTACAAAAAGGGGTGTCACAAACATTTTGGCACATACAGGTCCCTTTCCCTTCTTTAGTATTTCCTTGGGATATAAGCCCAGTAATAGGATGCAGTCCTTTTTCTTCATGCATTGGACACTTTCTCCTCATTTCTCTCTCTTAGAATCTCTGTCTTCATTCCAAAGCCAATTCAGTTATCATTTTGTATTAGAATCCTTCCCCAAATTTTATCAAATTATATTGATTTTTCCCTCTGAAATTAACTTATATTTACTTATTTCTACATACTGTATTAGTTAACTTTCCTTCTCATCTCAACAGATTCTTTGAGAAGAAGGACTTAACTTTGTCTTCAAATTTCTAGAATCTATAACAACAAATCTAATAACAAAAGTAACTAAATGAATGTTTGTTGAGTTGAATTTATAGAAATCCATTTTTGCTGCTCCTTTTAATGAAGGAGACAGCTAGGTGACACAATGGACCAAGATAGGAAGACCCAAGTTGAAATCTAAGATATTTAATAGCTGTGTGATACTGGTAAAATCACTTAACTTCTCGTTCCTTACTTTCTTCCTTTGTGAAATGGGAAAAATATATTGAAGATCAAATAATATAAAATTTGTAAGATGCTTAGCAGTGTTATATAAATTTCAGTTATTATTACCTTATATAAATGTTCTTTATCATGTTATCCACCTTCTTATTCCCTCATAAATAATAAATAAAATAAATAATGAATAAAATAAATACATAAAAATTCTCTCAAAAATAAAACTGAAAGTGTTAGTATATAATTATTTTTGAAAATATTAACTTTACTACAAATAGGAAAGCTGTTAATTGTATGCCATATCACCATCTAACACAGCTTTAAATTATTTGGGTTATTTTTAAGATCTCTAGCTAATAAAGGTTCTGATAAAGGCCTCATCTCCAAAATATATAGAGAATTGACTCTAATTTACAAGAATTCAAGCCATTCTCCAATTGATAAATGGTCAAAGGATATGAACAGACAATTTTCAGATGAAGAAACTGAAACTATTTCTAGTCATATAATAAGGTGTTCCAAATCATTATTGATCAGAAAACTGCAAATTAAGACAACTCTGACATACCACTATATACCTGTCAGATTGGTTAAGACCAATTAATTAATTATTAATTAAGATTTTAAAAGATCAATTAATTAATTATTAGTTAATTAAGATTTTTAAAATGATGACTGTTGGAGAGGATGTAGGGAAACTGGGACACAGATGCATTGTTGGTGGAGTTGTGAACAGATCCAACCATTCTGGAGAGCAATTTGGAACTATACTAAAAAAGTTATCAAACTGTGCATACCCTTTAATGCAGCAGTGTTATTACTGGGCTTATATCCCAAAGAGATATTGAAGAAGTGAAAGGGACCCATATGTGCAAAAATGTTTGTGGCAGCCCTTTTTGTAGTGGCTAGAAACTGGAAATTGAATGGATGCCCATCAATTAGAAAATGGCTGATAAATTGTACTATAATCAATGTTATAGAATATTATTGTTCTAAGAAATGACCAGCAGAATGAATACAGAAAGGCTCGGAGAGACATACATGAACTGAGGCTGAGTGAAATGAGCAGAACCAGAAGATCATTATATACTTCAACAACAATACTATATGATGATCCATTCAGATGGATGTGGCTCTTTTCAACTATGAGAGGATCCAAATCAGTTCCAATTGATTTGCAATGAACAGAACCAGCTACACCCAGAGAAAGAACACTGGAAAATGAGTGTGGACCACAACATAGCATTTCCACTCTTTCTGTTATTGTTTGCTTGCACTTTTTTTTCTTCTCATGTTGTTTTTACCCTCTTTCTAAATCTGATCTTGTACAATAAGATAACTGTATAAATATTTATACATATATTATATTTAACATATACTTTAACATATTTAACATGAATGGGACTACCTGCCATTTAGGGAAGTGAGTGGAGGGAAGGTGGGGCATAATGTTCTCAGTTTGGTGTTCTAGGAGTCTCTGGATCAGCCTTCGTTTTAGTTGAGTAATGACCACAAGAGTAGCCAGAGGTTAAAGTCCAAATCCTTTATTATCTCTTTCAAAGTCTTGTCTCCTTTACTCGGCCTGGTTAGCTTTCTTAAAGGCTTTCTGGAGTCTTGGTTTCAGTGGCGAAAATAAAGGAGGAGAGCCTGTCACCAAGGTAGTGTGAGATGAGATAAATGAATCTGAGTCCAAAAGCTTGCTCTTCAGCCTCCAATCAGCTTGTCTTCCCTACCTCTGAATCTGAGCTCTCTCAGTCCCTCAGGAGAGCTACTAGGAACCTGACTGAAGGTGAAATTGAATCTCTCTTCTTGGTTCTGAGAGCTTGGGCTCCCGCCTATCTTCTCTGTTCTCTGAATGAATCTAGCTGAGTCTTCCAGCTTATATGTTCTATACTGAGTATAAACCAATCATTATATCACTAGCCATTATTTGTTGTAAGATTTAATCAATCATACTGAACTTAGAGAACTATTAAGCACCATGACAAACTAGATAACCATTGTCTCATCAATTCTACTTAGTACCTTGTAAGAATCCTTGTTTTAAGTTCAGAGTTCTGGCCCATAACAGAGGGGAAAAGTTGAAACAGAAGTTTTTGCAAGGGTCAATGTTGAAAAATTACCCACGCATATGCTTTGTATATAAAAAGCTATAATTAAAAATGACTTAAAAATAAAAAATAAAAAATAAACATCTCTAGTTAAATCTCACTTCTATAGCCAATAATTCTATAATTTGGTCAATCTATACTACTAGCTTTCTTGAAGAGAAAGAAGAGGATTATAGATTCCTTTGTATGTATAATGATTTGAGATTTATAAGATTTTAAGATTATGATTTCTGGAAATATATTTCTTTTCTTTCTTTCTTTCTTTCTTTCTTTCTTTCTTTCTTTCTTTCTTTCTTTCTTTTTTTCTTTCTTTCTTTCTTTCTTTCTTTCTTTCTTTCTTTCTTTCTTTCTTTCTTTCTTTCTTTCTTTCTTTCTTTCTTTCTTTCTTTCTTTCTTTCTTTCTTTCTTTCTTTCTTTCTTTCTTTCTTTCTTTCTTTCTTTCTTTCTTTCTTTCTTTCTTTCTTTCTTTCTTTCTTTTTTTGCTGAAGCAGTTGGGGTTAAGTAATTTACCCAAAGTCACATAATTAAGAAGTATTAAGTGTCTGAGGTCAAATGGAACTCAGGTCCTCCTGACTTCAGAAATGGTGCTCTATCCACTGCACCACTTAGCTGACTCTGGAAATATTCCTGAATGCATTATTAGAGAGTCTATTGTGAGAACTAAGAAAAGAAATGGTGTATTTAGCACGTATTTATTAAGAAGTCAGACTTAACATTCTTTTTTTTTTTTTTTTTTTTTTTTACTGTTACCAGACTGATAATGTTATAGATGAATCATTGTTTCTTCTTGTTTGTCCTTAGTCCTCAAAGAGGATCAGTGAGGTCAGGAGAATGATCTCTTGACTTGCAAGTGAATTAAATTTAAGTGAGGTGGAGCTATGCAAAGTCATCAGCCTCACTTCAAAGTCATCTGAGTACAATGGCAATACAAAAATTCAGATGACCAGAGATAAACCAATTTGGATTCAGTGGGAAGCCTTCACCTTTTTTGAGTTTTTTGGATCTAAGTTTATCTGACACAGCACCCATTCAGTGATTAAAGAATAGGTAAAAATTGAGGAAAAAGATGTCTTAGCTTGTCTCCTCAAAAAAAAAAAAAAAAAAAAATCAAACGGGGGCAGTTAGAACAGAAACAATTGTTATTTACTCTCACTTTGAGTCATCAATACCCAAATAATGAACAGATGAGACTTGGACTGGGATCTATAGGCAATCAGTAGGAGCCATAATGATTTGAGTTTAAAGTATGGTCAAATAACTCCATAGAATATGGGACAAAAGAGTTAAATTTCTCATTTTTTAATTAAAGAAAAAATAAGTAGGGAAGAGTAAAAAAAAAAAAAATCTAGCTCCCAAATTCCAAGATCTCTTGTGAGGTTGCAATCAACAAAATTTACATTCCTTTAGGCACAGCACATATGTGTAAGGTTATGTTTCCCCATATGAATAGAGGGAGAGGAAAGAAAGAATGAGGAAGGGAGTTAGAAAGGAAGGAAGGAAGGAAGGACTATTCCCTGATTAGAATTAGCCAGTTGGTTTCCTGGTGGGGCAAATACTACTACTCACAGTTTGTTATGTGTAGTTAATTCTTGAAGAGGGCCAGTGACATCAGGAGAATGATGTCTTGACTTGAAAATGAATTTGATAATTTTAGATAAACACTGGTCTTTGGGGTACTTGGAAGTTTCCTTGATAAATAATATGCAAGGTATCCCCAAATCTTAACATCAATAGCTTCCAAATGCATTAAGACTTTTGGTTACACACACACACACACACACACACACACACACACACACACATACATACATACATATATTTTATATGTATATATATATGCATGTATGTGTGCATATGATGTGCTTTATAAAAGTTTATTGGTTTATTTATTGAATATTAGTATAGTATGTCTATTTCAGAGTCTGGAGTGAGTTTCCAAATGGAGGGGTCAAGGGCTCTTTCCTGAAGTTGTATTCAGTTGCTGTGTCAATTATCTAAATAAAAACATTTCAGGCATAAAAATACTTATCCAATTTGAAAATAACATGAGATTCTGAAGACAGTTAACATACATAAGAGAATCGATAAGCAAAAGATCTTAAGAACCTAAAAAACATTGGATTAGAGCAAACAAAATAGAATTTCAAAGGTATAAATGTAACACTCTGTATTTGGATTCAAGGGAGAAGTCCTACAGTTCACCTTTCTCAATAATCTCTTCCAAACACCCTTGAAATAGTGCCACACATTTAATTTTGATGTAGCAGAGCCAACAAAAGGTCATTGTAACACATTCTTCCAGACCAAGATAATTTAGGAGATTGGAAAGAGATCTATTGTTGCGTGCTGTCGTCTCCAGAAGCTGCTGGATCGCTCTCTGGGAAGAGATCTGCTGTGTCTACTCAAATCTCTCCGACAGATTCTTCTTCCTGTAGTGAACCGTTGTCTCCAGGTAGTTGCTGTTAACTCTTGTCCAAAGAAGTGACTTCCCTTCCTGCAGAGAGCCCCGTCAAGCCTGATGCAATTCAGAGTCTTTCTTCTTGAATCCTGGCTCTGAATCTCCTCCAGCTCTTATCCTTCTCCAGGCCGATCTGCTCTCTGCGCCCAGTGCTGTCTCTTTTTATCCTCCCAGAGAATGGGCGTGGGATAATGCAAGGGCTTCTGGGAAGAACCACCCCAGCCAATGAGCTTGCCCCCTCTATCAAGTCAACCTGAGTTCTCACCTTGTAACCGTCCAGAAAACCTGAGTTCTCACCCAGTAATCCTAACAATCTATGAAGTGGGAATAAAGGCTAGCCCATAGCCCACATGGTTACAATATCAGTGGTGGGACTTGGTAGTAGTGACAACAGCAGCAACTTTTGAGAGCTCTCAAGCAAGAGAGGATAAGGTAATTGGGTAACTGGTCAGAAAGAGATTACAGATGACCCTATGTGCAGGACCATGCATTATTTGGAAACTCCATCATATGTAACCACTTCTGGGTCACAGTTCAAGTGAGAGAAACACATTCAGTCATGAGGGAGCAGAAGCCCTAAGGAAGAGTAATGTATTGTTTGCTAAATGAAGGGAGTGAGGGAGTTGAGAAGCAATATGCCTTGAGGTCACAAGGGATCAAGGTCTCTCCCTAGTTATTGTTTGATCTTTATTTTCAAAAATGACTGATGATGTTATGATGATAACTCAACTTGGGGAAGTCACTGTAATATCTCTCTGCATCAATATTTTCATCTATAAACTGAAGGTTATTACATCTCTCATCAGAGTTATTGTGAGGAAAAAATGAAATATTAGCAATATTTTGCAAACTTCGAGACTTATATACATACTCATCGAAGTTAGGTAGTGTCCCATTTTTATATATGCATCTCTTGTGCCAAGCATAGTAACCTACATAGTAGGTACTTAATATACTTATTGGTTCATTCATTTATTGAATGTACTCAAGCACATTGTACATTGAACTATATATTCTAATTGAAATATACATCAAACAGAATACATATATAAACTTGATTCTGTAGCTTGAGCTACAGAGTTCTTTTTTCCATAGTGTTGTAAATCCCTCTTCACTTACTTAAAAGCAAATTCCACAGCTGATGAGAATGACAAATTCATTATTGACTCCTGACCAAAACAATCATGTGGTAGATGACTCAATTTTAGGATCAAAACATAAAGTGTTATTTCAGTCTCTTATTTTCCCTTTTGCCAGCTGTGGAGGTGAAAGCTAGGGAAATCTTCCCACTTGTCTTTTCTAGAGGGAAACCCATCTCTTATGCTCCAATTGCAAACAAAAAATCAGTAGCTAATATATTGAACATAAGAATTCAAGATGTGATTTTATAAAAACAAACTCCTTCAATAGGGAAAAAGTCAAGCAAGATAAAATGAAACCAACTACAAAACAGAAACTCTAATTCTGTTTTGTTTTGTTTTGTTTTTTAATTTGGGAAAGAAACCATTTTCCTTCATATCTGATTCAGGTCAATCTCACACAAGAAAATCTTATAATTCCTGAGAAAGACCATCCTTCTAACATTAATGCACTGAAAATATATGAAGATATATGCATGGGTGATTTTTCAGCATTGACAATTGCAAAGCCTTTCTTTCCAATTTCCCCACTTATTCCCCCCACCCCCACCCCCAGATGGCAGGTAGACCAATACATATTAAATATGTTAAATATGTTAAAGTATATGTTAAATACTATATATATATGTATATATGTACGTACATATATACATATATGTATATATGTATATATGTACGTACATATATACATATGTCCATATGGTTATTTTACTGCACAAGAAGAATCAAACTATGAAATAGTGTACAATATACCTGTGAAGGAAATAAAAAATGCAGGCAGACAAAAATAGAGGGATTGGGAATTCTATGTAGTAGCTCACACTCATTTCCCAGAGTTCTTTCACTGGGTGTAGTTGGTTCAATTCATTACTGTTCTATTGGAACTGATTTGTTTCATCTCATTATTGAAGAGGGCCACATCCATCAGAATTGATAATCATATAGTATTGTTGTTGAAGTATATAATGATCTTTTGTTCCTGCTCATTTCACTCAACATCAGTTTATGTAAGGCTCTCCAGACCTATATGAAATCATCCTGCTGGTCATTTCTTACAGAACAATAATATTCTATAACATTCATATACCACAATTTATTCAGCCATTCTCCAATTGAGGGGCATCCACTCGTTTTCAGTTTCTGGGTACTACAAAGAGGGTTGCCATAAACATTCTTGGATATATAGACCCCTTTCCCTTCTCTAAGATCTCTTTGGGATATAAGCCTAGTAGTAACACTGATAGATCAAAGGGTATGCTCAGTTTGATAACTTTTTGATCATAGTTCCAGATCACTCTCCAGAATGGCTGAATGTATTCACAATTCCATGAACAAAGTTTTCCCACATCCCACATCCCACATCCCCTCCAACATTCTGCATTATCTTTCCATGTCATTCTAGCTAATCTGACAAGTGTGTAGTGGTATCAAAGTTGTCTTAATTTGCATTTCTCTAATTAATAATGACTTAAAGCATCTTTTCATATGGCTAGAAATAGTTTCAATTTCTCCATCTGAAAATTGTTTGTTCATATCCTTTGTCCATTTATCAATTGGAGAATGGATTGATTTCTTATAAATTAGAGTCAATTATCTATATATTTTGGAAATGAGGCCTTTATCAGAACCTTTCACTGTAAAAAATGTTTTCCCAGTTTATTGTTTCCCTTCTAATCTTGTCTGCATTGGTTTTGTTTGTACTTTTCAATTTGATATAATCAAAAATTTCTATTTTGTGATCAATAATGATCTCTAGTTCTTCTTTGGTCATAAATTCCTTCCTTCTTCACAGGTATGAGAGGCAAACTATCCTATTCTTGTAATTTAATTATAATCTCATTCTTTATGCCTAGGTCATGAATACATTTTGATCTTATCTTGGTGTACAGTTTTAAGTATGGGTCAGTGCCTAGTTTCTGCCATGCTAACTTCCAATTTTCCCAGCAGTTTTTGTTAAACAGTGAAATCTTATCTCAAAAGCTGGGGTTGTTTGGTTTGTCAAACATTAGATTATTAAAATTCTTGACTATTTTGTCCTTTGAACCTAACTCATTCCACTGATCAACCAGTCTATTTCTTAGCCAATACCAAATGGTTTGGGTAACTGATGCTTTATAATATAATTTTAGATCTGGAACAGCTAGGCTACCTTCATTTGATTTTTTTTTCATTAGTTCCCTTGAAATTCTTGACATTTTGTTTTTCCATATGAATTTTGTTGTTATTTTTTCTAGTTCATTAAAATAGTTTTTTGGGAGTCTGATTAGTATAGCATTAAATAAATAGATTAGTTTAGGTAGTATTGTCATCTTTATTATATTTGCTCATCCTATCCAAGAGCATTTAATATTTTTTCAATTGATTAGATCTGACTTTACTTGTGTGGAAAGTATTTTGTACTTTTGCTCATATAATTCCTGACTTTCCTTTGGCAGATAGATTCCCAAATACTTTATACTATCGGTAGTTACTTTAAATGGAATTTCTCTTTGTTACTCTAAGTGTTGGATTTTGTTAATGATATATAAGAATGCTGTTGATGTATATGGGTTTATTTTGTATCCTGCAACTTTGCTAAAGGTGTGGATTATTTCTAATAGCTTTTTAGTAGAATCTCTGGAGTTCTCTAAGTATACCATCATATCATCAGGAAAGAGTGACAATTTGGTTTCCTCATTACCTACTCTAAATCCTTTAATCTATTTCTCAACTCATTGCTGAAGCTATCATTTCTAATACAATATTGAATAGTAATGATGAAAGTGGGCAACCTTGTTTCTCTCCTGATCTTATTGGGAATGGTTCCAGTTTATCTCCATCACATATGATGCTTACTGATGGTTTTAAATAGATGCTACTGATTATTTTAAGGAAAAGTTCATTTATTCCTATACTCTCAAGTGTTTTAATAGAATGGATATTGGATTTTATCAAATGCTTTTTCTGCATCTATTAAGATGATCATATGGTTTTTGTTAATTTGTTATTGATATGGTCAATTATACTAATAGTTTTCTTATTCCTGGTATAAATCCTACTTGATCATGGTATATTATCCTGGGGATATCCTGGGGATGATTTTCTGTAGTCTTTTTTCTAATATCTTATTTAAGATTTTAGCATCAATATTCATTAGGGATATTGGTCTATAATTTTCTTTCTCTATTTTCAACCTATATGATTGAAAATAAGAGTACCATGTCTGTGTCATAAAAGGAGTTTGGTAGGACTTCTTCATTCCCTATTTTTTCAAATAGTTTATATAGCATTGGGGCTAATTGTTCTTTAAATGTTTGGTAGAATTCACATGTAAATCCATCTGGTCCTGGGGATTTTTTCAAAGGGAGTTGATTAATAGCTTGTTCAATTTTTTTTTTTTTTTTTTTCTGAAATGGGACTATTTAAGCAATTTACTTCCTCCTCTGTTAATCTGAGAAGCCTATATTTTTGGAGGTAGTCATCTATTTCACTTAGGTTATCAAATTTATTGGTATAAAGTTGGGCAAAGTAACTCCTTACTATTTCTCTAATTTCCTCTTCATTGGTGGAAAGTTCTCCTTTTTCATTTTTAAGACTAATAATTTGATTTTCCTCTTTCTTTTTTTCTAATCAGATTTACCAATGGTTTTTATTTTTTTTCATAAAACCAACACTTAGTTTTATTTATTAATTCAATAGTTTTTTTTGTTTTGTTTTTTTTTTACCTTCAGTATTATTAATTTCTCCTTTTAATTTTAGAATTTCAAGTTTGTTATTTGATTGAGGGTTACTAATTTGGTCTTTTTCTAGCTTTTTAAGTTGCAAGCCCAATTCATTGATCTTCTCTTTCTCTATTTTATTCAAGTAAACCTCTAAAGATATAAATTTTCCCCTTATTACTGCTTTGGCTGCATCCCACACATTTTGGTATGATGCCTCATCATTGTCATTTTCTTGGGTGAAATTATTAATTGTGTTTATAATTTGCTGTTTCACCCAATCATTCCTTAAGATGAGATTATTTAGTTTCCAATTACTTTTTGGTCTATTTATCCCTAACTTTTTGTTGAATGTAGATTTTATTGCATTGTGATCTGAAAAGAATGCATTTACTATTTCTGCCTTCTTGCATTTAATTTTGAGGGTTTTATGTCCCAATATATGGTCAATTTTTGTATAGGTTCCATGAACTGCTTCGAAGAAAATATACTCCTTTCTGTCACCATTCAATTTTCTCCAAAGATCTATCATACCTAATTTTTTCTAATATTCTATTTATCTCTTTAATTTCTTTCTTATTTGTTTTATGGTTTGATTTTTCTAATTCTGAGAGTGCAAGGTTGATATTTCCCACTATTATAGTTTTGCTGCCTATTTCTTCTTGCAACTCTCTTAACTTCTCCTTTAGTTATGATGCTATACCACTTGGTGCATATATGATGTGGCTTCATTGTCTATGCTACCTTTTAGGAAGATATAGTTTCCTTACTTATCTCTTTTAATTAGATCAATTTTTGCTTTTGCTTGATCTGAGATAAGGATGGCTACCCCTGCTTTTTGACTTTACCTGAAGCCTTTTACCTTTATTCTGTATGTATCTCCTTGCTTTAAATGTATTTCCTGTAAACAATATATTGGAGGATTCTGGCTTTTGATCCAGTCTGTTATCGACCTCCACTTTATGGGAGAGTTCATCACATTCATATTTACAGTTAAAAGTCTGGTCATCTTAATATCCCCAGATTATGCTTTTCTTTTTCTTATCCCTCCTTAACCCCTTCCCCAGTATTAAATTTATGGGCACCACTTGCTTCAAGCAGGGATTTAGAGCATTTTTTAATATAAATATAGATGTCTTTAATTTCATCATTTGAAAATTGTCTGTTCTTATCCTTTGACCATTTTTTTTCTATTGAGAAATGAACTTGTATTCTTATAAATTTGACACAGATTTTTGTATCTTTTAGAAATGAGATCTTTATCACAAATACTGGTTGTAAAGATCTTTCCCCTGCTTTGTTCTTCCCTTTTAATCTTGTTTCCATTGGTTTTGTTTGTGCAAAAAGTTTTAGTTTTTAGTTTAGTTTAATTGTTCATTTTACTTTTCATAATGTTATCTAGTCTTTCTTTGATCATAAATTCCTCCATTCTCTGATTGGTAAATTATCCCTTGTTTTCATAATGTTTATGATATCATCCTTTATGACCAAATCTTCTATCTGTTTTGACCTTATTTTGGTATGGGTTATGAGATATGGGTCTATGCTAAGTTTCTGACATATTATTTTCCAGTTTTCCCAGCAATTGTTTTCAAATAGTGACTTCTTATTCTATAAGTTGGAATTTGGGGGTAAAAATAATTTTTTTCAGTGAGCTTTTGTACCTTTTTTTTTTTCCATTTAATCAATTCTATCTTTAAAGGCATTCTTTTTTCATTAGATTTTTTTTTTTTTTTTTTTTTTTTTTTTTTTTTTTTTTTTTTTTTGCCTCTTACCATTTGGCTTAATATGTTTTTGAGGTGTTTTTCTGTAGTATTTTTTGTCATTCCTCCTTTACCATGCTCTTGATTTTTTTACACTTGATTTTCTTATATCACTCATTTCTCTTTCCAATTTTCCCCCAGCTCTCTTACTTGATTTTTAAAATCTTTTTTTTTTTTTTTTTGAGCTCTTCTATGACCTAGTGTCAATTCATCTTTTTCTCTGAGGCCTTGGAGATAGGATTTTTGATTCTGTTGTCTTCTTCTAAATTTGTGTTTTCATCTTCCCTGTAATCATATTAACTTCCAATAGTTAGGGGTTTTTTTTGTTTTTTTTTTTTCTGCTATTTGCTTATTTTCTCAGCTTATTTCTTGACTTTTAATTCTATGCCAAAGTGGAGCTCTGCTTCTGGAATAAATGAGTTAGTGCCCCAAACTTTAGTATTTTTGTGTAGCTGTTTTCAGAGGTAATTCTGGATACCTATAGGTTTTTTGCTTCTTTCAATGTTGTATGATCTAAGGGCAGGTTTGTTTACTGTCTCCTCTATTGTGCTCTTATCTGTGAGTGACCACAAACATTCTTTTCCATCCTGGAACTATGATAAAGATCCCTACTCCTCTGAGTCTGCAAACTCTCATGTACTTGTGCTCCTTCCTTGCCCTGAGACTGTGACCAAAGACTGAGACCAGATCTAAGCATGGAAAATAAAACAGAGTCCTGCTCCCAGGACAGTAAAAAGATCCCTGTTATCTCCTTTTGTTTATTTATTTATTTGTTTATTTATTTGTTTGTTTGTTTGTTTTGGTGAGGTAACAGGGATTAAGTGACTTGCTTTGGGTCACATAGCTAGTAAGTGTTAAGTTTGTGAGGTCAAATTTGAACTCAGGTTCTCCTGCCAAGGCCAGTGCTCTATCCACTATTCCATCTAGCTGTTTCTAGACTATCATTTTGACCAGCTTTCTGGCCCCCTTACCATCTATCTGTGAGCTGATTATTACAGAAAACACCACAGTCACCACTAATTCAATAGCTCCAAAAGGCTACTGCTGGTTTATTGAAGATTGGTCTGCACTGGTAAAGCCTATGTTGGACTGTGCTTCATTCTCACCCTAGTGCAACAGATCTTTTATGCCAATATTCTAAGTTGTCATGGGAGGGATTTTTTTTTTTTTTACTTCAAACTTTTGTGGTTCTGTTACTCTAGAATTTGGAGATATAATTTAAAAGTTTTTAGAAAGATTTGGAGGAAAACTTGAATGAATCTGTTTTTCATCTGCCATCTTTGCTCCACTTGCTATTTTCAAATTCAGATATGTAACAAAAAACTCATTTAAGTGGCTCCATCAATGAGGTTACTCCCTTCATTGAAGTACATTTCCATATTTTTTTTCAGTCTCTAAGATTCTTGTCCAAGTTCTTCTGTAAATTCTTCATAGGAAATTCAGTAGAAACCTTCCTATTGGTTATTTTAATATTTCATGAGTTTCGGTACTTCTGCTATTTTTCATTCATACTACACTAAACTCTCACCTAATTTTCTTGTCATATACCATTAAGTAAATAGGATCATTAGATCCAAAATCTATGGATGGAAGGTACTAGAGTAAATATAGTCCAACAACCTTATTTTTTGGATAAGCATACTGTGGTTAGCCAAGGATGTGAACTGATTTGTCAAGGGTCACCCAGGCAGCAAGCATCAGAGAGGAGAATCAAACTTAGGTCCTCTGACTCCAGAACTAGGGATCTTTTTAATTCACCACAGTGCTTTCTGTGTCTTTAGTTCTAGCATTCATACTACTTCATTTATACAAGTTACTGTCAACAAATGAAAGTGTAATATTATTTGAGTTATATATAAATATTTGAGATTAGTATGTTGAAATTTCAAACAGGCAGTATAAACAAGAAAACTCAAACAATACAAAAACAACACAAAAATACAGTGTTTGAATTATGTGCCTTAAAACACTATGAATATCAAATGTTTATAAAAAGATTCAAATTTATCATGGATGTCTCTCACAAATCTTTCTCTCATTTGGTAGACAAAGAGAATTTGGTATAATAGCAATAGCAACTCAATGAAACTCTCCCAATGTTCCTTTTCAACATTCAAATTTCACCTTAAATCTATTTTTGGAGTGGCAGAGTAACAAAAATCAGGGTGAGAAAATTTCTCAGAATCAAAAAACAAAAAAATAAAGAAAACAAAACAAAACTAAGTAAGTCTGCAAGAGAGGTCTGTAAACAGTAGAGTGGGCCAGCCTGGAGCATAAGCAGTGAGTGGGCTGTAGAGATGGTTAAGACAGCAGCAACAGTAGTGGCAGCTTTGGAAGCTCTCAACTAAGAGACCACAAAATGATCAGAGAACTGCTCAGAAAGAGTTTATAGGTGTCCCTTTTCTGGCATTTGATAAAAGACCTGACACTGTTTGGCAATTCTATTGCCCATCTACAATTCTAGATTGCTTTTCAGGAAAGAGAGGGGTGGGTGATCTGTCACAAAGAAGAAGAATCCTGTTTACAATTTCAAGGCAGATTGGAACAGTTCTAGGAAACAATACAATCTAGTCTTAGACAGAGGGCTGAGAAGAATATTAGCACTCATTGTTGTAGGAAAGCACTTGTGCTTCCATGAAAGAACCAGAGCATAGACCAGGACAGCAGATCACAATACCTTAAAATCACCAAAAATTTCTAAAACCACAGAGCTAGCTCTGAAAAGTATCATGAAAAAGTCTGAAACTTAAAACAATGTCTCCCTATGGCCAAATGAGAAAAGCCTGGTGGAAACATAAAGCTTAAAGTCAAGAAATAGACTGGGAAAATTTTGCTGGATCAAAAGGCATACTTTGTTTAAAAACTTTCTAGGCATAATTTCAAATTACTTTCCAAAAGGTTCATGCCTATTCACAAGTCTATCAATAATGCAACAAATGTGCCTGTTTTCCCTCAGTTCCTCCAGAATTATCCATTTCCATTTTTGGTTATCTTTGCCAGTTTGATATGTATGAGATCTAATCATAAAGTTTCTTTACTCTAATTTTCTTTAATTATTTAATTTGCATTTTTTCCTTAATTAGTAATGGCTTGGAGCATTTAAAGAAAAAAAAAATTCCCCAGGTAGCTTAGATTTCTTCCCTTGAGAAATGCTTGTTTATATCCTCAGGCCATTTATCACTTGGGGCTTGATTCTTATCATTATAAAGACAAATCAGCTTCTTATGTATTTTAGAAATAAGACCTGTAGTAACCAAAAAAAAAAAAAAAAAAAAAATACCACAAACATCTTCCCAGTTATTTTCCTTTCTATTTTAGCTTTAATGGATTCATTTGTACAATAAATAAATAAATTATATATATCCATTGTAGATTCCATCTTTTGGTTAGATATAAAAGTTCTTTCCTGAATACTGATTGTCACCCTCTCCACAAAAAAAAAAAAAAAAAAAAAAAAAAAAAAAAAAATTGCTTAGAATCAATTTGCAATTTATCTTGTTTAATTTTTTCTATGCTTCTGTACAATATTCTCAGCAATTGTCTCTTTATCCTAGTA
Source organism: Sminthopsis crassicaudata (assembly GCF_048593235.1). NCBI lineage: Eukaryota > Metazoa > Chordata > Mammalia > Dasyuromorphia > Dasyuridae > Sminthopsis > Sminthopsis crassicaudata. The sequence continues at coordinate 307,409,588 of NC_133618.1, read as the reverse complement.
GCTGATGGTTTTGTTTTTATCAAATATTCTAATAGTTATATTAAATACATTTGCTTCTGTAGGTTGTATACAAAAACTTCCCCACTTGTTAATATCTTTATTTTTTAACTAGCTCCAAATTATTTTGAGGATAATTTGATATCTGATACATTTAGCTCTTCTTTTTCCCCTTTTTTCATTATTTTCCTTGAGATCAACACTTTTTTCCTATATGTGAATTTCAATGTTATTTTTCTAATTCTAAAGAACTAGTCATTTGGCACTTTGGTACAGTAATGAATAATTTAATTAGGTTTTGCTGTCATTTTTATTACATGGACACATTCTATTAATAGTAATATTTCTTTATAATTTAATTCTGTCTTTAATTCACCAATATTGGTTTGTAGTTTTAGTTATATAGTTCTTATATGTATCTTGGTTGGTTTCCAAGTATTATATATTTTCTGTACTCATTTGAACTAGAATTTATACTTATATCTCTGTATGATGGGATTTGTTAGCATTATATAAAACTGTTGATTTTGTGTGTGCATTTATTTTATATCCTGCAAGATTGCTGAAGTTAATGATTGTTTCAATGAACTTTACTTTTCAAGATTCTTTATACCTATATATCTGCCAAAAAAAAAAAGTGATAAATTTTGCTTTCTTTTAACTTAAGCTTATTCCTTCAATTTCTTTTTATTGTTTTTCTCATTGCTATTGCCAGAATTTCTAATATTATTACAATGGACATTCTTGTTGCACCCACAATTTTATTGGATAATTTTAGCTTTCCCCATTACAAATAGTAGATTTGATCTTAGATTTATCTTTTTAAGAAAAGGTTAATTATTCCTGTGTAAAGGGCTAGAACTGAGCAATGCACTTGGATAATGAAGCACATGAGACTAATTGGCAATTGGACAGTTCCCTATTAACTTATTTGAAGGTTGATCCTCCCTAGCTGTTCTGTGCTGACTTGATGGGTGGGACAAAGAGGGAGAAGTGACGTGTGTAAGAGGAGTAGGAGGAGGAAGAGGAAATTGAGACATGGGCACTGAGTCAGTTTCTCCTGAAGTTTGAGGGAGGACGGTGTGTGGGGAGATTGCTAGATTTAATCCCCTGACCTTGACCATAAAAGATCAAGAATAAAGGCATTTAGTGATCCTGATTCTGGCTGATTTCTGGGAAGACAGAGTTCCAGCATTTTGGCGTCCAAATGTGGGGGCTGGCACCCTACTTCCACCAAAGTTCTCCGGTGACCAGGAGATTAGGTCAGTATTCTAATAGAAATAAGGAATTTACCTTGTTAAGGACTAAATCAGCAATCTCTAATAGCTGAGATGGGGCAGGTGTTAGGTATGAATGAGATGAGGTGAGATCTTTCAAGACAGTTGTGAAAATTGAGTAAGGCTTCATCTACTTCAGAGTTCGAGTAGGCCTGAAGGACTCTGAAGGGCATTGCCTTCCCCTCCTATGACATCTCCCTATTTCATCCAAATATGGGCAACTATGTACTTATTGGTCAAGTTCAATTTCATGGGTAGATCTCGCGTTTAGAATGTAAGACTCTCAGCCAATGAGGATGAGGGTCAGTGGTGGGAGGGGGCGTTTTGTGTTAGGGATTAAAGGTGCTGTCCTGCCCACAGGAGGCGCTTCCTCTCTTCGATAGTCTACTCGAAGAGTGGGACGCCCTTCTCGCGAGAATGTACAATAAACTTTGCTTTTCTCTAGAGCTCTCTCCAGCTTTTTTATTAAATGGTGACCCTTCACCATTTCCGTACCACACAGTTTGGGGGCTAGTCCGGATCCTTTGCTCGGTGAGTAAGTGAACTCCTGGGTGCTAGTGGGGTGGCGCCCTGCCTTGATTTAGGCAGCCCGCCAGCATCCAGGGGCTTCTCCTTGCTCCCTGACGTAGAGTGGACCCGAAGTGGAGAAACTCAGAGAAAAGCAACGGAAACTCCGCGGTGAAAATCCCAACCGGTTGGTGGAGGACAGATCAGTCAAGAAATTTGCTGCGCAGCAACCCAGTGGAGGTAAGCGTCCTGTGAAGCCCCTTGAGTCTAGTTATAGGTTCTGGAGGGGGCTGTAGACGGTAGACAGGAAGAGAGCTAGGCCTTCCTGGGTGACTGAGTTAACTGGTGACAGTTAGCGTGTTTGGGCATTTAGGAGTCTGTTAAACTCCTTCCAAATTCAATGGGTATGGCCTAGTCCCAGCCAGCCCTCGCGGAGAGAAATGAGAAAAATGATCATAAGATACCGGTAGATATTCCCTTGGGAGATAAATTAAGTAATTGGAACAAACTGCCAAAATATGAGGAAAAATAAAAAGCAAGAAAAAGCGGATAAGGTATTGTTGTTTTGTTGCAGACTGGTGGTGCCAAAAGGATTAAATGGTACCTGAAAGGAAGGACCTGAGAGGATTTAATTCCATTAGCCCTTCCAGGGGCCTTCGGGCCGGGAGGAGAACTAGGTCTTTTGAAGCAGGGGTCGTTTCAGCTGACCAGAAATAGCTGTTAGTAGATCCCAATTGGGATCAGAAACCCTGTACATGGGGAAGTATGTGGGATTGAGCCAGTGAAGATGGTGGCTTCCTTCCTCTTCCTCCCACGTGTCCTGACTGCAGCAGGGCCACGTGGGCCGGGGGGAAAGAAACCGCTATTTAGTGAAGTTCATTGTTTTAAATATGATGGCAAAGTAGTTTTATATTATTGGGAATTTAAAGCTGTGATTGGGATTTTAAGTTAAAACATAGGTTTTTAAAACAATGCTGGTAGCTTACTTAGGGGAGGTTGTGGTTGTATCTCCCTACTTAGATGTTATGTTTGCTAGAGGTAATTGGGTAATTTGTAACTGAGCTATGCCTTAAGTATTTGTCAGCTCTGTTGGGCATGTATTAAGTTTTATGAAATTTGGGTCAGTTACGTGCAAACATTGAAGTGTAAAGTTTAAAAATATATACATATATGTTTACTTAAAGACGGGACAGGAAAGATTGATTTGTAAAAGTAATAGTTTAAATGGAGCTATGATATATTGGGTCGGGAAGCATGGTGGTGTGGGGGAAGGGTGACCACGTGGAGAGGTCCCTCCCATTAAGTATAGTGGGGTTTTTTGTTTTTAATAACTGCACCTTCTTGCTGATTTAGATATTAATTATTTCTACTGTTTTAAGGAAAAGCCTACATTTATATGGTGTTGATAACTGAATGTTTTATTTTTATTTTTCAAGTCTATAACTGTTCTAAGGAGTTGGAACTGAAGTTTTCTGAAAACAAGTTATTCAATATTTATTTACATGCGTGATAGTCTCCTTGTTTAAAGATTATTTTAATCTGATCTGATAATTTGATAGGGTTATTTGCAAAAATTTTAATCCTGCTTCCTTTTTGTCCCCTGGAGAACAGAACTATTGCTGTATAAAACTGTATGACTATTGCTATTTTGGGAAATTTACTAGTCTGTTGTGTATAATATGATAATTTCTGTAAACAGGGGGGAAGGGAAACTGAGATTTCAACTGGTCAGAAAATTGGGAAAAACTGATGTCTTATTTCAGTTCAGGCCTAATTGGAAACTACTTACTCTTTGCTTACCTCATCATTTTGGTTCCCTGATGAAGGACCTCGAAAAATAGACATAATTTGGGTACTGAATGGAACTCTGGAAAAGGTAAAAGATTTTTTTTTCTTTTTTTTGCACCGGACATCCAGGCTGCTTCTGGCCTGGATCGTTGTTAGAGCTCTATGCTCGGCACAATTCTTTTTTAAGAATTGCTGCGATTGACAAAAGGTCTCCTTTTGTCTCGCTCTCTTGTCTCTACAGATAAGGGAGAGGCTGCAAAAAGTTGAAAAAGCTCTTTACCTGTAGACACACCTGATTTTAGCAGATGCGGGGTTTGGAGAAGGCTGCAGAGACAAAAGGCCTTTACAGGGGACTCTAGCTGAAAATTTGCTAGACTATGATTGGCTAGCTTATGTTTTAACTTTGAATTATTGTCCTGACTCAGTCCTGCCTCAGTTTACTTGCCTCTTAGTTCTGCAAACCCCCCCCCCTGCCTCTATCAGAATACTTGATAAGACCTTATGTTTCAGAATAGCAGAATGTCTCTCCCATTACAAGTTAATGGGAATCTCTTATCAAAACTTCTTGAATTCTCTTGTGTGTCATTAGACATTCTGTATATGATTGTATTTGCATTGGATGTTTTTAAAAACAAACTGATTTGTATGAATAATGTTCACTTATGAAAGATCTACTTGGATATAAACTCATTGGGACAAATTCCTTATTGTTATCAACACAAGGTTATGATAAATATTTGTTTAGAATTTATGTATGGTTCTTCTAGGATGGTAAATGGGAAAAGAAATGGGTTTATTAGAACTTACACTGTTACCAAGGGCAGTCTACCTGCCCATTGGTCTGCTCAAACTTGTGAATTGCTGTGAATTGTATGCTTTAAATCAAGCGTTAAAATTATTGTGTGACCAAGATGGGAATATATATACTGATTCTAAATATGCCTGGGGTGTGGTGCATGTATTTGGGAGGATTTGGGAGGAAAGAGGATTTGTAAACAGTAAAGGTAAAGAACTGGTTCATCATACACTAGTCAGAGAGATACTAGAAAATATTCTGACTCCTAGGAATATAGCAGTAATACATGTAAAGGGACATCAGATGGGAAATTCTTTTGAGGTAAAGGGAAATAGATTAGCAGACCGGGAGGCCAAGGGAGCCGGAGATCAGGAAATCTCTCATATAATGGCTTTGATACCTGTACTTTCCCCTAGTCTACCCTCTCCTAGTTTTACTCAGGAGGAAAAAGAGAAAGCCTCAACTCTCGGAGCAGTTGAGAACTCGGAAGGACAATGGCTCTTACCTGACGGCAGAGAGGTACTGACCAAAGCAAGTATGAGGCAAGTCCTTCAGCAATTGCACCAGGGCAGCCATTGGGATGTCCAAAACCTGTGTGATGCTATACTGACAAGGTATGTTTCCCCCGGCCTATATACTATGGCTCGACAACTGGTGGACGGTTGTCTTGTTTGTTGAAGGACTAACAGGGCTGCCCAACGCCAGCTTCCAAAAGGGGGACGACCTCCTGGAATCAGACCATTCCAAAGCATCCAGGTGGACTTTACTGAGCTGCCACCAGTGGGTCGCCTTAAGTTCTTGCTGGTCATAGTGGACCATCTGACCTCATGGGTGGAGGCATTCCCGTCCAGCTGAGCAACTGCCTCGACAGTAAGTAAGGTCTTATTAGAACAAATTATTCCTAGGTACGGAATGGTGGAGAGGATAGACTCGGATCAGGGAACACATTTTTCTGCCCAGGTATTGCAGAATCTGATTAGGGCCTTAGAAATCACTTGGGATCTCCATACCCCTTGGCATTCTCCCTCTTCTGGGAAAGTAGAAAGGATGAACCAAGAAATAAAATGGCAGCTGACTAAGTTATCTTTAGAGACCCAACTACCTTGGACGAAATGCCTTCCTCTCGCTCTTAGAATTAGAATAGGTTAGAATCAGGACCAAGCCACGTAGAGATATTGGGCTTTCACCTTATGAATTATTGTATGGTCATCCTTTCCAGGCTTATCCTAAGGGAGACTGGGACCCTGTTTTAGAAACTAAGGATTTGTTAAGAGATATGTGAAATCATTGCTGGAACATTTGCAAGGACTTCAACAAAAAGGGCTAATAGCTCAGACTTCTAGGTTTCCCTGTTCATAGAATTCAGGTTGGTGATTGGGTGCTGATCCGTTCCTGGAAGGACGAGAAGCTGACTCCGTGCTGGGACGGACCCTACCAAGTGATACTGACTTCAGATACTGCGATTCGCACCCAGGAACGAGGCTGGACACACCACACCAGGACAAAAGGACCTGTGGCGCCACCTTTATCAGAGTGGACAGTTGAAGACAGGGAAGACCTCCAATTACATAAGAGGAGGGGACCTCTACTGAATGGGAACACTGATTCTGAATCCAGTGCATTGTAACTGTATGACTTCTCTTTTCTTACTTTGGGTCTCTTTGCCTGTTTGTGATTTGATATATTTTCCTTTGGGAAGTTCACCTTAACTTCACGGTGTTATAATAGTTGAACATTGTGAGGCTCTCCCTAAGCTTTGGGTTTATCTATTTCCTTATGACCTTCTAGAGATGAGAACCGATTTCTCCTGCTCATGCAGAATATAGGGAGCACATTTAACTTATCGAATTGTTGGATCTGTGGTGGATCCCAACAATTGAACCAATGTCCATGGGTACCTGTCCCCTTAAGCCCAGCCTGGATCCTTAGCAACAGATCCCAAATTCATAATGGGACCGGTTTCCAGATTTGAGAAGAGAAACATCAGTGGTCATTGACAGAAGATAGGAAAGGGAAATACTGCTTAAATCAGACAGGACAAGGTTTGAAGCTGGGAATTAGTGTATGTGAGTGGACCTATTCGAGAACAGACCTGAAGCCAAAGATAATTGACTGTACAAAAATGTCTAAATATTGGCGGGATACGGGGAGGAATCCTCAATTGAAGTGTGGGAAGGACTAGAAAGACTGTACCTTGGATGTTCTCCCAGAAATAGGAGAGCAGGGATATTGCTATCAACAAGTCACTACTGCTGAGTGTGATGAAGTAGAATGGGATGTATTAAGATGTATAAAAGAGAATAAGAGGAAAAGGAACATATACATTGGGTACAGTTACCAATGGGGTTGGTATAATGTCACCCCAAGGACACCCGGGCAACATGGGACTCTGTTTTCCACATTTTGGAGTACCTCTAATCTAACAGGGCAGTGGCCAGTTGCCAATTGTAGTTGGAGAAAAGAGCAAGGTTTATGGAAATGACAGTATGACCCCTTTGTGGGGGGAAGCCCCCTAGGGACGAGAGACCAACAATATTACCCTTTTACAAGGAATAGCTCAGACATATTTCCAAGGGAACAACCTGCTCTAAAGGGTCATTATTGGATCTGTGGTTTAACTGCCTATAATCACCTGCCTCTCAATTGGACAGGGAATTGTTATATTGGACTAATAAGGCCAAGATTTTTCTTTCTTCCCTAACAGGCAAACCAATATTTAGGGATTCAGTTGTATGATGATTTGGGAAGGGAGAAACGGAGTTTAGATACCTCCATCACTTGGACTGGAGATGCAAATGGTTGGGGTGAGGCCTGGCCTCCAGAAAGAATAGTCAAAGAGTATGGGCCAGCGACCTGGGCTCAAGATGGAAGTTGGGGATATAGAACTCCAATATACATGTTGAACAGGATAATTAGGCTTCAGGCAGTTGTAGAGATTATCACCAATCAGACAGCTGAGGCACTACATCTTTTGGCTGATGAAGCTACTCAAACCAGAGAGGCTATTTTACAACATAGACTTGTGCTGGATTACTTGTTGGCTGAGGAAGGGAGAGTTTGTGCTAAACTAAATTTATCCACATGTTGTATAAAGATTGGTAACAATGGTAATCTAGTGAAGGAAATCACTAAGAACATTAGGAAACTTGCTCATGTTCCTGTACAGATATGGACCTCACTGTTCAATACTTCTTGATGGTCCTGGTTTGGGAAGCTGGTGGAAGCAGCTCCTTTGGTTGGGCCTTATAGCTTTTAGTGGTGTTATATTATTCCCTATCTACATCCCTTGTTTGATCAGATTAATAACCAGAATTGTCCAAAACTCATCATCTGGAATGATCAGGTTGGAAGAGAAAGCTGAAGGGTCTGTTAAATAGATGCTGTTAAAAGGGTAAGGGTGGAGCCAGTGGCCCAAGGCCAACAGGAATCAGAAGGAAGTGAGGAATTCATAGGGAATGTGAAATTATGTTACAAAAATTTGAAGAGATCTCAGTGTACAAAATAAGAGGAGGGACTGAATGAGATGAGGTGAGATCTTTCAAGACAGTTGTGAAAATTGAGTAAGGCTTCATCTACTTCAGAGTTCGAGTAGGCCTGAAGGACTCTGAAGGGCATTGCCTTCCCCTCCTATGACATCTCCCTATTTCATCCAAATATGGGCAACTATGTACTTATTGGTCAAGTTCAATTTCATGGGTAGATCTCGCGTTTAGAATGTAAGACTCTCAGCCAATGAGGATGAGGGTCAGTGGTGGGAGGGGGCGTTTTGTGTTAGGGATTAAAGGTGCTGTCCTGCCCACAGGAGGCGCTTCCTCTCTTCGATAGTCTACTCGAAGAGTGGGACGCCCTTCTCGCGAGAATGTACAATAAACTTTGCTTTTCTCTAGAGCTCTCTCCAGTTTTTTTATTAAATGGTGACCCCTCACCATTTCCGTACCACACAGGTACAAACATTCCCTTGGCCACAGCCAAAGCAGATACAGCTCCTGCTCTTGCTCCAGCCTCCCCTATAGTAATCCTATAGAGGATATAATTAAGATAATTGACAAGAAGAGTTTACTTGTAACCAGCCCACAAATGGATAGTCTCTTAGATTCATTGAATTGCACGTCCCCTTGGTTCTTAAAGGAAGAAAAACTAACTGTAGATAACTGGAAGCTAGTGGGACTTGAAATGAAAGAATTTTACACAAAAAATGGGCCTTATTCAATTTCCACAGAGGCATTTTGTATATACAATGTGATTCAATTAGACTTAAGCTATCGAGCAAGTTATAGGAGAAAGAAAAGTTCTAAAAATGAACAGAGGAGGAAGTGTGAGGAACAAAAGATAGAAGATAAGCAAACTCAAGACCTTGCCAGAGGGCAAGGGGATTTGAATGAGGAATTAGGGTGTGTTGACTCTGATTGTACTGAAGAAATTTCAATCCCGCCTAGAGAACAGATTATTGATCAACCCACAGCAACTCCACCTTCAGGGATGGAGGGAGGAGGAGGAGTAGGAGGGGCAGTGATATCATGGGCACCTCCCCCCCAGCAATCCCTATAACTAGATTACATAAAGGGCTTATTGAAGCCATTCAAAATTGAAAAGAAATAGATAATGATTTCAAACTTCAAATTTTTCTCCTGATTCAACAGCATAATTCTGCAGGCCAAGAAAGTAGAAAATATGCTCCTTTTAATTTGGATGTCCTTAAAGGCCTGAAAAAAGCTTGCATTCTCTTTGGGGCTACATCATATTATGTTAAGATGTTAATACACAATTTGGCTTATGAAGCCTTAACTCCTAGTGATTGGAAAATCATTGCAAAGGTGTGCTTAGAACCTGGACAAAACTTGTTGTGGTTTTCTGAATATAGTGAGTTCTGTTGGATTCAAGCCCAACAAAATAGTCAAAGTGGAGCTAATACTTCAAACATCTGTGACCTACTAACAGGTGTAGGTTCTTATGCAAATGTTTCAGTACAGATTAATTGCTCCATAACAGCATTTGAGTAAATTGCTGCTGCTGCTATCAAAGCATGGGCTTCTTTCCCCAGTAAAAACGACAAGGGTGAGACCTACACAAAAATTGTACAAGGACCAAATGAACCCTTTGCTGAATTTGTGGCACGTTTGCAGACAGCTGTCACACAGACTAAGGGTGAAAATGAAGTAACAGACACTTTGGTAAGGCAACTTGCTAGAGACAATGCCAATGAGGTTTGTAGAAGGATTATACTAGGACTAAATAGGGAGGCTCCTTTAGAGGAGATCCTAAGACGCTGTGCCACAGTGGGCACAAATACCTTTTATAGCCAGGCTATGGTGCAGACTTCCCAAGATCCCAACATAGGAAGACAGGGTCCCTTTTGGCAAGGGACTTCCAGAGAGACTCGTCAATGCTTTCAATGAGGTAAAGTAGGCCATCTGAAAGCTCAATGTTGGCATAGAGACAGAGTGAGAAAACAGGCTGGGAGAACAAGACCCAAAACCCCATGTCCAAAATGCAACAGAGGACTCCATTGGGCATCAGAGTGTAAACTGATTCAGGGAAAAGGGATGAGGGGCCCAGCTCCAGGGCCCCAGGCAAAAAACACTTGGGGCATGATGGCAACCAATGACACACCCAGAGAGTGCCTCCAAGTCCAATACCCAGATATGACCAATCAACTAGGAAGCAACATGATGGGAGAAAGGGACTACAATTAGGGAGGATAGAGTTGTATGCAGCTGGGACAACTGAGATACCCCCTGGAGAGGTGAAATGTGTTCCTCTCCAGCCTATGGATCCCTTGCCTCAGGGACAGTAGGCTTGACCATTTCACCTCCTGAGAGTACTTACAAGACAGTGTTCATTCATACACTGATGTGGGAAACTGGGGAATGTGTAGATAATATCCCAGTCACTAACATAGGTAGAGAATGTGTGACTTATCAACCAGGGGAAGTAGTAGCATCGGGTTTATTGATACAGACCCCTAATAAGCTGTAATGTGTTGTTGTCTCCAGAAGCTGCTGATCTCTCTCTGGGAGGAGATCTGCTGTGTCAACTCAAATCTCTCAGACAGATTCTTCTTCCTGTAGAGAACCGTTGTCTCCAGACAGTTGCCGTTAACTGTCATGCAGAGAAGTGACTTCCCTTCCTGCAGAGAGCTGTGTCAAGCCTGGTCTAAAGCAGAGACTGACTCTCTCTGGAGTGCTGCCCTCTTTATCCTCCCAGAGAATGGGTGTGGGATAATGCAAGGGCTTCTGGGAAGAACCACTTCAACCAATGAACTTGCTCCTCCCAAGCATGCAAGCTCTTCCCCAGGAATTCACAAGTCAAACTACCAGGAAAGGCCGGAACTAAAAAATTGTCAAGTACCAACTTTAGAAGGTCAGGACTCTGATTTGATCAATCAGCAGAAAAGTAATCACATGGCAGAAAGGGATTACCTGCTAAGTCAGCCAAAAGGCAATCAGATTGCAAAAATGGATTACACTTGGGGAGAATACAGCCCTTTTAAACCAACAGGGCTGTGTCCAATGCAAACAACTCCAATGTAATTGCCAGATGATGAGAAGAGATTTAGAAAGTGGTAAATAGAAGGAAATTAGATAGGTTAACTGCCTGGGAGAGAGGGTTTGCTTGTATTTTAACAGACAGAAGGAAAAAGATGAAGAAGGAAACATATAGGTGGCAACAAGCGCCTGGAGAGAGACAGAAAAAGGGAAAGACCTCAAAACAAAGGAAAAAATCTAAGAAACTTCTGACACTGAAAGAGCATGGCTAATAAGAAGACTGTTAAAGAACTTTAAAAACCAGCAGGAATCATTGGATTTCCTAACACAAGATGAGACTAATAGACAATGGACTTATAGGCATTTATAAATTCTCAATTTATGATTATTTGATCATGTTATTTGTTACATACTTCTAGCATGTATTATGTTACTATGTTACTATGTATTTATGTAATCTATGTAATTATGTGTAATGCCTCCCATATTGATGGATTTATGTTTCAAGGTCACGACCACCCTATGTTCTAAATCAAAAGAAAGGGGGAGATGTTAGGTTCTTACTAAGTGCTAATGAGATAATGACATATTGGGTTTTTACTAAGTGCTAAGTCAGTACTTGATAATTTTTCTAGTTCCGGCCTTTCCTGGTAGTTTGACTTGTGAATTCCTGGGGAAGAGCTTGCATGCTTGGGAGGAGCAAGTTCATTGGTTGAAGTGGTTCTTCCCAGAAGCCCTTGCATTATCCCACACCCATTCTCTGGGAGGATAAAGAGGGCAGCACTCCAGAGAGAGTCACTCTCTGCTTTAGACCAGGCTTGACGCAGCTCTCTGCAGGAAGGGAAGTCACTTCTCTGCATGACAGTTAACGGCAACTGTCTGGAGACAACGGTTCTCTACAGGAAGAAGAATCTATCTGAGAGATTTGAGTTGACACAGCAGATCTCCTCCCAGAGAGTGATTGGCAGCTTCTGGAGACAACAACACGTTACAATAAGCAATATGGTGACAGTCACCCATGTTCTGACTCCAAGCAAAACCCAGAAATATACTGGACAGCAGCTGTGACAGCTGACAAACCTATGCTCATCATCTATTAAATGGCATACCATTAGAAGGACTGGTGGACACAGGTGCAGATCGCATAATCATTAGAGATGCCAACTGGCCCAGTCACTGGCCAAAGACTAAGGCACACATCTACATGTCTGGGGTAGGAGGATCAATAGCAGCTGAAGTTAGTGCTACCCCTTTAAGATGGATATTTGAAGGTGAAACAGGAGTTTTTACTCCTTGTATAGTTAAAAAAAAATCCCCATCAATCTATGGGGAAGAGACATTTTACAGCAATTAGGGTTAAAAATGAGTACCTCGGTTTTTTAGGCAGGGCTGCTGTTGAAGGCCTGCCAACACTTTCACCAGTTCCTATCCAAATGGAAAAATGATACACCAGTGTGGATAGAACAGTGGCCCTTAGGCAGCGATAAATTTCAGGCCTTACTAGACAGTACAGGAACAACTTGACCAAGGACACTTACAACCTTCTCTAAGTCCTTGGAATTCCCCAGTATTTGTTGTAAAAAAGAAATCTGGAAAATGGAGGATGTTGACTGATTTAAGAAAGGTAAATGAACAGATGGAAACTATGGGAACTCTTCAACCTGGACTTCCATCTCATTCTCAGTTGCCTAGAGAATGGCCTCTGTGGATTATAGACATTAAGGATTGTTTCTATTCTATCTCTCTAGATAAGGAGGATATGAAAAGATTTGCCTTTTCAGTGCCCAGCGTTAACTTAGCTGAGCCTTATAAAAGATATGAATGGACAGTTTTGCCACAGGGAATGAAAAACAGTCCTACTATGTGTCAAATGTATGTTGCTGCTGCTCTTACTCCAGTAAGAAAAACATTTCCAAAAGTAATGTTATTACATTACATGGATGATATTTTGGGATGTGCACCTGAGGAACAAATGTTAGAAGCACGTCTACAAAATACCATAGAAACACTAAGGAATTATAAATTGTGTATAGCTTCAGAAAAGATTCAAAAACTTGCTCCTTTTCAATATTTAGAATATGAAGTATATCCTAAGGTGCTTACAAGTACAAAAACTCTCCTTAAGAACAGAGAAGCTAAACACCTCAAATGACTTCATGAAATTGATAGGAGATATCCAATGGATGTGTCCCATGCTAGGCTTGACTACCTGTCAATTGCAACTATTATATGACATTTTAAGGGGAGACAGTGCTTTAAATTCACCACCTCAGCTTACAAAAGAAGCTCAAGAGGCTTTGAGACAAGTTGAACTGGCTTTATCCAATGTGGTTGAAAGAGTCACTCAAAAACCCTTGGAAATATCAGTTTTTGCTACACAAGAGGCACCCACAGCAGTCCTTCAACAAGGAGACAGTGTGATAGAGTGGGTGAACCTCCCAGCACAACCAGAACAAAGCCTTATTCCTTACCCAGTGCTTGTGGCTAGAATTTTATTAAAGGCCATTAAATGAGCAGTACAATTATCTGGGATAAGACCTGACAAGATATACACCTTTTATGCTAATGCACAAATTAATGTGTGCTGTGAAACCATCCCAGAGTGGCAAATTTTATTAGCCATGGCTCCAAATTTTACACATGAGTCTCCAGTAAAGATAACCAGACTGTTACATAATTGGTGATGGATTCTTGAAGAAAAGGTTTCTAAAGTTCCTCTTAAAGGACCAACTATCTTTACAGATGCATCCAAACATAATATTTACACTGTATACTCTCGTGACTTAACTATAAAGAGAGTAATCAGAACTCCTTTTCAGTCCACTCAGCAGAATGAATTGTATGCAATCATTCTAGCTCTTGCTTAGTATCCGGGAGACATAAATATAATATCTGATTTGGCCTATTCAGTAGGTGTGGTACAAAGAATTGCCACAGCCCAAATAAAATCTGTAGCCTCCAATATATATCAACTCTTTAAGGAACTTCAAGAGCAAGTGAGAAAGCATCCAGGTAAGATTTATATTTTGCACGTCCACTCTCATAGTGGACTTTCAGGTCCTATTTTTTATTGTAATTCAAAGGCAGATAGCCTTCTAACCATGTTGGCCAGTACTCCTTTATTTCAAGAAGCACAAGAATCTCATTCTAAATATCAGGCTGCCTGAGCTTTATGTTTACAATTTGGAATAACAAGAGAAGAAGCTAGGAGCATAGTAAAAGCCTGTACAGTTTGCCTTCCTTTCCATGCTCCTACACTCCCTCCAGGGAAGAACCCTCATGGTTTGAGACCTAATGAAATTTGGCAAATGGATGTGACCCATTATAAATCTTTTGGTCGTCTATCTTTTATCCATGTCGTGGTACATACCTTTTCAGGATTCACATTTGCAATGCCAGCAGCAAAAGAGACAGCCCAAGTGGTCACTGAATTCCTTTTTTTTTTTTTTTTTTACTTAATAATTTTTTATTATATATATATATTTTTATAATATTATCCCTTGTATTCATTTTTCCAAATTACCCCCCCCTCCCTCTATTTCCTCCCCCCGATGACAGGCAATCCCATACATTTTACATGTGTTACAATATAGTCTAGATACAATATATGTGTGTGAATATCATTTTCTTGTTGCACAATAAACATTAGATTCCGAAGGTACATGCAACCTGGGCAGACAGATATTAGTGCTAACAATTTACATTCACTTCCCAGTGTTTCTTCTCTGGGTGTAGCTACCTCTGTCCACCATTGATCAACTGAAAGTGAGTTGGTTTTTCTTTATGTTGAAGATTTCCACTTCCATCAGAATACATCCTCATACAGTATTGTTGTTGAAGTGTACAGTGATCTTCTGGTTCTGCTCATTTCACTCAGCATCAGTTGATTTAAGTCTCTCCAGGCCTCTCTGTATTCCTCCTGCTGGTCATTTCTTACAGAGCAATAATATTCCATAACCTTCATATACCATAATTTACCCAACCATTCTCCAACTGATGGACATCCATTCATCTTCCAGTTTCTAGCTACTACAAAAAGAGCTGCCACAAACATTTTGGCACATATATGTCTCTTTCTGCTCTTTAGTATTTCTTTGGGATATAAGCCCAGTAGTAGCGCTGCTGGGTCAAAGGTTATGCAAAGTTTGATAACTTTTTGGGCATAATTCCAGATTGCTCTCCAGAATGGCTGGATTTTTTCGCAACTCCACCAGCAATGTATTAGTGTCCCAGTTTCCCCACATCCCCTCCAACATTCATCATTATTTGTTCCTGTCATCTTAGCCAATCTGACAGGTGTGTAGTGGTATCTCAGAGTGGTCTTAATTTGCATTTCTCTGATAAATAGTGATTTCGAACACTCTTTCATGTGAGTGGATATAGTTTCAATTTCTTCCTCTGAGAATTGTCTGTTCATATCCTTTGACCATTTATCAATTGGAGAATGGTTCGGTTTCTTATAAATTATGGTCAGTTCTCTATATATTTTGGAAATGAGACCTTTGTCAGAACCTTTGTTTTTAAAAATATTTTCCCAATTTGTTACTTCCCTTTTAATCTTGTTTGCATTAGTATTATTTGTACAGAAACTTTTTAGTTTGATGTAATCAAAATCTTCTATTTTGTGATCAATAATGATCTCTGGTTCTCCTTTGGTCATAAATTCCTTCCTCCTCCACAAGTCTGAGAGGTAGATTATCCTCTGTTCCTCTAATCTATTTATTATCTCCCTCTTTATACCTAAATCATGGACCCATTTTGATCTTATCTTGGTATATGGTGTTAAGTGGATCCATATCTAATTTCTGCCATACTAATTTCCAGTTTTCCCAACAGTTTTTTCCGAATAATGAATTTTTATCCCTAATGTTGGTATCTTTGGGTTTGTCAAAGATTAGGTTGCTATATATGTACCCTTTTTTGTCCTTTGTATCTAATCTGTTCCACTGATCTACGGGTCTATTTCTTAGCCAATACCAAATGGTTTTGATGACTGCTGCTATATAATATAGCTTTAGATCAGGTACACTTAGACCACCTTCCTCTGAGTTTTTTTTCATTAGTTCCCTTGCAATTCTCGACCTTTTATTCTTCCATATGAATTTTGTTGTTATTTTTTCTAGGTCATTGAAATAGTTTCTTGGGAGTCTGATTAGTATAGCACTAAATAAATAGATTAGTTTGGGGAGTATTGTCATCTTTATTATATTCGCTCAGCCTATCCAAGAGCACTGAATGTCTTTCCAATTATTTAAATCTGATTTTATTTTTGTGGCAAGTGTTTTGTAATTTTTCTCATATAATTCCTGACTTTTCTTTGGTAGATGGATTCCCAAATACTTTATATTCTCAACATTTGTTTGGACTGGAATTTCTCTTTGCATCTCTTGCTGTTGCATTTTGTTAGTGATATATAAAAATGCCGAGGATTTATGTGGATTTATTTTGTATCCTGCCACTTTGCTGAAATTTTGAATTATTTCTAGTAGCTTTTTAGCAGAGTCTTAGGGGTTCTCTAAGTATACCATCATGTCATCTGCAAAAAGTGATAGTTTAATTTCCTCATTTCCTACTCTAATTCCTTGAATCTCTTTCTCGGCTCTTATTGCCGAGGCTAGTGTTTCTAGTACTATATTGAATAGTAATGGTGATAGTGGGCAACCTTGTTTCACTCCTGATCTTACTGGGAAAGGTTGCAGTTTATTTCTATTGCATATTATGCTTACTGAAGGTCTTAAATATATGCTCCTGATTATTCTAAGGAATAGTCCATTTATTCCTATACTCTCAAGAGTTTTTAGTAGGAATGGATGTTGGATTTTGTCAAATGCTTTTTCTGCATCTATTGAGATGATCATATGGTTCTTATTAATTTGATTATTAATATGGTCAATTATATTAATAGTGTTCTTAATATTAAATCAGCTCTGCATTCCTGGAATAAATCCTACTTGATCATAGTGTATTATCCTGGAGATGATTTTCTGAAGTCTTTTTGCTAATATCTTATTTAAGATTTTAGCATCAATATTCATTAAGGAGATTGGTCTATAATTTTCTTTCTCAGTTTTTGCTCTACCTGGTTTAGGTATCAGTACCATGTCTGTGTCATAAAAGGAGTTTGGTAGGACTCCTTCATCCCCTATTTTTTCAAATAATTTATATAACATTGGGGCTAATTGTTCTTTAAATGTTTGGTAGAATTCACATGTGAATCCATCTGGCCCTGGGGATTTTTTCCTGGGGAGTTGATTAATAGCTTGTTCTATTTCTTTTTCTGAAATGGGACTATTTAAGCAATTTATCTCCTCCTCTGTTAATCTAGGGAGCCTATATTTTTGGAGGAAGTCATCCATTTCACTTAAGTTATCAAATTTATTGGCATAAAGTTGGGCAAAGTAACTCCTTATTATTTCTCTAATTTCCTCTTCATTGGTGGAAAGATCCCCCTTTTCATTTGTAAGACTATCAATTTGATTTTCCTCTTTCTTTTTTTTGATCAAATTTACCAAAGGTTTATCTATTTTATTGGCTTTTTCATAAAACCAACTCTTGGTTTTATTTATCAATTCAATATTTTTTTTACTTTCAATATTATTGATTTCTCCTTTTAATTTTTGTATTTCAAGTTTAATTTTTGGTTGGGGGTTTATAATTTGGTCTTTTTCTAGCCTTTTAAGTTGTAAGCCCAATTCATTAATCTTCTCTTTCTCTATTTTCTTCAAATAAGCCTCTAAAGATATAAAATTTCCCCTTATTACTGCTTTAGCTGCATCCCAAAGATTTTGGTATGATGTCTCATCATTGTCATTATCTTGGGTGAAATTGTTAATTGTTTCTATAATTTGCTCTTTCACCCAGTCATTCTTTAAGATGAGATTATTCAGTTTCCAATTACTTTTTGGTCTATTTACCCCTAACTTTTTACTGAATGTAGCTTTTATTGCATTGTGATCTGAGAAGAAGGCATTTATTATTTCTGTCTTCCTACATTTAATTTTGAGATCTTTATGTCCTAATATATGGTCAATTTTTGTATAGGATCCATGAACTGCTGAGAAGAAAGTATATTCCTTTCTATTGCCATTCAGTTTTCTCCAAAGTTCTATCATACCTACTTTTACTAATGTTCTACTTACTTTTTAAATTTCTTTCTTGTTTGTTTTGTGGTTTGATTTGTCTAAATCTGAGAGTGCAAGGTTGAGATCTCCCACTATTATAGTTTTACTGTCTATTTCTTCTTGCAATTCTCTTAACTTTTCCTTTAGAAAGTTAGCTGCTATACCACTTGGTACATATATGTTTAGTATTGATATGGCTTCATTATTTATGCTACCTTTCAGCAGGATATAGTTTCCTTCCTTATCTTTTTTTAATGAGATCTACTTCTGCTTTTGCTTGATCTGAGATAAGGATAGCTACCCCTGCTTTTTTGGCTTTACCTGAAGCATAATAGGCTCTGTTCCAACCTTTTACCTTTACTCTGTATGTATCTCCCTGCTTTAAGTGTGTTTCCTGTAGACAACATATTGTAGGGTTCTGCTTTTTGATCCAATCTGCTATCCGTCTCCGTTTGATGGGATCGTTCATCCCATTCACATTTACAGTTAAAATTACTAATTCTGTATTTCCTGCCATCATATTATCCCCAGATTATGCTTTTTTCCCTTGACCCCCCTGATCCCCCTCCCCGATATTTAATTTACAGACCCCCCTTGTGACGTGCAACCCTCCCTCTTTTTTTTTTTAGTATCCCTCCCCCCCCCTCCAAGTCCCTTCACTTATTCTCCTTTTCCTTTTCCCTTTTCCTCTCCCCCCCTTTTAATGAGGTGAGAGAAAATTCTCTGAAAAACAAGTATGTTAATTATTTACTCTTTGAGCCTCTCCTGATGAGAGTAATATTCACATAATGATTCTCCCCCTCACTGAGTTCCCTCAGATATGGTGTATTTTCTATGCCTCTTCCTGGGATGTAGTTTCCCTCTTTTTATCATTCCTTCCCCTTTTTCTGAACCGACCTCCTTCCCTTTACTACACCCCCCTTTTTTTCTTTTATATCAGTAAAATCAAATTATCCTTGAGTACTTTTTATATACCCACAACAGATTTACAGTTCTCAAGGGTTCTGTGTACCTTTTTCTGTTTCTCTTCAGTCTTGTGGATGTAGATCAAATTTTTTGTTTAAGTCTGGTTTTTTTCTTAGAAACATATAGAATTCCTCTGTTTCATTGAATGACCATCTTCTCCCATGGAAAAAGATGCTAAACTTAGCTGGGTAGTTCATTCTTGGTTGCAGTCCTTGATCTTTTGCCTTTCGGAATATCAGGTTCCAGGCCCTTCTATCTTTTAATGTGGAGGCAGCCAGATCTTGGGTGACCCTTATTGTGGCACCTTGGTATTTAAATTGTTTTTTTCTAGCTGCTTGCAGGATTTTCTCCTTTGTGTGGTAATTCTGCAGCTTAGCCACTATATTCCATGGTGTTCTTTTTTTAGGGTCTATTTCAGAAGGAGTTCGATGAATTCTTTCCACATCTACTTTCCCTTCTGTTTCTATTATCTCTGGACAGTTCTCTTTGATAATTTCCTGTAAAATAGAATCTAGGCTCTTTTTTTGGTCATAGTTTTCTGGAAGTCCAATGATCCACAGATTATCTCTCCTAGATCTATTTTCCAGGTCTATAGATTTTCCCAGTAAGTATTTGACGTTGTTATCCAGCTTCTCATTTTTTTTGTTTTGTTTGACTGATTCTTGGGTTCTCTGTGAATCATTCATTTCTATTTGTTCCATCCTGACTTTTAAGGAGTTATTTTCTTCTTTCACAGTTTTTAGTTCTTTTTGTAAATGCCCAATTTCGTTTTTAAATGAATTATTTTGCTCTATTGAATTTTTTTCCATTTCCCTAATTTGTTTTTTGAGAATTATTTTCTTTTTCCAATTTAGAAATTCTATTTTCTTGAGACTTTTTTATCTTTTCCAATTCAGAAATCCTACTTTCCTGTGTTTTTTTAACCTTTTCTAATTCATAAATTTTGTTTCCCTGCATCTCCTGTGAATTCTTTATTTTTTCTAACTCCAATTTCAGAACGTTGTTATTCTCTATCATAGCTTCCCTTTCCTTTCCCCATTTTTCTTCAAACTCCCTTAATTTTTTAAGAGTCTCTTCTAGGAGATAGTTATGTGATGGGGGGCAGGAATCAGTCCCCTTTAGGTTGTTATCTGCTGTCTCTCTGCTGTTAACTTCCTCGGCGTTGGATACCCGCTCTTTCTCTGTGTAGTAGGAATCTATGGTTTTTTTGGCTTTTTTGCTCATATTAAAAAAATCTTTTGGGGTCTGTCCCTGGGGTAGGAAATTATTTATTTACTTCTTTATCAGCTTCCTCCCAGACGGGATGGATGCAGCGGCTCCTGCGCCTGAGCTAAGATAGAGCTCTGGGAGAGAGTTCCCCACCCCCTCCCTGGAAGTGTCTCAGAGGTGATTAGCGCTGCTGTGCCCCGAGGGCGCTGTGTTTTAGCGGCTTCCCTGAGGTTTGAGACTGAACAGTAAATACGGCACAAAGCCTAGCCTATGTGTCCCGGTGGGGCGTAGATGTCTGCAGCAGGTGACGTGAAAAGCCCCTGTGCTCAAACTGGAAGTGTCTTCCAGAAACTGCGGTCCCTAGTTCAAAGGTTCCGCTTCTCTGGGACTTCCTGGAGCTGAGTTCCACTCCCTCCAGCTAAGCTAGGCAGTGTGTGTTGCCTTTGGCCGTATCCACCCACTTGTCAATCTCTTAACTATTCTCAGGTGGTAGCTGAGGCCACACCCCCTGGTGCCGAGATCTGCTGAGTCGCCTCCAGGATCCGGGGAAAATCTAATCTGAGTTTTTAAAGTATTTAACTTTCTCTTCTGAACTGCTAAATAATTAGCAGAGAAGGGCTAATAGCCTGTGCCAGATTCCTTTATCTCAGTGGCTTCTCTGATCCCAGAGCCCTTCCCAGCGCGATCGGCAGAGTATGCTAGCATCCAGCCGTCTGTGCTGGCCTCTCTTCTTCCTCCCCTGGGGACTGACCTTTTCTGTTGAAACTCCAGATTCTCTTCAGCTGGTAAGTCGTGCTTCCAGTCCTTGTGGTATCTATCAGTCCTGGGCTTATTTTGAGGCTTAATTTATCTAATTGGTTGTGAGGGAGTGAGGACGTTCACAGAGTCGTGTGTTTCTTCTCCGCCATCTTGGCTCCACCCCACTGAATTCCTTATACAAGCATTTGCAATTATGGATGTGCCACAAGCAATAAAAACAGATAATGGACCTGCATATACATCTAAATATTTTGCACACTTTTGTGCACAGTAAAAGATTTTATATACCACGTCCATACCCTTTAATCCTCAAGGGCAGGCAATAGTAGAGAGAAGAAACAGACATATTAAGACACTCCTCCAAAAACAAAAGAAAGGGGGAGCCACGGGTAACCCTAGAGAACTTCTAAATTTAGTTCTTTATACCATTATTTTTTTTTAATTTTTGACAAAGATGCACTGGCTCTGGCAGACATGTTTTATAACCCACTGGAAGGGCAGTATCCAGTACTATCAGCTCCACTGTCTTTAGATAATCGCCAGGTCATGTGGAGAGACCCAGAAAGTGGTGAATGGAAGGAATCAGATAGGTTAACTGCTTGGGGGAGAGGGTTTGCTTATATCTCCACAGATGGAGAAGGAATCGGATGTGTGCCAATGAGCCGTATTCGCCTTGTCAATTGGAGAGAGATGAAGCAGACCCTTGAAACGCAGGAGAAGACCCAAGAAACATCGGGTGGTTCCATTGCTGACTGCCCACCACTGAAAGAACCTGGCAGTTATGTCGTTTAACTCATGGACATCAAAAATTGTTGGATTTGAAAATCCTCAGGAATCATTGGAATCTCTGAGGCATCATAAGACTATTGTACAACTTGAAAGTCCTCAGGAATCATTGGATTCTCTGAGGCATCATAAGACTGTTGTAGGACTTGAAGGTCCTCAGGAATCATTGGATTCTCTGAGGCATCATAAGACTGTTGCAGGACTTCAAAACCTGTAGGGATCATTAGATTCCCTAACATATAAAAAGACTTATGCGGGACTTCAAAAACTTGTGGGGATCATTGGATTCCCTAACATGTGAAGCAATGGACAATAGATTGGTTTTGGACTATCTCTTGGTTGCTGAAGAAGGCGTATGTGTGATTGATGTTTACATACCCTCCTTCTAGGACTTCTGGAAATCTTTTACAAAACTGTGTTGATTTATATTGTTTGTTATATCACTACTTGCATGTACAATTCCTGTTTGTTACACCACATTGAGTCTGCACTGACGGTGGGGAGAGTCATCACTAATAGCCTCTGTGTTATTGCTATGTGCATGTGTAATAGCTCCCATGCTGATGGGTTTGTGCATACTTGTCTCTAATAAGGCCCTTCAAACCAGAAACCTGCTAGCAATCCCCACTTCTCTTTGGTGCTTTTCATCTCCCTTCCTGAGATATCAGGGAGGGTATGATTATCTCCTTTTTAGTGCTTTCATCTCCCCTCCTGAGAAGTCAGGGGGGGCGTGATCACCTCCTTTTGGGGGTTCTCACCTCGCTGAAAAGTCAGGGATGGTGCAACCACCTGTGGTCTAAAACAAAAGAAAGCGGGAGATGTAAAGGGCTAGAACTGAGCAATGCACTTGGATAATGAAGCAAGTGAGACTAATTGCCAATTGGACAGTTCCCTATTAACTTGTTTGAAAGTTGACCCTCCCCAGCTGTTCTGTGTTGACTTGATTGGTGGGACAAAGAGGGGGAAGTGATGTGTGTGGGAGGAGTAAGAGGAGGAAGAGAAAATTGAGACTCAGACCCTGAGTCAGTCTCTCCTGGCGTTTGAGGGAGGAAGGAGTGTGTGGAGATTGCTAGATGTAATCCCCTGACTTTGACCATAAAAGATCAAGAATAAAGACATTTAGTGATCCTGACTCTGGCTGATGTCTGGGAAGACAGAGTTCTAGCATTCCTGTGCTTTATATTTTATGAAAAAAATCTATATTTATTGATACAATCATATAATTTTGGTCAGTTTTGTTATTAATTTGGTTAATTAATTTTGTAGTTTTCCTGAATCATCATACAATTACCTGGAAGCTATAATGAAGGTAGAAGCCAGTCACAGTTCAAGCTGACAATAAGATTTTATTTGTTTAGATGAGGATAGCCCAAGAGGCAAAAGGAATAACCTCAAGGAATGTTTATCTCTTATGTAGTCCTAAGTCATTAGCATTATGAAGCATTCCTGCCAAGAAAGGAGTGCTTGAGAGTTTTGCTCTTTGCATTCTTGGCTAACCAATAGAAAGTTCTTAACATTTTCTCAGCTTTATTGAAAGACAAGTGTACTTTGTAGTCAGAGAGACACGCCAAGGACTTAATAATTGGGAGCAACACAAAGCATTATTTGGAGACACCAAAGGCATAGCAAGGATCTTTAAAGAAAGTCATTTCACAGAGCCAATCAATAATAAATCAACAAAGATTCATTAACCAAAAGTATCCTTTATGGTTTCAAAAAAAATTCTTTTATTCAAAAGAAGCCTTGTATTTGGCATGGAAATTGACATTATAGATCTTTGGGACAAATGAGTATTCAATTCATCAAAAGTAGGGCATTCTCCACATGGGCTTGGGACAAGATAGATTTTAGATTTCCATAGTTTTAATATTTCAGGCCTATACCCCATTTGTTTTGTTTTAGATCCTTCATCTCCCCCTTCAACTTCAGACCCCCCCCAACCCCAGTTTCTAGATCAGTACTAACTGAAGTGAGATCAGCAGAGCCAGTCTTTGAGCTCAGAACTTAAAGATGTGGGATGTGATCATCTAAATCTCTACAGTTAAGTACCCTCTAGTGAACAAAAAACATACTACAACTATTAAGAAAACTCATCCACACACAGTACTGTGGATACTCGGACTAAAATTATTAGTAATGATTTAAGGTTCACCACCTGTTGGTAAAATTACATACTGCACTCCCTAGAAGGTTAATTAATTGTTTAATTAAGTGACAGTTTGTTAATTTATCAGTTATGGAAAAGAGTTAAATGAACTTAGTGTGAGCAACAATTGCTATTACATACATCAAGAATCAACTGAAACACTAACCAAATATATACCTAGTATCCATCATGGTTAAAAAGTGATCTAAACTAAAGAAAGACCAAGAGGACAGTATATATGATGGCTACAGTAACATAAATGATAAAACGTTTTTTTTAATTGTTAGGAATTGTTTCTAAATAATTGATTAAGAAGAACAACTGTTTCCTCTCAAGAAGTAAGTATCATAGGTGTGTGGGTATTTTTTTTTTTTTGGTACATTATGAGATGTGATTACTGTGTTATATGGCTTTGTTTAAATGTTTTCTGTTGTTACATGGGAATGATTGATAAGGAAAGTTAGAATTAAAGAAAAGCAATTGTGATATGTTAATCATTTTGTACGTATTTCAAATAGATCTCATGCAGAAGCATCCTTCAAAGTTCAGTTCAAGGCTACCTGCTACATAACATTTTTTTTTCTAATCTTAATGTGTTACTACTTCCCTTCTAACTCAAATTACATAGTTTTCATAATACAATTATGTATTGACTCCCCTATAGAATGTGAATTACTTATAATAGGACTATGCTAGTAAATGTTTACCAATGTGGAGAGGGAGGGTAGCCTTATACACTTTTAAATTTAATCTGCATTATTAGCATTTTCTCTTACCATTCTTAAGTCTAGATAATCAACAAAACAGTAATTCAAGACCTGATTTATATGACTGATTTTCAAGTTCTACATATTTGGCTTATCTTAAAAATTTGACAATTGAATCTCAGGATAAAATAGAGCCAGCACAGTCCTAGGACAGGAAATGTTTAGTTTGGGTCTTTGTGTTTCCAAAAAGTAGCACAGTACCTAACACATAGCAAATACTTAATAATAGACTAATTATTCTTTACCAGAAAATGATTAAAGTGATCTGGGTCTTGTACATAATATAGAATACCAACCCAATTTTCACACAGAATTAATTTATACTTCCTTGGTTGAATAACAAACTCAATGGCAATCTTAACTCTCTAAATATTTGAGTGGGGCAACATTGATCCAAAGTATCACATAAAAAAGATTAAGTTTCAGAGTTTCACATCTCATGATTACAAATCCAGTTGTCTTCAACTTAGAGAAACATTTTATTTCCTATATCGTAGGCTTTATACAGGCAGTCTTTCATATTTGGTATGTACCTCTGTCTCTTCTAAATTCTAAATTCCTGGAGTTTAAAACAAGGTTTGTGAGGTCTTTTCTGATCCCTTGAACTACTATGACCTCGCATACTAAGAGACTTGCTTTGTCTATTAAAAAAAAAAAAAAATATATATATATATATATATATATATGTGTGTGTGTGTGTGTGTGTGTGTGTGTGTGTGTGTGCATGCATGTTGCCTTCCCCTACAAAATATGAATTCCTTAAAGACTAGGATTATTTAGTTGGTAGGGTTATTTTTGTCTCCAACTAATAGCCCAGTGCCTGACACATAGTAAACATTTAATTAATCTTGTTTTATTGATTAAAAGAAAATTTATTGGGGAAATTGCCCAAGTCTGTCAAAAGTCTCAAGAGTGACAAAGAACTAGAAGTTGAGGCCATACCCATAAACTAGAGGAATGGCTTAAAAATTTGTGATATATTATTGTGATACAATACTATTGTATTATAAGAAATGGTAGCAGGTTGATTTTAGAAAAAAACACAGAAAGACGTACAAAATAATGAAAAATGAAATGAGTAAAACCAAAAGAACATTAGTTACAGCAATATTGTTTGAAGACTAACTATGATTGACTAAAATATTCTGAGTATTATAAATATTCAAATCAAGTACAAAGGACATACAAAAGATGCTATCTGCCTCAAAAAAAATAACTGATAAATATATACATAGTATGGTTCGTGTGTATGTGTGTGTGTGTGGGTGGGTGTGTGGGTGTGTGGTGTGTGTGTGAAATGAGGGCCTTCTCTAGTGCAAGTTGAGGAGTGAGGGGTAGCTTAAAACTTAATATGTAACAAAAAATAAGCAAAAATAATTTTAAAGAAAAAACTCTCATGAGACCCTAGCAAAACATCACTCAAAAGGATAGGGTTAAGAGCATCATACCAACCTTCCTAAAAAATACTGACACTTCATTTTTAGAGATAGATACTGCCCAAATTTTTCCAGGTGGTTATTTTATTTGATATTTCATTTCTTTCCTAATTTTCTCTTTCCATTCACATGGGTTTGAAACTTCAGAATCATTCTTAACTCCTTACTCTTCCCCTCAATATCTCAATCAATTGCCAACTCTTATGAATTTTACCTTCATAGTATTCTCATATGGGGACTCTATTCTTTGTTCACACAATCACCATCATAGTTCAAATCACCTCTCACCTGAAATTCTGATATATCTGAGCACTTTTATATGACAGCCATTGTATTAAACACTAGGAATAGAAATATAAGCAATAAAGTCAATTCCTGCCTTAACAAGTCTATGTATTTTAAATGTTAACATATAGACATTTAAATATGTTTGATTTTAAAAATTTCTTCACATGGAAAGGATTGGGGAGACATTTTCTTGGAAGACCAAAGAAACAGAGAATATAACTGATGATATATTTTAACTCAAAAGACCTTATATTCCAATGAAAGATAGCAAATAAAGACAATCTAGAAAGGAGACATGGTGGAAAAGATGGTTACAGGTAAGATAAGGTGAAAGCTCATTTATCAAAGCCCAGAAACAGAGGTTTTAGTCGAGGTTTCCACAGGAAGGAAAATGAGGAGGATGAAAGGTGTGGATGGCATAGTGTATTGTCTTCTGAACCTGAGAGCTTCAATCTCACATCTATTTTTATTTTGGTAACTTGTAAAACATTTATGAGACTTCATAAAATTAGACTAGAGTAAATGATCTCAATTATCTTTTTTAGATTTAAAGCAAAGGTTTTTTAAACTTTTTGTTCCATGGACCTCTTGGCATTTTGGTAAAACCAAAGGACTCATGCTCAGAATTTTATTTTTGAGCATATAATATAAAATACATGGGATTACATTCTCTAATTGATAAATGGTCAAAGGATATGAACAGACAATTTTCAGATGAAGAAACTGAAACTATTTCTACTCATATGAAAGGGTATTCCAAATCACTTTTGATCAGAGAAATGCAAATTAAGACAACTCTGAGATACCACTACACACCTGTCAGATTGGCTAGAATGGCAGGGAAAGATAATGTGCAATGTTGGAGGGGATGTGGGGAAACTGGGACACTGATACATTGTTGGTGGAATTGTGAATACATCCAGCCATTCTAGAGAGCTATTTGAAACTATGCTCAAAAAGTTATCAAACTGTGCATACCCTTTGACCCAGCAGTGTTGTTACTGGGCTTATATCCCAAAGAGATGTTAAAGAAGGGAAAGGGACTTGTATGTGCAAGAATGTTTGTGACAGCCCTCTTTGTAGTGTCCAGAAACTGGAAATTACATGGATGCCCATCAATTGGAGAATAGCTGAATAAATTGTGATATATGAATAGTATGGAATATTATTGTTCTGTAAGAAATGACTAACAGGATGATTTCAGAAAGGCCTGGAGAGACTTACATGATGTGATGCTGAGTGAAATGAGCAGGACCAAGAGATCATTATATACTTCAACAACAATATTATATGAAGATCAATTCTGATGGACGTGTCCATCTTCAACAATGAGATGAACCAAATCAGTTCCAATAGAGCAGTAATGAATTGAACCAGCTATACCCAGTGAAAGAACTCTGGGAAATGACTATGAAACGCTACATAGAATTCCCAATTCCTTTATTTTTGTCTGCCTGCATTTTTTATTTCCTTCATATGCTAATTGTACACTATCTCAAAACAACTGTTTGGACAAGTATGCGTATATTGTACTTAATTTATACTTTAACATATTTAACATGTATTGGTCAACCTGCCTTCTGGGATGGGGGAGGGAGGGAAGGAGGGGAAAATGGGAACAAAAGGTTTGGCAATTGTCCATGCTGCAAAATTACCCATGCATATATCTGGTAAATAAAAAACTATAATTAAATTTTTAAAAATACATAGGATTACAAGTAAAATTAATCATATTAAATATGATTACCAAAATATTTTAAATATTTCATGAATTTTAAAGTAAGCTCCCCTGCTCTAATGTTCTAATTTGGTGAATCAGGTTTTTAGAAGTGACTTCTTATTTTATTTAAAATATGTGAATTTCAATAATATTACCCACCTTCATTCTCAAATATAATTATGGAGATATTCTAAATATTTTTCTTAGTGTTCTTCTCCCTTTTTATTATTGGGCATAATAAAAAATTGAGTAACTGGTCTGGGCCTCAATTTTCTTATTTGCAAAATGAGTTGGGCTGCACAAAGTCAAGATTTGAATTCATTGATCTCATGACTGTAAATATAAATTGTGGAACCATCTATATTGAAATTAAAGTCAAAGACACAATAGAGAGAGCCACGTGAAGACTTTTGAGAATATCCATAATACCAGGAAATGGAAAAGGAAAGTGAAGAAGCAATTTAGAGATATAAAAAGAGAAAATGGGAGGTGTCAGAACCTAAGGGAAGAAAGAATACACAATAGGAAAGAGAAGAAAAGAGTATCAAGGAGAATAGAGAAAAGGGTGACTAAATTGGGCAAATAGTTTGTTGGTGAACTTAAAAACAGTAATTTTAAAAGTGTATTCTATGAATGAAACTAGCTTATAAAGGGTTAGTTCAAGAGTAAATAGTGGAAAAATTTAGAGTAGATAACTTTTTCACAGTTTCACAGCAAATTGTCAAATATTACAAAAAATCAGTTAATATTCAAGTTTCAGTAGAAAGACAGGAACACCAAAATATGGGTGGTGGAGCTATGAATTAATCCAGTTGCTTTTGATTCCAATTTGGAATTATACAAGAAAAGTGATACAACTGTTCATTCAAACATTAAAAGATTTCATTTCTATCTTTTGCTTTCATATTGTTATTTATAATTAATAAATATATTATTCAATACTTTCTAGAATGCACTCTTTTCAGGATTTTTTATACAATGCTCCAGAAATCTCTTTATCCTGGAAACTTAGTTCTGATAGACTTCATACATTGAAGTACCCTCTGTTTCTGCAGCATCTTCTTTTGATTTATTAGTTCTTTGAAAAATGTCAGTTTTAAAGATGAAGCCAAGGTCAGTTATTCATTCTGCTGCTGCTGCTGCTGTATCTCTCCTTCTCTTCTTCCCTCTCTCTCCTTCTCTCCCTCTTCCCCCCCTCTCTCTCCTTCTCCCTCTCTCTCTGTCTCTCTCTGTCTCTCTCTGTCTCTCTCTCTCTCTCTCTCTCTCTCTCTCTCTCTCTCTCTCTCTCTCTCTCTCTCTCTCTCTCTCTCTCCCCCTCCCTCCCTCCCTCCCTCCCTCCCTCTCTCTCTCTCTCTCTCTCTCTCTCTCTCTCTCTCTCTCTCTCTCTCTCTCTCTCTCTCTGTCTCTCCTTCTCCCTCTCTCTGTCTCTCTCCTTTCTTCTTCAGAAGAAAAATACAAATACCTCTTATGTGTAATTTAATTTATACAAAAATTAAGGTGTACAAAATATTTTTATGAAGAGTTTTGGAAACGAGACCCTAGGCCATTTTAAAACTTAGGCTAAAGTTGTAAGGGTAAATGATGAAATCCTTCTGTGTCAATAAGCACTCCTTAAGGAGGACAAAATAATTTGCTAAAGCCCCTTTGCAAACCAATATGATTATGAATTGTCTCATTTATGAAGAGGAAGCTACAGCCTTACCAAGCATAACAAAGGATTTTAAATTGTTCCTTCTAAAACCTCCTCCTGAGTGTCCCATGATAGTTTCTATTTCTGCTTCCATATTAGTCCTCAATATTGAATTACACATACTCAATCATACTATACAAAATGGGTTGCATTTGCCAACTGAACATGTTTGACTACAAACAACTTATGTTTCTGTTTTAATCACTTTTTATGCCATCACTGTTTTGCTTTTTGGCAGCCAAAAAGAGAAGGGCAACCTGGTAGTTGATAAGAATGCATCATATATACATTCCTAAATTGGCACATTCTCAAGCTTAGCCTGGTAGAGACTCATTTAACAATCTTCTCTCCCCCCAAAAAAATTTTATTTTTATCATTAGACCAATGTAAGAACTTGAAAGTACTACAAAAAAAGCTAGGTCAGTCCACAAATTATATTTAATGTAATATCAATAAAAATTAAAAGAACTTCTTTACAAACTAGGCAAAATGACTTTTTTTTTTTCAATAAGACTTGAGATTTCACTGTTATAGGGAATTCCCAGTGTGGAAATTATTTCTATAAGTATATACTGGCATATTTCCTGACGCTTTTCCCTTAGAGAGCTACCTGGAGGTATTTGGAGACTGTTTTGCCTCGGATTGAATAGCCAGTTTGTGTCAGAGACAGAACAACAAGACTTGGATGTCCAAGTCTGACTAAAGATTTCTCTCCTGAATTCCAGATGTATATAAGCAACTGTCTATTGTACATTTCAAATTGAATGTCTTATAGGTATCTCATCTAAAATGTCCAAATTGTAGTGGTTGCACAGTTAGTTTTCCTGTGACTATAATACTTTCTCCATAAAATCCTTAAAGGAAGTTTCCTTAAATTCTGTTTGCATCATGTCACTTCTGTAGTTGATAAACTCCAATTACTCCCTTTTGCCTTCAAGATAAAATATAAACTTTTCTGGATTGAGACCCCCTTGCCACTGACCCCAATATCTCTTTTAATTAAGTCTATTTTTGCTTTTTGCTTTGTGATCATGACTGTCACCAGGTTTTTGTTGTTGTTGTTGTTGTTTTAATTTCAGCTGAAGTATAATAGATTCTGCTCCAGTTCCTTATTTTAACTCTGTATGTGTCTTTCTGTTTCAAGTATGTCTCTTGTAAACAACTCTGTATTCTAATACATTTTGCTATTTGCTTCTGTTTTATGTGAGTTCATCTCATTCACATTCATAATTATGATTACTAGTTATGTATTTTCCTCCATCCTGTTTTTGTTCCTGTTTATCCTTAACTCTCTTTCTCTTGTAATATTGTCCTTTTTCAAAAATTTGTTTTACCTTAGACCACTACGTTTCTCCATCTTCCCTGTATTTTATTATCCTCTCCTTGGCCCGTCTCTTATTTCTTTTCCATCCCATTTCTTTAGTAGGCAATATAGCTTTCTATACCCAATTGAGTATATGTGTGTGTGTGCATGTGCATGCACATGTGTGTATATTTCTCTCCTTGAATCAATTCCAATGAAAATGAGTTTCTAAGTTTGCCTGCTTTCTCCCAGCTTTCTCCTTCACAACAAAAGTACTTCCTTATGCTCCTCTATTAAGTGAAAATTTTATTTATTCATTCTACTTCTTGATTCTCCCTTTCTTTTAACACATCCCTTTTCCTCACCCACCACTTTGAGATAATCTTACCAAAATCATTCTCACTGATGTCCTCTGTTCATATAAGTTCCATTTAACTGTCTTAATTATCATAAGTTCCTAGAAGTTGAATCATCATCTTCCCACATAGGAACGTAAATAGTTTAACTTTATTGAGTCCTTTATAATTACTTCTTCCAGGTTTACCTTTTTTTCTTTCTCAAGTTTTGTGTCTAAAAACCAACTTTTTTATTCAGTTTTTATGTCTTTATCAGAAAACCTTGAAAGTCCTTTATTTCATTATATATTCATTTTTTCTCTGAAATATTACACTTGGTTTTGCTGGGAAAATAATTCTTGCTTGCAGTTCTAGTTACTTTCCTTTATGGAACACCATATTCCAAACCCTCTGCTCCTATAATATGGTAACTATTAAATATTGTGTGATTCTTACTGTCATTCCATAATATCTTTTTTTTTTTCTCTCTGTTCACAATATTTTTTTTTTTATTTGAGAGCTCTGTAATTTGGCTATAATATTCCTAGAAGTTTTCATTTAGGGATCTCTTTTAACAGATGATTAGTGAATTCTTTCCAGTTTTATTTTGCTTTCTGGTTTTAGGATTTAAGAACAATCTTCCTTGATAATTTCTTGAAATATGTTGTTGAGACTCTCTTTGATCATGGTTTTCAAATTGTACAATAACTCTTAAATTATAACTTCTCAATTTATTTTTATTCTTTTCTGGTGAGATATTTCACATTTACTTCTCTCTTTTCATTTTTTATACACAAATTCCTCATGCAGAAATTTACCATATCTTGAAAGAATCAGTATTTTAATATAAATCTATTGGAAAATAACTTCAAGGAAAATAGCTTTAAAAAGTAAACAAAATTATTATACAAATGAATTAACTTTTAATAATTAAATTTAAAATTACAACTCCCTGAAAGGTATGATAGTCAAAGTAAAGAGTTAATGTAAACCCCAATGGGCTACATACCAATACTGGTATTGCACACATTTGAGGTAATTTGAGTTCACTGCGACCTGCTACTACCTGCCCTTCCTTAATTTACACTTACCAATTGAAATGTTCCAAGTATCTGAAGAGAAGACTTTTCAGACTGGTATACTAAATAAAGTATATTTCAAATAGAATACAGTAATATGACATGAGAGGGAAAATATTCTCAGGAACTTTACAAATCTTATTTTTAAATCATTTTGTTTGGATTGATAGTTTGTTCCTACATCATCACATTTTCAATTATATCCCTCCTCTCTCACTTTCACATGGATTTAAATCTTGTAACCAAGATTATGAAAGGAGGGGAAGATGTTCAGCAAAACTAATCTAAATATTGATTAAATCTATCAAAGTATGCAATACTCTATTTTTATACTGCCCTACCTTGTAATGAAGAAAGGGAGATACATTTTCTCATGTGTAATATAGAACTAAGCTTATTTATCATAATTATACAGTTTTAGATTTGTTTAGTTTCTTTTGCATTTTTATATTGCATAACTGGTTCTGCTAATTTACACTATATCAAATAATGTCTTCCAATTCTTGCTTTTTTGTTGTTGTTGTTTGTTTCTCACGGATCAAAAATACTCCATTGCATTCTTTTACCATAGTTTGATTAGCTATTTCCAAATGAATATACACCTATCTTCTTTCTCCTGGTTCTTTGCTTCTATAAGTAGTCCCATTACAATTGATATTCACACACATACACATATACATACATATCAGACCTCTCTTTTTTGACTTTGACCTCCTTGAAATTATTCTCCAAGCAGTGGAATTGCTAGATCAAAGGAAAAGGGTAATTTGTCACTTCTTTAGAAAAATTACAATTTCTTTTCAATAATGGCTAGATCAAATTATAATCCTTATAGAGCTGCTCTGAAATATCTGTTTTCCTGCAGCCTCTCCGACATTATTTCCATCATCCTTTGTCATTTGTACCAGTTTGCCATATGTGATCAAAACCTCAGAGTTATTTTGATTTGTGTATCTCTTATTAAAGCAATAAGGCTGCAAGGAGTTTCTAACTCTTCATTTCAGAACGGTTTATAATTGTTTGTTTGAGAAGCATTTTTTTAGGTCTTTTGACCATTTATCCAATAAGGAATGGTTTTTGCTCTTGTGATTTCTTTTTTTTTGGGGGGGAGGTGTTTTTTTTTTTTTTTTTTTTTAACATGTCTCTAAAGAGAGACAGAGTAGATAGAGTGAGTGGGTCATGTAGCCAGGAAGATTTTAGTTCAAACCCTGATTCTCATAGTATCTATAAAACTTTGGTGAAATCAAAGAATCATCATTTTAGAGATGATAGTATGTTAGAGGCTATAGAGTCTAAACAGTTTCATTTTAGAACTATGAAAACTGAGCTTTTCATAGAATAAGTGAATTGTTCAAGGTTACAAAACTATCAAGTGAATGAGAAAGCGTTTGAACTCAAGTCTTACTCAAAGTCAAGTGCTTTGAAAACTCTTAACATTTTAAGTTTCAGAGAAGGTGTTGAGCTGAATTAAATGACTGAGTTTCCCCATATGCTATCTTGGATATCAAATGCTTATCAGAGTATTTTGATGTAATCATTTTTTTTTTTTTTTTTACAATTTTGCTTCACTTTTTATCCTTGTTTCATTTATTGTCTACATGCAAAAGTTTTTCAGATACATGTAATCAGAATTGTCTATTTTATATTTTGTGCTTATTTCTATCCCTCATTTAATAAATTGTCCCCCTGGTCATAGTTATGAAATCTATTTGATCTCATTCTCTTCTAATATTCATGTGATATGATTATGATATCTATTACATAAATTTTTAGTTTATTATTTTGTCATGTAAGATGGGTATTAGGCTAAACAAATTCTAAACTTTCCAGTTTTCACGATAATTATTTTTTATTTTAATTTTATTTTTAAATCAAATTTTCTTTTCTTTTCAAATGAAGCATTATTCCTCCAAGCCCCCCAAAAAGAGAAAAAATAAAATCCCTCTTACAAACACATATAGTCAATCAAAACAAATTTCATATTAGACATGTCCAAAAAATGTCTCACAGTATACAGTCTATCATTTTCTATCATAAAGTAGGCAGCATGTTTCATCATGAATCTTCAGAAATTGTGACTACACATTGTGTAGTTTCCAAATCTTTGAAAGGTATTTGTGTCTTTACAACATATTTACTATTCTTTATCATTATCCTTTTATTGCTCATCTTACTTTGCCTTAGTTCATACCAGTCTGTCTAGTTTCTCTGAAACTATCTTTTTTATTATTTTAATACAATTCCATCAGTTTATGCACTAATAGTTCTTTTTAAATAAGGAAAATCAGCTCAAATCAAAGATATGTTCAATTAAAGGGAGAAGGTCTTGTTGAAGGGAAGATCTGTCAGGAAACTAAATGCTGTTTCAAGAGAAACTAACAATCAGAACAAGAGCTACATATATATATATATATATATATATATATATATATATATATATATGTATGTATGTATGTATGTATTTATATAATGGATGAAGGAGAAGGGTGGGGTGAAAAGGGTAAGCTTGCTTTATAATTGCCTGACATGTAATTATTCCTGCTCAGTACTTGCTAAGCTCAGTTGTTTCTACATATTGAAGGAGTATAAATGATATTAGCACCCTCTAAATTATGAAGCTTTAGGATAATTCCCACTTGCCTACCCTAATTACAGATAAAATTCACAAAAGCAAAAAACTTCCAGTGGTGAAAGAAAAGCACTGAAAGGAGAGAAGTAAAGCTTATGAAGGCTGACTTTTTTTCCTTTTTTGATTCATTTATACAGAGTTCTGTATATGATGATTCTCTTTTATAGGTTTAATAGATGGCCTATCTTATCATTATGTACAAAAAGAAGCCCAGAATTCCACAGCAGATTGCTACATATTTATCCCAGTTATAGGATAGGATATTAGTACAATTTTATGTTCCCCCGCTTAGCCTCCTCTTAAAAGAGGGTTACAGTGGCATAGAAGCTATGAGAAATTTTCTTTTTTTAAAAAAAAATTATGTCCAAGGCTCCTTACACTGACTTTTCCTGAGGGCAAAATCAAGTAAAGATACTGTTGTGATATGATGAAAATTTGGAGGGCCAAAGAAAGAAAAAGAGAAGAGCTACCAATGAAGTCTGGGTAGCAATTCTTAGTTATACAAGGTGTAAGGCATATGTGAATATTTTTTTTTTTGCCAAAAACTATCTTACTTATGAGAAGAGATTATGGACAAAAGGGAGAGGTAAAATAGATACCAGAAGTGGTAAATAGGAAATAGTATCAGGAGAGCTTTAGAGAAATTATAGTTAGCAAGGATAGGGGTTTTAACAGTCAGCAATGGAAAAGAAATGGAAATCACAATTAACCTGGAGAAAGGGAATATACCATGAGGTGGCATTGTGTGCTATTAATCGACAGATTAAATACATAGAGGAATTTAACAGACTAACCCCAAAAGGGGTTAGCAAGAGAAGGGGAGTATACTATTGATTGATTGATAGCTAACCCTAAAAGGGATTTAATAGCCTAAAAGAGTTAGCTATAACAAAGAAAAAGACACCAAAAGGCATGGAGAAAGGGGTCAGAAGAAAGAAACCATCAGGCATAAGGGAAGGGATAAGGAGAAAGACACCACAAGACAGATTGCCTTGGAGAGCTAACCCTAAAAAGAATTCAGGAAAGATGGCTTAGGCCAGGCCATGGGTAGATTTATAGGGAAAATTTAACTTGGGGACAGTGTTGAGGGGAGACTTGATATTATAACTTGGCTTTCTGACTGGATACAATAAAATTGCCTTTCCCTACACTTCTACAGAGGTGGGACTGTAAGGCTAACTTGATTCTCATCATTTCCCTTCCCTACTTTCCTCAGGGAATGTTATAATCTTATCAATACTTCAGACTTTCTCTGGGAACTCCATCTCATTACCCAGGACCTCTTTACTACCACACTGACTGGTTTCTCATCCTTTAACAACTAAACTATCATTTTGCAATTTTTCATGGAAGTTAAGTGATACAGTGAAAAGTAATATACCTATAGTCAGTACTACTGGAATTCAGCTATAGCCCTAGACATTTGCTAACTATGTGATTTTGGGCAAGTCATGTAACTTGTTTACCTCAATTTCCTCAACTATAAAATGAGGATATGACACCTAACTCCCAGGGATTGTTGTAAAGATCACTTGAGATAATACTTGTAAAGCACTTGGCTTAATGCCTGGAATGTATTAGATGCTATTTAAATGCTTTTTTGCCTCCCTCCCCCCTCACAAATAACATTCCATCTCATACCTGTGCTTTCACACTAGCTTTCCCCCATGTACTCCCTTTTCAACTTTCTCTCTTGAAATCCATAATTGCATTCAAAGTTCAGCTCAAATTCTACTTTTTCTATAAGACCTAACTCTTCCTCTGACTCCCTGATGCTAATGCTTCCCTCTCAAAATCACCTTGTTTCATTTTGTTATATATGTATGTTGTCTTCCTCTAATGAATGTGAACTTCCTGAGAAAAAGGACTGTTTCATTTGTATTTTTATATCTCCAGAACCTAGCACAGTGGCCAACACAAAATGGAGAACTTAATAGATGTTCGTTGAATGATGGAAGTCCATAGAAATTTTCTATATCAGTTGTTTTGTAAGAATGTTGGCAACACCAACATTTCCCAATGTAACAAAGAGTCATGTATGTAAACACATTTGATTAATAAAGCGTTTATATTAAATTAAAGCTATATTTAAGAAAAACTAAAGAGAAAGCAATTTAAATTGATGTAAATTGTTATAAAGCCATCAAGAGCCAATGCTCTTTCTTTATTCCTTTTTTTCTTCAAGAAATTTTTGATAACTATCCATGGGAAAGACTCTTAAGGAAAAGAATTCCTTCAATAGTTTACTTGATCATCCAAACCTTTCTTTTGCATTTGAAACCTCTTCTAGCCACTTTCACAAGGTTCTATCCACTTGTCTTTATTAATGGAGCTATGGGTCACACTCAGGTCAGCCATTGTTAGGATGGTAAAGATTCTCTTTTTGTTTCTGCAATGTTTGGGCAAAGTGATGATGAGAATCTCAAAGATATTAGAAAAAAAAAACAACTCTTTTGTTTTTTTTCATATTTGGATCTGGAATACCTTTTGCCCAAGGTAAGAACAATTACTTCTCTGATATTTTCACATCAGAATTTTATTGTTATTATTATTTTTTGCTGAGGCAATTGGGGTTAAATGACCTGCCCAGGTTCACACAGCTAGAGAGTATTAAGTGTCTAAGGTCAAATTTGAACTCAAGTTCTTTTGACTTCAGGACCGGTGCTCTATCCACTGCACTATCTTGTTGCCCCAGAATTTCTTTAATTTATTTCTTTCTTTATTTTAGAACATACATTAAAGAGAAATTGAGGAAATTTCTTTGGGAGATATAATTAAGCTAAACACTTCAGCCCAAATATCTGCAAAGAAGGAAAATAACCAACAATGTTGGAAATTTTTCGCTTTGTCATTTCACCAGTGGTAACATGTACTAACTGTTCCCATTAGACAGATGAGAGGAGACACAAGTGGATATGTGCTTTGGAATCCCAAATAGTAGACTAATATGGAAAGAGAAGTCAGCAAGTTTTCTGACTGAGACAGTCTCTTGACCATCCTTTGCTAGAACACCATTTCCAATAAATATTCCAAAGAACAGCAAGCTCTCTTGGAGAAGGAATCAAGCTTTCTGTACATTATTTATCAATATCTTGCTTGCATCCCCTGGTGAGTGCTTTTTTCAGACAGACTTTATAGGTTTTCAGATTTTGTCCTGTTTTTAAAGATGCCTATCTTGGTTTCTGTTATTTTCCCAGTTCTATGTTGTTTCATCTTGTGTTTGCCTGTCCTCTGTGATATCCTAGAAAAAATAATTGTCATTAGGTTTGTAGATTTAATTTTTTACTGAATTGTTTACACACTAAATAGGGGTGGGGAGTGAGGGAATTTCAAAGACAGTACTATAGGTATTTTAAAATGTGATTTATTACTGTTACCATTTATAAAAGAAAGGGAAGGTAACCTCTAGTTTCCTAAATCTCAGGACTGATTTTAGCCACTAACTGGTGAGAAGATTTTGTGTGGTCCTTCTTTTTCTCTTTTGCTTGTTTGCCCTACCAACAAATAAAATGCATAGAAGTACTGCAGTACAGACTAAGAGTTCTAACTCTGAATGCAGAAGTCTTAAATTCAAATTCTGTCTTTGTTTCTTATGATCTGGGACAAATCACCCTTTTGAGCCTTAGTTCCCTCATTTGTAAAAAAATAAAATGAAGGACTAGATCTATGATTTATAGTTTTGTGTCTCCACCAATATCTAATAGGATATTCTGCACACAGTGAGAATTTTTATCCAGTTGGAGCTCAAGAAAATTTTCATTTTTGAATATAACTCTCTTAAACTTCATTTTTTAAAAAAGCCATTTGGCTAATAATTAGTTTATACAGATAAACACATATATCTATCATGTTTTTTACAGCTATATATTTTGTACTTCTTTGCACTAAAATTTTTATTATTGCTGTTAAGGATCCTTGACCCTACATTCAATAAGTTTTTCTCTCCCCCCCACCTCCAAAAATCATTCTGATTTCTTGTCTTGGAATTTAGAGTACCATCAATAGATTTGGCCAAACTCAAAGGGTTCTGTGCTTTGAAGGATCCTGCTCATCTCAGGCATATATGATAAAATAAAAATGAAATAAGCAGAATAAAACAAACCAATTTTGAAAGACCTACACAATCAAGCAAATGTCACATTATTAATAAGAGATATGTGATAGGGATATGGATATGTCTGAATACACTTAAATCAGACAATTGTCTTGGATTAGGTGGTGGGAAAACAGAAGTATGGCAATGAGACAGCTGGTATGGAAAAGCTTCAGATTCAAAGCTGAGGTGGTTGCTAGTTTGTGGGTGAAACAATTTCAGCTTCTCAGCAGCAGTTCTCAACTCCCAACTGCTTTGGAATGAGGGATTAAGGTTTGGCCTGAAGAGTTTAAATCCTCCTCTTCAACAGCCTCAACTATAATTTGAGGTGGTAGTGAGGAGTGGGAGTAAGAATGAAACCATAGTGTTTCAGCCAGGATTCCTTGGCTTGGGTTACACTAGATTTAGCCTTACTCCATCTTCTTCCTATTTGGCTCTGCTATGGGGATGCCCAAGGTTGACAAGGGACAGATCTGGGGATGGGCTAATGCCTTTGCATGATTTTGAGGGATGTCCAGTGAGCCTTCCATGCTGTTCTGTGGCTGCATCGAGTGTAAATAGACTCCTAGTGTCAGAATATTACAGAAGGATCTTCTGTGGATTCCTAAAATGCTTTGTGCTAGGGAGAAAACTTCATAAATCTCTCCAACAACAGGATGAATCTAATAAGGACAGGACCATCCCATTCCAATCAATGTCCTGCTCCAAGTGCCTCTTTTTCTTTCCATCTTCAAATA
The DNA here is from genome assembly GCF_048593235.1 of Sminthopsis crassicaudata. Taxonomy (NCBI): domain Eukaryota; kingdom Metazoa; phylum Chordata; class Mammalia; order Dasyuromorphia; family Dasyuridae; genus Sminthopsis; species Sminthopsis crassicaudata. The sequence continues at coordinate 307,369,674 of NC_133618.1, read as the reverse complement.
AATTAGGATGGAACAAGTATATAGTGGAGGTATAAAAATAAAAATAATAACCAGAATTTACATAGCACTTTAAAGTTTTCAAAGAGATTTACACATTAGTTAATCCTCATAACAACTATAGATGGTAGGGACTATTATTATATCTATTTTGCAGGTGAGGAAACAAGGCAGATAGTTACTAAGTGATTTTCCTCCCAGGGTCGTACAGCAATTAAGTGTGAAGCAATATTCAAACTTAGATTTTGACTTCCAATTCCAGCATTATTACCTCAATTGCATCACCTAGTCTAGAAATCTATCACTTTCCTTGAAACATTTGAAATAGATTGGAAATTGGAGAATCATGCTTTCATTCTCTGTTGCTTGGGAGAGGGGAAGACTAGAAGGAGGGGTATAATCTGTAAAGTGATGAATTTCAGCTCAATAGAAGAAGCTGTTTAACAAAAGCTAGTCTTAGAGAAGACTGGATCCTGATACAGTATGCTTACTATGTGGCCAGGGCTCTTCAGTTAAACAATTGTCTATAAATTACATGCATATAAATCACATTTTGAAACATATACAAAATAGAAATCAAAAAGAGATAAGGATAAAATAAACAATTTTAGAATTTTGAAATTTTATTAATTATACAAAAATGTCTGTACTGATTATTATTATTTTTTATTTTTTTTAGTGAACAGTGTAATTAAATATGCTTCTTATTTTAAAAAGCTATGTATTGGCAATTAGGGTAGACATGTAAATAAATATAGTTTTACTAAAAAGTTATTTTATAACAATTTGACATATATCAATAATGTAATAAGTCATTAAACACTTTTATATTGAGATTATCACTTTTAGGATAGGGACAGAACCTGTGAATTCATTGGTATAGGGAACTCTGAGAAGAGGAAATTTCTTTCTTCAATGAAGATCTGAATACTCTCTGCAATTCATAGATTCAGAGAGTTACCTGAAAAATTTTGACTTGCTCAGAAGTCACATAGCTTGTATGTGTCTGAGTGAGGACTTGAAATCCAGCTCTTACTGGTTCCAAAGCCAGGTCTCTATTTATTCTGCCTAACCACCCTCATACTTTTTATTGTGTTTTTTATGGTAGACTTACTTCATTCCATACTTTATTTGAAATTGTCTATTTCTAATGTTTTATAGTTTCCATGATTAGTTTTATGCAATTATAATCCAACCAGAAAGGATTAGAAACCATTCTCCAAATGCTAATTGGTACTTCCTGCTTCTGAGAATTTGTATCCTGTTGCCTAAACCTGGCATGCACTCCCTTTTCCTCTCCAGCTTGTGAAAAGCCTTTTTCTCCCTAAAAGTTGAGCTGAGTATGACTTATTTCTTTGTCAACTTACCATATCTCCCACCTAAGTTTTTAATTTTTCTTTTCATATCTCAAACTTGCACTTATCATAAGCTACCTTACATTATAGTTATTTATATACATATCATAATAAGTAAGCTCCATGATGACAGGGATTGAATTATGTTTTCATATTGTCAATGTCTAATCAATAACTGTGTATTAAAGTCTGCTATGTGGCAAGTCTTTTATTAAATGAGAGAGATACTAATGCAAAAGTAAAATAGTTTCTGTCCTTAGATAGCTTATGTTTTATTAGAGTGAAGCAATGTGCTCACAGGTGAATAAATACATGTTATATATTAAATAAATACTCAGTGATTAGAAAATTTGGGATAATTTCTTGAAGGGAATTGAGGCCTCGAGGGTGCTGAAATTTTAAGAGATAGAAATAAGAAAGGAGAGAAGTCCAGTCATGAGGGACAGCCTGGGCAAACATAGGAGATGGGATGATATATATGTGGAATAGTAAGTGAAAATGGCATTTAGTGCACAAGATAAAATAACGTGATTATCTGGAAAAAGACTGGATGCAGATTGCCAAGGACTTTAAAATCCAAACAGGAAAGACTTTGTAATTGATCCTAAGGGCAGTGGACAACCCCTAAAACTTTTTGAGGAAAAGAATGATATGATCAGATTTATACTTTAGGAATATCAATTTACTAACTATATGGAGGATGAATTAGAGAAAAGAGAGAAGAAAAAAAGGTGCATGGAGACCAATTAGGGGCTTTTTGCAACAATTCTGACAAAGTGAACGAGGCTCAGAATGTAACCAAAATGGTCACATGGGCTACAATGGTAATCTAAATTGAGAGTCATTTTGACTCTGTCCTATTCATTGTTTTAAATAAAAATACTTCTTTGTGAAAAAGTGAGTTTCATAAGTTAATTCTAAATTTTCATCTATAAATCAGTATATTTCACATAAGCTCAAAAATTTTGTGTTATATTTTTTTAATTAAATTATATATGTGACCAAAACCATGTAAAAAATTTGCCTATCCCACACATACATATCAAAGGAGTGGTCCTGTGTGTATGTATATATATGTATATATGTACATATGTAAGAAAACAAAAGGAGAAACTAAGATCCTAGAATAAAATAACAATCAGAAATTCATGTGCATAATAACAGACACAGATGAAAACAAAGATGAAATTTAAATACTTGATCATAGTAATTATGTTCTCTGGATCTAACCAAAGCAATAAGAAAACAAAATAGTATTTTAGTCAAAAAGCTACCAATTATTACTCATTAACTTTTAGCTTAATTATTCAGCATAAGAAATGGAAATATTTAGGTTGTGGGTACATTTTAATTGTCTAAGATACAATCAATCAACTAACTAATCAATAAATCAACCAAAAAGAATTTAGTATTTATTTACTATGAGGCAAGCATGTCTGGCTAAGTGCCAGGTATAGAGAAAGGTAAACAGCCTCTACCTATAAGGAGCCTAGTTTTACGTCAACCAAACAGATTGAGTCAAAAAAACATTGAGATTCTATAGCACTTATATACAATAAATTTGAGTTTTTAATTTTTTATTTTTTCATCAGAATTACAATTTTTTTTGGTACTTCAACAATAGTGTTCCAAGTGAGGAGCTTTCCCTAGTTAGTAAGCCAGTCAATAAGTATTTAAGTGCCTAATAAGTATTAGGCACTGTTAAACATTGAAGAGAAAAAGAAAGGCAAGACAGTATCTCTTCCTATTTTTAAGGAGCTCATATTCTAGTGAGGGAGAGAATATGAAAATAATGATGTAAACTACGTACAAGATAAATGGGAAATAATAAGTAGAGGGGAGGCACTAATAGAACTAATCATCAAGGGCTTCTTCTAGGACTTGAAGGAAACCTGGAAAACCAGGAAGTAATTTTGTGGAAGAAGATTATATCTGTAATGGGGTCAACCAGGGAAAATGCAAACTTGGGGTTGAATGTCTTGTGTTAGATTCAATAGGCCAGTATTTTTGTATCACAGAGTATTGAGCAGAGTGATGTGTAGGAATACTACTAGAAAAGTAGGAAAAAAGTAAAGTTGTGAAGAGCTTTAAATGACAAAGAATTTTATATAATCTTAGACATAATAGGGAGCCACTGGAGTTTATTGTATAAGTGGGTTGCAGAGCTGTGCTTTAGGAAGATTATTTTGACACCTGAATGGAGGCTGGACTGAAATGAATATATACTTGGGGTAACTGTACAGATTGGCAACAACTTTACTTCAATTTAGAGTTGCTTGGGATGTTGAGAGAAAAAGTGATTTGGCCAAGGTCACATTGCTAGTATGCATCAGAATTTTGGACTCCAACTCAGATCTTTCTTACTTCCATAGATAGCTATCCACTACTCCTATCCATTAACTAATAATGTCTTCCCTTTGGTCTCATCATTTTAAAATTGGTAGATTTAATTTCTATATTTAAATAATATATGCAACATAAATATTTAGATAAATATTTCCATCTTTATAATGTATATTTGTACATAATATGTATTTATACTGAAATATGTGAAAGAGAACTATGCAAAGTTATACTAACATGAACAACTTTTCTACAATTTTGTAATATTATTACAAATATCCAATATGTTCTTCATTGTCTTTTTATATAAATACATGCATTCCAACTTGTTTTATTGGTGATTAGATGAATACCTAATATTCAAAAATTTGAATAATTATTATATGCAAAAAATCTATTAGGTTTGTGAAATGAAAATGAAAAGTACTTTGAAATACTTTCCCTTTTGCCTTAAATATTAAATAATTCAGGACCAAAATTCATAGGATCATAGATTTAAACCTGAAAAGGAGATTTACAAGTATAATCCAATTCTATATTTAAGAGATGAGCAAACTGAGACCTAGAGAAGTTAAGTAATGATTAGAATCCAGGTCCTCTAATTCCAAATTCAACTTCTTTATGTTGCATATACATTGACCTGCTGCTTAAATCTGACCATTTTTATTGCATAAAAATATATATGTCCTCCCTTTTTTCATTTGTTCTCTTAGTTCATCCTTTCTCATATGTTATACTTCAATCTTTAAGTTGCCTCAAATCCTTTTGGAAGTAGATGATATACAGGGGGTTTGTTTGCTTGTTTTTTGTTTGTTTTAAGGAAAGTTGATAGCTGCATTTGTTTAATAACTGTCATCAAATCGTTAGAAATTATAGCTTACAATTAATGTCAGAGAAAGGGAAGTGGCTTATTTCTTATCTTGATAGAATGGACAAGGGAGGAAGGGAAGGAGAGAGGGGGAAGGAAGTCTCTGTTACTCTCAGATATTACCTTTATACCACTAATGATTCTACATCATAAGTTACCAGAGATGAAATGTTCTTAACCCTGACATTTTGACCAAAGTCCAATGTATGTAATTACATTTGCTTTATCTGAAATTCCCAGTATATTTCAAGTTGGAATCATTATTTGTCCTCATTGCTCAGCCGAACCATTATGTAGTCTCATTGTGAAGCCAGGAAATGCTGCTATATTTTTCTTATTCCTATTTTCCCCCTTTTACCTAGCTAAATTAACTTAATGAGGAACCTCACGGGCACTGACAGATAAGTTATGGCACAGGAATGACTTTATCAAATGATAAAATCACCTCTTCTATCATGGGGCAAATGAGAATTGTGACAATGTTTTAGGTTTCAGGACCATATTTGTCTCAGAAAACTTTTGTGAGATGTCTTTTATCTCTTTGGAGGAAAACATTTTATGTAATATTGGCATTACTTACATTACTATTCTTTGGGGATATTTAATATAGTTCATATGCAAGTACTTCTGGGGATTTTTATTTATTTATTTATTTATTTTTTTTTGTGAAGGGAGGAAATTTCTTTCCGGCTCATTTAATTTCTTTTTCTAGGATTTGTTTGCTTAAATTTTCTATTTATTCTTTTCTGTTATCCTGAAATTTTATGTTTTTGTAAATATTCATTTTATTTCTCATTTTGTTGAAATCTGTGCGATGTTGTTTGACGTTTTTGTGAGTTTTTTTTTTTTTTTCCACCCTTACCTTACAGTGGTTATAAAGAGTGCAGGAATGTAATTTTTTTAACTGAGGAAATTGGGGTTGAGTGATTTGCCCAGGGTCTCACAACTAGGAGGTGTTAAGTGTCTGAGGCCAGATTTGAACCTCAGATCCTCCTGACTTCAGGGTTAGTACTCTATCCACTGCACCACCTAGCTGCCTTCATAGCAGGAATGTTTCTGAAAATATCAGTGATACATTACATGAATTGTCTTAATATTAGAAAGGCAGCCAGAAATAGTGGATGAGATATAGTATTTAGATTAAGGAGATCTGTATTCTAATCTGATCTCAATATATAAAAAGAATTTAATTGACTAGTAGGTACCAAGAATTGGAAATACAAAGGCCAAAAAAAGGAAGGAAGGAAGGAAGGAAGGAAGGAAGGAAGGAAGGAAGGAAGGAAGGAAGGAAGGAAGGAAGGAAGGAAGGAAGGAAGGAAGGAAGGAAGGAGAAAGGAAAGAAGGAAGGAAGGAAGGAAGGAAGGAAGGAAGGAAGGAAGGAAGGAAGGAAGGAAGGAAGGAAGGAAGGAAGGAAGGGAGAGAAATTTAATAATTGGGTCACTTAATAGGCAAGTCCCTTCACCTTTCCCAGTCTCAGTTTCCTTACCTGTAAAATGGAGATGGTAGTACATGCTCTACTGTGAAGAAAGTATTCTGTCATCATTAAAGTGTCATATTAATGTGAGTTGTTACTATACTCAACAAAGAAAAAATAGCCAATGCCACATTTTTCATGGCCCCTCAATTTTCTTTTTTGTCTTGAACTGGCCATTTGGGACAATTAAACTTGTTATCATGGGTCCAGCATCATGATTTTTGTATATTGAATGAAATGGCACCAATTAATGCCAGTTTTTGATGGAGGTGTTGTATTATTTTATGCTGTCAATTCAATAACTCTGCACTGATTGATTCCTAAATCCAAAACTGTTCAACTTCCCCATTTGGGGCTATGTCATTTATATTACTAAATGAGGCCCTTATAGAAAGAGACCCTTGTTTATGTTCTCTACTTCTAGGTTTCTCAGGAGAAAAATAAAACAATTGTCCTCAGCCTTTTTACTAGCTTATTTAATAAAAGGATAGAAAGAACAGAGAGTAGCATAAAAAATTGATCTAGGGAACTGTAAGATTTTAAAGGACATTCCAACCATCACATTAACTAAGAATGGAAACAAAAGTGAAAAAAGACCCTTTTGGACTATTTGTTAGGCTTTACAATTCCTGACCAAAAAACAAAAAGGAAAAATAATCATCAATATAATAACCACCCAATGTTTGTAGTTTCATTTGTGAAGGCAGTTGGACAACTTCACTTTCACTTGAGAGTAAGTTTATTAGTTCAGTCCATTGTAACCCATATAACTGGAAAGAATTTTTTACACTTGGCTTTGATGAGATACAATAGCAACAGATAAAATGGAAGGTGCTATAACCAAGAATGTGTGTCTAGGTATTGTGGTCTAATGTAACAATTTTAAAACTCTCAATTTTACTAATTTTGGGTCCCCGGAGTAAGATGTTGCAGTGATTTTTAAAATAGTCTTTTTACCAATAAATTTCAATCATACTGAAGACAACTTCTTTTTTGACATCAACTATGTGTAAAACTGCAAGTGTTTGCAATAAAACTGCAAAGTGTAAATAGGCAACATAATGTCATTATTTCCTTAGAGCCATTCAACAGGAGTATTTATTAAATGTCTGTTATTTGTACACTGGAGATACAACAAAAAGCAAAATAAATAAATAAATCTTTCCCTCAAGGAGCTCACCTAATAGGAGAAATAGCATGAAAACTATATATAGCCAAGTTATATATGGATTAAATTAGAATCAATCAACCTAGAAAAGGTACTAGCTGTAAGAGGGATTGGCAGGCATTAAATGGCAAACTCCTTGAGGAAAGGGACAATGTCTTGCACATAGCAGGCACTTAATAAATGTTTATTGAATTTAAAAATTTTTAGTGACAGGTAAAGGAGAATAGTAGATCTATGCTGATCCCAGTATTCTCTGGAAGGAATAACTGCACATGTATTCCTAATCTCTCTGGCAGAATGTTTTAGATGAGGCGTGATAGCAGAGAGTGCCCTGGACAAAATAGAAATTTGAGGAACTGTACTTGAGCCCCTACTCTCATCCCTTAATAGCCATTAGATTACAAGGAGACTACAAGAAGCACTAAATACTTAAAAAAGTTTTGATTAATTTCATTGCATTATACTTCCTTAGACATAAATTATGAATTTATATATTTTGTAAGATTTTTAAAGAAAGGTTGAAACAAAAATAATGTTGCTTCACTTTCCATTCATCAGCAATGTTAACTTACAATGAATACTCACTATGCAAGCATTCCAATAATCCACATTACACTGAAAAAGCTATAAAATGAAAGGAATGAACTGTATCTGATTCTAAATCTAAGATCTTATTATCTCATTGATATGGATGCTACTTCCAACAATGTGCTAGAACCAACATGGACTGACTTTCAAGAATATATTTAAAATTTTAACTGTGCATTTTTGCCTACAAATCAGCACTTGATTTATTCAATTTTTTAATCTGGATATAACAAAATGATGGAGAGGATATTCAGAATTCAGACTAAAGTGTTTTGTGTGCATACCACCCAAAAAGACACAATTTTTTTAGGTTTTACATATACAATCATTTTAAACCTATTTCCATATTAGTCATATTGTGAAAAAATCAGAACAAAAGAGAAAAATTATGAGAAAGAAAAAGTAAATTAAAAAGGTGAAAGTAGTATGCTTCAATCCACAGTCAGTCTCTATAGTTCTCTCTTTGAATGTGAATGGCTTTTTCTATCCAAAGTCTATTGGAATTACCTTGGGTCCCTGAATTGCTGAGAAAAGCAAAGTCTACCATAGTTGATTATCACACAGTTTTGCTGTTGCAATGTAAAATGTTCTCCTGGTTCTGCTCATTTCAGTCAGCATCAATTCATGTAAGTCTTTCCAGGCTTTTCTGAAATTAGCCTGCTCATCATTTCTTATAGAATAACAATATTCCATTACATTCATATTCCATAAGTTATTCAGACATTCCCCAATTGTTAAGTATCCAATCAATTTTTAATTCCTTGCCACCTCAAAAAAAGCCACTACAGAGATTTTTGCACGTGAGTCCTTTTCCCCTTTTTTATGATATCTTTGGGCTACAGACCCAATAATAATACTGTTGGATCAAAGTGTATGCACAGTTTTACAACCATTTGAGCACAGTTCCAAATTGTTCTCCAGGGTAAGACACATGTTAAATAATTAGCACACTTCTGTTGCTGCTTGTTGTTGTTCAGTCAATTGTTGGTTGTATTCAACTTTTTGTAACCCCATGTGGAATTTTCTTAGCAAAGATACTGGAGTAGTTTGCCATTTCCTTTTCCAGATCATTTGACATATAAGGAAACTGAGGCACATGGGGTTAAGTAGTTTTCCCTTATCCTGCTTGTATCTGAAGCTGTATTTGAATCCAGGAAGATGAGTCTTCCTGATTCCAGGCTCTGTATTCTGCCCTTGAAATCTATTGCCTAATTGCTCACATCTCTGCCTAAAATAAAAATTCATCTATACTAGCTAATCCTATGGGACTCATCCATTTTCTCCTCATAAGTTTGTCATAAAGAGTCCAACCTACACAATTAACACCTTCCAAGTTTTCTCCTGACCTCATGAGGATACTAAAGGGCACATAGGTTGTTCATCCTTTTTTCTTCTTTCTTATCACATTAGCAACCCATCATCTTCTTCAGTCACACATTTCTTTGAGAGCATTACAATCAATAGAGATTTTACTGTGCTATTAAATGGAATTTGATTTTTTTGCCCCTTCTGCCCCTTAACCTGTTAATCCCACAGAGGGATTTAAAAAATCAATCATATTTTCAGTAAAGGTTCCTTGTCCTTTGTTGGCTGCTGGGGTGGAAATAAATGGGGTTAGGGAAGAAAAGGGCAAGAGAAGGCATGTTTTTTTATATCAAGGGAACCTGATCCAGTCCTAAGTGCCAGACCCACAAAACCCCAAATCTGACTTCTCTCATAGATTTGGTTTTTAAAAAGAAGACTTTTTAAAGGGTAATGGGCAATTTAATATTTTCTAAGTTCTTAGACCATGTCCAGTCAGAGAGGCCCACATATTTGTAATTTTCCCACTCATTTTGTGGTTGATTCTCTGTGACATTTTCTTTCTCTTGGGAATTACTAACCTTCATGACATCAAGATTTGTCTATTAACTGAGTTAAAAAATATATGCAAAGTATTACCATGTGAATAATTGCATTATTTTATTAAAGCTTTTCATTTACAAAACATATGCATGGGTAATTTTTCCAATATTGACCCTTGCAAAACCTTTTGTTCCAAATTTTCCCCTCCTTTTCCCCACCCTCTCTCCTAACTGGCAGGTAGTCCAATACATGTTAAATATGTTAAAATACATGTTAAATCCAATATGTGTATACATATTTATAAGTTATCTTTCTGCACAAGAAAAATCAGGTCAAGAAGGAAGAAAAAGAAAAACTGAGAAAGAAAACAAAATGCAGGCAAATAACAACAGAGAAAGTGAGAATCATATGTTGTGTTCCATACTCTGTTCCCATAGTTCTCACTCTGGTTGTAGATGGCTCACTTCATCACTGAACATGTGGAACTGGTTTGAATCATCTCATTGTTGAAAAGAGCCATGTCCATCAGAATTGATGGTTATATAGTCTTGTTGGTGCCATGTATAGTGATCTCCTGGTTCTGTTCATTTCACTTAACATCAGTTCATGTAGGTCTCTCCAAGCCTTTCTGAAATCAGTGGATAATTGTACTAAAGAAAAACAAACAAATAAAAAAAACCAGGGTTTATTTTATATGTAGACATCAGAATTTGTGAACTCCAAATATTATAATTAGAAAGAAGTTTCAAGGCCACTGAGTACAACTATCTCATTTTGTATTTGAGGAGACTGAGACCTGAAGAAAAAAAGTGAATTGCAAAAAATCCACAGCATTATATCCAACAAAATATATGCAAAGTCATAAATTTATAAATATAACATTAGTCAAACAAACTTTTTCACTTATTTCCATATTATCAAAAAGTATATGACAATTCTAAGGCTTAGATCACATGGAACTAAATAGCTCCATTAATCACAAGGTACTATTTCTTTGTTTTTTTAATTTTCTTACTTATTATAACCTTTAAAAATGAACATGCCAATGTTTAGAAAAATAAAATAAACAGGATTTTATATGAAGCTGAACTGTTATATACAATTTTTCTTCCCACAATGTACAGTTGTTGGTTATTATTTGTAATTCAAACTTAACAGGGTAGTTCCAACATTATCCTATTAAGAATAGGATATTGTCAAATTGTGGTATATGGATCTTATGGAATATTATTGTTCTGTAAGAAATGACTGACAAGATGATTTCAGAAAGGCCTGGAGAGACTTACATGAACTGATGCTAAGTGAAATAAGTAGAACCAGGAGATCGTTGTATACTTCAACAATAATACTATATGGTGATCAATTTTGATGGATGTGGCCATTTTCAACAATGAAATGAACCAAATCTGTTCCAATAGAGCAGTAATGAACTGAACCAGCTACACCCAGCGGGAGAACTCTGGGAGATAACTATGAACTATTGCATGGAATTCCCAATCCTTCTAATTTTGTCTGCCTGCATTTTGGATTTCCTTCACAAGCTAATTGTATACTATTTCAATGTCTGATTCTTTTTGTACAGCAAAACAACTGTTTGAACATGTATACATATATTGTATTTAATTTATACTTTAACATATTGAACATGTATTGGTCAACCTGCCATCTGGAGGAGGGAAGGAAGGGAAAAAAAAGAACAAAAGGTTTGGCAATTGTCAATGCTGTGAAATTACCCATGCATATATCTGGTAAATAAAAACTATTAAAAATATTATGTTTAAAAAAAGGAATGTAGGGAAGTAATGTACATGTCTGAAAAAATCCTAGAAACTAGTTGTAAAGTGCTTTAAATGGTAAAGAAGAATTTGTATTTCATTCTATGCAAAGGTCTGGTCTAGCTCCTCTTGTCAGGATAAGCAAAAGTCCTTGCCCCACGTGTGGACGCCAATTGTAGCAAGCTGTCGTCTCCAGAAGCTGCCGGATCGCTCTCTGGGAAGAGATCTGCTGTGTCTACTCAAATCTCTCGGACAGATTCTTCTTCCTGTAACGAACCGTTGTCTCCAGGCAGTTGCTGTTAACTCTTGTCCAAAGAAGTGACTTCCCTTCCTGCAGAGAGCCCCGTCAAGCCTGATGCAATTCAGAGTCTTCTTTCTTGAATCCTGGCTCTGAATCTCCTCCAGCTCTTATCCTTCTCCAGGCCGATCTGCCCTCTGCGCCCAGTGCTGTCTCTTTTTATCCTCCCAGAGAATGGGTGTGGGATAATGCAAGGGCTTCTGGGAAGAACCACCCCAGCCAATGAGCTTGCCCCCTCTATCAAGTCAACCTGAGTTCTCACCTTGTAATTGTCCAGAAAACCTGAATTCTCACCTTGTCACTGTCCAGACAACCTCAGTTCTCACTTAGTAATCCTAACATCTCCCCCTTTCTTTTGATTTAGAACATAGGACAGTCATGACCTTGAAACATAAATCCATCAATATGGGAAGTATTACAGATAATTACATAAATTACATAAGCATATAGTAACATAGTAACATAACGCATGCTAGAAGTATATAACATAATCAAATAATCATAAATTGAAAATTTATAAATGTCCCTAAGTCCATTGTCCATTATTCTCATTTTGTGTGAGGAAGTCCAATGATTCCTGCTGGTTTTTAAAGTTCTTTAACAGTCTTCTTATTATCCATGCTCTTTCAGTGTCAGATGTTTCTTAGATCTTCTCCTTTATTTTGAGATCTTTCTCTTTTTCTGTCTCTCTCTGATGGACAAGGCGAATATGACTCGTTGGCACCCATTTGATTCCTTCTCCTGCTGAAGAAATACAAGCAAACCCTCTCTCCCAAGCAGTTAACCTATCTAATTACCTTCTATTTACCACTTTCTAAATCTCTTCTCATCATCTGGCAATTACATTGGAATTGTTTGCACTGGACACAGCCCTGTTGGTTTAAAAGGCCTGTATTCTCCCCAAGTGTAATCCATTTTTGCAATCTGATTGCCTTTTGGCTCACTTATCAGGTAATCCCTTTCTGCCATGTGATTGCTTTTCTGCTGGTTGATCAAATCAGAGTCCTGACCTTCTAAAGGCTCTTTGGGTGTAACATCAGCTGCCATCATGCCCCAAGTCTTTTTTGCCTGGGGCCCTGGATCTGGGCCCCTCATCCCATTTCCCTGAATTATTCTACACTCTGATGCCCAATGGAGCCCTCTGTTGCATTTTGGACATGGGGTTTTAGGTCTTCTTTCACCCTGTCTTCTCACTCTATCTCCATATTTACACTGAGCTCTTAGATGTCCAATTTTTCCACATTGAAAACATCGCCGAGTTTCTCTAGAAGGCCCTTGCCAGGAGGGACCCTGTCTTTCCACGTTCATCATTGTCTGGGTGTAAAAAGCATTTGTTCCCACTGTAGCACAGCGTCTTATGATCTCCTCTAAAGGAGCATCTTTGTCTAATCCCCATATAATTCTTTTGCAAATCTCATTGGCATTTTCCTTAGCCAGGTGTCTGGTCATTATTTCTGTAGCTGCATTTTCTCCAATAGTTCTTTTGACAGCAGTTTGCAAACGTCCCACAAAATCTGCAAAAGGTTCATTGGGACCTTGCTGTATTTTAGTGAAAGCCTCTCCACGATCTTTCTGTCCAGGAAGGACACCCCAAGCTTTTATTGCAGCCTTAGCAATTTGTTCATATATTGTCATGGTATAATTAATCTGTTCCGAATTCTCTCCATACTGACCTTCACCAGCTAAGTGCTCAAAAGTGAATTGTGTGTTAACTCCTATTTCCAAATTGCATCTGACTTGAATTTTACATAATTCATGAAATTCCGCAAGCCATAATAAATTTTCTCCAGGTTCCTGACATGTCCTTGCTATGGATTTCCAATCATTCGGGGTTAGGACTTCATAAGACAAACCATCTAGTAACATTTTGACATAAGCTGATGTAGCCCCATAAAGGGTACAACCTTTTTTCAAATCCTTAATTTTATTCAAATCTAAAGGTGCATATCTTCTCCTTTTTTTACCTACAGAGTCAGTATTTTCAATCACAGGATATGCATGTATAAAATCACTTATATCCTGTCCTTCTCTCTTAGCTTTAACCAATGCTTTTTCTAATCTTGTCATAGGCTTAGGCTTCTTCACAGGCAATTCTGTTTGTGTTTCTGCCTCTTCCCCTCTTTCTTCCTCCATCTCTGAAGGTGGGGTTGATGTGGGCCTGTCAATAATCTGTTCTCTAGGCAGGGTTGAAGCTTCTTCAAGAGAATCATACCATAATTCCTCATTTAAATCCTCTTGCTCTAGGGAAAGATCTTGATCTTTCCTTTTTTCCTCACACTTCCTCCTCTGTTCATTTTTAGAACTTTTCCTTCTCCTACAACTTGCTTGATAGTTTAAGGCTAATTGAACTATGTTGTAGATATAAAATACTTCTGCAGAAATTGAACGAGGCCCATTTTTTGCTTGAAATTCTTTCATTTCATATCCCACTAGCTTCCATTTATCTACATCTATCTTTTCTTCCTCTAAGAACCAAGGGGATGTGCGTCTTAATGCAGCCAAGAGTTTAGCAATTTGTATCCAGGTTACAAGTAAACTCTGCTCCTCAATTATGTTGATTATACTCTCTATAGTACCACACCTGAATGGAGCTGAGGTTGCTTCTGGGGCTGGGGTTGAGTCGGCTGAGGTCCAGGGATTGAATTTAGCTAACATCTGCCCCATTTCAGCTATAAGAGATTCCTGGTTTAGCCCTTAACAAGTTAAGTTCCTTATTTATCTATTAGCACGCTCACTTAATCTTTAACAAAGTTTCCTCGTTACTCACGGTTCTGGGTCAGAGAGACTGAGATCTAGATCGGAAGCTTTTCCACTGGAATCAGGACTGTGTCTGTCCCTGTTCGGGCGCCAAATTGCGAAGGTCTGGTCTAGCTCCTCTTGTCAGGATAAGCAAAAGTCCTTGCCCCACGTGTGGACGCCAATTGTAGCAAGCTGTCATCTCCAGAAGCTGCCGGATCGCTCTCTGGGAAGAGATCTGCTGTGTCTACTCAAATCTCTCGGACAGATTCTTCTTCCTGTAACGAACCGTTGTCTCCAGGCAGTTGCTGTTAACTCTTGTCCAAAGAAGTGACTTCCCTTCCTGCAGAGAGCCCCGTCAAGCCTGATGCAATTCAGAGTCTTCTTTCTTGAATCCTGGCTCTGAATCTCCTCCAGCTCTTATCCTTCTCCAGGCCGATCTGCCCTCTGCGCCCAGTGCTGTCTCTTTTTATCCTCCCAGAGAATGGGCGTGGGATAATGCAAGGGCTTCTGGGAAGAACCACCCCAGCCAATGAGCTTGCCCCCTCTATCAAGTCAACCTGAGTTCTCACCTTGTAATTGTCCAGAAAACCTGAATTCTCACCTTGTCACTGTCCAGACAACCTCAGTTCTCACTTAGTAATCCTAACAATTCTAGAACAAGAATTCTTAACCTTTAGTCTGAACTTGTTTTCTTGTTTTTAAAAATATGTTGTTAAGCTGTACTTCAATATAATTGGTTCTCTTTAAAAAAAAAAAAGGATACTGTGTTATATTTTCCTGCAACATTTTCTCTGTATTTTGCTAATCAAACTTCTACCAGTCAAATTTCTAACATATTTTATCAGTTCATTGTTTCCCCATCTAATTTTCTTGATATTTTTTAATGAACAAATGTTTCTATTTTAAGTGATCAAAATTGTCCTTCCTGTGATCTTCTTTATACCTCATTCAGTCATGGTTTTTCTGTATCCATCTGTATCTGTAACTGTGAAAGCTATCTACCTGTTTCTCTAATTTTCTTGTGACATAATCTTTTTTATCCATATATTTTATCTGTTCAGGGCTTGTTGTAATATAGGCCATAGAATGTTAGTCTATAGCTAATTTCCAATAAATTAATTGATAGTTTTGTTTTGTTTTTTGGTCAAATAATGAGTCCCTTTCTTAGTAATTAAAGTTCTCAGATTTATTGAACACTTTGTCACTATTTTCAATTGATGCTGGGCCTTGAATACCTAACTTTTTCCATCAATCAACTTTTTAACCAGCTTTGTGCAATTAAGAAGTGTTTTATTTAGTGTAACACCCAGCACCTATGTGGTGGATACTTAATAAATACTTGTTGATTGTTTAAAAAGTAAGAAATAAATTTGATGAATGCTGCTTTATATTTATATTTTGTATTAGCTTTTTTATTAAATTTGACTAAGTCTGAAAGGGGAATATTAAGATCCACAATTATTACAGTTTTGATGTCTTTTTATAATTCAATTAATTTTCATTTCAAGTATTTAGATTTTATACCACTGAGGATATATGTATTCAATTACCAAACTAGCATTTATCTAGGAACCAGATTTTGTGCTAAGCACAAAAAAAGGCCAATTAAAAAAAAAAGTATTAATTATTTTTTATTTTCATTTGCCCTCTGGTTCTAACAGACTTAGGTCAAGATCTGACTTTAGAGTCAGGATCTTATTCCTAAAGCTGGTTTATGACCTTTCTGTTAAGGGAACTAACTTTAGGTCTAACATTAGGTCCATTCAAAAGGTTATTTATTACCTGTTTCCAATTGATTTAATTGGTCCATGCCACTTTCTCTTGCACAGCCCTATGCCCAGCTAGCTTTTACACATATCCATGTTTGCATTATAATAGCTTCCCTTGGGAGATCCTTCTACTCTCATGCCCATCTTCTGGCCATCTTTTTGTGCAAATAAAAATTTTCTTTATCATTGTTCTTTCTGGAGTCCTTTTTTTCTTACTGGAATTTAGTTGGCAAATTGGTACTTCCCTTTCACATTTTTTTACATCATCATCTTAAACGGAAGTTCTGAGTGATGCTATTTTTGAAAAATAAATCACTTTCTGGGAACAGATATACCCCCAAAGAAAACTACTTGAATTTCATTTGTTTCATTCTGTGAGCCAATATGTACTTGTTGATTTTTTGTTGTTGTTCTCTACAATGCCTACCACAGTGAGTTGAATGCCTTTATTGATGCATCTGTTAAAAAAAAGATAAATAAATGAATTGGCAAATTAAAAGGATACATTAAAATACTGGACACATTTGATAACACAAGTAATTATCAGACAAGAAATAGACAGCATCATTGTCTCTGCTTTTTTGGTATGTGTTCTATGTACAAGACTACTACAGGTTAAGGTCAGCTTAGAGAGTAAACAGGTAGTCTTCAAATTTCCTACCATTATAGACCATATTTCTTAATGTGTATACTAAAAAAGGGATAGATCCTACTCTACTGAATAGTATGTATAACTTTTATTGATCTACATAGGTTGCTGCTTGTTGGAATACATGGGAGAACTGTTGGAATATACGGGAGCCACCTAAAAGTGGCTGCTGGAGATCCAACCCAGAATGGATTTCCCCTTGTGAGAGGATGATACAAGGAGACTGAGAGGCAGTTGTTGTTCTCTGACCTCTCTAACTGAGAGGCCATTGCATTGTCTGACCTCTCTTCTCTTCCCTCTGCCCCCAATTTATCTCATTCCCAGTCTGAAACACCTGTGTCAGCAAAGGCTGCTCTGCAATTCCTTCAGATGTTATGATCCACAGCTGTGGAGGTTCTTGAAGAATTGACCTGTCCCTTAACAGCTGCTAATAAACTATTTATTGACTTTAATATGAAAAACTAAATCTCTACTCAACTATAGCCTAGAATTGCCACTGACATGCCTTGATCTTCTCACATTTTCTTTATTATAGTTTTGGATAGATAATGAATGCCATATCTAACTGGTAACTAACTTTTTTTTTTTTTTGCTATTTACATTGTTAGGTGGTATATTTGTAATGAGAGAAACCAACAGAGTAATGGATCCAGTCCTCCAAGCTCATTTTCTTCCTCCTTTTTTAAAAGTCACATTTCCACAGCTGTAAGTCTAATGCATTAGCAATACAGAAAGAACCTCAGTTCTGCTATAAGGTTCTTTCCCTTGCAAAATGCTATTTATATTCATTTATGAAATCACATAGGAGAAAGGCAACACAATATGAAATTAACTATGATAAAACCTTAGTATGAAAATAAATATTTGTAAAAATGAATAAAGTAGCTAGAGGAAGATTAAAAGAAATATATTACATTCATAAAAATATCTAATGTTGTAATCAATCAATATTTTTTTTCTTTTCCTTTTTATCAGACTTCTGACTTTACTGGTTTAGAGAACTCTGTAAGGAAGCTTATATTAACAACTTAAAGTCTTAGAGAGTTGCCTAGGGACACTGAGAGGTTAAGTCATCTGGCTGGAGTTACATAGTCTGGATGTTTCAGAAAGAGGTAGAACATAGTCTCAGGTCTTTTGAGTTTGAGGCAAACAACTCATATTTCTTAAGTTCTTGATATCTGCTCATTATTACATGAATTACTGTAGGGAATACAGGGGTATAAAACACAATTCCTACTCACAGAAAGTCTAAATATAATTGAGATGTAAAATTCAGAGAATTGTTGGTATAAAAAATAGAATTGATAGAAAACTTAGAAATTATTTAATTCAGTCCTTTCTAGATTATATAGACTATATATAGTCTATCTAGATAGACAGATTATATAGCTATAAATTATAGTTATATAGATTATAACTATAGATTAAAAAGCTGAGACCCAGAAACAACCTTACTAATTTGGAAACAAATTTATTTGAATCCTGGTCCTTTGGTTTATATGTCATTCAGTAAGCAAACATTTGTTAAAATTCTACTATAAATTAGATATATGAATATAACAAAATGGGGAAATAGTCCCTATTTCCCCTTTTTCTTATAGGCAAAATATAGTTATAGGCAAAAAATAGTCTTGGCAACAAATTGAATGGGGGTAGGGAAGTGACAATGAATGAGGAGTCAAGGATGATCATTTAGAGACTGTGAGATGACTGGATAGAAAGTGGTTTCCTCGACATAAGGAAGTTTGGATAGTCTTGGCTGATTTTGGATCATGTATTCTTTCTGCTTCATCCAAGATTAATACATGCACACAACATATCTATATTTAAAAAAAAAACTGAATCTCAAAGAAATGGCCATTCCATTTAATGATGTAGAATGTAACTCATTTATGTGGCACAGTAGATAGAATGCTGGAATTGAAGTCTGCAAGATCTTAGTTCAAAATGTGCCTAAGATAATTAATAGTTATATGACTATGGTCAAGTCACCAAACCTCTATTACACTCAATTTCATATTAGCCTTCCAATACCTGTCTTTCATATGCTCTACAATTTCCATCATCACATAGAATAATGTTATAGTGTTCATTAAAAATTATGAAAACATTTATTTGTCAGAATCTCTGATCCTGTTTGTTTGAGGAAGCCCTAAATACCAATGCAGACTAAATAACTTGTATATAATTTAAAAATCTTAAAGAGTTGAGATATAAGGACTAAGAACTTAAAGTGACTTGTCTATGGTGATGTAGGTGGCAAATATCAGAAGAAGGATGAGAATCCAGACCTTTTTGACTATAATGCCAGTCCACTATCCATTCAGTAGAGGTATAACACTTGATCCATTCCCTATAGCAGTCTGAATGAGGTTAAAATTTAATGGAGAAATATTTACTAGAAGTGGAGCCAAGATAGTGGAGAAGACATGTGTCTATCTAAGCTCTTCCTTGCCCTCAGACTACTGCTTTTATGAAAGGCTTCAGAATTAGTGCTTGACTGTCAAAACTCACAAATATTGGGAGTACAACACATTCCCAACAGAAGATATCCTCGAATTTCACCAGAAAAGGTCTGTTTTTGCTGACAGGTGGGGACAGTTAGGCCAGGCACAGCAACAGGCAAGTTGGCAATGAGAGTACAAAAAGCAGCTCACACTGAGCAGACTGGGGGTGGGGAGGGTGGGCTCTGGCCTCAGCCAGCAGAAAATTTGAGGGGAGAACTTTATCACAGTGTGGCTACTTTGCTCTGTCAGCAAGCCAGTAGATCGGCAGAGAAGCTATAAACACAAGGGTAAAGACTATAATCCCAAAAATGCTAGGGTCTCTGAGGGTCTGGCCACACCCACCCAGCACTGGAAGGGACTCAACATGGTCTCAGTGCAACCCCTGATCACAGCACAGATGCTAATCCCAGGGCAGATGCTGATCCCAACACAGACATTACAGTCCCACTGCTACTTCACTGCTACTTCTTATTGTCTGTAGAGGAAACTTGGTAACACCACACTACCCTAAAAGCAGACTGCAGTTGTTTTATTTGTTTTATTTGTTTTTGTTTTTGTCAAAATGACTAAAAAAGTAAAACAGGCTCTAATTATAGATAGCTTCTATACTGATAGAGAGCAGACTTCAAACCCTGAGGAGACTAAAAACAGACTGTCTCTAGATGAAACCCCAAAGGGGGATGTGATCTGTACCCCAACCACACAAGGCTCTCATAGAAGAAATTAAAAAGGCTCTTACAAGAGAGCTAGAAGAAAAATGGGGAAAGGAAAGGGAAGCTTTGCAAGGGGGGCTGGATAAGTCATCCTACTTATTAAAAGGTAGTGAATAAAGAAATCAACTCCTTGAAAAACAGAATTAGTGAACTGGAAAAAGAAAATAGCTCTCTAAAAAATAAAATTGGAAAAATGGAAAAAAATTCCATACAACAAAACAACTCATTTTTAAAAATTGGACAATTACAAAAAGAAATTTAAAAAGCAAATGGAGAAAATCATTAAAAATTAGAATTGAACAAATGGAAATGAATGACTTGAGAAGACACCAAGAATCAGCCAAGAAAAACCACAAAATAGAAAAAAAATTTTAAATACCTACTTGGAAAAAAAAAAAAAAACAGACCTGGAAAACAGATCTAGAAAAGATAATCTTAGGATTATTGCACTTCCTGAAAATCATGATGAAAAAAAAAGCCTAAACACTAACTTCCGGGAAATCATCAAAGAGAACTGCCCAGATGTTATAGAAACAGAGGGTAAAATAGACATTGAAAGAATTCCTCAATCTCCTACTGAAAGAGATGCCAAAATCAAAACTCCGAGAAAGATTGTGGCTAAATTCCAGAAGTATCAGACCAAGGATAGAAAAAAAAAAAAAAAAAAAACAATTCAAATACAGAGGAGCCACAATAAGTATTACTCAGGATCTAGCAGCATCCACATTAAAGGATCAAAGGGTCTAGAATCTGATATTCAAAAGGCTAAGGAACTTGGTATGCAGCCAAGAATAACTTTCCCAGCCACAGTGAGCATTTTCTTCCAGGGAAGAAGATGGACATTCAATGAAATAGGTGAATTCCATCTATTTCTGACTAAAAAAAAAGGATCTAAACAAAAAGTTTGACCTCCTAATATAGGACTCAAGAGAAACATAAAAAGAGAAAATCTTAGTAACTACATTTCTGTTATGAGTATACATAAAGAATACATGTATAATTTGGCCTTACTGTTATAATATAAAAAAGAAGCTAGAAGTGGAAAGGAAATTGTACCAGAAAAAAGGGAAAAGTGGAGGTACTATATCTCACAAAGAGGCAAAGGAAACCTACTATATCTGAGGGAAAAAGGGAGGGGGATGAACATAGCATGTATCTTACTCTCATCAGAATTGACTCAAAGAGAAAGATATTAGACATATTCAATTTACAGAGAAACTTCTCCCAACTCATTGAAAAGTGGGAGGGGAAAAGTTAAAAGGGAAGGAGTAAGCTAAATAGAAGGGAATACAGAAATTGTAAGGGAAAGGTTCAAGAAAAGGGGAGGGACTCTAAGGTAGGGGGAGGGATGCTAAAGAGGGAGGGCTGCATAAGTCAAGTGGTGCTCACAAGTTTAATACTGGGGAAGAGGGCAAAGGAGATAGAAAAGTGAAAAGTATAATCTGGGGTTAACAAAATGGCAGGAAATGCAGAATTAATAATTTTAACCATAAATGTGAATGGGGTAAAATCCCCATAAAGTGGAGACTAGCAGACTGGATTAAAAGTCAGAATACTACAATATATTCACATTTGAAGAAGGGTAATACATACAGAGTAAAGATAAAAGACTGGAGCAGAATCTTCTATGCTTCAGGTGAAGTCAAAAAAGCAGGGGTAGCCATCCTGATCTCAGATCAAACAAAAGCAAAACTTATCTAATTAAAAGAAATAAGGAAGGGAACTATATCTTACTAAAGGGTAACATAGATAATGAAGTAATATCAATATTAAATATATATGCACCAAGTAGTGTAGCATTTAAATTCTTAAAGGAGAAGTTAAGAGAGCTGCAAGAAGAAATAGACAGCAAAACTATAATAGTGGGAGATCTCAACCTTGCACTCTCAGAACTAGATAAATCAAACCATAAAATAAATAAGAAAGAAGTTAGAGAGGTAAATAGAATACTAGAAGGTTAGGTATGATAGATCTTTGGAGAAAACTAAATGGAGACAGAAAGGAATACACTTTTTTCTCGGCAGTTCATGGACCTATACAAAAAATTGACTATATATTATGGCATAAAGACCTCAAATTCAAATGGAGAAAGGCAGAAATAGTAAATGCATCCTTTTCAGATCACAATGCAATAAAAATTACATTCAACAAAAAGCAAGGGGAAAATAGACCAAAAGTAATCAGAAACTAAATAATCTCATTCTAAAGAATGATTGAGTGAAACAGCAAATCATAGACACAATTAATAATTTCACTCAAGAGAATGACAATAATGAGATGTCATACAAAAATGTGTGGGATACAGCCAAAGCAATAATAAAGGGACATTTTATATCTCTAGAGGCCTACTTGTACAAAATAGAGAAAATCAATGAATTAGGCTTGCAACTAAAAAAGCTAGAAAAAGAGCAAATTAAAAACCCCCAGTCAAACATCAAACTTGGAACTCTAAAAATAAGAGATTAATAAAATTGAAAGTAAAAAAATATATATATTGAATTAATGAATAAAACTAAGAGTTGGTTCTATGAAAAAAAACAAACAAAATAGATAAACTCTTGGTAAATTCGATTAGAAAAAGGAAAGAGGAAAATCAAATTGTTCGTCTTAATAAAAAAAAAAAAAAAAAAAAAAAAAAGGGAGAACTTGCCACTAATGAAGAGGAAATTAGAGCAATACTTAGGAGTTACTTTGCCCAACTTTATGCCAATAAATTTGATAATTTAAATGAAATGGATGAATACCTACAAAAATATATCTTGTGCAGATTAACAGAGGAAGAAGTAAATTAGTTAAACAGTCCCATTTTAGAAAAAGAAATAGAAGAAGCTATTAATCAACTCCTTAAGAAAAAATCCCCAGGACCAGACAGATTTATACATGAATTCTACCAAACATTTAAAGAAAAATTAACTCCAATGCTATATAAACTATTTGAAAAAAATAGGGATTGAAGGAGTCCTACCAAATTCCTTTTATGAAACAGACATGATACTGATACCTAAACCAGGTAGGATGAAAATAGAGAAAGTTATAGACCAATCTCCCTAAAAATCTTAAATAAAATACTAGCAAAAAGATTACAGAAAATAATCTCCAGAATAATATATAATGACCAAGTAGTATTTATACCAGGAATGCAGGGCTGGTTCAATATTAGGAAAACTATTAACATAATTGAATATATCAATAATCAAATTAACAAAAATCATATGATCCTCTCAATAGATACAGAAAAAGCATTTGATAAAATGCAACATCATTCCAATTTAAAACACTAAGGACTTTTCTTAAAATAGTCAGTAGCCTCTATTTAAAACCATCAGTAAGCATCATATGTAATGGTGATAAAATGGAACCATTTCCAATAAAATCAGGAGTGAAACAAGGTTACCCATTATCACCATTACTATTCAATATTGTACTAGAAACACTATCCTCGGCAATAAGAGCCAAGAAAGAGATTCAAGGAATTAGAGTAGGAAATGAAGAAATCAAACTATCACACTTTGCAGATGACATGATGGTATACTTAGAGAACCCCAAAGACTCTGCTAAAAAGGTATTAGAAATAATTCAGAACTTTAGCAAAGTTGCAGGATACAAAATAAATCCACATAAATCCTCAGCATTTTTATACATCATCAACAAAACCCAATAGCAAGATATACAAAGAGAAATTCCATTTAAAGTAACTACTGATAGTATACAATATTTGGGAATCTATCTGCTAAAGGAAAGTCAGGAATTATATGAGCAAAACTACAAAACACTTTCCACACAAATAAAGTCAGATCTAAACAATTGGAAATATATTAAGTGCTCTTGTATAGTCTGAGCGAACATAATAAAGATGAAAATATTACCTAAACTAATCTACTTATTTAGTGCTATACCAATCAGACTCCCAAGAAACTATTTTAATGATCTAGAAAATAACAACAAAATTCATATGGAAGAACAAAAGGTCAAGAATTTCAATGGAACTAATGAAAAAAAAAATCAAATGAAGGTGACCTATATGTACCTATTCTAAAACTACATTATAAAGCAGTGGTCACCAAAACCATTTGTTATTAGCTAAGAAATAGACTAATTTAGACTAAATACACGGTTCACAAGACAAAATAGTCAATAACTATAGCAATTTAATGTTTGACAAACACTGGACACCAACTTTTAAGATAAGAATTCACTATTTGACAAAAACTACTGGGAAAAGTGGAAATAAGTATGGCAGAAACTAGGCATGGACCCACACTTAATACTGTACACCAAGATAAGATCAAAATAGGTTCATGATTTAGGCTTAAAAATGAGATTATAAATAAATTAGAAGAACATAGGATAGTTTATCCCCCAGTCTTATGGAGGAGGAAGGAATTTATGACCAAAGAACTAGAGATCATTATTGTTCACAAAAGAGAAAATTTTGATTATATCAAGTTAAAAAGCTTTTGTACAAACAAAACTAATGCAGACAAAATTAGAAGGGAAGCAATAAACTGGGAAATATTTTTATAGTTAAAGGCTTCATTTCCAAAATATATAGAAATTAACTCTAATTCATAGTATATCAAGCCATTCTCCAATTGATAAATGATCAAAGAATATGAACAGGCAATTTTCAGATGATGAAATTGAAATTATTTCAACTCATATGAAAGAGTGTTCCAAATCACTATTGATCAGAGAAATGCAAATTAAGACATCTCTGAGATACCACTACACACCTGTCAGAGTGGCTAAAATGACAGGAAAAGATAATAGTAAATGTTGGAGGGGATGTGAGTAAGCTGGGACATTGATGCATTGCTGGTGAAGTTGTGAATAGATCCAACCATTCTGGAGAGTAATTTAGAACTATGCTCAAAAAGTCATCAAACTGTGCATACCTTTTCATTCAACAGTGTTACTACTGGACTTATATCTCAAAGAGATATTAAAGAAGGGAAAGGGACCTGTATATGCAAAAATGTTTGTGGCAGCCCATTTCATAATATCTAGAAACTGGAAATTGAATGGATGCTCATCAATTGGAGAATGGCTGGGTAGATTGTGGTACATGAATGTTATGGAATATTATTGTTCTGTAAGAAATTACCAGCAGGATTATTTCAGAAAGGCTTAGAGAGACTTACATGAACTGATGCTAAGTGAAATGAGCAGAACCAGAAGATCATTATACACTTCAACAATATTATATGAGGATCAATCCTGATGGAAGTGGCTATCTTTGGCAATGAGAGGATCCAGTTCAGTTCCAACTGATCAGTGATGAATAGAACCAGCTACACCCAGAGAAAGAACACTGAGAAATGAATGCAGACTGTTTGCATTTTTGTTTTTCTTCCCAGGTTATTTTTAACTTTCTAAATACAATTTTTCTTGTGCAACAGGAGAACTGCATAAATATGCATACATATATTGTATTTAAGATATACTTTAACATGTTTAACAGGTATGAAACTGCCTTCCATCTAAGGGAGGGAGTAAAGGGAAGGAAGGGAAAAGTTGGAACAACAGTGATTGCAAGGATCAATGTTGAAAAATTACCCATACATATGTTCTGTCAATAAAAAGCTATAATAAAAAAAGAAAAAAGAAATATTAGCACAATAAATAAATAAATAAATAAAAGCACAATAAAAACAGATATTATATTTAAAATTAAGTCAATATTCAGCTTGTGGGAATGCTTATGTATAGTTTAGTGGCTCCCATTTCTATTTGGTTTTGATACCACTGCACTAAACTATATTATTTCTTATGAAAATAATACTGTAGGATAAAGAACTATATATAACTGTTAGGTTCTTACTAAGTGCTAATGAAATAATGAGATATTAGGTTCTTACTAAGTGCTAAGTCGATACTTAACAATTTTCTAGTTCCGGCCTTTAAGGGGAGTTTTACTCCTTTGAACTTCTGGGGAGGAGCTTACATGTTTAAGAGGAGCAAGTTCATTGGTTGAAGTATTTCTCCCACAAGCCCCTGAGTTATTCCATGCCCATTCTCTGGGAGGATAAAAGAAGAAGTTAGAGTCTGGAAAGTCAGTTCTATATTGGATCAAGGAGAAGATGTCCTGTGGATTCCCAAGTGAAGAGGACAGAGAAAAAGATTCACAGAGAAAAGAAACCTCCTCCCAGAGAAGGATTACAACTGAGAGACGATCAGAACTTTACATATAACCAAATGCTATGATTTAAACTTTAAACTTTAACTATTATTGTTTAGAAAAGGGAAAGATCAGTGAAGGCTATGATTGCTAGGAAAAAGTTCATGGAGGGAATTGAAACCTGATTTCAATCCTGAAGGACAGATCAGATGTGACTAGAGGGAATGAGAGAGAAATCACTTCAATTGAAAAGAACACATGCTTGAAATCATTGAGATGGGAATGAAACTGATATAAGACTTTGAACCTGGGAAGACATGGGGGAGGGGAAAAACAGGTAAAGTGAAAATGGTTTATGGAGAATCTTAAGAATCATAGGTTTGAGAAAGTATATGACTTTAGAGTTGGAATTCCCTAGAACAATATCTTTTGCAAATGATGAGCTTCAAGTCAATTTCTCAAAAATATGTAGTTCATCACTTGTTGAGGTAGCTCATCATTATTTGAAAACTCTCATTGTGGGAAACTGTTGTCTTGTTTCTAAGTTTGAAACTTTAATTTCTTGTAAATTGCACTTATTAATCTTAATTCTACTCACTAGAACAATGCAGTGTAAATTTATTATCTCTTACATATAATAATCCTTCAAATAATTATTATTGTTATAATCATTATCTTTAGTCACACTTATAAAATCTATGAAGATTCTCAATGTTTTCCTCATGAATATCTGGTGAGATAGGTAGTGAAAATATCATGTCTTTTAGAGATAGGGAAACTGAGTTTTTTTTTTTTTTATTCATTTTTCCAAATTATCCCCTCCCTCCCTCCACTCCCTCCCCCTGATGGCAGGTAATCCCATACATTTTACATGTGTTACAATATAACCTAGATACAATATATGTGTGTAAATACCATTTTCTTGTTGCACATTAATTATTAGCTTCCGAAGGTATAAGTAACCTGGGTAGATAGACAGTAGTGCTAACAATTTACATTCGCCTCCCAGTGTTCCTTCTCTGGGTATAGTTATTTCTGTCCATCATTGATCAACTGGAAGTGAGTTGGATCTTCTTTATGTTGAAGATTTCCACTTCCATCAGAATACATCCTCATACAGTATTGTTGTTGAAGTGTATAGTGATCTTCTGGTTCTGCTCATTTCACTAAGCAACAGTTGATTTAAGTCTCTCCAAGCCTCTCTGTATTCCTCCTGCTGGTCATTTCTTACAGAGCAATAATATTCCATAACCTTCATATACCACAATTTACCCAACCATTCTCCAATTGATGGACATCCATTCAACTTCCAGTTTCTAGCTACAACAAAAAGAGCTGCCACAAACATTTTGGCACATACAGGTCCCTTTCTGCTCTTTAGTATTTCTTTGGGATATAATCCCAATAACAGCAATGCTGGGTCAAAGGGTATGCTCAATTTGATAACTTTTTGGGCATAGTACCAAATTGCTCTCCAGAATGGCTGGATTCTTTCACAACTCCACCAACAATGTATCAGTGTCCCAGTTTTCCCACATCCCTTCCAACATTCATCATTATTTGTTCCTGTCATCTTAGCCAATCTGACAGGTGTGTAGTGGTATCTCAGAGTTGTCTTAATTTGCATTTCTCTGATCAGTAGTGATTTGGAACACTCTTTCATATGAGTGGAAATGGAAACTGAGTTTTTAAATGTTTAAGTGACTTGCTCATGCACATACCAACTGTTAGACCGTTAATATTCTGAGTATTTTTTAATTTGTCCTTATTTGAAGCAAGATATTGTCTCTCTAAACCTCATACCATTCTAAGGAAGATAATGTGATATGATGGCTAGACCATAGTAGATAGAGCACTGGACCTGGGAATAGAACACTTGGTTTCAAATTCTGTCACAGGTATTTGCTAACTGTGTAGTGCAACATAAAGAAAGCTGAACTTTGCTACTAAACTCTGAGTCATGAAATTAAATTTAAGCCCCAACTCTGCCAATTACTAATCGTAATAAAATCACTTAATCTTGATGGGCCTCAGTTTCCTCATCCATATATAGGAGGGTTAAAGTAGATCACTTCTGAGTTCCTTTCCAGTAATAAAACTATGCTCTTATTACCTTTAGGAGCTTTGGCTTTCTTATTTATAAAAGTGAGATTCTAATTGTACTATTTGGTTGTTATGTGTACGTACCCTTTGATACAGCAGTATCTCTATTGGGCCTGTATCCCAAAGAAATCATAATAAAGGGAAAAGGACCCATATGTACAAAAATGTTCATAGTAGCTCTTTTTGTAGTGGAAAGAAGCTGAAAACTGAGTGGATGCCCATCAGTTGGGGAATGGCTGAATAACTTATGATATTATGAATATTATGGAATATTATTATTCTTTAAGAAATAATCATCAGAATGATTTCAGAAAGGCCTGGGGAGACTTATATGGATTGATATTAAGTGAAATTAGTAGAATCAATAAAACATTGTACACAGCAACAAAAAGATTATGTGATGGGCAACCATGAAGGACTTGATTCTTTTCAACAATGAAGTGATTCAGGACAATTCCAATAGACTTGTGATGCAGAGAGCCATCTGCATCCAGAAAGAGGACTGTGGGGACTAACTATGGAGCACGACATAGTATTTTCACCTTTTGTTGTTGTTGTTGTTTGCTTGTTTTTGTTTCTTTTCTCATTTTTCCCTTTTTGAGCTGATTTTTCTTGTGCAACATGAGAAATGTGGAAGTATATTTAGAAGAATTGCACATGTTTAACCTATGTTTGATTACTTATTGTCTAGGGCAGGAGATGAAAGGAAAGTAGGGAGAAAATTTTGGAGTAAGGTTTTGCAAGAGTGAATGTTTAAAACTATATTTTCATGTATTTTGAAAATAAAAAAACAATTACAAGTTTTTAAAAATTAAAATATATCTAGATTAAAAGAATACTACAGAAATGGTCTGAATTATAGAGAGTACAACGTAATGATTATTTCCTATGATTATGTACTTTAATGTATTTAAATGTAATTCTACTCTTGTAGCTCCTCCATCTACTTTTTGTCTGTCATAAATCACTATAAACTTACTCCAATCAAGTATATGGTGGACAAATTTGGAGTGCTGAGACTCTCTGAGCTTAGTTAGCCTTAGTTAGACAGCAGCTTCTTCATAACCTTTGGGAATATTTGGTATCATATCCATGCCAAGTCAAGGTATCTGAATGGGACTTATGTTCATGTGGCTATGGGTATATCTAGAGCATAGACAGATATGCTGCTACATATGACACAAAGTATCACCAATGGTCTTTTACCTGAATTTCCTCCATAAGAAGAAGGATCAAAAGTTAACATTTGTCTTAGGGTGCATTCAAAATGCCTGGACCTTTTAGCTGCAACATCTTAAACACAAATATGAATGTAACCTAATTGCACTCATTATACTAGCTGAAACATCCTGTTCACTCCTTAAGCTTATGGTCATCTAAAATTAGATCTTGTTTCATAGGAAATGTTGTTTAACCAGGTTTCTCCTGGCCTATACATTACAATTGATTTTTTAATGCAAATACAAAAACGGAAAAATCTGTTACTCATATTTAAGCTTTTTGGTTTCAGTCTATTCTAATGTGTAGATTATGTTATTCTAAGTATGTTATCCTTTCCAACTTTGTGACCTTTAGGTTTAATTTGGAGTTAATGAAATAGGGAGCCATTGGAGATTTCTAAGTATAGGTATGACAAAATTAAGGGTTATTTAAAGAAGGTTAGTCTAGCAGAAGTATGTAAAATGAATTGTTACAAACGGAGTCTAGAATGCAAGAGAAGCAGCTGAATTAATCCCAGGAAGAGAAGTGAGAATACTAGAATGGTGGCAGTAGCAATACAGAGAAAAGAAAGCATACAGGAGATAATTCAAATGGAAACAGATAATTCAAATGGATGCAGGAATGCAGAATAAGACATATTTTTGAACATGGTTTTGCTTGTCTATGGAAATTTGTTTTGTTTAACTATGCATATTTGTTATGTTGGCTGTGCATATTTGTTAAGAGGATTTTTTTTTTTAAATGAGGGAAAAGTGAAAGGAAAAATAAATGCTTGGTAATTTAAAAAAGAAAAAAGAAAGCTTAAAAAAAAACAAAGAAATTGGTGGTTACTGAAAGGCGAATTAAAAATTACTCCAGAATTTAAGGCCTACTGACTCAAAAAAGCAATTTTCAATACATTCACCTAATTCTGCAATTCATTAACCAATCTATACACAATAGATGAATCAATCTGTAAGCATTTATTAAGTGCTTACTATGTACCAGGCAATGTTCTAAGTACTGAAGGAACAAAGATAAAACTGAAGTAGTCACTGCCTTAAAGGAGCTTTTATTCTATCAGGATAACTTGTAAATACATATAATATATATATATATATATTTTTTTTTTTATAGAGTTTAGAACTGGAAAGGACCATAGAGGCCATCAGCTCCAATTTCCTCATTTTAGAGATGAAAAAATTGAAATTGAAAGACTTTTGCAGCAAGTAAGTACAAACTCATCATTTTACAGATGAAGAAAATAAGGCAGAGAGTCAATTGTTTAAGGTCATATAGGTTGTATCTGAGGAAAGATTTGAATTCGGATCTTTTTAATTAGTCAATTACTCTAGTTCTCTCAGGTGCAAGATATGTTGTGAAGGTAACTTGAACTGGAAACACTTGGCAACTGATTAGATACAAGAGTTGATGAATAATCAAGCACAATACCTATGTCCTCTTGTGTGAAACCAGATAGAAGGACAAGGTTCCTTTTAGCTCTTTCAAGTTTGATTTGCATCCCAGATGGAATCTTCCAAAATGTTAGACATTTTATAGATGCCGGCACAGAAAATGTTTAGGGTCTTGAAAAGTCAGAAAAAAGAGAGCTGTGTAGACAGGGGCTTACCCATATATATTCCTGCCTTTGCTAACTCAAACCTGGAGAAATTGAGTAATTATACTTAAAAACAATTAAAATGCCTTGGAGTCACAAAACTTCTTTCCATAGAGTCTAAAGATCCACATAGTCATTGTCACATGACAAATAGGGTGAAGCAACTAAAGTACAAAAAGCCAAGTCATTTGTCCAAGGATATATATGTTCAGTGGCCAAAAATCTTTAAACTAGGGGTAAAGCTCAAGACAATTGAATTGCCTTCCTTCTTCTAAGAGTCAGATCATGCAAGTAACGTTTCTTGTAATATGGAGAGTAAAGTATCATGTTTGAAATGAGAGTTCAGATTTTTCTATTTCCTTTCCTTCTACCACCTTGAGTTAGACTATAGATTTTAAAAGTTAAAAATAAATAAATTAATTAATTAACAAGTCCCAGGCCCAATTCAGACTGGTTGAATTTGCCATGGTCTTTTGGCAAGATGCCATCCAATTTCCACAAGCTTCTTTTCATTTTATTTTGTTTCTTTTGAGTTTCTGACTCCTAAATTATACACACTCCCCATTTCGATCCAGAGTCTCAGTCAGCATTACCTCTTAAAAAACAATTTAAAGCTTAATATGGATTAACTTGGCCTCCTCAAACCTGTGTTGAGAACCATGTATTTAAGCCAAAGAACCTCTATTCTCTGACCTCCATCAGGAAATTTTAACCCTACTCTCTAGAATAATGCACACATCTGCTTATCCTTAATGACATTTTTCTTTTGTCATTTTTCTTGGATTTAAATGAATTCTCTTACCCTCTTCTCAGTATATATCTGGTATGTACATAGTTTTCTGATTTTGCACAGTTCTGCCTCACATACCCAGTTTACTTGCAAGTCCCCCTCATGATGTCATTGGTCCTCTTTGAGAACTAAGGACCATCAACAAGATTATGAGTTTCTTAAGGGCAGGAACCATGTTCTTGACTTCCTATGTATCTTCAGTACTTACCACTGTGCCTTTCACTTAGTTAGCACTTATTAAACTTTTATTAACTGACTAAAATAGTTCTATGAGAACTAAGAGTTCCTAAAATTGGTTCCCAGTAAAATGAAGAGTTTTTTTTCCTTTCTCAACCACTATCTTCACCAAATAATCTAAATTCAGCACAAAAAAGTCCCCAAAGAATCCTGGTCTTTGCACCTGGTAAAGCATTTAAGGTTTCTATTTCACCAATCTCTAGAGAGAATTTAACTTCAGGCAGGTTTTAAAGCAATACATTGCATATTCATGTTTGTATAAGCATTCTTTATTACAGCTCCTTAGCCATAACCTACATCAGTGTATTCACAAAAGCAGACCCAGAAAAGGTTTTCTAGATTTTAGGGGAGCTTTCCATAACCCTCTAGATTTTGCTAAGTGAAAGATTTCACCCCCTACATCTTATTACATGGGTGGTCAAGTTATTGAACTATATTGACAAAAGGCTGGATTTTCCAGCAAGATGGAGCTTCATTAAAATTCTGCCGAGGCTGAAAATTCAATAATCTCTCTCACAATGCACTGCATGAGGAGGGCTGATTAGGCAATTTCTCTCTCATTCCATTTCTTTTGCTAAAAGCATTGTTACTTCTTGTTTAGTACAAAAAGACAATCATTAAATGAGCATTTGCTACAGTTGATTAAGAGGGAAGTTTTAAAGTTGCACTGACTCCCCCCACAAAGTGGGGGTGGATAGGAGAAAACTGAAACACCTTATTTTTTCCTGAAATATGAAAACCATGTTACTAACATTCTTTTTTTCTTTGGTACTATTCATCACCCTCTTTTCTCTCTACTCTGCTATTGTCCCCTTGTCTAGTCTTCCTCCATTCTCTTCTCTCCCATTTATTTCCTCTTCTGCTCCATCTCCTTTTCTTATTTTTTTTCTCTGCCTCCCCTTTCTTCAACTTCTTTTTCTTTTGTCTCCCTTTTTAACTTATCTCTTCTTCTACCCTCAAAATGTCTTTCAATATTCCAGAACACAATTCATCTGGGCTCAAAAACGGAATTCATTTAAAGTAGCTAGATGTTCTAACGATGTTTTTATTTACACTCAAATTCTACCTTAAAACAAGTTCTACACAGTCCAGTTTAGCAATTGGCATTTTTTGATAGCTAAATTTCCATTTTGATTTCAGTTCTTCTATCTGTGACCTTCTGGATAAAAGAACACTTAACACTGTCAAATCTCTCATTCAGCTACTTAAGAACTAGTAGCATGCCCAGAGGGAAGAATCAAGTGCACCAGCAAAAGGAAAAATAAACATCAATGAGGAATCAGGAGGTAGATCTGCAAAGATAAAAGAGAAGAGGCTGTTTCAGTGGCAAAATGCTGACTTTGCCTTGTTGCTGAATCTCTTCCCCATTAGAAAAGGGAATCACAGGAATGATAACAGATATCCAGTAGGGTGTTAAGAGTAAAAGGACTGAGGCAGCTAGAAGATGCCATGGATAGAGCACTAGACCTGAAGTAAGGAGGACCTAAATTCAAATCTGTCTTCAGACACTTAACACTTTCTAGCTGTGTAACCCTGGGCAAGTCACTTAACCCCAATAGCCTCAGGGGAAAAAAAAAAGAGTAAAGGGACCCTCTTACCTTTCTTTGTAGTCAGGTATGAGTACTTTCTGTATTTTTTTTCTATCTAAAAAATCTATTCAATCAACATGTAGTTATTTCCCCCACTTTCTCAGCACCAACTTATCTTATGAAGTCTCCATAAGGTAGTTGATTACTCAGAATTCTATTATTTACATCAACTAGAGGCTGGCATATTGTAAAACTATTTTCCTCACTAGACTTCTTCTAGTGTATTCCTTGCAATATAAATTAATCAATTGGCATCAATTACTTTTTTAAAGTATTACTGCTAAAGTAAGGTAAAGATAGAAATGTAAAACATCCCCTTAGTAAATGTAGAGAGTGCACTCAAGATTAAAACAGTTAGTATAAAACATTTCTTTGCCCCAGTCTGGGGCAATACACAGTCTCTGGGGGAAATGGTCTCAAAGTTGAAACAAAAGCATCCAAGGGGAAAGTACATGTGGTCAAGAGGTACTTAACTTGCTTTAGAAATACCTTTGCTCATTTTTTTAGTCTTTATCAACTTTATTTCTAAGTGTGGCATTGTCAATGGAGGAATTACTACTTTGCTTAACTGATGTAGCACTTGAAAGATGATATCTTGGATAAAAACACTATTAGGCAGGGTCAAGCTGAGAAATGCTCTGAGATTCCACTTTGTGGTGGCATCTTCTGATGTCTTTTCTGATTTTTTTTTTAAAAGCTGATATTGAAGCTGGTTCATTTAGTCGCCAAATACTCTTCTAAGATTAGGAAAGAAGAAATATTCATTCAGGAACTCATGGCAACTAGCTAAAAAGATAAGGTAGCCACAGCTGCAGGCATTGCCCCTATTCCTGTTCCTGACCAGAAGGAAAAAAGAAGCTTGGAATCTTGGATCTGAATCCAACCACAAAACTCTTCAGTACCACATAACATTAACCCCTTATTCAGAAACAGAAGGCTTCCCTAAGTTCAAATTCAAATGGATTGAAATTTACTGTGCAATATTTCACCTGACCTAAAGACTGGGTCCTCATTACCCAGTTTCTCAAAACATATATTTAATGTTTGTAAATCTAAGCACTTGTGTACCCTTTCCTTAATGCTTCTAGATATTAATGAGATAACTTCTGACTACTGTTATCACACTAGTCTCTGGAAACTTTAAAATGGGGCTTGTAAGGAAAAGTTGAAATCTGGTCTTGGATAGAGTTCTAAATATTGATTCCAAGTACTGCCTAGATGGAAACTTATTGATCAGAGTCATGAGAAGTCCTCTGTTGTATTCTGCTTTCTAGAGCCTCCACAAGGGGGTAATTAAATAGATCTTCCTAGTGGAGAAATGATGAAGCAGGACTTCTGAGGATGGTGGAAAAATGGAGTCCATTTATTTCAACGACTTTCCCCTTTTTATAATGTAACAAAAACAACACTGATCACATGGGACCACAAAACAACTTGCTATTGTATGTAATTTGCCACCTGGTATCGCTCTGCTTCAATCACAACATAGGCTGTCACCACCCTCTGACTTCTCAGGAAGACAGAGAGCCCTTAGGGGAGATGGTTAGTTGAACCAGACATTGTCAGCAGGTGCCTTTTGGGCTGAGGGGTCTTATACCTTACCCAGAGTTTCTCCACTAACTGTGACCCTCTATAGTCCTCAAAGTAAAAATCTCTAACACAAGAAAGATTTTGTTGTTTTGGATTTTTAGCCAAGGCTTTCTTAGCAACATCAAAATTGCCACCTGAGGAAGCACCGCTGCTATTGTGAGTCTAGGAAGGATCATACAATTGTGTATTATTGTTTCTGGAGTTCAGTGACTGATGTTACTAAAAGTGATTGCTATTATTAAAAGCATAGATATTTACCATTTATTCTGAAAGTGCTTTGGACTCATCGTAAGATCACTGGAGATAACCCTAGATGCATTGTGAGATCTTGGTCTTTTTTAAAGCTAAGATATTTAACAGATCTCAGTTTGATTTCAGCAACACCTAATCAATGTTTAAAGCTAAATAAGAAATGAGGCCAAAAGTGACCTTTATATTTAGTCCAAAAAAAATTAATCAATCTGAGAAAACCTTCAGGTTTTCTGGCCCACGCAGAAATAATCTCTATTTTACATTCACTCTAAGCCAACCAGGACCCAAACAATCACTTAATCATCTAGTCTTAATCATTAATTGGACACTGTCTCAGCCAATTTAAGACCCATTAAAAACTTTAGCTTAAAGATTTGAAGATCTCCCACTGCCTCCAGGTCCATCTCCTGTTCTCCTGATCTATATCTTGCCACTGGGCCCAAATGGTTCTAGAGGGGAAAATGAGATTGATGACTTTGCACCAACCTTCCTCACTTAAATCCAATCACTTGTATGTCATGGTATTATCTCCTTGATATCATGGTCCTCTTTGAGAATAAAAGACAAAACAACAGCAGCTTATGGACAGCAGCCTATTTTTAGATTCTTTGTTGGGAACTATAAAGTAATAAAAGAGATGTGTGTGTGTGTGTGTGTGTGTGTGTGTGTGTGTGTGTGTGTGTGTGTATGTTAGAGAGGGAGAGAGAGACAGAGACACACAGATAGACAGAGAGAGATAGGAAGAAAGAGACAGAGACAGAAAGATAGAGAGAGAGAGAGAGAAATAGACAGAGAGAGAGAGAGAGAGAGAGAGAGAGAGAGAGAGAGAGAGAGAGAGAGAGAGAGAGAGAGAGAGAAAGAGAGAGAGACAGAGAGAGAGAGAGAGAGAGAGAGAGAGAGAGAGAGAGAGAGAGAGAGAGAGAGAGAGAGAAACAATACAGAATCTATTTTATAAAAACTGAATCTATAGAGCTTATGCAGATCCCTAAGGAGATATTTTAAAAGGAAAGAATTGAAAAAGGTATTAAACTTTGTGGTGTTTCAAGTAATTAGTGAGCAAGATGAAACCCTTTATATAATTAAAAGTGGTAACTGTGCAAGTGCAATAGGATTACTTAAAACACTTCTCTTGGCAGAAGGTGGAACAGATTTATGACCTGGTGTCTACAGAATCCAGGGCTTAGAATAGGGTACAGACTCTGAAGCAGTACTTTGATTGGAGTCCATTTATAGATAATTATAGTTTTATCAGAGGTATCTGTTTACCTGGAAGGGAAATTATGACAAGAATGATTAGAACTTATCTCAGAGATACTAAGGCAGTGAGAGGTGTCTGATGTAGAAAGGAAAGAGATATTTACTAAAAAATCATCAGGAAACCTTCCTTTGTTCTAAGCACCTTGAAAATCTAATGATCCTTGGTTATGGGACTTAAATATGGTCAATTGGTGGTCAATTTGGTGGCACTGAGAGCAGAAAGAATATTTATGTTAAATTCCCAATTACCCCTTAAACAAATGGAGAGAGATTATTTGATTTTGTGCAAAGGCTGGAAAAACTACTGCAAAAAAGCAATGATCAAAGGTATATAGTTATAAAGTTCATGGACCACATCCAGTTGATTCAAATGCTAAAAGGAAAATATAGATGATCATTTTCTATCAGCTTCTCTTGGATTCAGCTCCACAAAGATTGTGATTCCTCTAGGATAAGGTCATCACTTGAAATGTTATCATAATTCAGATTAATTCACCTTTGATACTCAATACCTTAGAACCCTTAGTTATCTCTTCTCTCTGATTAGAAGAATGGAGAAGAAAATCATTATTTTTCTACTGAAGCTTCCCTTTAAAAAGAGCTTAGAATTTTCCACTTACCTTTTCATTCCCATCATGCTTTATTTAGATTCCACGAACATTGTGTGACTCAGCCATCAGATTCCACCAGACCAGGTGCTTTTTAGTAACTCTCTCTTTATAGTTTTATTTTGTATGGTGTCTTTCTCCACTAGATTGTAAGCTCTTTGAAAAAGGCCTGTCTTTCTTCTAATTTGTATATTTAGTAATTAGCACAGTTCCTGGAACATAAATACTCAATAAATGGTTTTTGATTATATAATATAGTGGTAACTATGACTGCCCAAGTAATGGGAAGAGTCACCTCACGTATTCAGAATTGATTCCATTGATTAAAGAAAAAGTACTATATCCTGGAAAAACGTGGTGATTGTATCGGTAGTAGATATAAGCAGGGATGTTGCATTGAACATTAGAAGATGTAGCATCAAGTGAGCCTCTGATCTTGTCCTATACTTAAACTTAAGGTAATATTTTGACTCACTATTGGACAAAAACTACTGGGAAAGATGTAAGACAGTATGACTGTTACTAGTTATAGACCAACTTTTAATATTGTATAAAAAAATAAGGTCGGAATGGCTAAGTGATTTAGACATAACAGGTTGCACTATAAATGAATAAGGAAAAAAGGAGAACAAGGAATAGTTTCCCTTTCATATCTACAGAAAAGGGAAGAATGTATGACCAAATGTGTGTGTGAGTGTGTGTGTGTGTGTGTGTGTGTGTGTGTGTGTGTGTGTGTGAGAGAGAGAGAGAGAGAGAGAGAGAGAGAGAGAGAGAGAGAGAGAGCATATAATGAGATGTAAAATGGATAATTTTGATTATTTTTAAAGGTTTTTGCACCAAAAAAAACTAATGCAACCAAGATAAGAAGGAAAACTGAAAGCTGCAAAACAACATTTAAAGCAAGTGTGTCTGTTAAAGAGTTTATGTCTCAAATATATGGAGAACTGAGTGGAATTTGTAAGAATACAAGTCATTTGATAAATAGTCAAAGAATATAAACAGGCAATTTTCAGATGAGGATGTTAAAACTATACTCAAGGGGCAGATAAGTAGTGAAGTGGATAGAGCATCAGATCTGAAGTCAAGAGGACCTGAGTTCAAATCTGGCCTCAGACACTTAACACGTCCTGGCTGTATGACCCTGGACAAGTCACTTAACCCTAATTGCCTCAGCAAACAAACAAAAACCATAAATAAATGAAACTATAGTCATATGCAAAATGCTCTAAATAACTATTGATTAGAGAAAAACAAATTTTAAAAAACTGAAGTATCTGATAAATGTTGGAGGGGGATGTAGAAAAATTGAGATACTAATATGCTGTTGGTGAAGTTGTGAACTGGTCTAACCATTCTGTAGAACAATTTGGAACAAGGCAATCAAATTGTGCAAACCCACAATATCACTGGTAGATTTCTTTCCCAAAAAGATAAAATAAAAAATGGGGTGGGAAAGGATCTATTTGTTCAAAAATATTGATAACATTTTCTGTTGTGGTGACAGAAAATTGAAAATTGAGGAGATACCTGTCATGGGCCCAAACTTGAAACAAGGTGCTAAGTCAGTGGAATTGATAGAGACAATGTTTATTTAGCATGGTATTTAACAGTTC
This sequence comes from Sminthopsis crassicaudata, assembly GCF_048593235.1. Classification (NCBI taxonomy): domain Eukaryota; kingdom Metazoa; phylum Chordata; class Mammalia; order Dasyuromorphia; family Dasyuridae; genus Sminthopsis; species Sminthopsis crassicaudata. The sequence continues at coordinate 307,330,611 of NC_133618.1, read as the reverse complement.
TTTAGTTCAGTACATGTACTTAGTACTTACTGTAATTTCACAAGATTCACACCTTTAAGAGAACATATATAAGCTAGGAGCCTCAACCAGGATTCAGTTGGGGAGATTCAGAAACCAGAGCTCAAGCTCTCGGAATCAAGATTACTGAAGGCCTCTAAGAAAGCTAACCGGGCCGCAGGAAAGGAGACAAGACTTGGAAAGAGACAATAAAGTATTTGGACTTTAATACCTGGCTGCATTTTGGGTAATTACTGAACTGAAACAAAGGCTGCCTCCAGAGACCCTAAGGAATGCCCAATAAGAGAATATTATATTTTAGAGAAGAATATTACAGATACCCATCAATCAATTGGAGAATGGCTGAAGAAGTTATGGCATATGAATTGTATTAGAATATTATTGTTCTATAAGAAATAACAAGCAGATTTCAGAAAAGTCTGGCAAGACTTACATGAACTGATACAAAATGAAGTAAGCAGGATCAGAAGAATATTATACATAATAATAGCAACATTGTAGGTTAATCACCTAGAATAACTTAGTTTTCAGATATACAATGATCCAAGACAGTTCCAAAGGACTCATCATAAAAAATGGTAACCATATCCACAAAAAGAACTGATGAGTCTAAAAAACATAGTATTTTCACTTTTTTTTTCCATTTTTTTTTCTTTTGGTTTATTTTTCTTGACATGAATATTATGAGGAAAAACATATTATTTGCCTTTTCAAGAATGATGGAGGAGAGAAAGGGAGAATATTTAAAAGTTAAAGTTTTTTTTTATGTTAATGGTATTTTATTTTTTCCAAATACATACAAAGATAGTTTTCAACATTCACCTTTGCAAAATATTGTGTCCCAATTTTTTTTCCTTTCTCTACCTTTCCCCCACCCCTCAAGACAGCAAGCAACTGATACAGGTTAAACATGTACAATTCTTCTAAACATTTCCATATTCATCAGGCTGCACAAAAAAAAAAATCAGATCAAAAGAAAAACAACACAAGAAAGGAAAAAAAATCAAGCTAATAACAATAATTTCCCTCCACAAAAGGTGAAAATAACTGTGTTTTGATCCACATTCAGTCTCTATAATACTTTCTCTGGATGTGAATGGCAATATCCATTGCAAATCTATTGAAAATGCTTTGAATCACAACATTGTTGAAAAGAGTCAAGTCCATCACAGCTGATCATCATATAATCTTGTTACTATACACAATGTTCTCTTGGTTCTGCTTACTTCCCTCAACATCAGTTCAGATAAGTCTTTCCAGGTTTTCTGAAATCAGCTTGCTCATTGTTTCTTATAGAACAAGAATATTGTATTACATTCATATATCATTATTTATTCAGCCATTCTCCATCTGAGGGACATACAGTAAATTTCCAGGAACTCAAAGTGTTTTCTTAAATGAATATTAAACATGTATAAAATATAATTGGAAATAACAAAGTTCTTGTTTGCAGACTGAGACACAGTTATGTGTACATGGCCTGCATTTCTGGAAACTGGATCATACTCATTATCTATAGAGGAGTTTGCATGAAATTTTTAATCTGTTTTTTTCTTGTGTTATATTTATTAATTGTGATTATGTTCTCATACCTTATATAGCTGAAGAATTTATTTCAGTGTGCACTGTATTACTTGAACTCAGAATTAGATTACAATTGATCCTCATTGTACCTACAATTGACTTCAATTGATGGTGCTTAATTGTAATATTCTTCTCTAAAATGTAAAATTCTCTTGTTGGGGTTTTCTTGGGGTCTTTGGAGGCAGCCTTCATTTCAGTTCAGTAATCACCACAAGTGCAGCCAGGGATTAAAGTCCAAATCCTTTAATCTCCTTCCTGGGGCTGGGCAGCTTTCTGGAGAGCCTTTCAGTCTGACCTTGGTTCTGAAAGCTTGAGCTCCTGCCTGCCATCTCTGGCTTCTGAATCTCCCTGACTCCAAAGGTTGTGCTTCAGCCTCCAGCCACCAAAAAGGTGGACAATGGAATGAATCTGTCTCAGCCTTTGAGAGTTCTAGTGTGCTTGTCCTTTTTGTCCCTGAGAGCTTCTTCTTATATGCCCCACACTGAGTATACATCAGTCATTATATCACTAGGAAACCATTATTTGTTGTAGGATTAAATCAATGCTAAACTAGATTTAAACATTGTCTCCTCAATTACACTTAGTACCTTGTTTTAAGTTCTGGCCCATAACATCTCCTTGTAGGATTAAATCAATCATACTGAACTTGATAACTATGGTCTCTGTCAATTCCACTGACTTAGTACCTTGTAAGAATCCTTTGTTTCAAATTCAGACTTCTGGCTCATAAAAACTTAATTATGTATAAAGAGTATTGGCAAGAGGCTTATTGCATTGTTGCAAAAGTTTTTTAATCTCTTAAAACAATATAATGAAAACCCTCTTAATAACAAAAAATAAATGTTAAAAATGGTTTTTACATGTAATTGGAAAAAAAAATTCTTTTAAAAAGGGAGTGGTGATTTGTGTTATAAGCTCTCTGCTTCAAATGTTTTCTGACCTCACTATTCCCCTTTAAAGGGAGTCAAAAAAGTATATAAACAAAAAGTATTGTTGAAAAAGCTAAACATTTGAGTCTGTGAATCCTGAAAACTAAAATATAAAACAGATTTCTTTGAGGAGGCTCAAGTCATGCCTCCTATTTTTAATACTAATAAGTGCCCTTTTTTCTCAAGGACCAAGGAGATATAATTTAGGAAGAAGGACCAGAGTTAAAAGTTTGGAAAGTAATCATAACCTCAAGGTGATTCATATGCAAATACTTTAATAGAATTCTGATGAGTATATTGGAAACACTGAGTTGTAAGCATGGGGTCCAGTGGGCCCTATGGCATTTTTTTTTATTTTTATAATACCACATAAAGTATTTCTACACACTGAATTAAAAACAAGTTGATGTTTGAGCAATAGCCATATTTTTCTTGTGATGTGCTTTGGAGTCTCAAAGGATGGTGGAGAAATTGAGACTCATAACCACTACTACACTTGAGTAAAAAAAAAAAAAATTAGTTAAAAAGTACCTACCAATTAGCTATGAACTCAGCCCAGGAAAAACAGCATTATAAGACCCATAGTTATTACCTGGAACTCCAGGAAGGTAAAAGAATTCTGTTATGCAATTTTGACGTACTACAAGAAAATAGAAGAATGGCAGAGCCATCCATAGCTACTAATTGAAGGACTAGATAGATTACAATGCTGAAGAGCTACAAAGAATGCCCAGGGCTTACAAAAGAATGCATCACATCTCCGTTTAGAAGACTTAGTTATATTATCTAGCAAAAAGGACAAAAAATGTCAAAAAGAACCAAGGAATTTATCCATATCTACCAGTTTCAGATAAATAACTGTGTGATGAGTACAGAGAGTCTTATTTCATGAACAGTCAAGATTTGCTGGATGACTAACCTCACAGATAAAGAAGTGTGTGGACATCAGTTGTCACTAGATTTTGGAAAATTGACATCATTCATAAGATTTCAGCATGTATTTCTCAGAAAGCAATTTAAACCAATACCAGATGAGATGACTATCAATAATCTTCCAACTTTTAACAATGAACAGTCTCTTGGGAAAAGAGGACTAAGGACCGAAAGATTGTATTTTTGCCTGGCAATGTCCTATCATTCTTCTCAATTAGATTGGCATCAATCATGTCATTCTTAGAGTCAATAAATTAGACTGTAACCTCCCCTCCAAAAACAGAGAAAATTACTTGTTGCATCCTTTAAGTCCCTACATATAAATTAATGAGGGCTTAATTCAAATTAGCTGAATTGTCCCAAAGGAGCAAGTTACCATCAGGGCCCTTTTAAAGACTATTCTTTCTTATAGAAGGCTCATTTTTCTTCCATTTTTTAGAGGAAAAGTCTACCACCCAATTTCATTCTAATCATTTTCAAAATAATTATAATGAGGTTCAATGAGGTCAAATAATATATTGTTTATCTTTTTATGTTCAATATTATTATGAACATAGTAGAAATTCAATAAATAAGATTTTAGGCTCCAAAGATACTTTAGAGTTCAAATCATTCATTTTATATATGAGAAGCCAAAGAATTAAAATAACATCCAAGATTCAACAGGTAATAAGTAGATTAGATTTGCTCAACCTAAATTATTTGAGTGTACATAAAACTATATAAGATATTTGTTAAGTGAATGAATTAATTTAAATAAAAGACCCATCTTATTTTTCTTTTGGATGTTAATGAACAAGGATGTAGACATATAACTCATCATATATCAGTTTTATAATTTATATTTCAATTTATAACTATAAGACATCTCCCCAGCATATCATCCAAACATTTCTATGTGTTCCTGAATCCAGTTTAAGCAATTTATACAGTCCCAAGCTCAATCAACTAGGCAATAAGTTCACCACTTCAGAACAAAACCCATAGATTGACTATAGTGTTAGAAAATATATTTTATTCCATTTCAAATTATAAATTGGTATTCAGCTATTGTTTATTATTACTCTAAATTTCCTTTTTGAAGTAATAACTTTTAAAAATAAACCTGGAAAGTCCTCTATGAACAAAGTGAAATATATTGTATACAAAATAATAGTAATATTCTAGGATGGTCAGCTGTAAGTGACTTTGTTATTCTCAGTAGTGCAATCATCCACAATTACTCTGAAGGATTTATGATGAAAAAATTTTTATTAGGACCTAGAAAAAGAACTGATTGAATCTAAATATAGATTGAGACGTTTTCTGTTTTTTTTTTCTTTATCTCTCTGTTTTTAACTTAATTTCTCTTGTGAGTTTTCATTAGGATGGGAGAGCTATGTTTTCTCAAAAATTGACTTTTATGAAAATATTGTGCATAACTTTACATGTGTTTTATTAATTGTGGGTGAGAATGAGAGAGAACCTAGAACTAAAAAAAAATCTTAAAAATAAATGTAAAATATATTGGACTACCTGCCATCTAGGGGAGGGAGTAGGGGGAAGGAGGGGAAAAGTTAGAACAGAAGGTTTTGGAAGGGTCAATGTTGAAAAATTACTCATGCATATATATGTTTTATAAATAAAAAGCCATAATACAAAAAATTAAAATAAATGTAAAAATTGTTTTGAATGTAAGGGGGGAAATATTAAATAAATAAATTTTTTTAAAATATGAAAAGATAGTTTTTAACATTCACCTTTGCAAAACTTTTGTGTTCCAAATTTTTCTCCCTTCCTTTCCCCACCCCCTCCACTAAACAGAAAAAAATTCAATACACATATGATTCTTCTATACATATTTCCACAATTATCATGCTGCACAAGAAAAATCAGATCAAACAGGAAAAAAAATGAGAAAAAAGCAAAAAGCAAGCAAACAACAAAAAAGGTGAAAACAGTATGTTGTGATCCACATTCAGTCCTCATAGCCTCTTTCTGTATGCAAATGATTTTCTCCATCATATCTATTGGAATTAGCCTGACTTACTTCTTAGTTGAAAAGAACCATGACCATCAGAACTGATCATTTCATATTCTTGTTGCTGTGTACAATGTTCTCTTGGTTGTACACACATCACTTAGCATCAGTTCACTTAGCAACTCTCTCCAAGACTTTCTGAAATCATCTGCTGATTGTTTCTTATAGAATAATAATATTCAATAATAAATTTAATCCTTCTCCAACTGATGGACAGATAGACTCAGTTTCCAGGTCTTTGTCACTTAAAAAATGGCTGCTACAAACATTTTTGCACATGTGGGTCCTTTTCCCTCCTTTATGACCTCTTTGGGATACAAGCCTAGTAGGAACACTAATGGGTCAAAGGGTATGCACAATTTGATATGCCTTTGGTCATAATTCCAAATTGCTATCCAAAGTGGTTGAATCAGTTCACAAGTCCACCAACAAATCAGTGTCCCAGTTTTCCTACATTCCTTCCAACATTCATCAATTTCTTTTCTTCTCATTTTAGCCAATCTGAGAAGTATGTAGTAGTACCTCAGAGTTGTCTTAATTTTCATTTCTCTGATCAATAATGATTTAGAGCACTTTTTATATGACTAGAAATGGTTTTAATTTCTTCATTGGAAAATTGTCTGTTCATATCCTTTAACCGTTTATCAATTGAAGAATGGCTTTAATTCCTATAAATTTAAGTCAATTCTTTATATATTTTAGAAATGAGGCCTTTATCAGAACTCTTGAATGTAAACATTTTCCCCAGTTTATTGCTTCTCTTCTAATCTTGTCTGTATTGGTTTTGTTAGTACAAAACCTTTTTTGCTTAATATAATCAAAACTATCCATTTTGTAATCAATAATGTACTTTATTTCTTTGACCACAAATTTCTTCTTTATCCACAGATCTGAGAGGTAAATTATCCTCTGTTCTTCTTTGTTTATCATATCACTCTTTATGTCTAAATCATAGACCCACTTTGACCATGTCTTGGTATAGAGTATTAAGGGTTGGTCAATGCCTAGTTTCTGCCATACTAATTTTCAATTTTCCCAGAAGTTTTTGTAAAATAATGAGTACTTATCTCAAAAGATGGGGTTTGGGGGTTTGGCAATACTACAGTACTATAGTCATTGACTATTTTATCCTGTAAACCCAAACTGTTCTATGGATCAACTACCATTTTTTAGCCAGTACCAAATAGTTTTGATGACTACTGATTTACAATATAGTCTGGTCTGGTAAAGCTGAGCCACCTTCATTTTCATCATTTCATTAACATCTTTGAAGTTCTTGACTGTTTGTTCTTTCAAATGAACTTTGTTATTATTTCTTTTAGATAGGTAAAGTAATTACTTGGGAGTTTGATATGACACTGAATAAGTAGATTAACTTAGATAGTATTGTCATTTTCATTATATTATATTGGCCTATCCATGAGCATTTGTTTTTTGTTTTTGTTTTTTTTTTCCAGTTGATTAGATCTTACTTCATTTGTGTGGCAAGTATTTTGTAACTGTGTTCATATAGTTCCTGACTTTGCCTTGGCAGGTAGACTCCCAAATATTTTATAGTATCAGCAGATATTTTAAATTGTATTTCTCTTTGCATCTCTTGTTGCTGGACTTTATTAATAATACATAAAATGTTGATAATTTATATGGATTTATTTTGCATCCTGAAACTTTGCTAAAGTTGTAAATTGTTTCTAGTAGGTTTTTTTTTAATTCTCTAGGATTCTCTAAGTATACAATCATATCATCTGCAAAGAGTCATAATTTGATTGCCTCCTTACACATTCTAATCCCTTTAATCTCTTTTTTTTTCTCATGGCCAAAGCGAACATTTCTAATAATGGTAATAGGGCAACCTGGTTTTACCCCTGATCTTATTGAAATAGTTCTAGTTTATTTCCATTATATATGAGGCTTGTTGATAGTTTTAAATACATTCCACTGATCATTTTAAGGAAAACTCCATTCATTCCTATACTCTCTAATGTTTTTCATAGGGATTAGATTTTGTCAAATGCTTTTTCTGCATCTATTGAGGTAATCATATGGTTTTTGCAGTTTTGTTATTGATATAGTCAATTATGCTAGTAGTTTTCCTAATAGTGAACTAGCCCTGCATTCCTGGTATACATCCTACTTGGTTATGGTGTATTATCTTGGGGATAACTTGTTGTAATCTTTTTTGCTAATATTTTATTTTATTTAAGATTTTCTTTTCAGCTATGGTCTTTTCATCAGAAATTAATGAAATCCAAGTGTTTCATTGAATGCCCATCATTTTTCTTGAAAGATAATGCTTATTTTTACTGGGTATTTGATTCTTGACTGTAATCCAAGTTCCTTTGCCTTTTGGAATATCATATTCCAGGCCCTTTGATCCTTTAAAGTGGAAGCTAGGTCCTAGGTAATCCTGATTGTGTCATCTCAGTATTTGAATTGTGTTTTTCTGTCTGCTTGCTAATATGATAATTCTGAAATTTAGGTATGATGTTCCTAGTAGATTTCTTTTTGGGGTCTTTTTCAGAAGGTAATCAGTTAATTCTTTCTATGACTATTTTACCTTCTGATTCTAAAATGTCAGGGCAGTTTTCCCTGATGATTTCTTGGAAAATAATGCCTATGCTCTTTTTTTTTTTTTTTTCATCATGGTTTTCAAGAAATCCCATAATTCTTACCTTGTCTCTCCTACATCTATTTCCCAGGTCAGTTGTTTTTCCAGTGAGGTATTTTACATTTTCTTCTATTTTTTTGGTTTTGTTTGATGATTCTTGAAGTCTCATTGAGACATCAATTCTAATTTATTCAATTCTAATTTTTAATGAATTATTTTCTTCAGTAGCTTTTTTACCTCCTTTTGCATTTGGCTAATTGAACTTTTAAAAGAAATGTTTTGTTTATTGGATGTTTTTCTTTTCTTTTTTTTTTTTTTCAATTTCACAGATTCTGTTTTACAATGAATTGGTTTCTTTTTCAAATCTATTTTGTAAAAAGTTATATTTTTTCCATTTCATTAAATTTATTTTGTAAAGAGTTATGTAATTTTTTTCCATTTCACTAAATCTATTTTAAGGAGTGTTCTTCAGCCAATTTCTTGTTTCCTTTTCCAGACTTTCTTTCAAAGTTCTCATTTCCTTTCTCCATTTTTCTTCTTACTCCCTTTTAAGATCTTTTTGAATTCTTCCAAAAGAACCTTGTGAGATGGGGACCAACTCATATCACACTTTGGGGCTTCATCTGGAGATGATTTGCTTTAGGATTCTCAGTGTTTGAGATCTGTTCTTCTCTTTCTCCATAAAAGCTATCTATAGTCAGAGTTCTTTTTGTTTTTTTGTTCATTTTTTAAAGTTTGAGATCTGCTCTTAGGGCAAAGGGGAGATTTTCTCAACCTCCCCTAACAGGTAATAAGCTGCTCTGGACTGGTTCTGGTGACTTCCTTCCAGTGCTGGGTGGGCATGGACAGGTTCTGCATCATTCTGGGGTTCAGAGGCTCACTATTTGCCTTTTGTATTTGCACTGAATTTCTCATAGCTAATCTGCTGATACACTGGCTTGTAACCAAGACAGAGTAGCCAATACTTCTCTATTTTGGCCAAAAGCATCCCTGTAGATTCTCCCAATATGCGGACACCACACCACCTTAGGTCCCTGTGCTGTGCCTGAGCTCAGCCACCTCCCTTTCTCCTCCCTTTCCCCCTACCCCACCTGGTTGAAACAAATCTTTTCTGAAGTTCTTTCAAAATATCTACTGCTGGAAATCTGTTATACTCCAAATATTTGTGGATTCTGTCATTCCAAAATCAGTTGAGAGGCTTGATCTTCTGTTGATCTGAGGTATAGCAGAAGCAGCTCAGATAAAGATTTATCCACTCTCTGCCATCTTGGCTCCACCTCCAATTTATTCTTAATCCATAGTTCCATAGTCCTTTATTGAACATATTTTTAATTTAATTGTGATCTAAAAAGAATGCATTTATTATTTATTCTTTTCTCTATTTGTTTGTGAGGGTTTTGTTGCCCTAATACAAGGTCAATTTTTGTGTAGGTCACATAACTACTAAGAAAAAAGTGCATTCTTTGATAGTCCAATTAAATTTTCTCCAGAAATCTATCATTTCTAGCTTTTCTAAAATTCTATTCAACTCCTTAGTTGCTTTCTTTTCATTAGATTTATCTAGTTTTGAGTAGAAAGTTGAAGCCCCCAACTAGTATACTTTTACTATCTCTTTTCTCCTATAACTCATTTCTTTTCCCTTTTTTAATGAAATTTAGTCAGTGTTTATTTGATTGAATTGAAATTTTAATGTAAGCACATAGGAAAAATCCACAAAGTAGTATGAAGGTTCAAGGAGAAGCATAATCTCTTAGAACTGAGAAAAGGAAAAATTATCAATGGAGCATGATGTACCTGATCTAGACATCCCAGGAAAAAGACCTTCTCTTTATCCCAAGTGGCAGAGAAGGCTCCCAATAAATGTTGAGTTGAATTAGAAAAGGAAGCAATATCCCAGTTATTTACCATACAAAATATGCTAAATGTCAAAAATTATATGCATGAGAGGCACCTTAATATGATGAAGAGAGAGCCAGTATGTGAAGCAGGAATACCTGGATGAATTCCTATCATAGATCCATACTGGTTGTTTGATTCTGGGCAAATTAATTTATTTCATTGCCCAAGGTAACTCTAACACTATAAAGTTAAAATAAAATATTGATTTTTCCCTGATGCAGAGAGGTTTTCTCATCTGAAGCTACCATTGAAATAATAGGGCCCAATCATATCCAGTCCATCACATTAAATAAAAGCATCTGTATTGAGTTGCCTTGGTCCTGTAACTCATTTAGCTTTTTATTTAAGAATTTAGATGCCACTTCTTAATCCATCTGGTTCTAGAGATTTTTCCTTAAAGAGTTCTTTAATGACTTGTTCAATTTATTCTAAAATGAGACAATTTAAGGAATTTATTTCCTCTTCTGTGAATCTGGGCAATTTATATTTTTGTAAATATTCATCCCATTTAGGTTACATTGTTGAATTTGTTGCCATACATTTAGACAAAATAGCTCTTAATTATTGATTTAATTTCTTTTTCATTTGTGGTAAGTTCACCCTTTTCATTTTTGTTGCTGGCAATTTGTTTTTGGTTTTTTTTTCTTTCCTTTTTCTAATAAAATCAGCTAAAGTTTTATCTATTTTGTTGGGTTTTTCATAAAATCAACTCTTTATTTTATTAATTAGCTCAATAGTTTTCTTCATTTCAGTTTTATTAAACTCTGAGTTTCAGAATCTCTAATCTGCAATTTAATTGGGTTTTTTTAATGTGTTCTTTTTAAATTTCTTTTATTTGTAGTAAGTTTATTTATTTTTAATGCACATTGGCTTATGAATCATGTTGGGGGAGAAAAAAATCAGAGCAAAATGGAAAAACCATGGTAAAGACAAAAAAAAAATGCATTGATTTACATTCAATCTCCTTAATTCTTTTTCTGGATGCAGATGTCATTTTCTGTCCAAAGTCTATTGGGATTGTTTTGGATCACTGAATTAATCAGAAGAACCAAGTCTTTCCTACTTATTCATTGCACATTCTTGCTGTATTACATACAGTGTATTCCTAGTTCTGCTTATTTCACTCAGCATCAGTTCCTGTAAAACTTTCCAGGCCTTTCTATAATCAGCTTGTTCATCATTTTTTATAGAACAATGTTCCATTATCTTCATATATCACAGCTTGTTCAGACATTTCCAACCTGATGAGCATCAACTCCTTTTCCAATTCTTTGCTACCCCAAAAAGAACTGCTACAAACAGTTTTGCACATGTAGGTCCTTTTTCCTCCTTTATGATTTCCTTGGGATACAGTCACAGTAGTACCACTGCTGGGTTAATATGGTTTTTTCCTAGCTTTTTAAATTGCAGGCCCAATTAATTGATCTCTTTATTTATTTTATTCATGTAGCTATTTAATGTAGCTATAAAATTTGGTTAGAGTTATAAAATTTTAAAAATGATAAAATATAATTTGGGTCATATGTGTTTAGTATTGATATTACATTATCTGTTGTACTTTCCACAAGGTATAGTTTCTTTCCTTCTCTTTTAATTAGATTTTTTTTCTTTTCCTTTGAAATGCTGATTGCTATAACTCCATTTTTTACTTCATCTGAAGCATAATAGATTCTTCTCTAGCTTCTTGCCTTTTAGTCTATGTGTGTCTCTCTCTTTCTCCTTTTGTTATTTCCCTCTACTCCTACCTTCCTATTGGGTAAGATAGATTTCTATATACAAGTAAGTGTAAACAGTATTCCCTTTTTTAAATGAGAGTTAAACTTCAAGTATTATTCCCCATCCTCCATTTTCCACCATTTTAAAAGCTCTTTTTTGCCTTTTTTTTTTTTAAATGTGAGATAATTCACCTTATTCTACCTTTCCCTTCTCCGTTTTCAAATTGCACCTCCCAGGATATTTATTCATTCTTTAATTTTATTTTTTTGAACATCATCCCATCTTAGTTAACTTATATGTATGACCTTTGTCTAAGTACATTCCATCCAACTGCCCAAAATTTTTTTGAGTTAAAAGTGTCATCTTACCATGTTGAAATGTAAACAATTTAGCCATAGTAAATCCCTTATGATTTCCCATTTCTGTTAATATTTTTATGCTTTTCTTGAATTTTGCAATTGAAAGTCAAATTTTCTAGTCAGCGGTCAGCTCTGGCTTTTCATCCAGAATATTTGAAAAGAATGCTTTCATTAAATGTTAATTTTTCCCTTCAAAAATTATACCCATTATTAGTAACTGATTCTTAATTGTAATTCTAATTCCTTTGTCCTCAAAAATATTATATTACAAGGCCTATACATTTTTATGTAGAAGATACTAAATCTTGTACTATTTGGTTTTGTGGCTCCATAATATTTTACCTGTTTTTTTTTTTTTGTTTGTTTTGTTTTTTGTTTTTTTTTTTTTTTTTTCTGGATGCTTGCAATATTTTGTCCTTACTCTGAAAACATTGGAATTTGGCTGTAATATTACTGGAAGTTTTTATTTTGCAAATTTTTTCAGGAAATGATCCATGGATTCTTTCAATTTCCATTTTATCCTCTGGTTCCATAGTATGGAGGCAATTTTCCTTAACAATTCCTTTAAATATGATTTCTAAGGTCTTTTTTTTTTTTTATCATGGCTTTCAAATAATCCAGAAATTTTAAATGATTTCCTCTTAATGTATATATATTTCAGGTCATTTGTTTCACCAGTGAGATACTTGCTATTTTCTCCATGTTTTTGTTTTTGTTTTCATTCTTTTGACTTTGTTTTATTGTGTCTTAAGGTTTCATGGATTGATTAACTTGATTAATTGCTAATTTTTAAGGAATTATTTTCTTTGGAGACCTGTAAATCCTTTTTTCATTTAACCAATTCTACCTTTTAAGGAATTTTTCTATTTAATTAATTTTTGTATATCTTTTTCCATTGGAACCATTCCCCCTTTTAAGATATAGTTTTCTTCAATGGAATTTTGTGCTTCTTTTGTTATTTGGTCTAATCTGTTTATTTTCTTCAATGGAATGTGTGTGTGGTGGCATTATATGTGTATGCATGCCTCCTTTACCAAGTTGTCAAAGTTTTCCCCATGCTTTTCTTGAATTAATTCTGGTTTCTTTTTTTAAATTTTTCCACAATCTCTCTTATTTTATTTTTTTAAAAAAAATTATGAGCTCTTTCAAGAATTCTTTTTGACTTCTGAATCAAATTCACATTTTTTCTTTGAAGTTTTTGGTGTAATTGGTTTAACTTTGTAGTCTTCTTCTGATTTTGTGTTTTGATCTTCTCTATAACCATAGTAATCTTCTATGGTCAGGTTTGTTTTTTTCATTTTTCCAGTCTGTTTTTTACTTTTAACTTTATGTTATATTAAAGTTAGAAGAAGCATTGCCTCAAACTTCAAAGTTATTTTGTTGTTGTTGTTTTGTTTTGTACTGCTATTTTCCAAAATAGTATCATGTAAGGAGAGGTGTGATCATCATTGTGTATTCTAGTTTGTGAATGACCACAAACCCTTTGTTACAATCTGAAATTGTGTCCATGGTCCCTGCTCCTGCTAATGTTCCTCTTCATCCTAGAAGAGTGACTCATAATATTATATGGGCAATATAGTAGAGTCTTTCTCCCAATGTCAACAAAAGGTCCCTTGTATTCTCCTTTTCACCAATTGTCCAAACCTTTTACTCTCTGTAGGCTGAGAACTCCAGAAGTCACTGCTGATTAAATTGCCTCTAAGCATGCTGTTGGCTTCTCTGGCCTTTCTTCTTTACCATATTCAGACAATCCTTTCTTGCCAACCTTCTAAGTTGTCTTGGGTTGGAAAATGTTTTACTTCATTCTTTTCTTGGTTTTATCACTTCAAAATTCATTTTGAGGCATTATTTTAATGTTTAGAGAAAAAAAAATGGGAGAACCCAGGCAAGTCCCTGACTTATTTTCTCATTTTGGCTTCTCCCCAAGGACTCTTTCAAGTTATTCACATATGCCCCCATTTTCTTTATTGCTGTCAATATTATTTACTTATCCTTTTCCATGTTAGTAAGATCTTTCAATCCAGAACCATCCACATAACTAATTAAAGTGCTTTTTAATTCAGCTTACATATAATTAATAAAGATATCAAATCACATTGCCCATTGTGATCCTGGTTACAATTCAACCAGATGTTTCTGGGCAAATTGCCACTTACCCTCCTCTGTTTTTATAGTTTTGTAGGCAGCTTCAATTCCTATTATTATTTCATCCTAAAATTCCATTTTAGAAAGAAATGCTAGTATCTATATACAAAGAAGCAATGATAGAATTGTTTCTATTGTTTGTCCTGATCATTAGTTCCAAAAGTCCCCATACCAAGTTTCACTGCATGATAGCCAGGCTTATTCTTAATTCATTCAGAAATAATTTCTTATGCTCCTATAATTTGTAATACACTGTGCTAGGTACAAAATATTAATAAGGCTGTAAGGAGCTTATGACATAATTCGGGAAGATAATATACATACATAGATAAATAAGATATACGTCAAAATGCACTGTATATATCATCAGCATATGTAAAATATGACAATAAATTGTTGTGATTGAAATCAGAAAAAACTTACATTCAAATTCCATCTTTGTCACTTATAAACTGCATGACTTTGAGTAGATCACTTTATTTCTTTGTACCTCCCTAGGATTTATATACTAATTTATAAGCAGATTGTGATCTTCCTAACACCTGGGAATGGGATGGAAGAAAATTTGAGAAACATTCAGTTTCTGGGAAGATCAGTATAATTAGTCTCCTGTTTTATTCTAAACTTATCTATAATTAGTATCAATCAGTTTGATGTGATTCCATAGGGGTAGTTCTTATATTAGGCCCAAGAGTTGGGAATTACAAATAAGTTCACTTGCCTGACCACAAGAATAACCAAATCCAGCATGGGTGGGAGTTCTTGACATAATATAGAAAGTTCCCCCAACTTATTTTAGTTACTCCAGACCATTCTCTCTTGCCCAATATGAGGTGGGACCCATCTTAAGACTTCTAAGTCATCAGAGGTGACTCTGGCCTTGTCCATCTTAAGACACATTATTCTGACTCTTCTTGAAGGTCAAAATCAAGGTTTATCAACCAATGAGTATCTGAGTATCAAACCCTATAAAATCAAAGCTCTGGGGAAAGGGAGCATTCAGAATAAGGAAAATCTGAGGTCCACTTCATTAGAGGTGGCCATGAATGCTTTAATAAAGTGCTATTGGCTTGGAGCTGTGCTTCATTGTTTTTTCTTGCAGATTGGACAATTGTGGACCTCGCATCAGAAAAGTCATTAAGAGTAGTAAGAGTAGTCCTGAAGAATTTGCAGGGCTGAAGTATCATGTACTTACTTCCATATATTGACAATATTCCCAAATGCAGCCCAACTCAGATTAAATATATATTCAGGAGATATTTAATGAAATAAATAAAAATATGGTAATACATAGAAAATGTTATAGTTTAAAATTAAGTAAATACATAGCTTCAGACTTCTTGTATAGGTTAATAACTATTTTATGTCCTAGAATATCAAATGGTAAAGAAGGGATATATAAAATTGAAAGTTTAGAAAGCAATGTGACTGAGGATACAGGGCTAGGAAAATGGGAACTTTATTTGAAGCACAAAAAGTAATCCATTTGATTGAAGTTTGGTGAACAAGAAGGAATAAAATGTAAATTAAGACTGGAAAAGTTGATTTAAGCCAGATTGTGGAAATCCTTGAATATCAGAGTAATTAGTTTTAGGTTTATTCAGCAGGTAATGAGATTGAGTTAAGAAAAAAAAAAATTAATGGTATTAAATGTTCAGCAGCCTGAAACAATTGATTCTATCCTAAGGCATCTTAAGTTGATTGTTTGCATTAGTAGTATTTGAGACAGGACCTATACAGTATACTTAAAATGGACTTTTGGAAGTGATTCAATTTACTTTTGTAAATGTAAGTATTCTAACCAGATAATTAAGAACTCTAAGTGTAATAAGTCTTTTCTTAGAGTATGATAGGGAGAAGATGAAAAGTAAATTGTTCAACAGTCAAATTTTCATCTCCATGTTGGTAAACATGATCTAAAAAATTCTACTTGCTTTTCTGATTCTCAGTTTGAAACATATTTGATTCATTCTTCTTCCACTACTCCTTGTCATTATATTATTGAATAATAATAATAATAATAATAATTAATAATTAATAGCCAGAATTTATATAGCATCTTAAAGTTTATTAAGCATTTTACAAATATTTCATTTTATACTTGCAACAATCTTGGAAAGTAGATGACTTTATTAGCCCCACTTTACAAGTAAGGAAACTGAGACATAAAGGGATTTTGATTAAGATCATACAACTAGGAAATGCCTATTTAGATTTGAATTCAGGTCTTCCTAACTCCAGGTCTAATGCTCTAATGTGCCACTCAGCTGCTTTAAATAGACTAAATGTCCTTATTGTGATATAGGAGAAGCAAATAGCAGAACTGTTCATCATCCTCCCCTGTCACTCCAGTGAGGTTGTCAAGAAACAAAAGATAACAGCATTCTATTTGAGAAGGTTCACAAACTGGTTCAGTTGTTTTCAGTCATCTAACTCTTTGTTATCCCATCTGGGGCTTTCTTGACAAAGATTTTAGATCAACTTATCATTTCCATAACCAGGACATATGGCCTTCAATTCTCCTTCCTGGGGTGAATAGATTTGGTAGATATTCCATAAGGACCTATATCTCCTAAAAGTCTAGACCTCTGAGTGAGTTACACTATGGTAGTAGCTATCTCTTGCTTTCCAATATGGAAATTCTATAGAATATCTGAATTTGTAAAAGATACATAAGTTCATTATAAGCGGTAGCCTGAATATTATAAACTATTCTATTTTGTCCTCTAAGTACTACTCAAGGAGCTCACTAAAATAAGAATTCACAATTTTTTTCAGACTATAGTATGCTAGATCCTTGAGTACAGGTATAGGCTTTGTGTCAGTAGTTGTTAAATTATATTAAACAAACTTTTATTAGGTATCTACTATGTTCTCAATACCATTAATACAAAAGCATAATGAAATTGTCCCTACCAACAGGAACTTACCTTTTATAGGGCAGTACAATATGAGCATATAAATAGCTACACACAAGATAGTGATAGAAGTAAAGAAGAAATCAGACTTGCAATAAGAATAAGATATAAGGGATAGGTTGTGATTTGTGATAAAGTGAGGGCGTATTGAAGTTGAGTCAAAGTAAACAGTAAATCCAGTTTAGCTGCAAGAAAGACTGGATTTTAGAGAAGAGATTAGAATTGAATATATAGGTTTAGAGCCATCTACATAAAGATAACAATAGAACCAAATGAAGTAGATGAAATTATTCCATAAAAAAATGTAAACAAATGTCCTAGATGAAATTTTGTAGAACACCCATAACTAATGAGTGACTGGTGTGAGGCAATTCCTTTCAGCTCTCTGTATATCATCTATAACCAAATGAATGGTAAAACCAATAGAAGAACTAAAAATAATTGTTATAAATAGTAAAAAGATTGTGTGTGTGAATGAGAGAGAGAGAGAAAAAGAGAGAGACAAGAGACAGAGGTAGACAGATTAGTCAAAGCAAGTTAAAATTATTCTATGAGTCTAGCTATGAAAGGGAGAAGTCATATAAGCTGAAATATTGAGTATACATGACCACATTAACAAACATCAGATGGAATAGTTAATAGATTGAGCCCCAGAAAGAGTGGGGAAATGATAGCATAATCTCCAATAGAAGAATGGAAAGAATGGGCTCAAGGGCTCAAAGGGATGAATTTGGCAAAAAGAAGGACCACCTTAAATGTAGAGTAGGGGAGATGAAGGAGCTTAGAATGGATAGTCTTTTTCTTTTTTTTCAGTCAAATAACTAATTATTTTTGAAAGTGCATGTGACTGAGGCTAAAGAATGTTTGAAACAGCTGCTGTCCCTTGTGGGCTGATTAATCAGGAAATACTAACAGGATGAAAAAAAAAAATCCCCCATTTTAGTAAGTACTTCAGCTTATAAATATGCCATAGGAACATCTCGAACATTTGGAGGAAAGGTACTTAATATTTATTGTTCTTATTCCTTTACTTGTCCTCTTGGACAGTTGAATGAGTTTCAAGCTGAGTCAGCATCAAAACAAGGGACAGCATCAAGCTGCTTATAGCTGCATTGATTTGGATATTATTTAGAACCTTCTGGGAGTGGTGTGTGCTCTAGAAATTAAAGAGGAAGAGCAGAATTTGCTGCACTAGTAATAAACTGCCTGCTGTTGTGGAACATTGGGTGGATTCAGTTGTTTTTGGAGAGCAACTCAACTATAGATGAGTCTTTGTGGTTCGAGAAGAATGTGACAATATTATTATTATTATTATATAAGGATCCTTACTTGATGTAAATTTTACTCTCTTGATAAGATGACCTTTGAGAATGTGTTCAGGGAGTGTGTGTGTGTATGTGTGTGTGTGTGTATGTGTGTGTGTGTGTGTTTCCCAGCACACTGTCTTGAAAAGTAAGAATACTCTTGGTACCTCCCAACTAGATCCCCAGTTTCAGATAAATTTGGGATAAAATCTTCCTGTGAGCCTCAGATTTAATTCCTTCATCAACTTAAGTACTGTTTTGAGAGACCCAGACATAAGAGAAATGGGAGTTGTTCTTGCCTCTTAATGTTTTTTTTTTTCTTCACAATTTTAAATAGGCACAAGTATACAATATAAGCAGTAGATAAATACTTTTAGCATTCTCAATCCTTATTAACTACTGATAATTAGTTCTCAATTGCTTCACAGAGGCAACATGCCATATTTCAAAAGACATAGGATTATTTGTACTTATTTTCCCAAATGTCTAACAGTGCCTATGAGACAGAGGCAACAATAATATGTTTTTGACTGATAGATTTGTAATTTGCAAGATAAATTGGTCCAAATTCTAGCTTTCAGACCTAGTATCTATGTAATCAAGTCAGTTTTTAGTGACAAGTTCCTCTTAGTTGATGAAGATAATACCTCTACAACCTATCTAAAAGGGTTTTTAATGAGGAAACTAATAAGATCTAAAAGCATCATGATATGCCCAAGCAGGTTTCATCTCACTAATTTTATGTTGATCACAATAATCATATCTCTAAAGTCAAGAGGAATTTGGAAGTCTTCCAGTACCAATTCTTCATTTTACAGTTGAAGAAAAAGAGGCTCAGAGAGAATAAGTAACACAGGTAATAAGTTTCCAACTTTGGCTTCAAATTTAGACTCTTTTCAATATACCACCTTGTCTCCCAGGCTTGACCTACTGTATCTTAGTTCTCATATCTTTTCTTATCATCTCTTATTCTCAGTGTTGTAGCTAACAAATCTAAGTAAACTATACTTCCTCTGTTGAAATCATCTGACTTTCCTCCTCTGTAACTCATTATTTTTATCATAGTAAGTTGATTTATTTTTAATACACATTATGAATCATGTTGGGAGAGAAAAATCAGAGCAAAAGGGAAAAACCATAGGAGAGACAAAAAAATAAAAAAATAAAAAAACAGAAAAAAGAAGTGAACATAGCATGTATTGATTTACATCCAGTCTCCTGAGTTCTTTTTTAGGATACAAATGTCATTTTCTATCTAAAGTCTATTGGACTTGCTTTGGATCTCAGAACTACTGAGAACCAAGCCTTTCCTAGTTGATCATCACACATTCTTGCTTTTATTGTATACAGTGCATTCTTGGTTTCTGCTTGTTTCACTCAGCATCAGTTCATGTAAATTTTTCCAGGCCTTTCTAAAATCATGTTGCTCATTATTTTAATAGAACAATAATGTTCCATTATCTTCATGTATAACAACTTATTCAGCCATTCACCAACTAATGGGCATTTACTCCTTTTCCAATTCTTTGTTATCACAAAAAGAGCTGCTATAAATATTTTTGCACATGTGAGTCCTTTTTCTTTATAATTTTCTTGGAATACAGACCAATGGTACTGAATGGCACTTCCAGATCAAAGAATGGGCACAATTTGATAGCCCTTTGGGTATAGTTCCAGATTGCTCTCCAGAATGGTTGGATCATTTGACTACTCCATGAGCAATGCATTAGTGTCCCAATTTTCCCACATCCTCTCCAATATTTATCATTATCTTTTCCTGTCATCTTAGCCAATCTGAAAGGTGTGAGATGGTACTTCAGAGTTGTTTTAATTTGCATTTCTTTAATCAATAGTGATTTAGAGCATTTTTCATATAACTATAAATGGCTTTAATTTCATCATCTGAAAATTGCCTGTTTACATCCATTGATCGTTTATCAAATGGGGAATGACTTGTATTCTTATAAATTTGAGACATTTGTTTATATATTTCAGAAATGATATCTTTATCAGAAATACTAACTGTAAACATTTTCCCCAACTTTGTACTTCCCTAAAAGGGGAAACTAGAAAAATCTAGTTTCTATTGGTTTTGTTTGTGCAAAAACATTTTTGTTTAATGTAATCAAAGTTGTCCAATTTATCTTTCATAATGTTCTCTACTTTTTGGTCATAAATTCTTCCCCTCTTCAAAGATCTATTAGGTAATTTTCCCTTTCTCTCCTAATTTGTTTATGGTATCATCCTTTATGATATGTATTCATTTTGACTTTCTTTTGGTATGAGGTGTGAGATACATGATGTCTATATCTGAAATATTATTTTCTAGGTTTCCCAGCAATTTTTGTCAAATACTGAATTCTCATTCTAGAAGCTGGAGTTTGGGGATTTATCAAATACTAGATTGCTATGGGCCCTTGATTATTGTGTCATGTGTGTCTATTCTATTCCACTGATCCATCATTCTTATTTCTTAGCCAGTACCAAATGGTTTTCATTATTGTTGCTTTAGAATATAGTTTTAGGTTCTGCAACTCACTATTAATTCCCCACAGCTGGCCCATATTCCAACTTCTGGTTCTAATAATCTAGGGTCAATGCCCTGAAAGACAGTTATGCTAATCTCAGTATTTCTGTGAACCCTATGCTGGAGATACTTTTTCCAGTACTTAAGGGATTATCCTTGGTATCTCTATGCTAGGCAGAGATCCTGGCTTTTATTGCAGTTAAGAAATGAGTGACACCCTAAAAAGGTGCTTTCCAGATAACTGAAATTTATTATCCTAAGTACCAAAATTTTATTTTTTATCTGATCCTATGAGCAGTTTCTTAAAAATATTATACACTACCCTGACTTCTTCATTAGAAGAAACAGAAACTAATTTAACCTTTATTTTCAGTAATTCAGAGTCATGAATATCCATTGTGGATTGTATATCATATATGTGAGTGAGCACACTTGTGCATGTGTATTGTTCTGCAAGGTTTTCCAATGTTTTCCCTGTATTTCCCTATCCATGGCAGAAAGCACTTTGATGATTTAGCAGATGGTCTTTGAGAATTGCTGTTCTTGAAAATATCAACTCTGAAGACAAAAAAAGGTATTGTTATAGAAATAGCATGTATATATGTATGTATAAATATGTGTGTATGGATTGTACTACACATTTTTTAAATGAGTGTTCATAAACTTTATTAGGACATAGTTCTACTTTTATATTATGTTTTTCTTCATTTTTAAGGCCAATAGTTGTCACTCTATAAAACGGTCAGGTGTCCTATATATAATAACTACTACACTTTTTTTTGGGGGGGGGGTTCTGATTCTAATCTTCCATAGGATAGAAAATAAGATGACCTAATTTGTTAGGATTATATGATAAATGAAAGTCAGTGAGATTCTGTGGGATTGACCTTAAGAGCTAAGACTTTGTGATAGGGATGGAGACATGTTTTCAAGGACAGAAGTCTTCTTTTAGAACTTCTCAGTGTGGAATGTTGATATTGAAAGAAATCTGACCTCTAGATAATGGGTGAGGGGACCTGAAATTACTGCATTGAAGTCTGGTTTAAGGATGAATCTGGACCAATTCTAGCTAGACTTTCTGCAAATGGATATTCAGTATAGTATAAAATAAGACTGGGATAGGGTATTTTTGTTGTTTGCATCTCATTCCACTGCTGACTTAGGCTATTTGAACTCATAAATTAGAGTATTTTAAATATCTATATCATGTATGTACTTCAGAGAAGTCAGAAAAAGTCAGAGACAACCCCACAGCACCTTAGCCTTTCCAACTACCTTATTACTTATGCAGCCTGGCATGTCAACAACCTCTGGTCTTCAATTTCCATATAGATGATAATTCTGTGAAGTAGTTTGTGCTCGTGGTGTTCCTCTTTTCAGAGAGAAAAAAAAATAAACCCGAGAGTATCCTGAAAACGTCATGTGGAAGTTATGTTGCTAGGCAAGAGGAAATATCTGTATTAGGCTTGTTCATTCTGAGCACCAACATTTATCACATCTCAGGACCCAACCTGCCAGCCATGTGGGCATCTCTCCAACACCATAAAAAAGTCAACAAGACAAGCCCAAAATAAGCCCATGTTATAGAATTTTCATGTCATTTAGATAGTTCAAAATTATCAGGTTTTTGCCTAAATGTCTCTAGGGGTGAGTGATCTCCAAGGGGCCTAAAATTATTCTTGGTTCTGCTAAAGAACTTCACCTGGTTTGGGATTTTTTCTGATTTCACACACACTTTTTTTGACTAGAGTAGCTTCTGTGGTCTTCAGAGAAACTTATGCCTCTCAATAACTTTATCAATCTTTCTGCTTTCTAAGTTCAAGTCAAATGGCTTCCTGCCATCCTCTGGAAACCCTCAATTCTCTTAAAGGGATTTTCTTCAACAGTTTTGCAGAGAAAAGAGCTAAGATCAGGTATTATGGTAAAGTATGATGAGCACTGGATGAATAGTGAAGAGACCAGGTTTATTATCCTTTTTGCCATATCTAGCTGTATGACTTTAGGCAAAATTTTTTCCTTCTATATCCTGGTTTCCTTTTCCTTCAGTCAATCAACATATTCTTTTATTATTATTATTATTATTATTATTATTATTATTATTATTATTATTATAGCTTTTTATTTACAAGATGTATGCATGGGAAAATTTTCAGCATTGACAATTGCAAAACTTTTTGCTTTTTTGCTCCAACTTTTCCTCTCCTTCCCTGCACTCCTTCCCCCAGATGGCAGGTTGACCAATAAATAATCAACATATTCTTATAACCCACCATGTTCAAGGCAAAGTACAGCACATTATAGTACATAGAAAGCTAGCTCTGGTACCGAAAAGACAAGTTTAAGTTCTTCCTATGCCAACACTGGTTCCCTGTCCCTGGACAAGTTATTTAATTTCTTAGTGCTCTAATTGCAGAAAAGGTGCTGATTTGCATATACAGATTTTTTAAAAATTAAAGCTTTTTTATTTTCAGAGCACATGTATGGATAACTTTCAACATTCACCCTTGCAAAACCTTGTATTCCAAATTCTTCCCTCCCTTCGCCCCACCCCCTCCCCTAGATGACAAGTAATCCTATATATGCTAAATATGTAATTTTCCTATACATGTGTCTACAATTATCTGGCTGAACAAGAATAAGAAGATCAAAAAGGGAAAATATGAGAAAGAAAACAAAATTCAAGTAAACAACAACAAAAAGGGTGAAAATACTATGTTGTGATCCACATTCAGTTCCTACAATGTTCTCTCTGGCTGCAAATAGCTCTTTTCATCATAAGACCATTGGAAGTGGCCTGAATCATCTCCTTGTTGAAAAGATCCATGTCCATCAGAATAAATTATCATATAACTTTGCTGTTGCCATGTACAATGATCTCTTGGTTCTTCTCATTTCATTTAACATCAGTTCATGTAAGTTTCTCCAGGCCTCTCTGAAATCATCCTGATGATCATTTCTTATAGAACAATAATATTCCATAACATCAATATACCATAACTTGTTCTTACCATTCTCCAAATGATGGGTATCTATACCTTTTAAAAAGGCTAACAAAAACATTTTTTAGCATTTTACTTAGTTATTTAACCTCATATGCTGTAATTTCAGGAAATGCTACATTTTTTTTTCTGAAATTCAATCAACAAGTACTTACAAAAAAATTGCTAAGTGTTGGACAGGGCAGGGCAAAGCCAGAGGAAACTCTGGTAGAAGTCCATAGTGGTCCTGATGTGAAATGAACCAGCTTCTGCCCTCAAGAAACTTAAGTTTTGTCAGTATCCATGAGAAATGTGCACATTTTATATAAAATACATTAAGATATAAAATGTAAAGTATTTGGTAATAGAGAAACTATCACCTAAGACAATCCAGAATGTCTCATGAAAGAGATAACAACTTAGATAAGCTTTAAGGAAAACTAGGAATTCTTTATTATTATTATTATTATTATTATTTTTTTTTTTATTCATTTTTCCAAATTATCCCCTCCTTCCCTCCACTCCCTCCCCCTGATGGCAAGTAATCCCATACATTTTACATGTGTTACAATATAACCTAGATACAATATATGTGTGTAAATACCATTTTCTTGTTGCACATTAATTATTAGCTTCCGAAGGTATAAGCAACCTGGGTAGATAGACAGCAGTGCCAACAATTTACATTGGCTTCCCAGTGTTCCTTCTCTGGGTATAGTTATTTCTGTCCATCATTGATCAACTGGAAGTGAGTTGGATCTTCTTTATGTTGAAGATTTCCACTTCCATCAGAATACATCCTCATACAGTATTGTTGTTGAAGTTTATAGTGATCTTCTGGTTCTGCTCATTTCACTCAGCAACAGTTGATTTAAGTCTCTCCAAGCCTCTCTGCATTCCTCCCGCTGGTCATTTCCTACAGAGCAATAATATTCCATAACCTTCATATACCACAATTTACCCAACCATTCTCCAATTGATGGACATCCATTCAACTTCCAGTTTCTAGCTACAACAAAAAGATCTGCCACAAACATTTTGGCACATACAGGTCCCCTTCCACTCCTTAGTATTTCTTTGGGATATAATCCCAATAACAGCAATGCTGGGTCAAAGGGTATGCACAGTTTGACAACTTTTTGGGCATAGTTCCAAATTGCTCTCCAGAATGGCTGGACTCCTTCACAACTCCACCAACAATGCACCAGTGTCCCAGCTTTCCCACATCCTCTCCAACATTCATCATTATTTGTTCCTGTCATTTTAGCCAATCTGACAGGTGTATAGTGGTATCTCAGAGTTGTCTTAATTTGCATTTCTTTGATCAGTAGTGATTTGGAACACTCTTTCATATGAGTGGAAATAGTTTCAATTTCATCATCTGAGAATTGTCTGTTCATATCCCTTGACCATTTA
The DNA here is from genome assembly GCF_048593235.1 of Sminthopsis crassicaudata. NCBI lineage: Eukaryota > Metazoa > Chordata > Mammalia > Dasyuromorphia > Dasyuridae > Sminthopsis > Sminthopsis crassicaudata. Next base: position 307,305,257 of record NC_133618.1, on the reverse strand, counting down.
TCAATTGGAGAATGGTTTGGTTTCCTATAAATCAGGGTCAGTTCTCTATATATTTTGGAAATGAGACCTTTGTCAGAACCTTTACTTTTAAAAATATTTTCCCAATTTGTTACTTCCCTTCTAATCTTGTTTGCATTAGTATTATTTGTACAGAAACTTTTTAGTTTGATGTAACCAAAATCTTCTATTTTGTGATCAATAATGATCTCTAGTTCTCCTCTGGTCATAAATTCCTTCCTCCTCCACAAGTCTGAGAGGTAGACTATTCTCTGTTCCTCTAATCTATTTATGATCTCATTCTTTATGCCTAAATCATGGACCCATTTTGATCTTATCTTGGTATATGGTGTTAAGTGTGGATCCATATCTAATTTCTGCCATACTAATTTCCAGGAAAACTAGAAATTCTAAAAGACAGAGGTGATCAGTTATCTGGAATACATTCCAGATAATGAGGACCTGAACAAGGGTGGTAGCCATATGAATACCAAGAAGGAAACAGAAAGAAAAATATGGAATAAGAAGCAACAAGATTTGACTGTTGACTAGAGATGAGGTATAAAGGAAAGTGAAGAGTTGAGGTTATGATCTAGGTGACTAAAATGAGAGTGATTTAACGTTTCCCCCTTTTTTGCTTTTCAGATCTTCTATCTTTCTAGCCTCTATTTTGGTTTTCAACAAAATAAACATGAAAAGGTTAATATTTCATGTCTGCCAATTCACTTAAATATTTCAATTGCCTTTTTTACTGATTTAAAAGTGTGTACATTTTCAAGCACAAAATTCCCTCCTTGATTTCTACCAATAGTTATTTTTTCAAGATTTTCATTTTGTCCTAATAATCCAAATTTGGTTTCTTCATTTTTCCTTTCAAAGCTTCATCCAAAGAATAAGTTCAAAATTTCAACCATTTTAGAATTATCATCAAGTCATATACCTCTTCACTGATTAACAATCTTAATTTCCCATTGTATATTTGGAAAAAAAATTTTTTTTTCATTCCAACTCCCCTTAATGCTTTTCAAGTTTTCTCTCACCCTGATATTTATTGATTTGGAATATCATTCTTGCTTTACCTTTTCTCTCTTTCTTATGCTAACAACACAGTTTCCTTTTGCTGTTCTTCAATATTTCCTCCGTAGTGCTAAAGTGAATGTTTCTTTCTCTCCTCGTTGGTTTTTTGGTTTGTTTGCTTGTTTTTCAGAAGAATGCCTTTGTTGTGTCATATAGGTATAGGATTTTCAGCTTCCTCTCTATATGCCATGTCAATTATCAGATGTTAAAAGTAAATAAAAGACTAAGGCAAATACCACAATATTTAGAACTCCAGATCCACTTCTGTCTGAAATATTAAAATGTTTACCGTATTTTTTTTCTTGATTTTATCAGGTAATTGCTTTGACTTTGTACTTTTTCATTCAGAGGGACAGCCCAAATTTCCTAGATTCTGCCATTCTTCTGGACTTGTTTTCTTGGCATCTAATACACTAACACTGTTGAAGACTGGATCCCATTACCTACTCTGTTGGAAGAAAGCACCAATATAGGTCTTCTATTTTGAGTATTCCTCTCAGTGTGAACGGCTGTTCATCTGGCTAGGGACTCTTTTTCAGATACATTTTAAATTTATTTTGTTAACTATTCCCAGTTATATTTTTCTGGGGACTCTTAAATTGTTACTATATTGGGAACATTTCTTCCATGCTTTCCTTGCTATACAATTCTTTTGGCTCAAAATATATGCAATTTCACTTCTTACAGCTAGATGTAACATTTCACCTTAGATTATCTCTTATGTCCATGATGTATTCTTGCTAGATGTCTTACTTTTCTAAAAGTAGATAAGAAAGAAGATATTATGCCCCTGCACTGACAATGAATAATTTATTCATTGATCCAATATTTCTTGAAGGCAAAGGTGTATGTTATGCATACAAAAGAAATGACTCAAGAAACTTAAAATCTATAATTTGAAATTCAAAATTATTTGAAATCTATTAAAATTATTTGAAATACAAGTCCTATTCATGTCCTACACATGAAATAACTGGAATTTCAAATCAAATTATGATAATTCAATCTAAGCATGATAGAAAATGTTAAGAAAATAGAATGGAATGTGTGGAGAAGGTGTGTGTGTGTGTGTGTGTGTGTGTGTGTGTGTGTGTGTGTGTGCGCATGTTTATAACAGGGAGAGAGGGAAAGAGGAAGGAAGAAGGAAGGGGAAGAAGGTGAAAGAGGAGAGGACAGAGAGAGGAGGTGAAAGAGGGGAAGACGAGGGAGAAAGGGAAGTATTTTAATTTGTGACAGTAAAAGCAAACAATTTGCAATAAATATCTAGCATGAGCAAAGAATTTTACTTAGTACTGGTGATCCCCAAAAATAGCAAAGAAAGAAATATTATTAGAAGTTTTTTTTTTTTTTTTAAGACAGGTTATACAGAAGAGTCTGCTAGACATGATAACAGTATACAATCTTAGTTTTATGGATTTTTAAAGATTAAAGCGATTATTGGATTAGGATTTACTTCAGACCTTAGAAATCATTTGGACCAAAGCTCCCATTTTATAAATGAGGAGACATACATAAAGGTTGTGACTTGCTTATTTTTTTAACATGGAATTTGAACTTAAGTTCTGGGACTCTAGCCAGGTTCACTGCTTCTTTTTATGCTACTACATTAGTCCAATCTTCTTACTAGGCAAATAATTCTTAAATTAGGACCTGTGAACACTTTAAAAAATATTTTGATAACTATATTTTAATGTAATTGGTTTTCATTGTGATCCAGCATAAGTCATTTTATTCAGTACAAGCAGTATTCTTAGAAGTACATAGGTTTCACCAAATTGCCAGAGGGCCAAATCACACACATGCACAGACACATGCACACACACACATGCACACACACACATACACTCACAGGCACACATACAAGGACCTTGACAGTAGAGAGATGCACATGCTAAAGCCTAGAGGATTAAAAAAGATCTCATACAGCCTGTGATTAAATAGATGGAACTTAAATTCGGATCACTTGATTCTTGATTCAATGCTTTCCACATTACCAAGCTAACTTTTTTGTATAAATCTAAATTAATTGAGTGAGCTTTGTCGTGAAATTAATGAAAAAAAATTTAGGAATGGCTCTATCCCCCCAGTATATCCCCACCAGTACAATGCTAAACATGAGTGACCTTCTTCATATTCTACCATATCATTTGAATATGTGCTCCAGCTCCAACCCATGAAGGGTAAAAGGAAAGAGTAGAAAAGAAGGAAGGACATAAATTGAGACTGAATTAGAGGGTGAGTTCTGACGGAAACTTCTGAGAAGGCATTTTCCTCTTTTTTCCATATTGTCATAAGACTCCCTTTCTGGTGAGTTGTTTAGGACAGCACTATATAGCGAATATAATAATAATAATAATAATAATAATAATAATAATAATAATAACAATAATAATATATTAGCTATATAGTTCAGAGTGAATGTAATTATCTGTTTCTATTCTGCTCAGAAATCCTAAGGGTCTTCCCCTCCCAAATTGGTATTTATTTTTCACTAGGTTAAAGAGACCATTCTTTGCCTTAATTTCTACCCAGTCTTAATCTCTGATCCAGCATTGCTTAAGTCAAACTGATACCTATTAAAAACCTTTGCTTAAAAAGACAAAGTCTCCTTCACCCAGGGATCTGTTTCCTGCCACTGGACTTTGTACAGCCCTCCCTCACTTAATCACTTACATGTTATGGCATCACTTCCTAGAAGTCATGGCCCTCTATGAGAAGGAATGACAAACAACAATAATTATAGCCTCTACTACTCTCATTCAGTTATAATTAAATTAGTTATTTATAATTTTTACTTGTTTTTTACAGTACTTATAGAACCTAAAAATGGTTAATTCTTTGGCTCTAGAAAATCATGCGAGCTCAAGAAAGCTGATTCTCCTTTCTGGTCCTCTCTGTTTCATTAGTAAAATTAGAGTTGAACAAGATGGTTTTCAAGGTTCCTTTGATTTATTACATTCTATGAATATAAGTAGAAAAGATGAGCATTTGATCTTCATCTAGACTGGAATGAGATCTAGACTCTTCTTTTCTTACTTCTCTTTGGTTGCCTATAAATTCTTATATGCTGAGAGCCATTCCCAACTCACAATTTCTCTTAACTATTTTTATTCCACTCCCCAATTTTTTGCACTCAAATATGTACATTGTCAAAACACATGCACATACATATCCTTCTTTAACTACATATTGGAAGTGTTATACAGTGTTTCCACTAGTATACTACTATACTAGTCTTGGAGTGATATTAGTTGGGTTAGAAATCCTACTTTTGATACCTCCTAGTTATGTGACCTTAAGCTAGTCATTTCCAATCTTAGAATCTTGGTTTCCTCATCTCTCAAAAGAGACATTTGGATTATATGATCTCTAAGCTCTATTCCAACAACAATATTCTGTGAACTTGGCTATATTTATCTTGATAGTAAATTCTTGGATTTCCTTTCAAACTGGGATCACTGTGGTGGAAATTATTGACAGTGTGCCCTGCCCACCACTAGAGAGCAGCCAAAGCCAACGTTTTCCTGGGCAAAGAAGCTTGGTTAATAAGAAATTTGTTTTAAAAAGAACAAAGCGTCCTTTGGATTCTTTTCTTTTCTTTTTCCTTCAACTTTTTCTAAGTAGCATAAGCAGTCTCCTCTATGTTTCATATGTTCATTTCATGAATATAGAAGCAGAGAAATCTAAGCCAGGGCATCTCTTGTAAAATGTCATTTTAGGGTCTCTCCTAGGCATTTTTTTTTTCTTCAGCACACTACTATGATGGCTCCCTTTTATGTCAGTTATCAGGGCAGCCAGCACCATCATATGAGTTAATGCCAGATTTTTTTCCCTGTAAGATTGAAGTATCACAGAATCTATGTTAAACTTCTCATAAGTTAGGCATTCCTGGTGTGACAACAGTAGACAAATTTCAATGAGGGTCCAATTTGGTCTTTAAACCTGAGCCACTCTAAATGAGTTCTATTAAATCTGATTATGGTTTGGAGCAGTATTTGCAAAGAAAGCATATTAAAAACTGTTTTAAAATTCTTATTGATATCTACTTCTTTTTCTATGACTTCTTTCTGAATATATCTCTTTATCCTGCCCTTCTCTCCCTTTTCCAACAAGGAATTCTGAGAAAAATACAGGACTAGGAAAGAACTAGAAAGTGGTTTGGCAAAACTAATAAACATATCAGTTCTGAAAGCTCTATACTCATAGTCCCTGACCTCTGCAAAAGAAGAAAAAAGGAGCTTTTTTTTTTTTTTTTCCCATCTCTTCTTTGGAGTCAAGTTTGATTTTTATAATTAAACAGTATCCAGTTTCTGAGAACTTCTTTAACTATAGTATTTTATTAGAATAATCACTAGTGTGCCATGTTTTAAAAATCCAGTAATGAGCACTTTAACACTGTTGGGACATTGTGGTTAATTATTGAAAATATATACAGTAGTGTTTTGTTTTATTTTTAATGGGGAGCAATGCTATAACAATTTCTGATAACTAGGTTCTTAGGTTTTATTCATCTTATTTCATTTAGTAACCACATTTACCCAATTATTGCATAACTTTAGAATAATATAATTTTCTTGACCCTATAATCAATTGCACATTTAGGAAATATAATATATATATAATTATATATAATATAATATATATATATATATATATAATATAAAAATAATATATATAGACTTCAGTTGCTCCTGTGTACATAGTCACCAGGAAGGATATTATATCTACCACATTTTTCTTATCCTTTCTCTTAGTGTCTAGAATCTTAAATCATAAAAATCTAATTTGAAAAACCAAATGGATATTTCCTCTCATTTTCTATGGTAGTATTGTATACCATATAATGAAGAATCCATTTCTATTATATTTATAGTGAATTTTTTTTCAGTCTTGTTTCACACAGAGATCATACTGGTATAGAATTCATTCACATTCCTCATTTTGTCATCCAAAACCTTGCATAATCTGATGCCACTCTATTTTTTCCAACTTTAGTTCATTCTACTGCTTTCTATGTATACTTTGCATCACTGAACTTTCTTGGTATAATTAGCTACTTACTCTTGGATTTTTCTGAATACTTCCCTCAACTATACATTTAATCTTTCTTTGTTTAGTTTAATAATTACTATTTCTTATTTTTGATAGCCTTAAATATTTTTTTCAAATTATATATAAAAGCACATTTTAACATTGTCCTACATTTGAGTTCTAAATTCTCTATTTTCTCTTCTCCCTCATTGAACAAGCAAGCAATTTAATAAAAATTAAATATAATTGGGGGGGAAATGAAATAACTAACCTAAAAATAAAAAATAGGATATTTAAGGCTTTTTTAAAATCATGATTGTAATATAGTCCAATAATATTTTTTTAGATAATGTTGTATTTGTTTTCTAATTACGTTTAAAAACATATTTAAAAATTCATTTAAGAAAGTGTTGTCTTCCAAATTCTCTTCTTCCCTTCTTCCTTTCTCTGCTCCCTGAGATGGTAGGAATTTGATATAGGCAATATATTGCAATCATACAATATATTGCATTCATGGTATGGATCAAAAAAAAATAGTATGCTTCAATCTGCATTCAGTCGTCATACATTCTTTTGCAGAAGGGATAGTGTTTTTTATCATAAGTATTTTGCAATTATCTTGGATCATTGTATTATTGAGAATAGATAACTTTACAATATTTGCTGTTACACTATAAAATGTTCTCCTGTTAATGCTCACTTCAGTTCAGGTAACCCTTTAAAAGTTTTTTCTGAAATCATCCTGCTCATTATTTCTTTTAAAAAAAAAATTATGCTGCTCATCATTTTTTTTTGGGGGGGGGGCACAATAGCATTCCATTACAATCATATATCACGATTTGTTTAGTTATTCCCCAGCTAATGGACATTGCCCCTTTGCCACTATAAAAACATGCTATAAAGATTTTTGTGCAAATAGAATTTTTTCTCTTTAAAAAACAAAAAATCTTTTTAGGATACAGACTGCATAATGGTATTGTTGGATCAAAGGGTATGGATGGTTTTATACTCCTTTAGGCATAGTTACAAATTGTTCTCTAGAATGCTTGGAATACTTCACAACTCTACCAGCAGTGCATTTGTGTCCCAATTTTCTCACATTTCCTTCAATATTTATCATTTTCCTTTTTTGTTATATTTGTCAATCTGACAGGTGTAAGTTGGACCCTGAATTTCTCTAACCAATAGTAACTTGGAGCATTTTTTCATATGACTATATATTTGATTTCTTTTTCTAAAAACTGCCCATTCACAATCTTTAAGCATTTTTTTCAATTGGGGAATGACTTGTATTTTTATAAATTTAACTCATATAATGTCTCTGTTTTTCTGCATTTGATTGTGAAGTTTTTAATGCCCTAATACATGATCAATGGCATATACCATTGAGAAAAAATGTATACTTCTTTGTATTTCCATTCAATTTTCTTGCAGGTCTGTCATATCAAAAAATTTAAATAAATTTGAAATATTCTAAAATTCTATTCACTTTCTTATTTTTTTCTTATTCATCTAATTCTGAAAAGGCAAAGTTGAGGTCTCTCATTTGTATAATTTTACTATTTTTCTCATTAAACTCATTTAACTTCTCCTTTAAAAATTTAGATGCTTATACCATTCAGTGCATATATACTTAGTTTAGTTATTACATCATTGTCTACGTTATCTTTTAGCAATTTGTAGTTTCCCTACTTACCTTTTTTAGTTAGTTCTATTTTGGCTTTTGTTTTGTTTTGTTGGAGATAGTGATTATTTACCCCTGATTTTTTTTTTTTAATTCAGCTGAAACATAATGGATTCTGCTCCAGTCCCTTACTTCTACTGTGTGTCTCTTTTCAACTTTTTCCTTCTGTTTTTTTTTTAAATAAAGGTTTTAGAATTCTAGTTTTTAAATAAACTCTGATATCTGTTCCATTTTATAAATTAGTTCATCTCATTCACCTTACCAATTAGAATTTCTTACTGAATTTTCATCTATCCTATTTTCACCTATTTATCCTTTTCTCCCTTTCTTCTTCTTTACCCTGTCCCTCCTCACAAGTGGTTTACTTCTGATTACCATCTCCCTCAATCTGCCTTCCTTTCTATCAGTCTCCCCTTTTTTTGTGTACTTCCCCTTCTATTTTTCTAGAGTTAGATTTCTATACCCAATGGATATGCTATTCTCTCTCTGAAATTTCAATGACAGTAAGGTTTAAACATTTCACAACTTCCTTCCCTGAAGTATGTCTTTCTTGCCTCTTCATGTGAGATAGTTTATTCTATCTGTCCCTTGTCCCCTTTTCCAGTACAATCTTCTTTCTCACTCTTTAATCTGCTTTTTTGGATGTCATCCTATCATGGTTGATTATATCTACATCTTCTTTCTGTGCATACTACTTCTAATTGCTCTAATAGTAATAAAGTTCTTAAGAATTAAAACTATTATCTTCCCATGGAAGAATGTAAACAATTTAACCTTAGTGAATCCCTTATGATTTCTCATTTCTCTTTATTTTCTAGTCAGCTTTTTTTTTTTTTGAGGCTGGGGTTAAGTGACTTGCCCAGGGTCTCACAGCTAGGAAGTGTTAAGTGTCTGAGACCAGATTTGAACTCCGGTCCTCCTGAATTCAAGGCTGGTGCTCTATCCACTGCGCCACCTAGCTGCCCCCCAAGCTCTGCTCTTTTCATTAGTAATAGAGGGTCTTGCAATCAACCTGTCCTGAAGTATGGGCCTCACCCTGGCTTTCACAGACACCATTGGTACTATATTACAATTCCCTTTTATTCAGTGAGACAGATTTTTTTTTTCCTGCTGATTTCCTAAGTTGTCTTGGGCTGGAAAATTGTTTCATCCCATCCTTTTGTTGATTCTGATATTTTCTACATTCTGGATTCTGAATTTTAAAGTATTATAGTTGTCTGCGGGTGAATTTAGGTAATTCAGGAGAATTCCTGCCTTATGTGGTCATCTTGGCTCTGCCCTCCTCTAGTCCAATAACTCTTAAATTATATCTCTTGGATCTGTATTCCAGATGAGACATTTTGCATCTCCAAGGAGATATTTTATATTTTCTTCTATTTTTTCATTCTTTTGGTTTTCTTTAAGTTTGTCTTGATGTTTCATAGAGTCATTTACTTCTATTTGGCCAATTTTAATTTTTAAGGAATTATTTTCTTTAGTGAGCTTTTATATTTCCTCTTCTGTTTGACCAATTTTACTTTTTAAGGAGGTTTTCTCTTTAGTGAATTTTCTATACTACTTTTACCATTTGCTCTATTTTGATTTTAAAGTGTTATTTTCTTCAGTATATTTTTGTGCCTCCATTACACAGCTATTGACTTTTTTTCATGATTTTCTTACATCATTCTCATTTCCTTTTCCAATTTTTCCTTTGCCTCTCTTATTCAAAAATTTTAAATCCTTTTCTAACTTTTCTAGAATTTTTTTTTCCTAGACCTGAATCAAATTACATTTCTCTTTGGGGCTATGGATGTATCTATTTTGACTATCTTCTTTTGTGATGTATTTTGATCTTGATTGTCACCATAGTAACCTTTTTATGGTCAGGTTCTTTTTTTGTTGTTATTTACTCTTTTTTTTTCCCTATTTTGCAACTTTTAATTTTATATTAATGTTTGACTGTGCTCTCAAAGGGTGCACTGTCCTAATCTTATTTGTTCTGCTGTTTTCAGTTTGGGTTATCTATAAGTTTTCACCATCAGACTTCAACCTTTACCATATCTTAGCCATGCAAGAGTCATTTATCCAGTGCTATCATAGGGTGATCTATAATATCCTTCTGACCAGTTGTCTGACACCTTACTGTCTGTGGACTGGGAGCTCTGGAAGCTATCACTTATGATTCAATTACCTCTAAGGCCTGCTTCTAGCTTGCAAAAGCATGTCTTGTGCTGAATTGTGAATCTCAGTGAGACAGAATTTTTTCTTGTCCACCTTCAAAAGTGCCTTTAGCTAGGAAGTTGTTTTACTCTATCCTACTTTTGATTTTTTTCCACTTGCGAGTTCATTTTGATACAATTTTTAAAATTTTTAGAAGGGAATTTGGAACAGAACAGGCAAGTTTCTGCTTTTACTCTGCTATCTTAGCTTCACCCCCCTCCTTTTAACCTTTATCTATCTTTTAATAGAATTTACCATCTATGTGCCCTCTTCCCAGATGTTTATTTTCTGGCCAAAGCATTCCAATTATTTTCCTATTAAGCTTTAATCATTTTTATGATTTATTATAAATTTTATAATCATCAACAAACATCTTATACAGAGAAAAGTAAAATAGAAAACTGTATATAAATTTGAATTTGTTAGAAATAGTTTCTATTTCCCCCAATTTTTTATTTATATAATTCAATTTTAACATGGGAGTTCTAACAGTACTCTTACTGTTCCTGTGCCCATCTGAACTTTCTTCTATCCTCCTCTATTATTTTACTGATTCCTTGATAATCATTTTATTCTGTCATTTTACTTCTCTCACTATCCACTCTATATTTGTTGTTTTCCAGATCTGTGATACCCAAGCAGATCAGAACACCATTGTTAAAGTTTGTTTAAACCTATTTCTCTTCCTTCTACACATAAAGAAAACAGTTCTCAACTAGCTCTCCTCATGAAAGAATCTGATAAATTAACTAATACCAAGGAACTGATTGCCTAAATTATTATACCTCCCAGTAATATTTATATTTTAATGGAGTGAGGAAAGAAGAGATAAAATGCAATGATAACACAAAATAATGAATATAATCAATAAGCATGTATTATTAAGTGTCTCTAGTAGTGTGTGCTAGGCATTGGGATATAAAGAGGCATATGAAAAAAAAATCCTTGAAATCAAGGAATTTGCATTTTACAGAAGAGAGAGAATATGTGCAAATAATGTATATATATATATATATATATACACATATATGTACATATATATATATATATGAAACAAAATATATCCAACATGAATACAAGGTTAATTTGAAAGAAAAGAGTAGTCCTTGGCAAAGTGGTAAGGGAAAGCTTCCTGAAAAAGATGGTATTTCAGCTAAGTTATGAAGAAATGTGAGGAAACTAAATGGCAAAGATAAGGAGGCAAAGCAGTTCAGGCATGGAGGTGGGGCAGCTTATGCAAAAACACAGAGTTGAGGGATGAAGTATCATATTGGAGGCCAAGCAGGCTGGCGTAGCTCTATTATACTGTAGAAATAAATATAATGACACTGGAAAAATAGGAAGGACCATCTTGTGAATGAACAGAGAATCTACAGTTGATACTAAAGATAACATGGGGAATTACTGCAACTCACTGAATTGGTGGGAGTAAGAGAGTTGAAGAATAAGATGCTTAGTCTTTTAAAAATAGAGGATGACAATTTTTCTTCTGCAGCAAGATAATTGTATAAATTTGTATACATATATTGCATTTAACATATACTTTAACATATTTAACATGTATTGGTCTACCTGCCATCTAGTAAAGGGGGTGGGAGGAGGGGAAAATTTGGAACAGAAGGTTTTACAAGAGTCAATGCTAAAAAAAATTACCGATGCATATGTCTTGTAAATAAAAAGAAAATAAAAGAAAAAGAAAAGAAAAGAAAAGAAAGTAGAGGATGAACTGGAATGGGAAGAGAAAAGACAATGACACTAATTGAAATACTATTGCAATAATTCAAGAAATTATGCGGGTGTCTGAGCTGTGGTTGTAGATGCATGAAAAGGGAGAAGAGAAAAGGAGATAAAGGAGAAAATCTTCAAGATTAAAAATGTAAAATTTGGCATCTATGCAGATATGTGGGGTGAGTCTATTAGCCTTGGGAAAATTAGAAGCCACTATAGGTCATTAAACAGGGGAAAAGGGGATGACATGATTTTGCCTTTGTTTTAGAAAAATTAACTTTGGCAAAAGGAAAAAGGAGAATGTTGAGGCAGGAAGAACTGTTAGAGAGCTACAGAAATGCTTGGTCCTTAGAAGGAAAAGTACAGTAAATCTGAAGAGCATACTAAAAATCAGAGTTATCACCTTGCCAACAAAGGTCCCTATGCTTCAAGCTGTGGATTTTCCAATAGCAATGTATGGCTGTGAGAATTGGGCTACAAGGAAAATGCCTCAACCTTTTTAATTTGTGGTTCTGGAGAAGACTTTTGAGAGTCCCATGGACAACAAAGAGATCAAATTATTCAATACTTGAAGAAATGCAGACTATAAGGTTAAACACAGAAGCTGAAGCTTAAATACTTTGGCCACATAATGAGAAGACAGGACTTGGGATTGGGGATTGAAGAAAAGGAAAAGGAGACAGCAAATGATGAGATTAATAATATTTTAGAAATAATGAACATGAATTTGGACAGACTTCAAGAGATAGTAGAAAATGTAAGGGCCTGGCATGGTCCATGAGGTCACAAAGAGTCAGACATGACTGAACAATTAAACTATAACAACAACAAAACTGAATCTGAACTATGTGATAGTCTTTGTGTGTATACAGAAGCTAATGAAATACAAGAGATATTGTGGAGGTAGACTTAGCAACCTAACGGATATGTGAATTGAGGGAGAAATAAGTATAAAAGATGACTATTGAGTTGGGAACCTGCATGACTGGAAGTAATGATACTTTCAACAGAATTAGAAGAGTAGATTTTAGATATGTTGAAATGGAGATGCATAAGGAACTTCTGTAATTAAATAATCCAATAATTAAATATCAATAGATGAAGCAGCATTACAGTTTGCTTCACTCAAAATCATCAACAAACATTTATTAAACACCTACAATGTACCAAACATTGCATTAGGTACTGGACATACAAAAAAAAAAGTGGAAACAATTTATTGAAAGAATTTACCTTCTGACTGAAGGAGATAATATGTTTATGTATAGTACAAAATATAGTTCATATATGTAGAAAAAAGAAGTTAATTATGGGAAGAAGGCAGCTTGGTAGAAATTTTAGGATCAGGAAGCTGATAGTATTTGAGTTGAGCTTTGAGGAAAGGAAGTAAGAATTCTAAGAAGATAAGGTAAAGAGGGAGAAAATTTCAGGCATGAAGCATAGTATACTTGGATGATAGTAATATACAGTAAGAATGGAAAAGTAAGTTGGTATAGATTTTTAAATATTAATATAAGTTTATATTTGAATCTGGAGGTAATAGGGGAACAAGGGCATTTATTATATAGAAGAGTGACATGGTTAGAACTGTCCTTTATTAATATCACTTTGAGGCAAATGATTTGAAGGATGTATTGGAAAAAGGAAAAATCTGAGGCAGGAAGATAAAGAGCCAATTGTAGTCATCTAAGATGAGAGGCAAAGGTGACCTGAACTCTGGAAGTTGTGTGAAGACAGGGGTGGGTTTGGATGTGAGATATTCTAAGAATAGGATGGAGATGACTAAGCAACTGAATGGATATTTGGAGTGAGAACAGGTGAGAAGTAAAGCATGATGTTGAACTTGGACATCTGAGCAGAAGTATGGTGGCACACAACAAAAAAGGGAAGTTTTTTAAATGGGTGTATTAAGGAGAAAAGATAATGGCTTTTAATTGGATATATCAATAGGATGTGCATTTTGAAATATCTGGGAGAAAATGATGTGAGGCTGGGATCAGGAGACAGATTTGTTCTAGAAATGGCTTCTATTTTTTTTCCAGTAAAGCATTAAGAAGAAAAGGAAACTCTGCAGAGTACAATACACAGTCAATTAGGGTAGAGTAAGGGTCCAATTAAGCTATTCAAAAGAATAAAATTGTAGTGGACCCACTCAGAGGTTGTTTGGTTTTCTTCAATCCTATTCAGTCCCCTTTGAACAGGAGGAGCAGAAGAGAGAGGGAAGAATCCAGAATTTGTATTTGACAATATAGATTATGATTGGGTTGAAGTTTTTAAGATATTTTCCAAGTCTACTTTTATGTTAACTGTTGCATCAACCTAAATGACAGTGGCATATGCCTAAATAGATGCTGAAAATCTCTAATTATAAATTATAGAATTAGTATAAGACTTTAGGCATTAGAAGCAGGGTCTTATAGAGGGATCAATTTGAGGGGTAGAAAACTTTCTCAAGGTCCATCCATTAGCTTGTAACTAAATTGCCTATACCAAAGACCAGAGATAGGCCAGAATATAATCAAATAAATGTAAAGTGTGATAAATAAATAAATAAATGTCCTTCTAGAAGTCATAATCCTGATTATGTTCAAGGAGACAAGAACATCCTTTTAGCACTTAAAGGAAATGGACCATCACATGGCTGAGATAAGCAATATGAAACATAGATATAAATTTTTACAATATACTGTCATTTACACAATCCTTTTTTTTTTTTTTAACCAGGCTAATAACTGTTGAACAGAATAGTTTAAAATTATCTTTGGGGCAGAGATTACTGGCAATCCCCATTGGTTTCCTAGTGAAAAAGCCCCATATTTCTATGCTACAATTGACTTGGAGATTTTTCTGGCTTTGGTTTTAGCAATTTTGAGCTGGCTTGATTTTGCCTGCTTGGTTTAAATGCCTTTGGTAGGGTGTGACAAATGTAGGTGGTAAATCTCACATTGCTAGCTATTAGTAGAGGATTGTATACTCACACAAAATGAGTCATTTTTGAGCCATTATTAAGTTTCCAGAGTATGTAGGAAAGCACACAAAATGTCTCAGTGATAACAGCTAGCTCACTAAGTACTCTGACCAACCTCAGTGAGTGCACTATAAGCCTCCCATGCTACTTCCCAGACACTGCACATAAACAATTTGGGGTCATATATTAAACAACAAAAATGCTGATGAGAAAAATTCTGACTGACTTCCTCTTTGCAAGTGATACTGTCAGGCTTCTAAATAACACTAACTTCATAGAGTTTCCATTCAAAACTCCATCTGGAACTCAGATACTTTTTACCTTGTTCATACTTGTTCCTACTCAAAGCCATAAATCTAGAGCCTTGGCCAAACCCCATTTCAGCTAATGACCATGATCTGTAAAAGATAAAGATAATTATTTCAGATATAAAGGAAATTAACTTCTGTATATGTGGGGCTTGAGCCAATAATATGAAAAAAAGAAACATTCCTACTACCCCTCATTGGAACTTCTAGGATATTTAGCAGGCCTTGCTGTAGGATAGTGAGCTTAGATCATACTAAATCTGCAAATTGGTTTTGTTATTGTTGTTGTGATGTTTGTTTTTTTTTTTTCTTCCAGGTAGTCATTATGTTTCTCCCAGTTACACAGGGAGTATGTGTCATTTCCCGCAAATACTCTCCTTTTAAAATGTTTCGTGAGCTAATTTATAGTAAACTAAGTGAACTATGAGAGCACAGCAGGGAATGGCTAGATATAGACATAATTTAAAATGCAAATGACAATTTATCTACAGGATTTTTCATAGGTGACAAATTTTGTCTATTAAAAAAATTCTTTCAGTTTTGAGAAGCATATTAGCTATTAATGGTCTCCTGGACTCAGCTGGATTTACACAGAACAGAGATTGGAGGCTAGGAGATCAGCAGGCATCCTAGAAAAATGAATATATTTACTGGGTTTGCCATAACTTTATACTTTTAAGAGGAATTGTGTTTATATTTATGTTTTTCCATTTCTTAATGTCATGCAGTTCCAACAAATTCTAATTGTTATAAAATAAATTTTATTTCTATTTGATTAACAATCACTTAGTTTCTCTCCCCCCAAGATCCCTTATTAAAAGAAAAAAGAAAAACAAAACCTTTGTAACCAATATCAAACCAAGTCAAGCAAAACAAATTGCCAGGTTTGCCAAAATGTGTTCAAAAATGTGTCTCATTCTGCATTTTTTTTTCTTACCTCTCTGTTAAGGAGGCAGATATCTTTATTATAGTGTTCTTGGATGGTTTTCTGGAGGTCTTTGAGCAGCCTTACTTTCAGTAAATTAATCACCACAAGAATAGCCAGATGTTAAAGTCCACATTCTTTACTGTTTCTTTGCCTGGGGCTGGGCAGCTTTCTGGAGAGCCTTTCAGACCAGCCTTGGTCTCAGTGGGGGAAGTGCAGGATGCCAGCCACCAAGGTGGTGTGAGACAAAGTGAATCAGTCTCTGCATCTGAGGGCTTGTGCTTCAACCTCCAGCCACCACAAAGGTGGACAATGGAAGGAATCTGTCTCTCAGTCCCTGCTGGCTGTTATATACTCTATTATAATTACATCATAGTAGGTGTGAATCTTGTAGAACTATATTAAGTACTAAGAACATGAACTGAACTAGAGAACTATTAATCACCATGCTAAATTAGATAACCATTGTATTATTAATTCCACTTAATTAGCACCTTGTAAGAATTCTTGTTTTAAGTACAAGAGTTCTGGCCCATAACACTTTATTATTGATCTTTTAGAATGATTAGTCATTTCATTGATCATAGTAGCATAATTAACATTTTTATAGCATTTTCTGTGTGTCATTCATTGTGCTAAGTTCTTTACAAAATTACTGTGTGATCCTCACAACAACCTTGGGAAGTAGATGCTACTATATCACCATTTTTCAGATGAAGAAACCAAGGCAAATAAAAGTTGTGATTGATTTGCCTAGGATTACAGACCCAGTCAGTAAACATTGAGGCTGGACTTGAACTCCTATCTTCTGACTCCAAGCCTGCCACTATTCACTGGCACTTAGCTGTCCCAAGAATCAAGTTTTTGCTGTGAATTGGTAGGTAATCTGTAAAGCAGTTTGGAACTATGCCCCCAAAGTTATTAAACTGTCATGCCCTTTGACTTAGTGATATCACAATTGGGTGTTTACCCCAAAGAGATGAAAGAAAAAGGACACGGTTCTTTATATGTAAAATATTTATAGCAATTCTTTTTGTAGTAGTGATGAGGTTTAGGTTTTGGGGTTCCCTTTCAGGAAACCAAGTGATAAGGTCTAGATTTAGGGAACCAAAATGAGATTAGGGTTTCTGGTGGTCAGGGAGTTAAATGAAAAAGTCTAGTGGCAGGTTCAGGGTTCAGGGAACCAAATGGAGAGGTTTGGATCCCTTTATCCCCTTGGGAGTCGGTGCAAGGGTAGGGAGTTTTGAAGACTCCTTTATGGTGGCACAGAGGTTCTCTGTAAAAGAATTTACAGACCTGAAAACCTAAATTGATAAAAGAGGTTTATTATAGGGATTGGGAAAAGAGGCATAAAGTTTGGTTAGGGAAATAGGTGAGGGTAAAGAGAGGATAGCATTGGAAAAGAATATTATTCCAGTGGGCAGAGGCTTCCTTAGCACAGCATGGCATAGCATGACATGTTTAGAACCTCTGCAAAGAGAGGATTTTAGATTGGCTCTTTTATAATATGAGCTTTGGCTACAAGCCGAAAGGGGGTAGTGGATGGAGTGCCAAGTTGGCTCATCTACAAAATGGGTTTCAGCTTGATCTGGAATTTGAGACAATCTTAGAATTGAATGGGTGTTTCTCCATTTCAATGGGATTGATATCTCCAGCTCCAGACTCAACCAGACTCACCCAGACAACAGAATGAAGCTGCTTGTCCCTGGCTGGGCTCCCCACAGTGTCAGGATTCAAGGAGAATTTGTCTTTCAAGGAGTTTTAGAGAGTTTCAAGTCCCTTCTTCAATAGCAAAGCACTGGAAATGAAAGGAATGACCATCCATGTGATTGAAAAATGTAGTACAAAGATCTTTCAAAGTTGTTCATTTTCTCAATGTTGCTATTGTATCACTTGCTCTAGATCTGCAGTCCCTGACCTCAGACCAGAGGAGGAAAGCAATGCTGTTCTTCTTAACTTGCAAAGTGTTCTATCTAATCCAAGTGGTTCATAACTGTTTTTGTGTCACAGACTCTCTTGGGTTACAAACTCTCAAAGTAGTATTTATTTTATAAAGTGGGGTCTTAAACTGGCAGCATTATTTAAGACTCAACAGAATAACACTTCTAAAGAAGGCCTTCATGTACCCAGTCTACTATTACTCTGGCAATTTCTTGTATACTACATATCTTTTGTACAAAGTATTGAGCAAAGTACAATAACAATCATAAAGACCTGATGAGCATAGAGTACAAAAGATATGATTTATGATTGTTATTGTACTTTGCTCATAATAAGAACTGGGATATTTGTTGAATATGTGAGAATGGATTTTCTTTCATTTCATAATTATTGTTCATAGTTAAGTTTTAAGTCTCTCCTCATTGAGCTAGTGCAAAACCTGGCATGAGCTCAAATCTCAAATTTTTCAATCTCATAATGTTGTGCCACAGTTCCCTTTTAATGTCCTAACCCCATTTCCCCAATTTTCCTACCTCAGTTACTCTACCCCAAGACCTCAGGCTATAATCATTCCCTCTTAATGTTTGATAAAATAAAGGTCTTTATCCATTTTAGACATCATTAGAATATCAGGAGCCTGTCTGGTAGCTCCCTCCTTTATGTTGTCCTTGATGCCCCTCATTAGGTCATCCCCATTTCAGATACCTCCCCCATTATGTCATTATTCTTGTTACCTTATAAAAGAATCTTGTATCGGACATTCACTGGTGAATTCTTGGAGATGATAGTCTCATTCAGCCCTGGGACCAAACCATAGATCCATTTGGTCCCAGTAAATCTCTCCCTCTCAAATAACTTATTAAAAACTCTCTAATCTCTATCTTGTCTCAGTTTCTCCAGCATTACATTTTGGAGGCTTTCCACCAAGATATTAAAAACTGAGATCAGGAATAGGGTTAGAGACATTTCAAGTCTCCACCTTGAGCCTGGAGACAGTTGGAGATCTGAGTTTCCTTGGAAAAGGTTAGTTCTCTGGATTTCCCCAGAGGCTCTGGGAAGAGAGCAGTTCACCAGCTGCAGCCACATCCAACAGTGGATACTTTTCATTCGGCCACAGGAGAGTAAGTCCAGGTGTTGGGAGACGCACAATCTAATCTGTATATCTATCTGTCTTTCTCTGCTAGCACCTGGATTCTCAGAATAATAAAATGTTTATGGGCATTAAATTCTGGGAAGGGTATCATTCAGGATGCTCTGGTTTTGTGTCTCCTAGGACACATCTGGTCTGATCTGATTCTGAGTGCCTTTTTGGACATTATCTGGTTACCTGTTCTGTCTTGCTATTCTGGATTCTCAGACTAACAGGGCACCAACGGGTGTTAAAATTCTAAGAAGTAGTGTTGAACTGGGTGCAGTTGGTACTACCTGGGTGTCTCCTAAGACGCATCTGGTTCTATGTGCTAGTTGGCACAACTCTGGGCATTCCAGTGTATAAATCTGGGTGTCTTTTTAAGACACCATCTGGCTCTGGTTTTGATGTTAATGTTTTATCAAATGTTGTAATTGTGCAGTCTATATCTATGTGATCTGTGTTCTGTGTTCTGTGTGATTTGTCTGTCCTTTTGGTTAAGAGCTCTGGTTTTAAGAACAATGATTAAGAAATTTGGGGATTGGTTATTTCAATATTGCAACTGTATGTAGTATAAGAATTTGCTTGTGATTTTAAACATTTTAACCTGTTGTACTAATTTGTGATTAAAAGGAACAAAAAGGCAAATGTTTTTCCTTGGAGCAGTTTTTCAGAGTCTGCTAAAGGGCAATAAAACCTTATCTAACTAAAACTCAGGCAGGATTTTGATTAGGAATTTTAGGATAGTTCTGAAGTTGTGGGAAATAATTTTACTATTGCCTTTGCATGCCAGATTTGTTCTAAATATTCTTTTGGGCAGTTTTAAAATCGTGGGAAATAATTTTACCATTGCCTATGCAGGTTAGATTTAGTTATCTTTAAGTATAAGATCTTAAAAGAACAATAGCTTGTTAAAGAAGTTCTGTTAACTTGCCTTAAAGGGGTCATGTTCCTCTAAGTAATGTAAAGAAATGCCTGAATTTTTTTTTCCTGAAGCTGGGGTTAAATGACTTGCCCAGGGTCACACAGCTAGGATATGCCTGACTTTTCTAAAGGCTCCAACTCTGGCCAAAGTTGGAGTTTAGGAGAAGTCCATTGGGAATAATGACCATGTGGGGCCAAAGGAAGAAAAAGAAAAAATATGCTGTTTAGTGAAATTCATTACTTGAAATATGATAGGAAAATCAGTTTTATATTATGGGGAATTTAAAATTTTATTTAGTTTGGTTCAAAGTTTGTTACCTATATTATAACATTATAAGTTATGCTTTAAATACAGCTCTGCTGGACATGTGGGTTTTATGGAATCTTCCTGTTCCCCTCCCCCACTGATTTCTACTACTTTAAAGGTTGGGTGGGGTAGGGATCTTTTGTCTTCAAAGGGGAAGATTAAACTCACCCCCCACTGCTCTCTGCTACTTCAGATATGGAGCATCTAGTTAGCCTGGGCTGCAGTTTAGTTCACCTTCCCTCCCCTCTGTCTCTTTGGAGGTGAGTGGAGGGAAGGGCGGCCATGTGGAATCCTCCCCACTCCCTCTAAACTGTTCCAGACTTTTTTTTATCAAGTTGTAGCCACCTGGTTCTTGGCTAAAAGGAGAAAACTGATTTGTATAAATATAAGGTTATGGTAAATATCTGTTTAGGATTTATCTGAAACTTTGGTCAATGAGATTTGTTATTGGAGGTAAAATTTCTTGTAGTTAATATGTCCCTGCATTTTTTCCTCCTGTAACTGATTTCTATAAACAGAGCAATGGTCAATAAGAAACTGTTAATGCAATTCAAACCTTACTGTTTCAAATCTGGCTATCTGTAATCATTATATCCTAAATACTTGAGCAAATATTTAGTCTGGTCATCTATCTGTTACTAGATATTGTGTCTTAATATTCAAGTTTTTTTTAAGGTTTTTAACTAATGAGAGGCCACATCTTATAGGAGTCCTTGTGGACCAGTCTTTCTATCTCAGACTGTTCTAACCTTTCTTTGTTAGATGTATGTTTTTGTTTTGTTGTGTTGTGTTTTGTTTCTAGGTTTGGTCAAATTACGGATATATTGGCTTGCTTCTGGGATCTAGATAAGCTTTGATTGTCACCACACCACACCACACCCATCCCCCTACCTGGACTTAGCATCTCCACCCATATTCAGCAGAAAGCAGTTTTTGAGAAAGCCATTGTCCCTGCTCCTGAAATAATTTGGACTGATATGGGGGAGTGGGAAAGTGGTTGAATTATTGTTAAAATTTTAACTGTATTATGTGTTTAAGACTTGGGATGAAAATTGTTAAACTTGTGTAACTATTGCTGTTACGTTTGAGGGATTTTTTGTTTGTTATGTATATGTATAGGAATTTTAATTCACTCTTGGTATTTATATGTGGGATGGTTATTTGCTAATTCCTTTGTGTGAGAAAAAAAAAAAGGAAGACATAGGAAATTGGTGAAATTGGAGTATTTTCTTAGGTACTTCTGCCCACCCCCTCTCTTACTAGTTCAGATTTAACTGGAAGTCCTTTAAACAGTCCTTTTCATTTTTTACTCCTTGCTTAAATTTACTGGACTATGATTTGCTCCCTCCATTATGTCATCCTAGTGCTTCCCCTTATTAGGTCATCCCCATCTTAGATACCTCCCCCATGATGTTATCATTCTTATTACCTTATAAAAACATCTTGTATCTGACATTCACTGCTGGATTCTTGGAAATGATAGTCTCATTTAGCTCTGGGACCAAACCATAAATCCATTGATCCCAGTAAATCTCTCCCTTTAAATAAATTATTAAAAACTTTCTAATCTCTATTTTGCCTCAGTTTCTCTGGCATAAAAATATGGTTGGATGACTGACTATTCTTCTGACCTTTCAAAATTTACAATATCATTGCCTTCAGGTTAATCTCTTTCACTGAAAACAAAAGAACAAACAGTAAAACAAAAGAACAAAGCCAATTTTTACAGGATCACCTTTTTTATGAAGACTTTTCCCCTTATAACATTGTTTTGCAAAGATAATATCAGTGACAGAATTGGACTATGATATGAAGTCCAAACAAGAGAAAGACAAAAGATGAATTCACATCCATTGAGAATGTTTGAAGACTTTTTAGCACTTGCACCCAAACCAACAGGCTGCTGTTTCCTACATGATCAACATATGGGAGTAGTTTTAGAATGTCGACAAGGTACTCAAAAGCCTCTCCAAGGCACTTTAGTTACATCGAATTTACAACTCTATTGGGAGGAGGCTCCCCATTCTCTTCCGTATGAAAACTAGTAACAACAGCATTTTCTGTACTTGCCAGTCTCCCATTATACTCTTTTCTCGATTGAAAGCTTTGCTGTCTTTGGCAAACTGAATTGAGTTTGTTTTGAATACATTGTCCATATAACTAATTCAAAAGAGTCCTTTAAGGTTTAGGAAAAGCATAAACTTTATGTATTAACTTTTGCCAAGAAAAGAAAAGAAAGAATCTCAGAACAGCCAGCGTGGCACTATCATGTACAGGCAAAAATTATGATTGTTTGTGAATACACGAATTCAGTTAACAATTTTTCGTAAAGAATACTGTTTGCTTAGTACTTAAAAAGTACCTATTTTATGGCTCCTTTCCCATCTCAAAGGCAACAATGGAGGAAAGGAAAGGAAATGAAACGACAAAGAAAACTGTCCTCCAGTCTCAGGAAGAAACTTCTACACTATGGAGCTTTTCACACCATGTGTCACTCTCCCTTATTTTTACCATGCCTATTTCTGAGATTGATTAGAAGTTACCCCCTCACCTTCAAGGGAAAAGCTAATTCTCCTGGTTAGAAACTCTTCTATGAATCCCATAGTGCACAAGACCCATCCAGCTGGAGTCTGGACAAAAAAAATTTGAAGTGTACTTTTCTAAATAGGGCAAAATAGTATCTCTCTATGGTCCTTGTATGTACCATATATTATCCACTGCACTTTCTTATTCCTTCAATGAATCTCTTCCACTAGAATATCAAATTCTGGGAATACTAAACTAATAACAGGACAAGAAGAGTGATTTAGGGGAAATAGCATGTATTATCAACTAAGCCCTGAATAAAGCCTGTAAGAAAAATGAATAACCCAGGGTTGATTATTTGGGCTTTCTAGGCCTGCAGAAGAGCCTTACTCTATGAATTTGCAGTGCATGAGTATCTCACAAAAAGAAGAGAAACTTTAGTTTGTTTAAACACAGAAAGAAACATATGAATGTTTCTCAACTGAGTAGCAGCTTTTTGATGATAAAAAACTCCATAATTCTCATGTAAGTCTCAATATCAATAATTTTATTGGATTTACTATAATACAAGGGAGAGGAAAAGAAATAAAGAAAATAGAAAATCCCAGGTTCTTATAGCTTTAAACATTTATCAGTTATATTGTTTAGGGAATTTATGATTCAGTCAGGGCCTGAAGAAGATAAACCTTAAGGTTTTCCCAGTTTGGTGATTTTGTTTTTCCATGATTCTATGAAAAATGGAGAAAAGATCAAATGTAACTGCAGATGTATATGTAGTTTTATTTATATTTTCTCTATAGTGTCTGCCAAGTATGTCATTGTGTACCTCTATCTAGTGCAATGCTGGAGAAATTGAGGCAAGATTAATATTTTATTTGAAAGGGAGAGATTTACTGGGACCAAATTGATCCATGGTTTAGTCCCAAGGTTGAATGAGACTATCGTCTCCAAGGATCCAGCAAACAATGAGTTCTCAATAACATATATTATTATTATTATTATTATTACTGATGCAGGGCTAGAGTCAGGGTGCTGAGAGTGGGAACAGGACTCTGACAGAGTATATATATTATTATTACTGATGCAGGGGTAGAGTCAGGGTGCTGAGAGTGGGAACAGGACTCTGACAGAGTGGGATGAGACACGGGAGATGAGGATAACATAATGGGGGGAGGCATCCCGGAGATGGGGAGAGGAATCTTGATAAGACAGTATCTGATATTCTAATAGCTTGGGATGGGGAGCGGCATTCTGATATTCTAAAATATAAGATCTTTTATCTTTATCAAATATTCTGATTAAGATGGAGGGATTGAGCAGGACTGAGCGGAACAATTATAAACTGAGGCAGAATAATTAGGGAAACCAAGGCAGGACAATTTAGGGAAACTGAGTCAGGATAATTAGGGAAACTGAGTCAGGGCAATAAAAGAGTGGCATAACACTAGGTACACACAAAACTATAGCTCTGTCAATTTTTGAGTACTAGCAAATATTTGTGAACACCAGAAATCAAGGTACAGAAGGCTATTATCAAATATCATTAGCAGATTTTTTAAAAATGTGAAAATGCAACATGTTACTAAGGGTGGATACTTATTTGTTTATTTTATTTTTTTTTTTAATTTTTTTTTATTATATATATATATATGTTTTATAATATTATCCCTTGTATTCATTTTTCCAAATTACCCCCCCTCCCTTATTCCCTCCCCCCGACGACAGGCAATACCATACATTTTACATGTGTTACAATATAGTCTAAGTACAATACATGTGTGTGAATATCATTTTCTTGTTGCACAATAAACATTAGAATCCGAAGGTACATGCAACCTGGGCAGACAGATATTAGTGCTAACAATTTACATTCCCCTCCCAGTGTTTCTTCTCTGGGTGTATCTACCTCTGTCCATCATTGATCAACTGGAAGTGAGTTGGATCTTCTTTATGTTGAAGATTTCCACTTCCATCAGAATACATCCTCATACAGTATCGTTGTTGAAGTATACAGTGATCTTCTGGTTCTGCTCATTTCACTCAGCATCAGTTGATTTAAGTCTCTCCAACCCTCTCTGTATTCCTCCTGCTGGTCATTTCTTACAGAGCAATAATATTCCATAACCTTCATATACCACAATTTACCCAACCATTCTCCAACTGATGGACATCCATTCATCTTCCAGTTTCTAGCTACAACAAAAAGAGCTGCCACAAACATTTTGGCGCATATATGTCTCTTTCCGTTCTTTAGTATTTCTTTGGGATATAATCCCAGTAGTAGCGCTGCTGGGTCAAAGGGTATGCACAGTTTGATAACTTTTTGGGCATAATTCCAGATTGCTCTCCAGAATGGCTGGATTCTTTCACAACTCCACCAGCAATGTTTTAGTGTCCCAATTTCCCCACATCCCCTCCAACATTTGTCATTATTTGTTCCTGTCATCTTAGCCAATCTGACAGGTGTGTAGTGGTATCTCA
This sequence comes from Sminthopsis crassicaudata, assembly GCF_048593235.1. Classification (NCBI taxonomy): domain Eukaryota; kingdom Metazoa; phylum Chordata; class Mammalia; order Dasyuromorphia; family Dasyuridae; genus Sminthopsis; species Sminthopsis crassicaudata. Next base: position 307,280,032 of record NC_133618.1, on the reverse strand, counting down.
GAGTGGTCTTAATTTGCATTTCTCTGATCAGTAGTGATTTGGAACACTCTTTCATGTGAGTGGATATAGTTTCAATTTCTTCCTCTGAGAATTGTCTGTTCATATCCTTTGACCATTTATCAATTGGAGAATGGTTTGGTTTCTTATAAATTATGGTCAGTTCTCTATATATTTTGGAAATGAGACCTTTGTCAGAACCTTTGTTTTTAAAAATATTTTCCCAATTTGTTACTTCCCTTCTAATCTTGTTTGCATTAGTATTATTTGTACAGAAACTTTTTAGTTTGATGTAATCAAAATCTTCTATTTTGTGATCAATAATGATCTCTAGTTCTCCTCTGGTCATAAATTCCTTCCTCCTCCACAAGTCTGAGAGGTAGATTATCCTCTGTTCCTCTAATCTATTTATTATCTCCCTCTTTATGCCTAAATCATGGACCCATTTTGATCTTATCTTGGTATATGGTGTTAAGTGTGGATCCATATCTAATTTCTGCCATACTAATTTCCAGTTTTCCCAACAGTTTTTTCCGAATAATGAATTTTTATCCCTAATGTTGGAATCTTTGGGTTTGTCAAAGATTAGATTGCTATAGATGTACCCTTTTTTGTTCTTTGTATCTAATCTGTTCCACTGATCTACCGGTCTATTTCTTAGCCAATACCAAATGGTTTTGGTGACTGCTGCTATATAATATAGCTTTAGATCAGGTACACTTAGACCACCTTCCTCTGAGTTTTTTTTCATTAGTTCCCTTGCAATTCTTGACCTTTTATTCTTCCATATGAATTTTGTTGTTATTTTTTCTAGGTCATTAAAATAGTTTCTTGGGAGTCTGATTGGTATAGCACTAAATAAATAGATTAGTTTGGGGAGTATTGTCATCTTTATTATATTCGCTCGGCCTATCCAAGAGCACTGAATGTCTTTCCAATTATTTAAATCTGATTTTATTTTTGTGGCAAGTGTTTTGTAATTTTTCTCATATAATTCCTGACTTTTCTTTGGTAGATGGATTCCCAAATATTTTATACTATCAACATTTGTTTGGAATGGAATTTCTCTTTGTATCTCTTGCTGTTGCATTTTGTTAGTGATATATAAAAATGCCGAGGATTTATGTGGATTTATTTTGTATCCTGCCACTTTGCTGAAATTTTGAATTATTTCTAGTAGCTTTTTAGCAGAGTCTTTGGGGTTCTCTAAGTATACCATCATGTCATCTGCAAAAAGTGATAGTTTAATTTCCTCATTTCCTACTCTAATTCCTTGAATCTCTTTCTCGGCTCTTATTGCCGAGGCTAGCGTTTCTAGTACTATATTGAATAGTAATGGTGATAGTGGGCAACCTTGTTTCACTCCTGATCTTACTGGGAAAGGTTGCAGTTTATTTCTATTGCATATTATGCTTACTGACGGTCTTAAATATATACTCCTGATTATTCTAAGGAATAATCCATTTATTCCTATACTCTCAAGAGTTTTTAGTAGGAATGGATGTTGGATTTTGTCAAATGCTTTTTCTGCATCTATTGAGATGATCATATGGTTCTTATTAATTTGATTATTAATATGGTCAATTATATTAATAGTTTTCCTAATATTAAACCAGCCCTGCATTCCTGGAATAAATCCTACTTGATCATAGTGTATTATCTTGGAGATGATTTTCTGAAGTCTTTTTGCTAATATCTTATTTAAGATTTTAGCATCAATATTCATTAGGGAGATTGGTCTATAATTTTCTTTCTCAGTTTTCGATCTACCAGGTTTAGGTATTAGTACCATGTCTGTGTCATAAAAGGAATTTGGTAGGACTCCTTCATCCCCTATTTTTTCAAATAATTTATATAACATTGGGACTAATTGTTCTTTAAATGTTTGGTAGAATTCACATGTGAATCCATCTGGCCCTGGGGATTTTTTCCTGGGGAGTTGATTAATAGCTTGTTCTATTTCTTTTTCTGAAATGGGACTATTTAAGCAATTTATCTCCTCCTCTGTTAATCTAGGGAGCCTATATTTTTGGAGGAAGTCATCCATTTCACTTAAGTTATCAAATTTATTGGCATAAAGTTGGGCAAAGTAACTCCTTATTATTTCTCTAATTTCCTCTTCATTGGTGGAAAGATCCCCCTTTTCATTTGTAAGACTATCAATTTGATTTTCCTCTTTCTTTTTTTTGATCAAATTTACCAAAGGTTTATCTATTTTATTGGCTTTTTCATAAAACCAACTCTTGGTTTTATTTATTAATTCAATAGTTTTTTCAATTTTATTGATTTCTCCTTTTAATTTTTGTATTTCGAGTTTAATTTTTGGTTGGGGGGTTTGGTTGGGGGTTTATAATTTGGTCTTTTTCTAGCCTTTTAAGTTGTAAGCCCAATTCGTTAATCTTCTCTTTCTCAATTTTCTTCAAATAAGCCTCTAAAGATATAAAATTTCCCCTTATTACCGCTTTAGCTGCATCCCAAAGATTTTGATATGATGTCTCATCATTATCATTATCTTGGGTGAAATTGTTAATTGTTTCTATAATTTGCTCTTTCACCCAGTCATTCTTTAAGATGAGATTATTCAGTTTCCAATTACTTTTTGGTCTATTTACCCCTAACTTTTTACTGAATGTAGCTTTTATTGCATTGTGATCTGAGAAGAAGGCATTTATTATTTCTGCCTTCCTACATTTAATTTTGAGATCTTTATGTCCTAGTATATGGTCAATTTTTGTATAGGATCCATGAACTGCTGAAAAGAAAGTATATTCCTTCCTATTGCCATTCAGTTTTCTCCAAAGGTCTATCATACCTAGTTTTTCTAATGTTCTATTTACTTTTTTAATTTCTTTCTTGTTTGTTTTGTGGTTTGATTTGTCTAAATCTGAGAGTGCAAGGTTGAGATCTCCCACTATTATAGTTTTACTGTCTATTTCTTCTTGCAGTTCTCTTAACTTTTCCTTTAGAAAGTTAGATGCTATACCACTTGGTGCATATATGTTTAGTATTGATATGGCTTCATTATTTATGCTACCTTTCAGCAGGATATAGTTTCCTTCCTTATCTTTTTTAACGAGATCTACTTCTGCTTTTGCTTGATCTGAGATAAGGATAGCTACCCCTGCTTTTTTGGCTTTACCTGAAGCATAATAGGCTCTGTTCCAACCTTTTACCTTTACTCTGTATGTATCTCCCTGCTTTAAGTGTGTTTCCTGTAGGCAACATATTGTAGGGTTCTGCTTTTTGATCCAATCTACTATCCGTCTCCGTTTGATGGGATCGTTCATCCCATTTACATTTACAGTTAAAATTACTAATTCTGTATTTCCTGCCATCGTATTATCCCCAGATTATGCTTTTTTCCCTTGACCCCCCTGATCCCCTTCCCCGATATTTAATTTACAGACCCCCCTTGTGACGCGCAACCCTCCTCTTTTTTTTTTTTTTTTTTTTTTTTTTTAGGATCCCTCCCCCCTCCCTCCAAGTCCCTTCACTTATTCCCCTTTTCCTTTTCCCTTTTCCTCTCCCCCCTTTTAATGAGGTGAGAGAAAATTCTCTGAAAAACAAATATGTTAATTATTTACTCTTTGAGCCTCTTCTGATGAGAGTAAGATTCACACAATGATTCTCCCCCTCACTAAGTTCCCTCAGATATGGTGTATTTTCTATGTCTCTTCCTGGGATGTAGTTTCCCTCTTTTTATCACTCCTTCCCCTTTTTCTGAACCGACCTCCTTCCCTTTATTACACCCCCCTTTTTTTCTTTTATATCAGTAAAATCAAATTATCCTTGAGTATTTTTTATATACCCACAACAGAGTTACAGTTCTCAAGGGTTCTGTGTACCTTTTTCTGTTTCTCTTCAGTCTTGTGGATGTAGATCAAATTTTTTGTTTAAGTCTGGTTTTTTTCTTAGAAACATATAGAATTCCTCTGTTTCATTGAATGACCATCTTCTTCCGTGGAAAAAGATGCTAAACTTAGCTGGGTAGTTCATTCTTGGTTGCAGTCCTTGATCTTTTGCCTTACGGAATATCAGGTTCCAGGCCCTTCTATCTTTTAATGTGGAGGCAGCCAGATCTTGGGTGACCCTTATTGTGGCACCTTGGTATTTAAATAGTTTTTTTCTAGCTGCTTGCAGGATTTTCTCCTTTGTGTGGTAATTCCGCAGCTTAGCCACAATATTCCGTGGTGTTCTTTTTTTAGGGTCTATTTCAGAAGGAGTTCGATGAATTCTTTCCACATCTACTTTCCCTTCTGTTTCTATTATCTCTGGACAGTTCTCTTTGATAATTTCCTGTAAAATAGAATCTAGGCTCTTTTTTTGGTCATAGTTTTCTGGAAGTCCAATAATCCGCAGATTATCTCTCCTAGATCTATTTTCCAGGTCTATAGATTTTCCCAGTAAGTATTTGACGTTGTTCTCCAGCTTCTCATTTTTTTTGTTTTGTTTGACTGATTCTTGGGTTCTCTGTGAATCATTCATTTCTATTTGTTCCATCCTGACTTTTAAGGAGTTATTTTCTTCTTTCACAGTTTTTAGTTCTTTTTGTAAATGCCCAATTTCGTTTTTAAATGAATTATTTTGCTCTATTGAGTTTTTTTCCATTTCCCTAATTTTTTTTTTTTTGAGAATTATTTTCTTTTTCCAATTCAGAAATTCTATTTTCTTGAGACTTTTTTATCTTTTCCAATTCAGAAATCCTACTTTCCTGTGTTTTTTTAACCTTTTCTAATTCACTAATTTTGTTTCCCTGCATCTCCTGTGAATTCTTTATTTTTTCCAACTCCAATTTCAGGACGTTGTTACTCTCTATCATAACTTCTCTTTCCTTTCCCCATTTTTCTTCGATCTCCCTCAATTTCTTAAGAGCTTCTTCTAGGAGAGAGTTATGTGATGGGGGGCAGGAATCGTTCCCCTTTAGGTTGTTATCTTCTGAATCTTTGCTGTTAACTTCCTCGGGGTTGGGTACCCGCTCTTTCTCTGTATAGAAGGAATCTATAGTTTTTCTAGCTTTTTTGCTCATACTTAAAAAATGTTTTGGGGTCTGTCTCTGGGGTAGGAAATTATTTACTTCTTTACCAGCTTCCTCCCAGACCGGATGGATGCAGCGGCCCCTGCGCCCGCGCTAAGAGAGAACTCTGGGAGAGAGTTCCCCACCCCCTCCCTGGAAGTGCCTCAGAGGTGATTAGCACTGCTGTGCTTTGAGGGCGTAGAATAGTAAAGACAGCAAGAAGCTCAGCCTATGTGTCCGGGTGGGGAGTGGGTGTCTGCAGCAGGTGACGTGAGAAGCCCCTGCGCTCAAACTGGAAGTGTCTGCCAGAAACCGCGGTCCCTAGTTCAAAGGTTCCGCTTCTCTGGGACTTCCTGGAGCTGAGTTCCACTCCCTCCAGCTAAGCTAGGCCGTGTGTGTTGCCTTGGGCCGTATCCACCCACTTGTCAGTCTCTTAACTATTCTCAGGAGGTAGCTGAGGCCACACCCCCTGGTGCCGAGTCTGCCGAGTCACCCCCAGGGTGGGGGAGGGGGGGAAATCTAATCTGAGTTTTAAAATATTTTGGCTTTCTCTTCTGAACTGCTAAATAATTAGCAGAGAAGAGCTAACAGCCTGTGCCAGATTCCTTTACCTCAGTGGCTTCTCTGATCCCAGAGCCCTTCCCAGCGCAATGGGCGCAGTGTGCCCCTACCCCACCGTCTGTGCTGGTCTTTCTTATTCCTCCCCTGAGAACTGACCTTTCCTGTTGAAAGTCCAGATTCTCTTCAGCTGGTAAGTCGTGCTTCCAGTCCTTGTGGTATCTATCAATCCTGAGCTAATTTTGAGACTTAATTTATCTAATTGGTTGTGAGGGAGTGAGGACGTTCACTGAGTCGTGTGTTTCCTCTCCGCCATCTTGGCTCCGCCCCTCATTTGTTTATTTTTTTAACAAACAAGGTGAGGCAGAGGGTATTTCAAAAAATAAGAGGTAGAGCCAGATTACTAAATTGCTATGAACAATTGAATTGTCAACTGGGGGAGTTTAGAAAAATCATAGAATTTTTATACAAGCAGTTTGAATTAGAGGCATTTTTAAGAGGACAGGAATTCTGCATTTGTGTGTAAACATATATGCACAGACTTTCAAGTGTGACTTCAGAATCCCTGTCTCTCACTATGCTAAATAAAGCATTCAACAAGCATTTATTAATTATCTACCACATGATAAGGACTGTGTTAGATGTTCAGGATACAAAGGTTAAAAAATAATAACAAAATAGTCTCTGTTCTCAAGCAACTCCTTTTGAAAACTGCTTAACTTCATTTGTGTATATGAAAGAAATTACAAGTAACATGATGCATTTCATAAGGCATCCAGAGGAGTTTCTTTCCCTACCTTAGAGACATACTTAATATATACTCTATCTATTATTATAATAAAAGTCATACATATATGTTTAGTTATGCTGAGTATGCATGTAACTGAATATGTCAAAATATACCCCAATTTTTTTACACATTACAAAAAAATGGTAACATGCTTTCTTGGTGTCTTGTTAAACATCCATAGTGTTACTCCCAAGATACCAACTGAGAATGTTATTTCATTGATGGGAATGCAATGATAGCTTTCTAGAGCAGCATGTCCTATTAGAGCTGCTGCCCAAGAATATCAGATTTCCTACTGGGACTGGGGAACAAAGCATAAACCAAATGAAACTGGAGCTACTGTCAGGGTTAATTGTTCCCCGCAAACAATGGATGTGATCTTTGGGTAAACCCATTCTTGGGAATTTGTTTTTATATCAATTAAAGCCAGATAGATTTTGATTGTCAATCTAAGTAGCTGAAAAGAACTAGAAAAATAGAACAAAGATACCCTTTAAGACAAACCAGGGTACTGTGCTGGTGAAACAAGGGAAAATGTGTTCAGACTCAATTCTTAGGGATTCTTAAGGGATTATAATACTTCTTATCAATTCATAGTATCATTACGATTTGTAAATTGATATATAGATACAATTATATGTTATTGATGAACTAGAAAAATTCTTAAATATTATGTTCTATATCTCTATTGTTTACAGAGGAGGAAGCAAAGGCTCAATTTTCTTTTATGTATGTTGGTTCTTTATAAAATAAGTTTTTATTGATTTTTAAAATTATATCATCATGGTATCTCATGAAAAAACTCAAAACATGTGTAATGTTTGAGACCTGTGGATCTTCTGTCTTTGTAAAGAGGTAGATTAGGATTTTCTTCTCAAATCTCTTAATTCAAGTTGAGACTGATCTTTAAAATTTGTTACAATTACTTTTTTAAAATTTTTGGTTCTTTTAATTTACATAGTTGTGTATACTGTATGTATTGTTTCCATGGCTTTGCTTACTTTACTCTGCATCTATTCATATATCATTATAAGAAAATGAGGACTGCTTTAGCTTCATTCTGAAAATTTTGATATGTTGTTTCATCATTATCATTTCTTTTTACATAGTTCATATTGTGCCTGTGATTTTTCCTGGGACATACCCATTTGAGATTTCCTAGTGATGTCTCCATTTCCTAGTGAAGTAGCTTTTGAACTGATATCTATTTTTTTGCATTATGTTCTATAAAAGAAGTATTAACTATTTTGGCCTTTTTGCATTAGTTTGTAATATCTCTGTGTCTTAATAAGTGATCAGGTTTTTTTTTTAATTTCCCTGGGCTATAGAGTAATATGCATGCTCTTTTGCTGTTCCATTTCGAAGATGCCAGAAATTTATTCATTTCCATATTTCCCTCTTTTTTATATTTTTGTTAAACTTACCTAAAACTGAAACACACATGTATATTATGTATGTGTTGTTGTTGTTTTTTTTAATGGTAACTATATCTTCTGGAAGCTCAGATAATATTTCCTTTACAAATTTTGAGGCAAAGGTACTTAAATATATGTTTATTGTTCATATTGGTTTGTCCCCTGTGAATCATTCAGCATGATATTGTTTCTTTGTTTATCCCTTTTAAATTTTTTTGAATGATTGGTTTTGCTTTGTCTGATAGCATGATGGAAATTCCTGCTTCTTAAAAAATTTTACTTGATGTATAGCAAAATTTTTCCAGCCTTTCAATTATATTTTATGTACATCTTTGTCTCTTAAATGTCTTTTTTTGTAAACAACAAATTGTAGTTTTGCTTTCTTATACAATATGTCACTTTTTCATTTTATTGGATTGTTTATTCCATTCACAATTTAAATAAGTTAGGTTTTTTGTTTTTTGTTTTTCTCATCTGTCTCTAAAATGTTGTTTTCCAAAACATGATTTCCCTCCCTCTTCTGCTGTAAATATAGTATTAATTTCCTTCATTTACTGTAATCCATTTTTTAAAAGATGATCTTTTTTTCCACTGTCAATCTTCTCTTCCCTTTGATCCCTCTTCTCATTTGTTAATTCAACTGTTGATGGTTTCATCATATTTTGTCCATAATGACCCCTGTCTATCTCTTAACTATTCCCTCTATCAGATTTCCACCTTTCCCCTGCCTGTATGTGTACTATTAGAAAGAAATCTCTCACTGATTTTTTTTTCATGTCATTCTTTTGCTGTCCTTGCCTGCTGCCTTTATCATTCTTCCCATATTTCTATTGTTTATAAAGCAAATAATCCCTTTAGTTCTAGTTTTTCTTTGAAAAAATTTCAAGCTTTTTTTATTCTTGAATATTATTTTTTTTGTCCTGAGTAATTAAGCTCAGATTTGGGGGAAAAAATCACCCTGGGCTGCATCTTGAGATCCATTGCTCTTCACAATACTATAGCATTCATTCCTACTTTTTCTAGTGGGTGTGGAATAGTCTTGCATTATTCAAATGACCTTTCCTTTGTATCTAAAGGTTTTTCTCACAAAAGTTTATAGAATTTGTTTCTAAATTGAATTATTAACTTAAGTACTGTGTTTCTTAGAATTTGCATTTTTTTCTGGAGGAAATGTGTGGATAATTTCAATTGGAATTTTATTTTCTGTGTTCAGAAGTTCTGAATTTCATCATTATGAACGTCTGAACTACATTATGGTTTTAATGTTTTTTGTTCTATTTTATTCTTCTGAAAGATTTGTGATATTTAGGTGGTCTCTATACATGCTAGCTTCAAGACCCATATGCTTTGCTTTTAAAATCAGTATTTTTTTAGTGTTATTGTTCTTTGCTTTTCTTCTTTGAATTCTCCTTTACTTTTGTGTATTTGTAGTCCCCATTTATTGTTTTCTTTTTGTTTCTTGGATGAAGCTTGTCTTTGAAGATTCAAGCTTTTCCATTCTGCTCATTATGTTTGCTATACAAGACACAATTTCTGTCTCATAATTTTCATTTCTCTTTTTGAAACACACAAGAACAGAATATTACGAGTGCATGGTCTCCTTGAATTCCATAATGTCTTCTATCCCAACAAGTGTTGGACCATTTTCCTGTTTTTAAGTGTTTATTCATAGATACATAAATTCATTTACTAGATCTGGAGCTCATATTTTCTTCTGTTGTTATTTGTTTTCCTGTTGATTTATCTGTTTACATTCAATTTTTTTTAAGTTTTCTTCTTCCTGAAATCTTTGGTACCATTAGGTCTTATTTTATTTTCTTTATCACTCTCTACCTGGCTCCCTCCTCTCTGTTTGTGATTTCCCTGGCAGCTGGATCTATAAATATCTCAGCCTCCTACCACTACAGGTAAGTCTTAGTTCATTTGCTTTGATATCTTCTCGAAATGACTTTTAGGTGGTCAGAATTGGCCCAGCTGAGTTCTGTGCTCTTTCCCTCAAGATTGTGGAATACTGCACATTTCCCTACTGATAAAGATTCATATTCCTTCTGTTCCTTAGTTTTCTGACCCTGCACCAGGAGTTTAGAGCCTATTACATGGCATAATCAGTTCAGAGTTTTGCAGCACTGGTGCTTCCAGGTTACAAATTTTTTCAGACTTTTGTTCCTAAAGGGCTATGGCCAAGCTGGTTGTTGAGGCTTGAACAAAGTTACACATCCTATAGCTAAGAAGGAGCAGGATCTAAGGGTGAATTTTGATGAAACCCTTTGTTGTTTCCTTGGCTCTACTAGTAAAGTCTTGCTGTCAGTAAGGGGAAGTGAAGGGAAGGCTGCTGGATAAGCGCAGGATCAATGGACATTAATTTTTTAAATCTTCCTTTGGATTTTGACCATGGATAGAGTAATGTTGCTTTATTTTTGGCATATAATTTCTATTTTTGAGAGGTTTAGATTTCATGGGAATCAAAGAAAAGGGATAATTCACTATCTTTTTGCTTTTATATCCTGGAAGTTCTTACATGTTACTTCTTAATTTTAGCACCAGATCTAATTCTGAGTTCCTATGGTAGGGGCAGGTATGAGGGAATATTATCTGAGGAATTCAGCATAGGAATGAAAGTAAAGACTGAGAATTTTCCTATATCTCCTCTATGTGGTTATTATGCTCTATTTTGTGTTAGTATTTGTACTAGTTCTGTTTGAGAATCGTCAAATGAATTAATGGATAATCTTGAATGTCAGAATTTGTAGAGAATGCCAGGAGAGTATAAATTGAGATGTAAATGTCACATATTTAGAGGTCAGCTACTCTAACTCCTTCATTTTATAATAGAGAAAACTTTATAGGAGAGTACATGCCAAAAAAATTAAGTAGTATGCCCAAAGTCATACAGCAAGTGTGTAAGGTTGAGTTTTGAATCCAGTTCCTATCATTTAATCTTGCACTTTCCACTGCGCCATCCTGCTTTGAAGAATTAATCATTTTTATATCTCTGCCAGTTGTATATTCAGCAAAACCTTTAGAATTCCAATAGCTCACAAACTTAGTTATAAAACCCTTTTCCTAACCTAGAAACCTCTAAGTGGTACAATGGATAGAGTGATGAGAGTAGAGTCAAGGAAAACTAGCATCAAATCTCATTTCAGACACTAATTATATGACATGTTATGACATTGGGCTAGTCACATGACAACACTATACTTTTATTTCCTTAAATTTAAAACAGGGATATCAATATGAGGGATGCTGTGAGAATAAAATAAGATAATATTTATAAAGTGCTTAGCATAGTGTCTGGACCATAGTAGGTGCTTAATAAATTCTTGTTTCATTCCTCTCTTTGCTCATCCTAGACCTACAACTAACTTTATGTGGAGATGGTCTTCAGCATGGTGGGATCTGGGGAGAGATATCTTAACCAATTCCTCTCTGCTATCTTTCCTACACTTCCTACCAGCTTGTTAATACTCAAAATTCCACAAGTGGAAATTCAATTATATTTAAATAACATTAAGCAAGCAATTACTAAGCACTGAAGTAAGTGCTGGGGAAATGAAATAAAATTGAAAAAATAATCCTGACTTTAAGGAGGCTTTATTCTACTGTGTCTGTTATCTGGCTTCCTTTTGGATCACAACTAAAATCCCACCTTCTGTAAGAAGTCTTCCCTAACTCCTTTTAATTGCAATGATTTCTTTCTGTTAATCATTTTTATTTATTTTATATATTTACTTGTGATTATATATCTATATCTGTCTATACATACATACATACACACACACACACATATATGCTATGTTTGTATGATGTTCTCCCCTCCCCCATTACATTGTAAGTTCCTGCAGGTACTCTCTTTTGCCTCTTTTTGTAACTCCAGAGGCTTTGCATAGTCTGGTACATAGTAGGCATTTAACAAAAGTTTACGTATTGATTATATGTCCAAAACTGATTTTACTTTCCCTTAAACTTGTTCTTTCTAATAATACTGTTTCTAACATCACCACCACTGATACATTGTTGGTGGAATTGTGAATACATCCAGCCATTCTGGAGAGCGATTTGGAACTATGCTCAAAAAGTTATCAAACTGTGCATACCCTTTGATCCAGCAGTTTACTACTGGGCTTATATCCCAAAGAGATCTTAAAGAAGAAAAAGGGACCTGTATGTGTAAAAATGTTTGTGGCAGACCTCTTTGTAGTGGCCAGAAACTGGAAACTGAGTGGATGCCTATCAATTGGAGAATAGCTGAATAAATTGTGGCATATGAATATTATGGAATAGTATTTTTCTATAACAGGATGATTTCAGAAAGGCCTGAAGAGACTTACATGAACTGATGATGAGTGAAATGAGCAGGACCAGGAGATCATTATATACTTCAACAACAATACTACATGATGATCAATTCTGATGGATGAGGCCCTCTCCAACAATGAGATGAACCAAATCAGTTCCATTTGTTCAATAATGAACCAGCTACACCCAGTAAAGGAACTCTGGGCAATGAGTGTGATTACATAGCATTTCTAATCCCTCTGTTTTTGTCTGTTTGCATTTTTTATTTCCTTCACAAGTTAATTGTACATTATTTCAAAGTCTAATTCTTCTTGTCCAGCAAAATAACTTTATGAATATATGCACATATATTATATTTAACATATACTTTAACATATTTAACATGTATTGGTCTACCTGTCATCTGGGGAGGGGGGGGAAGGAGGGGAAAAATTAGAACAAAAAGTTTTGCAAGGGTCAATGTTGAAAAATTACCCATGCATATATCTTGTAAATAAAAAGCTATAATTAAAAAAAATATTCTCCCAGGAAAAACTATTCCTCTATGCCACCTTTTTGCTATCATTTTTTAAAAAATAAATAAATAATAGCTTTTTACTTTCATAATATATGTTAAGATAGTTTTCAACATTCACTCTTGAAAAAACTTTGTATTCTAAATTTTTCTCCTGCCCTTTCCCCCCTCCCATCCCCTAGACAGCAAGTAATCTAATATATGTTAAGCATGTGCAATTTTTCTTTTTTTTTCATACCTAATAGTTTTTATTTACCAGATATATGCATAGGTAATTTTACAACAATGACAATCGCCAAACCATTTGTTCCAATTTTTCCCTCCTCCCCCCCCAGATGGCAGGTTGACCAATACATGTTAAATATGTTAGAGTATAAATTAAATACAATATATGTATGCATGACCAAACAGTTGTTTTGCTGAACAAAAAGAATCAGAATTTGAAATAGTGTACAATTACCCTGTGAAGGAAATCCAAAATGCAGGCAGACAAAATTAGAGGGATTGGAAATTCTATGTAGTAGTTCATAGTCATCTCCAGAGTTCTTTCACTGGGTGTAGCTGGTTCAGTTACTGCTATTGGAACTGATTTGGTTCATCTCATTGTTGGAGAGGGCCACGTTCATCAGAATTGATCATCATACAATATTGTTGTTGAAGTATGTAATGATCACCTGGTCCTGCTCATTTCACTCAGCATCAGTTCATACAAGTCTCTCCAGGCCTTTCTGAAATCATCTTGTTGGTCATTTCTTACAGAACAATAATATTCCATAATATTCATATACCACAATTTATTCAGCCAATCTCCAATTGATGGGCATCCACGTAGTTTCCAGTTTCTGGCCATCACAAAGAGGGCTGCCACAAACATTCTACATGTGCAATTTTTCTATACATATTCCCACAATTATGATGCTGCACTTCCAGGACGTTTGACCTTCAGTTTTTCCAGCCCTACAGTCCATCCTTCAAAACTATTACCAGGTTTTTCTTCTTAAGCATGAATATGGCCATGTCACTCTTTTGCTAAAGCTTTTTGCTCCTGTCTTTCCCCCTTCCCACTCTACTGACCAAATTCAATCCTTTAACTTATAATTTAATATTTTCCTCTGGCTAGCACTACCCTATCTTTTCAGCCTTACCTCACAGTCATTCCCTTATACACACTCTACAATTCACTGATTCAATCTGATGATGATAGAGCCTAGCCATTTTTTTGATAGGGGTTTAATCAACAGTTGAATCTTCCTCATTACACCTAGGAAGAATCATCATAAACATATACTTTCTCATTGAGAATATGTTCCCAACTCAGCCTTGGTGAAAATTCTTAGTAAGGATTTGAAAGGTGAAGTCCTGCCCAGAATTGAACTGAACCAACCTGCTTCCTCAGTTCAAAGACCTCTGAAAGAGAAGAGATATGAATAAACTCCATAAACATGGCCTTTTGTCCATAATTCTAATGATCATTTTTATTACATATCTTATGGTATTGTTTTTTAGCCAACTACTCTAACTCCACACAATTAATATTAGGAAAGGGTTGCCAGCTTTCTATTTTTTATCCTGAAGTTGTAATTTTGTTTTTAAATATTTCTTACACTGAGTGATGAGACCATGTGCATAGAGATTTCTGGGAGAGATTATAGTTTATATTGTGCTTGGTGGATTTAGAGAGCATTTATGTGCTCCATGTTACCATCTTCTGGTCAACACTCATAATTCCCCTATAATGCCCATTACAAGGTAAACACTAAAGGTTCTTTCATGCAGTACTCATGTTGTAAAGATAAGTGTGGGAAAGAAATTTGAAAATATAATCTTTTCTATTCCTATGAGAACATTTTCTGCATGTTTTGTGTTTATTCCAAGCATATAAAACAATTTTGCTTTAACTCAGATGACAAATATAAAGATAGGAAAAAAAAACAAAGCACTATACACATTTCTCCAAAACATAAGCAAAAAGATGTTACAATTACAGAACATATAGCCATACATTTTTGTTACATCCTATTTGTTAAAGGAACATAAGACTAGGTACAGTTACTTTGTTTTATTTTAATTTTTATTCAATTAGGAGGTAATTTTTTTAAATATGACCAAATAAATGAAAAAGAACATTAATGTAGATAATGTTCTTTTGGTTCTGCTTTCTTTACTTTCTATCCTTCTAATATTGATAAAATATCAGAAATATAAAAAAAAACTTATGTTGGTTGTAAAACTGATTGAGATCATTAAAAAAAATCTCTTTGTCTCTCTATTTCAGAGACTCCATTCATTACCTAACCCATTAGAAAGGGAAAAGAAAAAAGAAAAAAAAAAAAAAAAGGAAAAATCTAGATGTAAGCACTTACTATACTTCCTTGGAATTTCCATTTTTATTTGTTGAGGGCATTGCCTTCCAGTCAATTATGTTTGCAACTTCCAAATCATTTTTGACTCTATACTATTCCTAATCCTCATATCCAATAATTTACAAGGCTTACTGATTCTAGATTCATAATTCTCTCATGTGGCCCCTTTTCTGAACTCATGTAGACAATTACCCCAGTTCAGACTCATCACCTCTTTCCTGAACTATTATCATACTCTTCTAATTGGTCTCCCAGCCTCAAGTTTTTCCCATTTCTATTTTATTTTTTCAGATAGCTAACAGTGTGATATACTTGTGAAATAATGCAGTTGAAACCCAGGTTGATTCCCTTCTTGATGAACTCCATTGTCTCCCTATTACCTCCTAAGACAAATATAGACTTTTTTTTTTAATTTAACATTTGAAATTCTTCACAGTTTTCCAATAATCTACCTTTTCAATGTTTTTATACATTTTCTCCCTTATAATTCACAGTTCAGTCAAACTCATCTTCTTACTGTATGGTACATCTGGCATCCTTTTCCCATTTCTGTGATTTAGTACAGGTTTTCCCTAACATCTTGTATGCATTCTTCTCTCTTCATGTTTACTTACTAAAATTCCTAGCTTGTTGACTGGTTATTAAATGACCATTGGTAAATCACTGCATCTGAAAATGTAGAAGATAACGACTATCATTATTAGCTTTCAAATGCTTTAAATATATAGACCATCCTATCAGTGTTATAGAATAAAGTCAATGATCAAGGAAAGAAGCAAATATTAAGTCTAACCATGTAATTTCAAAGAGGATTTTTTCCCTAACAGACCCTGTACCTTGTCCAAGATGATATAATTAGTTACTTAGTGCTGGAGCTCAGACTAAAATGTTGGTCTTTTATTTCATTGCTTTCAACCGAAGTGCTTTTTCGTGTACAATATACATGTAACTTAATGTCTCCCCTAAACCTTTCCCATTTAAAATTCATTCTTTCTTCTATTTTTGGTAAAAATTATACTTAAAATTTACCTTATGCTATTCTGACCTAATAATCTTGTTAACAAATGGGTCTACTCTCTTCTATTCAGAATCTTTCAGTGGTTTTCAATCATTAATCAAATAAAATTCCAAATCTTTAGCATCATATCAATGTTTCAAGTATTATATATTCTGAGGTCATATTGGAATAATTTCTCCTTTCTACCTGCTCTCAACTCCGTAATAGCTTATGACTTGGCTTATAGTGATCATACTGATCATTACGTCCCTTCCAATTAGAAGAAACCCACTATCTATTGAGGCAGCCCATTTTTCACTTTAATACCTATGATTATTAGCAAGTTTTCTCCTGGTATCAAGCCAAAATTTGACTTTGTGTAACTTTACCACATTACTTCTGCTCCTGTCCTCTGTGGTCTAACAGAACAAGTTTTAACCTGGGGTGTGTTAGTAAATGTTTGACAATTGTCTCTCTGGGAGGAAAAAAGTATATCCAGAAAACAAGTTTATATTTAATCTGTATTATTAAAATTCCCTCTATCACTTTGTTTAGGTGATCAATAAAACACTTGTAATGTTGGCAATTTCTGAAGTATAAATGCTCACACTGAAATTTTTACAATCTGGTCTTGGGAGCCAATTTGAACTGGCAATGGCATATCTCTAGTCTTACCCTTTCTTTGAATGACAGCCTCTCAAACACTTAAAAGAAGCTATCATTTTCTTTCTGAGTATTATTTTCACTAGGCTAAACTTCTAGACTTCTTTTAATTGCTCTTCATAGAAGATGGATTCAAAAGCCTTTCATATACTTCAAAGACCTAGTTGCCATTTTTTTTTTGGATAATCTCCAGTTTATCAGTGACTAGGAACTAAACCAGGTGATAATAAACTGTATTTTGATAAAGTCCAGTGTCTCCTAGGCCTCTTGGGAAGGTAGTAATGGGCAGAAGCAAAAAGAGAAAAAGGCAACATTTATCTCTGGTGATCCACTAATGTCTCTTTTTGGTATCTGTCTCCGTTTTTTAGAACTGCCTCTTGATTGCCCAGCATCTAATATTATGGTGCCACAAAGGGCCATAGAAGTATTTCATGCTGAAGATAGACCCTTTTATTCATTTTCTTTAGGTCTAGTTTCTCATAGTGGCAATGACCTTCAAAAATATATGAACTCCCAATTAGTGCTTTAGCTACTAATGTGTTGCCCCAAGTCACTTAATGCTTAACTAATAATGAGAAAGCTACTTCTCAAGTTCATTAAAGAGTAACTGAGATTATGAGAATTTCAGACATGGCACTATGAAGAGACAGTTAGGGATATTCTTCAATCACACCATGCAGACAAGTATATTCTGCTTATGAAGGATTGCCTCTTCCTGGAGCAATGGATATCATTTGTGGTTCATGGACCAGTGATTATCATGAAGCTTCTCCACGTAACCCAGGGTCTCTAATGTTCATAATGTGATGAAGTTTGCAATTATTCCTGGGCTAGATTAATTTGTCACTCACAAACTGTTCCATCATGAGTCCCCAAAGAATGTCCCCAGTCGTCTGGCAAGATTTTCCTTTCTTTTGGCAGTGGCAAGAGAGGTGGGTGTCCACATACCAACAGTGTTTGTCAAGCTTTGCCCTGGAGCATGTGCTCCCTGTTTACCCAATTTCTTTTCCAACCTGTGACTGTGCAGCAATCCCTGGACACAGGTCTATTTGCTCTAACTCCCCAGGATGGAGAGTTCTGCCAGTTCCTTTTGGGGTGAGGATTTCATCCTCTGCCTAGAGATTAGAAAAGACAGAAACAGAATGATCAAACAAGTATTTCTGTGTATTCAACTCAAAACTGGTTGTTTTTTTATTTCCAAGAAGGGGTCTCTAAGTTCACTTGAACTTAGCCCCCCAAAGCACCTATACTTATAGCCATTGCTTGGATCTCAGGTCCTAGTTCATGTTATATAGAATCAATAAACTAATATTCCCTGTAATAAAACCATTGTGAGAGAGAAATGCAGAAAACATCAGAGCCAGAAGAGGCCAAATCCTCCCTAAATAGAAAGCTGTTCAAAGTTTTCCTGGAGGCATCAGAGGCTCTTTTCTGAGACACTATCCTCTTTTATGTACGTAATGTTGAGGTTTGGGAGGCTTAAATTTCCTTATTAAGTCAGCAGTTTGTCAAATTCAGCACCCAGGGGACTAGAATAAACTTATTTTCTTTCCTTTTTCCCAGACCAAATTCCACAATTCCTCCCCTCTCTACATTTCACTATTTGCCTGTGGTAGCGACAACTTCGCCAACACTTCCCACTGAAGCTGTGATTGCTTTTTACATCACCCTGCAGCTGTGAGGGTGGCAGAGAGCAATCGAATGGGAAGGAGATTCAGACAATGCAAATTCCCAGTGTCAGGTGGTAAATTCAGTGAAGCAAGCATTAGACTCACCTGTCTGAGTTAAGAAGGAACCTCATTGATAGGCATGAGGGAACAGTTTGATATATAGCAAGGCTGACCCCAAGAAGATCAAGGCTGAGGCTCAGGTTCTTTTTGGTTTGAGTTTTTGGTTTGTTTGGGTTTTTTTTTCTGTATTGTGATTGTTTCTCCTTGACAGATCCCCCCCCCCCAGGCAATTGGGGTTAAGTGACTTGCCCAGGGTCACACAGCTAGGAAGTGTTAAGTGTCTGAGACCACATTTGAACTCAGGTCCTCCTGACTTCAGGGTTGGTCCACTGCACCCCCTAGCTGCCCTTTCACAGACATTTTAACAATCTTGGAGGCAGAAAATCCTACGCAAACATGACACAAAAAGAAGGAATAAATGGCGATCCTTCACATTTTTATATCTCTTTGAACAGAGGAATCCCTTGTACTTTCCATTAGTAAATTTTGTACATGAAAAGTATACTAGACTGAGAGACAAATGTCCTGTCTCTGTCTCTCTGTACTCAAGCATTTAAAGGCCACCATGTATGTATCAGGATTGTGCTAAGCAGCAATCATATAAGCATAAGACTATTCCTGACATCTAGAGAGCTTATATTCTGTGGGTCAATGGGGTGGGAAGGTATGTTTATAACATAGTTGTTGCTAAGTATAGGATATAATCAAGATAAATATACAGTTTGCATTTTGTCATAACTCAAACTCATCTTTGGGACCCCAATCAAACATTTATCTTTTGGTTAAGAACAATCCTTTTAGTTATTCCTATTAATACTAATAGATAGTAAGATAAAGGTGGGTCTCTGACATTGAGTTATATTAGACAAGGCATCTTGTTATCTAGATTCTGGATATGAGTAGGATTAGGGTTGACAGAAAGAGTGAATTATCTCCTTCCCCTGGGTTATAAAGTTCAGTATCTCCAAGGACTTATGAAAATGGGAGAGGGGGAGTATGGCTAGAGACTAAAGTAACTAACTTCCTCTGCCCACTGACAACTGGGGGCAATCCCTTAAGAAGGTAGACTTTAAATTGAACTTAGAAAAGTAGTAGTCCAAGAGGTAGAGTAGTTTAGGCATGGATTGCTGGCATGAAAAGTCATGGAGGCAAAAATGAAATGTCATGTATTGGCAAGTAGGCCAATTTGCATAAAGCATATAGAAACATGTGAGGAAAAGTAGTGGATGATCAGCATGAAAAGGTGGCTGGAATTAGATTATGTAAAGTTTTAAATTTTGAATTTTTTTTACTTTATCCTGGAGTCAAGGAGAAGCCCCTGGAGTATGTTGAGCAAGGAAGTAATAGAGTCAGATTAGCATTTTCAAAATATCAGTTTAGTAGCTCAATGAATGTTGATTTGGAATGAGCAGAGAATAGATGCAAAAAGGCTTATTAGGACATTGCTTGGAGTAGTCCAGTGCTAATGAATTTAATATATCAAGGGGAAATATCTAAAAGGTGTTGCAGGACTGGAACCAATTTAAAGAACTTAAACTGGAGACTTTATAGAAGGAATCTAATGAAAATGGAGGGAATGAAGGGAGAAATAGAAGCATGATCCAATAAAATGAAAACTTCCTGAGGCAAGGACTGTTTCATTTTTGTCTTTGTATTCCCTGTACTTACCAGTTTGTTGCCCATGGTAAATGCTTAATAAATGCTGCATAGATGTTTCTTGACTGACTTATTAAATTGAAATAGAAAAAAAAAGAAGAAGAAAAAAAAGGAATGAAATGTTACATGGAAAGAGACTGACATCATTTCTACATTCAAGACCTTGAGTAGTTTAAAACTAAATAAGTGAAATATATCAAATTGAAATAGAAGAAAAAAAAAGAAAAAGGAAAAAAAAGAATGAAATGTTACATGGAAAGAGACTGACATCATTTCTACATTCAAGACCTTGAATAATTTAAAACTAAATAAGTGAAATATATTTCCTATTAAAGATGAAATCTCCTGAATCAGTTTTGTAGGATAAATACTTTAAATTGTTTTTCTAGGAGTCCTGACAGATTTCTTTTTACTGGATCATGTACTGAGTTCTCATATAACAAAAAGTTTGTATTTGAGAGAAAAAAGGAAAAGCACAATATTTATCTGCTATGTGAAATACAACCAATTCTATTGACCTACCAGTATTTAAAAAAATAGAGCATGTCATAATAGTGGTTTGGAATTAAGAACCTGTAATCAAGCTTTGCCTGGTTATGAGATACTTCACATGCTCTATCAAAATAAATGGCTTAGTTAGCCATATAGGTTATCAAGAATAAAGGTTTCTTTCCTTCCCACTCCATCATAATTCCTCAAAGAACATTGAACTTTCCAATCAAGGGCAGGAGGAACTATTTAAGATAATCCACTATCTAGCCAGCCATAATCCAAATGTTCACATCTAGAAACTAGACCCCAGGACATTCAGTCTAACTCAAGTTTGGTCCAATGTCAGAGGACAGTTTTCCTAGTTGCCAATTAGCCTTAATAGTAATAACCAAAGCAACTTATTTCACCTAAAATATATCTGGTTGAAGTTCTAAAATATATCAAGTTATATAGGATTCAAAGTTAAAATGAACAAGTTATAATCTTACAAAGCAGGCATTGGATTTTCTAAAATGCAGAAAACCTTATTAAGAAATACAAGAATACAAAATCTTTGAGATTTGTTTTAGTACTACTCAAACCTCCTTTTTCTCTGCTTTTATGACATCTGATGATAAGTGTAGGGATCAGTGAACAACCGAGTGTGACAGATTTATCCTTAAATATTGAATGATTTAAAAACATTGTGACTCTTAGAACTCCCCAAAAGAAAGGAATTACTGGTCCTGGAAAAAACACACTACTTATGATTTAACAAGCAAGCAGAAGAATCCTTCTGTGATTGGAAAAAGTATGGAACTGAAGTCACATATATAATTATAAAATTTTGCTAGGATGCCAGGATTCAACATTTCCCTTGCTGAAAGCTATAAGGACAGACAGGATGAAAGCTGCTCCCTTGCTCAAAAGAAATATTTGACATGGAGTCCAAGTGACTCAGAGAATTTATTGTGAAAAGTCTTTTTTTCTTTCCTTGAGCAGGAAGAGAAAGATTTAGCAAAGCCTCTTCAACCTTATGGAAAGTTTGAATCTATATATGCATACCTATAAAACTTAAACAGCTAATTGATAAAAGTGCTGGACTTGAAGACAGGATGACCCAAATTCAAATCCTAACTTAGAAACTTTAGATCACCCTGGGCAAGTCTTTTAATCAATGTCTATCTCAGCCTCCCCCATCTGTAAAATGGACATCATCATCATCATCATCATCTACCTTCCTGTGTGAAGATAAAATGAAATAGGAGAAAAACATTTTACAAACATTTAAGGGCTACATAAATGCTTATCATCATCATCATTATCATAGACTTAGGGCTTCACTTTGGGAGTCACTATGAGAACTAGGCCTCCTAATACAATGTTTTTGTCATACAAGTGGTAGCTGCTATGCAATAGGTTTACCTCAAGAAGTAAAGAGAGAGAGAAAAAAAGCAGCAAGATTATTAAGGGACTTTTAGAAATAAACAAACTCTATTGGGATTTCACCTAATTAGACTAATCCTTTAAAACACTTCCCTCCCACCCTTCCTTTTCAGCAGAGGTGTTAATAATACTGACATTAAGGAAATTGTCTGCAGAAGACAATTTTTTTTTTAAGAGGGATTATGAAAAAACTGTCAAGTTGCCCAACAGGAGAAACAAGTGTGCTACTGTGAGAGGGGGAGCTGCTCACCCTTGTCACAGATTGGTTAGGACAGTGTCTGCCATTGCCGGTGCTTATGTAAGACACTGCTTGCAGTCCTCAAGCCCCATTTCCCAGTTGCCAGTCTCAATCCAAGAGGTCAACGTGTCCAGTGAATGAAACCTCGGCTTTGTTTGACTGCACTAGAGTCTATTGCACTGGGACGTTCCGTGCACACAGAAACCCAGACACGCTTATTATACAGAAACCCAGGAAGGGAAGAGGAGGGAAGCTTCTATGTGCCAAAGGCACTGGCCGAAATGCCTGGAAGCTGAAATGAATAGGCAAGAATTTCCTTAGAGCCAAGTCAGCAAAGTCTAGAGAAGGCCAGAAGACTAAATTGTCTCTGGGGAGAGTCAACTATTTTATAGGCGCATTCAAGTACTTTTAATAGGACATCACTATCCCAAGTGATGCCCTGTTAGAAAGCACCTGACTATATTGTGATTTTGGTTATGCTGAGATGGCAGTTGTTCACTTCCACCCCTGGACTCTAACTGTGAAACTAGTCATGCTAATCTCAAGTATATCATTGTAAAATGGAAGTCATATAGCAACTTGCTTCTGTATTATAACAAAACCAGCTCTCAATGGAGATTTATTATACAAATGGGCCTTTTACTGTGCTTATACACATCCCCATTCACCATTGTTGGGGGCCATTTATGGCATATTAAACAGACATGCTAGGTACTCTCTCTCTCTCAAAAAAAAAAAAAAAAAACTAAAATGAATCATGAAGCAGAATTAACCTAAGTATTCTTTTTTGCAATTGATTCTTGGGCACTAAAGAAACAATCACAGTTCCCTATTTATGGAAGGCTATAGAATGAACCAGGCAACTGAAACAGATGCATAAAGTCATATACTCAAATATACATCACACCACGAGATAAAGCAATAGTACAACAATATGCTGACAAATATATGTTTACATGAAAGTCTAACTCTAGTGCTGTTGGGATTGCATGGACCTGCACAATAGTCTTTCTATGCCTAACTAAAATAGAATTTAAATGCACATTTTTGGAAACTACCAATGATCTCTGAGATGCCAAATACAATCATTTTTCTTAATCCTCATTCTCCCTGACCTCTCTGTAACTGTTGATTAGTCCTTTTTGATATCCTATTCTTTCCAGGTTTGTAGGACAATGCTCCTGCCTGGTTTTTCTTCTGCCTATCTTACCGTTCCTTCTCTGTCTCCTTTGCTGGATCATACCCTCTAACCATCAGTGTCTCTCAGAGTTTCGTTCTGAGCCCTCTGGCACCATTTGATGATCTCATCAGCTCCCATAGATTTAATTACCATCTTTATGCAAATGATTCTCAGATCTACCACTCCTACTCCAGTCTCTCTAATGACTTCCAGAATTGCATCTCCAACTGCCTTTTGGACATCTTGAATTGGATGTGCAAACTCAAAATGTTCAAAAGATAATTTATACCCTCACTCCCCCCTCACACACACACATTTTCCCATCCTCCTATTCCTTTGAAAGGCAACACCATTCTCTGTCCCTCAGGCTCACAACCTATGAATCATGCTGAATTCTTGCCTGCTTTTTATCTACCCCCATATTCAAGACTGTTAATTTGATATAATATCAATTTTTTTTTATAAATCCTGGAGAATAAGAAAAATTGTTGTAGAACTTGAAACATTCAGTGGTCTCAATTTTCAAAAAAATGGGAGGAAAGTAAGTTTCAAAATATAGAATGTTGAACTTAATTTTGATACCTGGCAATATTCCAAAATTAAATTAATTAGGTCCTTTATGTATATTTTGAAAGATCATTGTTCGCTTCCAATATACCTTCAACAAGATCAGTCATTCAATCAACCAGCATTTATTTTACTATATGTCTAAGCCATCATAGTAAATAAACATAACTAACATTAAAACATAAAAGCAAAAAAGAAAGACAGTTCCTGTTCTTAAGGAGTTTACATGACGATGGAGATGACAACACATAAAAGGAAGCTGAAAGCCAGGAACATGAGGTTTTGGGGTAAAGCATGATTAAAAAGTCCAGAGAATCATAGATTGATGGGAAATAAAGAAGTGACTCCTTTGAGTGCCCTCCTTAAATGGAAGTTCTGGGAGGAGCCTTCCCAACAAAGAGAGGAGCTACATGGGAAGAAGGAACTATTGATGTGGATTTGTGAGTTCCAGGGCTATGATCTTTCAAGATAAAGAGATTTCTGGGACATGATAGAGAAGCCCAGAAGAGCATAACCAGATGAGAAAAAATCTCCTTTTTTGTTTTGCTTTGCTTTTTATAAATAAGATTTAGACTAGTGGGTCACAGAGATAGAATAAATGTAATGTACCTAAATTTCAATGAAATATCTCACTAACTTTCTCATGTATAAAGATAAAGATTAGAAAAGAAGGAAGTTACATAGATTCAAAACTGGTTGAATGACTAAAATAAATGTAATTAATGAATCATTGTCAACACAGAGAGGAGGTCTTTTGTGAAGAATCCCAAAAACCTTGTGCTTTTTAAACATTTATATCAATGATTTATATGAAGACACAGATGGTATACTTAGCAAGTTTGCAATTAATACAAACCAGGGAAAGTAAGCCAACATTTTGAATAACATCATCAGAGGTTAGAAAGGTTTTAATAGGTCAGACATTTTTGCTGCTTACTATG
Source organism: Sminthopsis crassicaudata (assembly GCF_048593235.1). Lineage (NCBI taxonomy): Eukaryota > Metazoa > Chordata > Mammalia > Dasyuromorphia > Dasyuridae > Sminthopsis > Sminthopsis crassicaudata. The sequence continues at coordinate 307,255,193 of NC_133618.1, read as the reverse complement.
TGGACAAGTAACTTAATTTACCCAGGCCTCAATTATTTTATCTATAAAATGAGGGCAAGAAACTAGAAAATCTCTAAATTTGCTTCCCAACAACTACAATCCTAGATTAATAATGTGAACTGAATAAGTAAAAATGTAATTGGATGTATTTGGGCTAAAAGTGGGCTATACTACTTTAGGCTATTCTCTTTTCCATATAGCACAAAGGTTAGATGATAACTTAGAGGGGGTCTAGATAATCTCTGATATTCTTTCTGCAAATCAATGAGAGATATTATAAACTGATACTTAAAGAGAATGATTTCAAAAGTCAAATACTTTCAAATATTTTATAGTTACAAAGAACTATACATATTTTATTTTCACAATATAAAATCTCCCACAATAGACTAGAAGTTCTTTGAAAAAGGAAGTAGTCACTACTATCAAGTTAGCAAAGAGCCATTAAAATGTCATGTCAATGTAGTCTTCTCTTTTTTGTTTCTTTTTAAAATAGTGCCAACAATATGTGAGGCTGATTTTAGTTAATAAATATTTCTTAAGGGCCTGGTCTATGCCAGACATTGTGACAGGGCATACAAAGACAAATGAGAATCTCTGCCTTATTGGAACACACAATCTAATTGCTTTCTCTACTTAATTTCTCTGGGCCTCAGGTTACTCATCTTTAAAGTGGAAGTACTCACATTATAATACACTATGGAGTTTTTTTCAGGAAAAGTACTATGTAAACCTTAAATCATTATATAATTGTGATTATCATTATAGTACTGAGTATTGATATATAGTATCTACAAAATTTTAAAACCTTGTAATAAAACATGGTTCAAATACATAATTTGGAATCAATTGATCAATCTATGTTTTTCCTTGGGGAAGAGTGAGTAATAGGGTTCTAATGAAGTGGGGTTTTTTTCTTGGCTTTATATTTTGCTTTATTGGTGGACTATACTCAAGAAAGTAATTGAAAAAATGCCAATAATACATATTAAATTTAAGTGTATCATATGTGCACTTTTAAAATTGTTCCCTACATATACCTCAATTCAGCCTCTTTTTAACGAAAAATTATATTGGAACTTTCCCCTAAAAGTCAAGAAAACATTACTATAGTATGTCTCGCAAAACTAATAAAAAACCAAAATAAAAAGAAACAAAACTATTGCCATTCACATTTGATAAATAGAAACCAATATGAGATAATAGGGAAATCTCTTCCTAGAGATTCCTTATTGTAGTAAGTTTATTTATTTTTCATACATATTGCTTTATGAATCATATTAATAGAGAAAAATCATAATAAAAGGGAAAATCCATGGAAGAGATTAAAAGAAAGAAAAAAAGAAGTGAACATAGAATGTACTGATTAATATTCAGGTTCCTTAGATCTTTTTCTAGATGCATATGGCATTTTCTGTCCAAAATCTACTGGGATTGCTTTGGATCACTGAACCACTGAGAAGAGCCAAGTTTTTTATAGTTGATCATCAAACAATCTTGCTGTTATTGTATACAATGTATTCCTGGTTCTGCTTGTTTCACTCAGCATCAGTGCATGCACATCTTTCCAGGTCTTTCTATAATCAGTTTGTTCAAATTTATTGAACAATTTATTACATTGCCTTCATATGCCATAACTTGTTCAGCCATTCCCCAATTGATGGGCATCCATCCTTTTCCAATTCTTTGCTATCACAAAAAGAGCTGTTACAAATATTTTTGCATATATGAGATCTTTTCTCTCCTTTATGATTTCTTTAGGATACAAATCCAGTACTGAAAGGTACTACTGAAAGGTTAAAAGAACCTGTCTTTAATGTTATTGATGTTTAGTCTTTAAGAGTGACAAAACAAACAGTTCACTTACAAATGTCATTCAAAATAGTGATTTAATATCATATAGACAAAACCAATTGAGCCATTATATTTTTCTTTTTAATGAATTATTTAGCAGTGGGAAGATGGAGTCTTAATACATACTCTAACGATGACTTTGGAAGCATCTATGTGTTTGTCATAAAGTTAGGATACAGAACTGAACTTGAGAATTTTGGTGTCCAGAATAAAGAGTATGAAAAAAAAACTGGGGTAAAAATCACAGAATATACATTGCAATCAATTTTGCGATTAATAATGTCAAAATAGCAAGTCATATTATTGAATTTGACCAGAAAGAAAGACCTTAAGACATGGTGAAGTTACTGAAAGGAAAGGCACTACTGGAGAAGAAAACAGAATTAGCCTGAGAAGGAGTGTCCTTAAACAGTAGTTGCTTGCAGGGGGAAAAAAAATGTCATCAGATAGCTTCCTTTATTAACTAATCATTATTGTTAATTAGTTATAATTTCAGGGTTTTTTTAGCCAGCTTAAATAGTTTAAATGTTATTAAAATGTAAATATAGCACATTTCTAAATTGTACAACCTTCATTTTTGGTTTGGCACTCTCTAAATTTTGCTGTTCTGGCTCAAAACCTAATTTGCCCCAACCTAGACAATCTTCCCAGCAGTGCCACAACTAATATTGGGAATGACAGAGTAAGGATACAACCTTATTCAATTATAAGAACTATGGATTGAATATTAAAAATTGTAATTGGCTAAAAAATGCTAAATCTAACATAAAGAATCAGCATAACAATAAAATTAGTCCAATGTAACTAGAGATAAATTCATGTGGAAAAATTCTAGTGATTCTAGTTGACAATCAATTTTCCTTGAATTAACAGAAACTGTTGACATATTGGTTTTTTAAGAAAAAATAATATGGTTCTTTAAGTACATGGCATTCCCAATAATACACTGTATTCTACCTTGGGAGGAATATTTTTTGAGTAGTAGACCCCTTTTGAGCTTTGGAAACTTTGCAACATTTCTAACATTTCATTGCAACATTTCAGAAAGACATTACCAAGCTGAAGCATGTCTAGAAGATTCAAGATTAGTGAAAAGACCCAAATAAAATGTGTCCTGTAAGGTATCAGTGTCAATTCAGAGGTAAATTGATATTGGAGTTCATGAATCTATCAATTCCTATGAGCCATTTGTCATTTTTATCATTAATGTAGATAAGGACAAAGATAGTATGGCTATGAGAGCTGCAGATAACATGGAAGAGGAGAAAAGCTCTTCAAATTATTAAATGACAGCTATACCCACAAAACTCTCAAAAGACTATACCAATGGTTTGAACTTAATATAATGAGATAAATATTTCTTTAAGGAAATGATCATGTTTAGCCTAGAAAAAGAGGTTTTATGATCTCCATAATCATTTTCAAACTTTTCAGAATTTTTATTCATTTTAAATATAAATACAAAGAAAAAAGAGCATCTCCATGTATACAGTACAAAATAAAAATGGATTCAATATGAAAACATCAATTTCCATTTTATACTGTTTACTTTTTTTGAAATTGTAATAAATAATACTCAACATTTTCAAAGCTACCCTGCCTTTTGTGCTTCCTTCTAAGGTTTTTTTTTTTGTTTGTTTGTTTCTACTATGTAATTTTCACTTTTTTTCACTCCCTGCACATCCCTCGAGAGGGCTACAATTAGACACAAATATCTATACCTAAATTTATCTATCTGTTTATCTATATGTATGAGGGGTTTGTGAGTGTGTGTATATATATGTGTATATATATATATATATATATATATATATATATATATATATATATATATATATATATATATATATATATGTATGTATGGATATAAAACCATGTATACAAACTTCTGTTCATTAGTTCTTTCCCTGGAGTTGGATACCATCTTTAAGTGCTTTGTAGTTGATTTGAGTATTTATAATATTGAAAATAAATTAGTCATTAAAGTTTTTTGGAATAATATTCTTATAACTGTGTATATTCTCTTGATTTTGGTTATTTTACTTTTCATTATTTCATGTCTTTCCAAGTTTTTCTATTCATCATTTCTTTATTTTATTTTATTTATTATAGCTTTTTATTTATAAAATATATGCATGGGTAATTTTTCAACACTGACCCTTGCAAAACCTTCTGCTCCAAAATTTCCCCTCCTTCCCTCTACCCCCTCCACTAGATGACAGGTATTCCAATACATGTTAAAATATATGTTAAATCCAATATATGTGTACATATTCATACATTATCTTACTGTACAAGAAAAATCAGATCTAGAAAGAAAAAAAAATGGGAAATAAAACAAAATGCAAGCAAACAACCACATAAAGAGTGAAAATGCTATGTTGTGGTCCACACTCAGTTCCCACAGCCCTTTCCCTGGGTGTAAATGGCTCTCTTCATTACTGAATAATTAGGACTGGTCTGAATCAATTCTTTGTTGAAGCGAGCCACATCCATCAGAATTGATAATCATATAGTCTTATTGTTGCCATGTACAATGATCTCCTGATTCTGCTTGTTTCATTTAGCATAAGTTCATGTAAGTCTTTCCAAGGCTCTCTGAAATAATCCTATTGGCCATTTTTCACAGAGCAAAAACATTCTATAACATTCATATACCATAATTTACCCAACCATTCCCCAATTGATGGGCATCCATTCAGTTTTCAGTTTCTAGCCACTATAAAAGGGCTGCCACAAACATTTTTGCTCATATGGGTCCCTTTCCTTCCTTTAAGATCTCTTTGGGATATAAGCTCAGTAGTAATACTGCTGGATCAAAGGGTATGAACAGTTTGATAACTTTTTTGAGCATAATTCCCAATTGTAGTTCATTATTTTTATGGAATAATAGTATTCCATCACAATCATAGACCACAACTTGTTTAGTCATTCCTCAACTGATGGTCATCCCCTCAATTTCTAGTTCTTTGCCACCAAAAATTAAACTGCTATAAATATTTTAGAACATATAAGTTATATTGCTTTTTCTCTAATCACCTTTAGCAACAAACATATATTGCTTAGTCAAAGGATATATTGTGTTTAATTCTTTTGGGCATAATTCTAGATTGCTCTCCAAAATTTTTTTAATTAAAATGATAGGAATATGATGATATCTCAAAGTTATTTTAATTTGCATTTCTCCAATCAATCGTGATTTAGAATGCTTTTTCATATGACTATATATATATGTATGTGTATACATATATATGTATATATATATATATATGATTTCTTCACTGTAAAAAGTTAATATCCTTTGAACATTTATTATTTAGGAAATAACTTGTAATCTTATAGATCTGGCACACTTCTTTGCATGCTTGAGATCTTTAAGTAAGAAACTTTCCATAAAAATTTTTCCACAATTTTCTGGATTTGCTTCTAATTCTTGTCTACATTGGTTTTATTTGTACAAAAAAATGCTTAATATGATTTAATCAAAATTATCCACTTTACATTTTAGAATGTTATCTCTTGTTTATTCATAAAATTTTCTCCTAACCATAGTCCAATAGATAGTATTCCATAGTTTTCTAGTTTTCTTGTAATATCTTCCTTTCTATCTGTCATATATCTATTTTCACATTATTCTTGATAAATGATGTAAGATATTTGTCTCTGACCAATTTCTGTCAAACTGCTTTCCAGCTTTCCCAACAATTTTGACCAAATAATGAATTCTGATCCCCAATATATATCTTAACATTTGTCAAGCACAATGTTACTATTTCCCTTTGCTACTGTGTATTGTATATCTATTCTGTTCCACTAATCTTTCTTTCTGTTTGTTAGCACCAAATAGTTTTGATAATTACTGCTTTATAATATAATTTAAGATCTGGTACTCCTAAACCTCCTTTATTTATTTTTTTCATTAGTTGCTTTGAAATTCTTGACTTTTTCTTCCAAAATTCATTTTTTCCCCCTAATTCAGTAAATAAACATTTGGTAATTTAATTGGGATAATATTGAATAGATTAGGTATAATTGTCATTTTTTATTGTATTGGCTCTGCCTGCCTACAAACAATTGATATTTCTCCAATTATTTAAATATAACTTTTTCTGTATTAAAAGTGTTTTATAATGGCATTTATGTAGTTTCTGAATTTATTTTGGCAAATAAACTGCCACTTAACATACTTTCTAGAGTTGCTTTAAATGATATATTTTTTTACTATCTCTTCTTACAAAGTTTTGTTGAAGATATATAGAAATGCTGTCAATTTATGTGGGCTTATTTTATATCCTGATATTTTCCTAAAATTGATTGTTTTAACTAACTTTGTAGTTGAATCTTTAAATTTTTCCAGTATACCATCATGTTGTCTGCAAAAGTTTTATTTCCTCATTGCCCAATCCAACTCCTTCAACTTTTTTTTCTTCTCTTGTTGCTATTGCTAATATTTATAAAACAATATTGAACAATATTGATCATAATGGTCATCTTTATTTCATTACTGATTTTATTAGAAAAGCTGTTTTCTAACTTTTAAAGGGTTGCTTTATAGACGAAGACCTAAATTTCTTTTATTTGGATCCTGAGGTAAGAATTTTCCCAGTTCTTGCATAAAAGTAATGGATTAGAGAAATAGGATAAAGTGTATTGTAATACACAGCTAATAAATCCACTAATTTATCTGGTATATGTATGTGTTTATGTGTATGTTCTTGTAAACTTGAATTTCATATATTTAATTTCTATGTTGTATATAGTTTATCTATAATTATATTATCAATTAAAATTAGTCAATATAACAATTATAATTTTATATTAATGTATACTTATAATTCAATATGTATATATGTATACATATTTGAACATTTTATTAGATTAGTGGATAGTGACTAGTACAAACAAAAATAGAGATCAATAAAACATTTTAAAGTACACAAAAAATTAAAAGTTTAAAAGGGAAACATATGTATGTCTACTCTGTTTAAAACAAGTTGTACATAACAAGTTCACAGTTACTTATATCTGTATTTAAAATCACAATAAAACAAGTGGAGTTAAAAGAGATAGAGTGAGGTGAGGAGTTGTTGGCAACTTATTTACTTCCAGTTCCACAAAATTCATTTTGTACTATATTAAGTTCTAGGAATTTTTGACTGTTTCATATGTTCTCAAAATTATTATCAAATTCATTCCCCTAAATATAAGCTGTATAGGAACCTAAATTCAGAAATTTTGAGATTTTGATTAGTGAGAAAAATACAAACTTATATCTAAGTGATTATTTTTAATCATTTTTTCTGTGTGTATTAGCATGCAGTGAATAGTATTCTGGGTCTAGAGTCAAGATCTAAATTCTTACTAGCTGAATGACCCTGAGCAAGTCACTTAAGCTCTTTCTTCCATTTCCATATCTGTAAAGTAGGGATAATAATGACACCTATTTCCCAGAGTTGTTGTTAGGACAAAAGGAATTATATTTGAAGTTCTTTGCAAAACTTAAAGTGCTATATAATGCTAATGACTATTAGTAATAGTTATCTATTATTAATACATTTAATTGTTTTTAATAAAGTTATTTTTCTTTAAATATTAAGATTAATTATGGCTAACTTTGGAGTAATTAAAAAATAGAACAAACTCTCTTAGGATCATGATATTGAGAAGTGAGGGGAATTTAGAGCTTATATATTTAAAACTCTTATGAGGAAACTGAAACACAAAATATTTAAATGACACATACACAGCCACAAACTAACAGAATATGGATGTGAAATGCTTTTACTCTCAGAGGAAGTCTTAGAGGAAAGACTGGATAACCTTGGCAGGGATAGTAAAATAATTCATGCTTTATTCAGGGTTCGGATTGGATGACCTTGTTAGTTTCCTTCCAATTCATAGAGTTAGTGATTATATGACTATTTAATTTAATCTCTCTAGCATCAGAATCTAGAAAAATTATTTAATGACAATAGATATGTGCTTATTGAATGGAATTGTATACCTGTGACATTCAAATTACCAACTAGTTAGAAAAATCACAAAGATTTTTTGACAGTCACCTAAATCTGGGGTCACCTAGAAACTTAAGAGAATAAATATAACAGAAATAGAATTAATAGGGGCTACCTTTGAAGAGTTGTTTTATTTGTGTGCAATGGGGGAGTTAACACACACATTCTTGAAAGGTATATGTACACATATGTACACAAAGTAAAACAAGTGCAAAATAGCATGCATAAAATGTGTACATAATAATATAGAAAATATACAAAAATAGACAAATTTTATTTTGGAAAGTGCTACATAAATATAAACTATTGTTATTGTCAATGCTAAAGGTACACTTTGCAAAGGATTAATTTAAGCAGGGGTGGAGTTAATCAGGAAAGGCTTTAACTCAAAAGGAGAGAGCTTGTAGTTGTGTTATTTCTTTTAGAAGTTGCATATTATACTTTCCTTATTTCTATTTTCCACAATTTTGTGGTGATTATGGTGAGGGGAAAGTCTTTATTCTGTAAGCCACTGGAAAGAGATCTGGCTTTATGCAAATCCTGCAGTAAAAAAAGCCTTCAACAGGTTGACACCAAAGAAGGAGAATCACAAACCCTCCTTTCCTTGGAATTCAGAGGACTCCCAAGCAAAGGGCCTTTTGAATCAATGCTGTTTCTGCCTTTAGCAGACAGCAGCTGCTGCTATTTCAAAACCAATTTCCAAACTCCCTGATCCACCGTGTCCTGAGACTTGACTCTGATACAATGGTATTCAGACTTTGGTTTTGGACTCTGACCCTGCCTTTGGCTCTCTGTGATTCTGGCTTTATTCCTAGTTTGGTCTCAATTCCTGAGCACTCCCTTGGAGTACTGGCAGAATTTGCTCAAAGCTAATGGTAAGCTACTTTTGAGGTGCCTGCTTTACTTTCTCTAGTGCCTGACATTCTCCCTAGGGTGGAGCCATCCCAGAAAGTGATTGTTAAATGCCTCAACCAGAAGTCATACACAACATGCTAGATGTGACTCAGTAACTTTCCCTTCTAAACATGAGCTGAGGTGTGTAGACAAAGGGGTTCTCACACCATGACCAGGGAATTGATGCTCCTTATTACACAGGGACGATTCAAGTCAACTGATACCTTCTGCTATAGGTAGTTAATCTTCTGTGTTCTCAGAGCAAAAATTAGAGAGGCAAAAGGAAGAATATTTTCACAAGAGTCTTCCTAAAACTTAATAACAAATGGAAAAAAATTCATCTCAAATCAGGAAAGAAAAACATGCAATCAAAAATGCCATAAAGACAAATTTTGGCCATTACAAGAAAACACCAGATTTTTATAATAAAAAGAAACTTTCCACTTATTAGCACTACCACAGTTTCCTCCAAATGAATCCAAATTTTGCTCTTAATTTTAAGCAACTTCTTAGCAATTGAATCAGATCTATTCATGGATAAATTAATATGACATTTACCCTCATTTTTCCTGACAATTGAATTTTGGGGGTTTTATAGATCCTTTCAAAATAGGGGTAATTGAAAGGGCAGGTATGTTATTCCATTTTAGTGTGTCATCTTTGTGGGTGGTAGAGCAAAGAAAAAGAATAAGGAACAGTTCAAGTGAACAAGTAACTCCTAGGAGAGACAAATCTGCCAAAGATGATGTTTATTACAGAGATTTGACTCTTCCCTAGAAATGTTGTATTATATGGATTAAGTTACCTTAAGCCAAATAAGCAAATGAAATGGGCTGAGTATGCTCAGAATAAGAACTTGATTATCTCATTCATTCCTTGCAGCGTTGATCAGTACTTTGTCAATACTGCATACTAAAATGTCTTTAAGAAAAAAAAATTAGTAAAAGTTTTTTTCAGGTTTTGGAGTATTGCCTACATTTGAGATAATTGAATAGAATTATGTGTGTAAAATTATCTTTGAGAAAATCACATAAGGAATTGGGTTGTGGAAGATTGGACTAGAATGGGAAGAGACTTGAGACAGGGAGGTCAATCAGAAAATCATAGAGATAGTCTAGATATGAGATGACGATGGCTTATATTAGAGAAATAACTATGAGAGTATAGAGAAGAAATCAGAATAAAATTGGAAATAATATTTGGAAAGGGATTATTGATATGAAATCTGTGTAAGTGAAGAGTAGAGAATGATTCCAAAGTGGTGAGGCTAAATGTGATTGGGATGATGCTGATAGTGCCCTCAATAGCAATAGGAAAGTTGGAAAGAAGGGAGGCTTAAAGGTAAAAGATTAGTTTTCTTTTTGACATGTTGGTTTTGAGATATTTACTATATAACTAACTTGAAGTGTATAAAAGTCAAGTGGGTGATCTAAGCCTAGAGCCCCAGAGAGAGCTTAGGGCTAGATGTAGAGATCTCATAATCATCTGCTCCAAGATGAGAATTGAAGCCCCGGACTTGGAGCAAAAACTATTGGGAGCAGAAGTGTAGACAGAGTACCTATGGAATCCAGAATTTTAAAACTGCTGAGGATATCATATACCATATAGTACAACCCATATTTGAGAATAGTTCCCACTATCTTACACCTCACAAGAAATTATTCAGCTTCTACTTGAAGACCTCCAATGGAAGAGGACATCAGAAAAGGGAACATATATATCAAATATGATATAGTCACTGTAAAATTAACATCCTATAAAAATTTTTAAAAATTAACAAATTTGGGAAGTACCAGACAAAGAAAGTTTCACAGAATTGGTAAAAACAATTAACAAAATTCATGTAGAAGGAATCTATGAATCCCCAAAAGGAATTTAAAATTTTAAATAGTGAGTAACAATATAGAGAATTTTTAAGAATTTGGAAGACAATATTTATGAAATATTTTAAAAACTCAACCATGAATGTGGAATTATTTATTTAGCAAAATTCAACATGCTTCTTAAAGACAAGAGATAAATACGAAAAACAAACAAGAATATGAAAAACAAACAAATTTGGAAAAGTTTCCCCAAAAAAACCACATACACTTGAAGGAAGTTTTTAATCAATGAATAACCTAAAAGACAAATATTCAAATTAGCCAAAGCAAAAAAGTTGCCAAGAAAATATGAGAATACAGTGCATTGTATTGGCTATATCACTTAAGATTTCAGAAAGAGCTTTCATAGAAACAGAGGAAGGAAAAAAATTGTAGGCAGATGATTCAATGTTTTAGAAAGTTTTTCCTGGAATCAAATTTAAAGTTACCTCTTTCCAACTTGTACCCATTGTCCCTAACTTTATCTCTGGGATCAAAGAAAACAAATCTAATTCATCTTCCAAAGGATAATTTTTTTGGAGATTGCTATTGTGTGTCCCCTGAGTCTTATGTTCCCCTAAACTAAACCTTTTAAATTTCTTCAACTAATTCTCATATGGGCATTAACTTATGACCCTGTTTGCCTTGATCCATTTGTTCTCCAAGAACTGAAAATAATATTCCAGATGTGGTGTGACTAAAGTAGAGTACCAGGAATCTCACCTCCTAATTCCTCTCTTAATATAGCCCAAAATTTAATATTTTTTCTTTTGCTGAAATAATGCTCTTTCTATTGAACTTGCTTACTTTGTGATAAATTTTCTTTATCTTTTTTCAAACAAATTATTCTTTAATCATGATTCTTCCATCTTAGACTTGTCAAGGTAAATTTTGCAATATAAATAATAGGACAGGGGAGAGGAAGGAGAGAAGCAAAGGGAGAAAAAAAGGGGGGAAAGGAAGGGAAAAATGAAGGAAGGGAAGAAGGAAGAGAGAGAGGGAAGAAAAGAGGAAGCAAGGGAATACAAGAGGAAGAGAGTGAGGGAAGAAATAAAGAAGGAAATAAGGAAACTATAGAGTAGTCTACTGATATGCCCTTTCCACAGGGAATGGTAGACTTGATTTGATTACAGTTCTCAAAGAAAGAGATGGCAAAGAATGAGAGAGTACAATATCCAGATTCTGCAAAGTAGAAAATATCTATGGTAAAGACGAACATGAATGATTTTACAGAGCACAGAGTCAATTGGTTTAGGTTTTCCTAGCTGTAGCCCCTCCTGGTCTAGTTCAGAGGGGAAAACACCATCAATAGGAGTAACAAGATAAAAAATATTTTAAACACATTTTCTATGCTTATGTTTTGCAAAGTTTTTCATATAAATGACATTGAAAACAAGCTAAGCATCACGGGAACTAGCATAAATCCCCACAGCACCACTCCAAAGATTTTCTTCCTGCCAAATTGATATTGAACTATTTAATGATTATTCTTTGAATCTAACCATTCAGTTAATTTCACATTCTTCTTTAAAAATTCCTAATGGTATTCCTGTATTTATATCTGCTAGTCCATAGGATGTAGGTTATCTGAGTCAGATGGTTTGAAATCATCAAAGACAAAAATGTGCTTTCATTATCTTTTTATTAATCTTTAGTATCAATTGCTTATTAGTCATTTTTTCCTCTAATTTATAGGACAAAGATCTTTCCTTTTGGCAGAAAACAAAGATGCAATATAGTGAATTTGCCATTTCTTATAAGTAATTGTTTCATTCACTCCAAAAAGTGACTCCTATTTTTTTGTAATCTTTCTCCACCACAGCTTTCAAAAATACCTTTTTGTTGTCCGTGGTTGGTTGTTTACCAACTATAGTTAATTTTAACTTGAAGCTTATAAATCTATTTTTATATGTAACTTGGATGGTGAGTTTCTTGTGTTCTACCATAGATCTCTTAAATGTAAAATGAAAAAATTGGGTTTTAAATGATTGTGTTAAGTTTTGATCAGCAAGATGTGAGAATTTTTTAAAACTCTATATCTATTTCAGTTAGAAGACAAACCTAGCAAATGGGATATTAATTCATGTGGACTAAATTTTCACAATAATAAGAGTAACAAAATAAATGAAAAAGCAAAATACAAAAATGAACAGTTGACATTGTGGTGAATAATTTGGAATTATGTCCACAGGGATATAAAACTGCTAGTTCTTCATTCCAAAGAAATCAAAGAAAAGGGGAAAGGGCCAATCTGTACAAAAAATCTGTATATCAGAACTTCTTTGGTAGCAAAGAATTGGGAATTGAGATAACACCATTCAATTGAACAAGTTGTGATATATGATTGTGATGGAATAATTTGTATTACAAGAAATAATGAGCAAAATGATTCTGAAAAACTTGGAAGATCTATGTGAAGTGATGCAAAGTGAAGTGAGTGGAATTGGGAAAATACAGAACACAGTAACAAAAATATTTTAAGCATGATGAACTGTGAAAGACTTAGCTACTCTGGTCAAGACAATTATTTGATACAAAAGATCCCTCATAAAAAAGGCTATCAGCCTCCAGAGAGAGAAATGATGGATTCAGAATGAGAACTGAAACATACTTATTTTAACCTCTATTTTTATTATTTTTTGCAACATGCTAATATAAAAATATGGTTTGCATAATTTCACATATATAATTTATATCAAATTGCTTGCCTTCGTAAGGGGGAGGGGAAGAAAAAAAGGTAATTTGGAACATAACATTTGGAAAATATAGCAAAATTCTGTTAATGTAATTATGAAATATTTAATGAAATAATTAAAAATATTTTTAAATAGACTATTCATTGAGGAGGGATTTGTAAAGATCTAGATAGATTCAAAAGTAAAAGGACTAAAATATATAATGTTACTGAGAAATCACAGAAGGTAATAATGCAAATAATGATATGGAATGCATTTGAATTTAGAAAGTATAAAAGAGCAACCAAGACATTATATTCTACCAAATTAGTCTTTGCAAAATGAAAGCATATAAATCTTAAATACATGTTCATCTATGAAAATTTATAAAGGACAGCTTTATAGCCATTATTAGATTCAGAAAAAACCATAGATTTTAGCATCTCATTACCATTATTTTGTTAGATTTAGCCAAAAAAGAAAGAAATTACAGAGCTAAGCAATGTTAAATAAACAATGCTAAATAGTGATATTGAAAAGAAATTCATGGGAAAAACAAATAGTATGTTTTTAAGTATTTATTAAACTTACATAAAAATTTATTATGTCTTATCCCAGAAAGAAGACAAATAGTAACAGAAAAAATAGAACATTTATCTTAGATCCTAATGAAATAAAAGTGATCTTAGATCTTAATGAAATAAAATTGATTATATTGAGACATTGAATAAAACATTACATCCTTATGTAATTAAGAAAATATGCATTTAATTAAACATGATTGTCTTAAAAAAAAAACAGCATTAAAAACAGTAGCAGACTGTATTTTAGAATGACCAACCACTACCTTGTGCTATTTGACATTTTTGTCAATGGCTTGGATAAAGGAATAGACATCATAATTTTATATATATATATATATGTGTGTGTGTGTATAAAATATTGTGCATTATATATATATATATATATATATATATGTATGTATGTATAAAGATATATAAATAAATGACATATCCAGGAAATATAGCAAAGATGGTGGATGAAACTGTCAAAACTTAAGAAAATCATGCCTGACTGAAAAACTGCCCTCAATCTAATTTGGTGAAATTTAATAAAAAATAGTTGTCAAAAAAGACAACTTCACAAGCATAAGATGGGGGCGAAATGTCTGTTTATCAGTTCATCTCATAAAAGTCTATGTAACTATTTATCATGAGTCAAATATGACAGCAGCTGAAAAAACTTAATCTGATTTTAAAAGTACTTTAAGAATAATTTTAGTTAGCATGTATATGTGAATTTAGGATTTGCAAAGCATTTTACATGTATTATTTTATTTGATCTTCACAAGAACTCTGTGAGGTAAGTGATATTATTATTGTATAAATTGCTATTATGATTACATATTATTGTGATTTTACATTTAAGTTGCTGTTATTACTTCTTTTTGTTTCCCAATTTTTAAAACATTTTTATTTAAAGTTTTGCATTCCAAATTCTATCCTTCCCTTTCTCTCTCATTCCCCCATCCCTGATCTGGTAAGTAAACAGAAAAAAGATGATACATGCATAACTTTATCAGACATTTCCATTTTGTTTAAGATGACTCAAATAAAAGGAAAAAAAAATAAAAGAAAGTGGGGAAAAGCATGCTTCAGACTGAATTCAATCAATATAAGTTCTTTCTCTGGAAGCAGATATTATACTATATCATCAGTCCTTTGGGATTATCTAGGCTGAGAACTGTCATTCACAATTTATCAAACAATATTACAGTTTATTTAACCCCTCCCCAAGTGATGAGCATCCCTTTGATTTGCAATTTTTAGCAACCACAAAAAGAGCCGCTACATATATATTTTCGCCTGTACAAATAAGTACTTTCCCTTTTTGGGGGGATGTATTTGGAATACAGGCTTCATGGTAGTATTGCATTTTCCAGATCTTTGGGCATAGTTAAAAATTGCTCTCCAAAATATTTGGATCATTTGCCAACTCCAACAAAAGTATATTACTGTCCTAGTTTCTCAAATTCTCACCAACATTCAACATTTTCATTTTTTATCATATTAGCCACTCTGATAGGCATGAAGTGGTATCTCAGAATTGTTTTAATTTATATTTCTCTGATCAATAATATTTAAGAGCATTTTTGCATGATTGAAAACTGCCTGTTTATATTTTTTGACTATTTATCCACTGGAAAATTACTTGTGTTTTTATTAATTTGACTCAGTTTTGTATGTATTTGAGAAATTGGTCAGTTATCAAAGATACTAGTTACATTTTTTTGTTTTTCTTATAATTTTGGTTGCATTGTTGTTTTTTAATTTTATAAAATTAAAATTATCTATTTACATTATGGTACTATTCTTTGTATCTTCTTTAGTCCCAACTTTTCCTCTTATACATAAACTTGAAAGATAAATTATTCTGTGCTCTCAGTTTATGGCATTACTTTTTATGTATAAATTATATATCCATTTTGAACTTATCTTTTTAGACAGTGTAAGATGTTTGTCTACATCTAATATCTACCACAGAATTTTCCAATTTTTCCAACATTTTTTGTCAAATAATTAGCTTGTGATCCAAAAGCTTAGATCTTTATGCCTATCATATACTACATCACTATGGTTATTTACTATAATGCAATTTGTACTTAATCTATTCCACTAATCCAGTACTCTATCTCTTAACCAGAACCAGGCAGTTTTGATAATTACTACATTGTGGTACAGTTTGAGATCTTGAATAGCTAGACCACCTTCTTTCACATTCTTTTTCATTAATTTCTTTGATCTTTGAGTTTTGTTCTTCCAGATGAATTTATTCTTTTTTTCTAGCTCTATAAAAGAATGTTTCATTGGTATGGCATGGAAGAAATAGATTAATTGAAGTAGAATTGTCATTTTTATTATATTGTCTTGACCTATCTATGAAGAACAGAAATTTTTTCCTATTGTTTACATCTGACTTTATTTTTGTGAAAAGTATTTTACATTTTTGTTAATATCAATCCTGAGTTTCTCTTAGCAGGGAGACTCCCAATAGCTTTTCTTCTGTAGTTATTTTCAAAGGAATTTCTCTATCTATTGCTGTGGCCTTATATGGGTTTATTTTGCATCCTGTATTTCTTAGTTAATAGTTGTTAATAATTAAAATAGTTGTTAATAATTAAAAATTATTAAAATAATATTTAAAATAATTAAAAATAATTTAAAAAGTTGTTAATAATTTCAAATAGTTTCTTGGTTGATTCTCTAAGATTTTCAAAGTGTAATATCATGCCATCTGCAAAGAATGATAGTTCTGTTTCCTCATTGCCTATTTTAATTATTTCATTTTTTTTCTTCTCTTATTGCTAAAGCTAAAGTTTCTAGAACTATATTGAATAGTTTCACCCCTGAATATATTGTTAAGGCTTCTATTTCATACGTTACAGATAATGCTTGCTGATGGCTTTATACATATATACCCTACACTTTTCTACTTCTATGATAAAACTTTGGCCATTTGATTGGTATAGCCCTGAACAAGTATAGCAATTTAGACAGAATTATCATTTTTATTGTATTAGCTCAACCCAGCCATGAAAAATTGATTTTTTCCCCAAATGTTTAGATCTAATTTTATTTGTGTGAGAAATGTTCCATAATCCTGCTCAAATATTTCTTGGATTTGTCTTGGCAGGTAGATACTGGAGGTTTTTATTTTGTCCACAGGTATTTTACTTTATTTTATTTTAAATTTTTTTAAAATTAATTTTATAATTATAATTCATTTGACAGTACATATGCATGGCTATTTTTTACAATATTATCCCTTGTACTCCCTTCTGTTCTGAATTTTCCCTTCCTTCCCTCTACTCCCTCCCCTAGATGACAGGCAATCCCCATACATGTTAAATGTGTTATAGTATATCCTAGATACAATATATGTGTGCAGAACCGAATTTCTTGTTGTATAGGAAGAATTGGATTCAGAAGATAAAAGTAACCTGGGAAGAAAAACAATAGTGCAAACAGTTTACACTCATTTCCCAGTGTTCCTTCTCTGGGTGTAGTTGTTTCTGTCCATCATTGATCAACTGGAAATGAATTAGATCTTCTCTATGTTGAAGATATCCACTTCTATCAGAATACATCTTCATACAGTATCACTATTAAAGTGTATAATGATCTCCTGGTTCTGCTCATTTCACTCAGCATCAGTTCCTGTAAGTCTCTCCAAGCCTCTCTGTATTCATCCTGCTGGTCATTTCTTACAGAACAATAATATTCCATAACATTCATATACCATAATTTGCCCAACCATTCTCCAATTGATGGCTATCCAGTTTCTAGCTACTACAAAAAGGGCCGCCACAAACATTTTGGCACAGCCAGGTCCCTTCCCTTCTTTGGGATATAAGCCCAGTAATAGCACTGCTGGATCAAAGGATATGCACAGTTTGATAACTTTTGGGGCATAATTCCAAATTGCTCTCCAGAATGGTTGGATTCTTTCACAACTCCACCAACAATGTATCAGTGTCCCAGTTTTCGCACAGCTCCTCTAACATTCATCATTATTTTTTCCTCTCATCTTAGCCAATCTGACAGGTGTGTAGGGGTATCTCAGAGTTGTCTTAATTTGCATTTCTCTGATCAATAGTGATTTAGAACACTCTTTTATATGAGTGGAAATAGTTTCAATTTCATCATCTGAATATTGTCTGTTCATATCCTTTGACCATTTATCAATTGGAGAATGGTTTGATTTCTTATAAATTAGAGTCAGTTCTCAATATATTTTGGAAACAAGGTCTTTATCGGAACCTTTAACTGTAAAAATATTTTCCCAATTTCTTTCTCCCTTCTAATCTTGCTTGTATTAGTTTTATTTGTACAAAAACTTTTTAATTTGATGTAATCAAAATTTTTTGTTTTGTGATCAATAATGATCTCTAGTTCTCCTTTGGTCACAAATTCCTTCCTCTTCCACAAGTCTGAGAGTAAACTATCCTATGTTCCTCTAATTTATTTTTGATCTCATTCTTTATGCCTAAATCATGGACCCATTTTGATCTTATCTTGGTATATGGTGTTAAGTGTGGGTCCATATCTAATCTCTGCCATACTAATTTCCAGTTTTCCCAGCAGTTTTTGTCAAATAATGAATTTTTATCCCAACAGTTGGGATCTTTGGGTTTGTCAAACACTAGATTGTTACAGTTGTACACTATTTTGTCCTGTTAATCTAACCTATTCTACTGATCAACTAGTCTGTTTCTTAGCCAATACCAAATAGTCTTGGTGACTGCTGCTTTATAATATAATTTTAAATCAGGTACAGTTAGACCGCCTTCATTTGTTTTTGTTTGTTTGTTTGTTTGTTTTTGTTGTTGTTGTTTATTTGTTTGTTTTTTCATTAATTCCCTTGAAATTCTTGATCTTTTGTTCTTCCATATGAATTTTGTTATTTTTTTTAGGTCATTAAAATTGTTTCTTGGGAGTCTGATTGGTATAGCACTAAATAAATAGATTATTTATTTTAGGGAATATTGCCATCATTATATTCGCTCGGCCTTTCCAAGAACACTTAATGTCTTTCCAATTATTTAAATCTGACTTTATTTTTGTGGCAAGTGTTTTGTAATTTTGCTCATATGATTCCTGACTTTTCTTTGGTAGATAGATTCACAAAATATTTTATACTCTCTAAAGTTGTTTTGAATGGAATTTCTCTTTCTATCTCTTGCTGTTGGATTTTGTTGGTGATGTATAAACATGCAGAGGATTTATGTGGATTTATTTTGTATCCTGCCACTTTGCTAAAATTCTGAATTATTTCTAATAGCTTTTTAGCAGAGTCTTTGGGGTTCTCTAAGTATACCATCATGTCATCTGGAAAGAGTGATAGTTTGATTTCCTCATTTCCTACTCTAATTCCTTGAATCTCTTTCTCTGCTCTTATTGCCGAGGCTAGAGTTTCTAGTACTATATTGAATAGTAATGGTGATAGTGGGCAACCTTGTTTCACTCCTGATCTTACTGGGAAAGGTTGCAGTTTATTTCTATTGCATATTATGCTTACTAACGGTCTTAAATATATGCTCCTGATTATTCTAAGGAATAGTCAATTTATTCCTATACTCTGAAGTATTTTTAGTAGGAATGGATGTTGGATTTTATCAAATGCTTTTTCTGCGTCTATTGAGATGATCATATGTTTTTTGTTAATTTGATTATTAATATGGTCAATTATACTAATAGTTTTCCTAATATTAAACCATCCCTTCAATCCTGGTATAAATCCTACTTGATCATGGTGTATTATCCTGGGGATGATTTTCTGTAGTCTTTTTGCTAATATCGTATTTAAGATTTTAGCATCAATATTCATTAAGGAGATTGGTCTATAGATTTCTTTCAAAGTTTTCAACCTACCTGGTTTAAGTATCAGTACCATGTCTGTGTCATGGTAGGACTCCTTCATTTCCTATTTTTTCAAATAGTTTATATAACATTGGGGCTAATTGTTCTTTAAATGTTTGGTATAATTCACATGTAAATCCATCTGGTCCTGGGGATTTTTTCTTAGGGAGTTGATTTCTTTTTCTGAAAGGGGACTATTTAAGCAATTTACTTCCTCCTCTATTAATCTAGAAAGCCTATATTTTTGAGGGAAATCATCTATTTTACTTAGGTTATCAAATTTATTGGCATAAAGTTGGGCAAAGTAATTCCTTATTATTGCTCTAATTTCCTCTTTATTGGTGGAAAGTGGTTCCCCTTTTCATTTTAAGACTAACAATTTGATTTTCCTCTTTCCTTTTTCTGATCAGATTTACCAAAGGTTTATCTATTTTATTGGTGTTTTTTCATAAAAACCAAATCTTAGTTTTATTTATTAATTCAATTTTTTACTTTCAATATTATTAATTTATCCTTTTGATTTTAGAATTTCAAGTTTAGTATTTGATTGGGGGTTTTTAATTTGATCTTTTTCTAGCTTTTTAAATTGCAAGCCCAATTCATTGACCTTCTCCTTCTCTATTTTATGCAAATAAGCCTCTAAAGATAAAATTTCCTCTTATTACTGCTTTAGCTGCATCCCACAAATTTTGGTATGATGTTTCATCATTGTCATTATCTTGAGTGAAATTATTAATTGTTTCTATAATTTGTTGTTTCACCCAATCATTCTTTAAGATGAGATTACTTAGTTTCCAATTACTTTTTGGTCTATTTACCAATAACTTCTTGTTGAATGTTGTTTTCATTGTATCATGATCTGAGAAAAAACCATTTACTATATCTGCCTTCCTGCATTTAATTTTGAAATCTTTATGTCCTAATATATCATCAATTTTTGTTTAGTTTCCATGAACTGCTGAGAAGAAAATATACTCCTTTCTATCACCATTCAGTTTTCTCCAAAGATCTATCATAGCTAATTTTTCTAATATTCTATTTACCTCTTTAATTTCTGTCTTATTTGTTTTGTGGTTTGATATATCTAATTCTGGGAGTACAAGGTTGAGATCTCCCACTATTATAGTTTTGCTATCTATTTCTTCTTGCAACTCTCTTAATTTCTTCTTTAGGAAGTTAGATGCTATACCACTTGCTGCATATATGTTTAGTATTGATATGGCTTCATTGTCTATGCTACTCTTCAGCAAGATATAGTTTCCTTCCTTATCTCTTTTAATTAGATCAATTTTTGCTTTTGCTTGATCTGAGATAAGGATGGCTAACCCTGCTTTTTTTTTTTTTACTTCACTTGAAGCATAATAGATTCTGCTCCAGCCTTTTACCTTTACTCTGTATGTATCTCCCTGCTTTTTAAATGTGTTTCCTGTAAACAACATATTGTAGGGTTCTGACTTTTGACCCAGTCTGCTATCTATCTCCACTTAATGGGAGAGTTCATCCCATTCACATTTACAGTAAAAATTACTAATTCTGTATTTCCTACCATCTTATTATCCCCAGATTATGGGGGATTTTTTGCCCCTCCTGAACCCCTTCCCCAATATTAAACTTATGGGCCCCACTTGCATCACGTAGCCCTCCCTTTTTAGTATCCCTCCCTCTTCCTTTTAAATCCCTTCCCTTTTCTTGTATTCTTCCCTTATTACTCTTTTCCTTTTTTCTTTTCCTCTCCCCCTTTTAATGAAGTGACAGAGATTTCTCTTTAAATCAAATATATTAATGATTTTCTCTTTGAGCCAATTCTGATGAGAGTATGATTCACACAATGTTCCTCCCCCTCTCTAAATTCCCTCAGATATGATAAGTTTTCTTTGCCTCTTCCTGGGATGTAGTTTTCCTCTTTTTATCTCCCGTTTTCCCATTTTCTGACACTATCCCCTGTCCATTTCTACTTCCCTTTTTTATGTTATATCAGTAAAATCAAATTATACATGTGGACTTTCCGTATATCCACAACAGAAATACAGTTCTCAAGAGTTCCTTTTACCTGTTTTTGCTTCTCTTGAGTCCTGTGGCTGGAGATCAAATTTTTTGTTTAGATCTGGTTTTTTCTTAGACACAAATGGAATTCATCTGTTTCATTAAATGTCCATCTTCTTCCATGGAAGAAAATGTTCAATTTAGCTGGGTAGTTTATTCTTGGCTGCATTCCAAGTTCTTTTGCCTTTCAGAATATCAGATTCCAGGCCCTTCAATCCTTTAATGTGGATCCATCCAGATCTTGAGTGACTCTTATTGTGGCACCTCAATATTTGAATTTTGTTTTCCTGGCTGCTTGCAATATTTTTTCCTTAGTCTGATAGTTTTGAAGTTTGGCCACAATATTCCTTGGAATTTTTTTTTTGTTGTTGTTTTTAAAGGGTCTTTTTCAGAAGGTGTTCAATGAATTCTTTCAATGCCTATTTTACCTTCTCGTTCTATTACTTCTAGGCAGTTCTCTTTGATGATTTCCTGTAAAATAGAATCTAGGCTCTTTTTTTTTCATCATAGTTTTTGGGAAGTCCAATAATTCTTAGATTATCTTTCCTAGATCTATTTTCCAAGTAAATATTTGACGTTTTTCTCCAGTTTTTCATTTTTTTGGTTTTGCTTGACTGATTCTTGGTGTCTCAATGAATCATTTATTTCTATTTGTTCAGTCCTGATTTTTAATGATGTATTTTCTTCATTCGCTTTTTTTACTTCTTTTTGTATATGTCCAATTGAGTTTTTAAATGAGTTATTTTGCTCTATGGAATTTTTTTCCATTTCACTAATTTATTTATGTATTTATTTATTTTGTGAGTTATTTTCTTTTTCCAATTCACAAATCCTACTTTCCTATGATTTTTTAACCTTTTCCAATCCACAAATTTTGTTTCCCTGCACTTCCTGTGAATTCTTTATCTATTCCAATTCAAATTTCATAGCTTCTCTTTTCTTTTCCCATTTTTATTCTAACTCTCTTTTGAGGTTTTTAATAGTCTCTTCTAGGAGAGAGTTATGTGATGGGGGCCAGGTAACATTCCTCTTCAGGGTATTATCTGGAGACTGTTTGCTATTAGTCTCCTTGGGGTTGCGAACCTGCTCTCTTTCTGTATAGAAACTATCAATAATTCTTTTCATTTTTTTTACTCATTTTAAAAAACCTATAGGGTCTGCCTTCAGGGTAAGGAGGTTGCCAGTTTCCTCTGGAGAACAGGGATAGGTATATGGACTGCAGCTGTCTTGTGAACTGGCTTACAAGGTTGCTCTTGGAGAGAGTTTCCCCCCTCCACCCCCCCACCCCCCACCCAGCCAGAAGTGATTCAGAGCTGGTTATCATGGGCTGGGCTGTGGAAATTCCCAGTGAAGAGCCCCTGCTGTGTGGCCTACCGACTGCTCTGAGGCTAGAGGCTAAACAGTGAAAGTGGCTCTGCCCCGGGAAGCATAGTTGCTGCTGCAGAAGTTTTGCTGCTGTGGAACTTCGGCTGCTGTGGAACTTCCACTGCCTTTGGCTGAGCCCCACACTGTGCAGATTAGAGGTTGATCTGGGCTGTGTCCCCCTGCCCTGAAGGTTCTTAACTGCCCCAAGGAAAAGCCCTGTATAGCAGAAAGAGGCTGCACAGCCCTGCCAGATCTGTGCTGAGTCACTTCTGGTTTGGGGTAACTATAGGCAGTTTCTGGCGGTTGGTTTTTTTTTTTTTTTTAAGTAGCTTTGATTTCTTTGCTGATCTGTTGTTTTGCAAGCAGAGTAGAGCAATCAGCCTATGCCACTGTTGTCTGTCTCTAGGTTTTCAAACCCCAGAGGCCTCCCCAGCCCAATTTGCACAATATGCTAGCCTTTAATCTATTACTGTCTGTGCCGGTCTTTTTCCCCACCCCTCAGGACAGACTTTTTTCTGACGAAATGCCAGATTCTCTTTGGCTGGTGAGTTGCCAAGTGCTATTTTTTGAGGCTGAATTAAATAGTTGTTAGTGAAGGTAAGAGAGAGCTTAGAAATTCTTGTGTAGCTTCTCCACCATATTGGACCCCCTGTCCACAGTTAAGGAAATGTCTCTTTCTAGCTTTTATTGATAGGACTTTGGCAGTAATATATAGAAATGCTGATGATTTGTATCGGGTTTAATTTATATCCTGCAACTTTTCTAAAGCTGTGAATTGTTCCAGTAGGTTTTTAGATGATTTTCTAGGATTCTTTAATTACATCATGATATCAGCTGCAAAGAGTGATGGTTTTGTTTCCTCATTTTCTATTCTAATGCCTTTAATTTCTTTTTTTCTTTTCTTATTGCTAATGCCAGCATTTCTAGTATAATGTTCAATAGTGGTGATAATGGACACCTTTGTTTCACCCTGGTTTTATTGGGGATGTGTCCAGCCTCTCTCTATTACAAATAATGCTTGCTGTTAGTTTCAGATAGGTATTAGTTATAATTTTAAGGAAAGCTCCTTTTGTCCCTATGCTCTATAGTGTTTTTAATAGGAATGGGTGCTGTATTTTGTCAAAAGCTTTTTCTGCTTCTATTGAAATTATTGTATGATTTTTGTTGGTTTTGTTACTGATATGGTTGATTATGGTCATTGTTTTCCTGATATTAAACCAGCTCTGCATTGCTGGTATCCATCTCACTTGGTCATAGTGTATTATCCTAATGATAAGATGTTGTAAGTTCTTTGTTCATTTTTAAATTTTTTTTTCAAAATTTTTTCATCAATATTCATTAGGGAGATTGGCCTGTAATTTTCTTTCTCCATTTTAACTCTTCCTGGCTTAAGTATAAGTGCCATATTTGTGTCATAGAAAGAATTTTGCAGTACTCCTTCTTTACCTATTTTCCCAAATTGTTTATGTAGTATTGGAATTAATCGTTCTTTAAATGCTTGGTAGAATTCATTTGTGAGTCCATCTGGCACTGGAAATTTTTTTTCTTAGTTCATTAATTACTTATTCAATTTCTTTTTTCTAAAATGGGGCTATTTAAGTAATTTTTTTTCTCTTCTGCTAAGCTGTTCAATTTATATTTTTGTAAATATTCATCCATTTTAGCTATATTGTCAGATTTGCTGCCAAAGAGTTGGGCAAAATAGCTACTAATTATTGATTTAAAATTTTTTCATTGATGGTAAGTTCACCCATTAATTTTTGATGTTGCTGAATGTGTTTTTTTCCCTTTCCTTTTTGTGATCAAATTAACCAAAGATTTATCTATTTTATTGTTGTTGTTGTTGTTGTTGTTGTTGTTGTTTTTGTAAAAGCAACTCTTAGTTTTATTTATTAGTTAAATAAAGTTTTCCTTAGTTTCTATTATATTAATCTCTCCTTTGAGTTTCAGAATGTCTTATGTGGTATTTAATGGGATGGGGATTTAATTGGTTCTTTTTCTTGCTTTTTTAGTTGCATACCCAATTTATTGATCTCTTTCTCTATTTTATTCATGTAGATATTTAGAGAGATAAAATTTTCCATAAGAATTGCTTTGGATGCATCCCAAAGATTTTGATATGTGGTCTCATTATTGACATTCTCTTGGATAAAATTACAGATTGTTTCTTTGATGTATTTTTGACCCATTCATTTTTTAGAATTAGATTATTTAATTTCCAATTTTTTAGTTGATATTTCCCTGGCTCTTTATTGAATATACTTTTTTTGCATTATGTTCTGAAAAGAAATCAGTTACTTTTTATGCCTGTCTGCATTTGATTGTGAGGTTTTTATGCCATAATATATATTCACTTTTTGTATAGATGCCATGTACTACGGAGGAAAAAATGTGTATTCCTTTCTGTTCCTATTCAGTTTTCTCAAGAGGTCTATCATATATAAGTTTTATAGGATTCTATTAATCTCCCTAGTTTCTTTCCTGTTTAATTTGTAGTTAGGTTTATGTGATTCTGAGAGGGAAAATTTGAGGTCCCCCACTAAAATTGTTTTGCTGTTCATTCTTTACTGTGCCTGTCTTAAAATTTTCTCTAGGAATTTGGCATCTCTACCAGTTTATGCATACAAATCTAGTATTACTACTTGATTATATGATATCCTTTATCAAGATGTATTTTCTTCCTTATCTATTTTAAGAAGATCTTTTTACTTTTGGTTTATCTGCAATCATAATTGCTAGCCCTGCTTTTTTTTTTTTTTTACTTCAGCTAAAGCATAATAAATTCTATTCCAGCCTATTAGTTTTATTATGTATGTGTCTCTCTTTGTCAAATGTATTTCTTTTAAACAACATATTGTAGGATTCTTTTTTAAATACACTGTGCTATTTTGCTTCCATTGTTTTTAAGAGTTAATCTCATTCACATTCAAAGTTATGATTACAAGCTATGTATTTCCCTCCATCCTATTTTCTTCCCATGTATACTTTTGTTCTCTTTTTCCTTCCTGTCCTCAGTTTTTTTTACCCACTCTACCCACTACCTTATCTCCTGTCACACTTCCTTCATTCTTAGTAGTGTTTTTTAACCAACTTCAAACACTACTTTAACTTCTATCATATCTCCCCCCCCCCCGTCTTGCCTTTTTGCCTAGTGTTTCTGATGACCCTTCCATTGATTCTCCCTTTTCTTTCCATATTCATTTCCTACTTCTTTATAGGGTTAGATAAATTTCTATAACCAACTGAATGACTAAATTATTCCCTCTTAGAACAAAAACTGATGAAAGCAAACTTCAGAAAATGCCCATCCCCTCCCTTTTTTCTAATTTGTCTCATTATACCTCTCCTTTTCTATTTTTCCACCCTTAATATCTTTTTCTTTGATATCATCACATCAGAGTCTATTCACAGACACAACCTCAGTTCAAGTGATGTCCTTTTCTGTCTGCCCCTCTGACAGACACAATTCTCCAGAGTTAGATATTGTTTTCCCATTTAGAAATATATACAATTTAACCTTTAAATTTGCCCTGTTTACCTTCCTATGTTTTTCAAGTTCTGTGTTTGTAGATTAAATTTTCTATTTAGTTCTGTTTTTTTTTTTCAACAGAAATGACTGAAAGATTCTTATTTCATTGAAGCTCTATTCCTTCTCCTAAAAGATGATGCTGAGTCTATCTGGGTAGTTAATTTTTAGTTGTAACCCTAGATACTTTGCCTTCTTGAATACAGTATTCCAAGTGCTATGAGCTTTCACTGTTGAAGCTGCCAGATCTGGGTAATCCTGACTGTTGCTCCTTGATATTTGAATTGTTTTTGTCTGGTATCTTACAGAACTTTTCCCCCTGAGATTGTAGTTCTGGAATTTCACAACAATGTTCCTTGGGGTTTTTCTTGTGGGATCTTTTTTCCAAAGCCGATCAATGGATTCTTTTAATGTGTATTTTCCCCTCTGTTTCTAGAATATAGGGACAATTTTCTTTAATGATATCTTGAAGAATGCTTTCCAGGCTCATTTTTTAGTCATGGCTTTCAGGTAGGCCACTATTTTTAAATTGTCTCTTCTGAACTTATTTTCCAGATTGGCTTTTTTTTCCAAAGAGGTATTTCACATTTTCTTCTTTTTTTCTATTCTTTTTAATTTTTTTTGACTGTTTGTTACTGTCTCAAAAAGTCATTAGCTTTTATTTGCCCTAGGGTTTTTAATGTGATTTTCTTCAGTTAGCTTTTATATCTGTTTTTTTTCATTTGGTTAATTTTAAGGCTGTTGTTTACTTCAGTGGATTTTTTTCCATTTGGCCAATTGTATTTTTAAGGAGTTTTCTTTAGTCAATTTGTTTTCCTTCCTTTTCCAAGCTATTAACTATCTCTTGCCTATCTTTCTTTTTTTTTTTTTTTCTACCTCTCTTATTTGTCTTTTAATGTCATTTTTGAACACTTCCAAGAAGGCTCTTTGGGCTTAAGACCAATTCATATTACTCTTTAAGATTTCCTCTGTTGACCTTTTGTTCTCATCTGAGTTGGTGTTTTGGTGTTCCCTGTTACCATTGTAGGTTTAAGGTAATTTTCTGTTTCTTGCTCATTTTCTTTTGGCATTTCATTTTTGTTTTGTTTTGTTTGGTTTGGTTTGGTTTGGTTTGGTTTGGTTTTTATGGTTGAGCTTTGTTTCTGAGGTAAATGGAGCACTATCCCAAGTTTCCTGTGCAGCTTTGAGTCTTGGCTTTGAGCAGAGAGGCCCTCTTATGTTTGCAAAGGGTAACTTTGCCTGCTCTTTTCAGGAAAGTCTGATTTCCCACAGTTTGCCTTCTGAGCTAGGATTGGAGGCTACCACACTGATCTGCTTCTCTACTAAGCCAAGACTGATCTTAGTTGCTGATTTGCTGTGATTTAAGACCCTCTCTCTGGCTTTCCCAGAGTGTGTCTGAGCTGGGCTGAACACCCTTTTCACTCTAGTGAGAGTGACCTTTATTAAGTTTTTACAATATGTCTTGAGCTGGAAAGGCACTTTAAATCCATCAGACTCTATTCAGAGGCTTGGTATCATGAAGTTTTTGAGGGAAACTGGGAGAACTTACTTCAGTAGTTTCCTGACCTCACTTCACCATCTTGGTTCTACCTCATCCCAATAATTTCTTTAATGAGGTTGCTGAAGTTTTTCTTTTAAAAAAAAATCATGGTTTCATGTAATCCAATAATTCTTGAATGTAAAAAAAATTTCCCCTATTTTCTGCTTCCCTTCTAATCTTGTATAAATTGGTTTTGTTTGTACAAAAAACTTCATAATTTAATATAATTGATAATATCCATTTTGCTTTTCTTAATGTTCTCAAGTTCTCCTTTGGCCATAAATTCTTTCCTTTCCCACTGATTTCAGAGATAGACTATCCCTTGTCCTAATTGGCTTATAGCATTATCCTTTATGTCTATAACTGAATAAATTATGATATATGGATGTAATGGAATATCATTGTTCCATTTAAACCTTATCTTTTTATAGAGTGGTAGATATTGGTCAATGAATCCTTAGTTTCTGACATTATTTTCCAATTTTCCAGCATTTTTTGTCAAATAGTGAGTTCTTTGGGTTTATCAAACACTAGGTTACTATAGTCATTGACTACTGTGTCTTGTAAATCTATTATATTCCACTGAATCACTATTCTATTGTTTAATCAGTAACAAACTGTTTTGATGAGTGCTGCTTTATAATATAGTTTTAGGTCTAGTACAGAAATTTGTTCTTTTTTCTAGCTTTTTTAGTTGCATGCCCAAATTAATTTTCTATATTTTATTCATGTAATCATTTAGAAATATATTATTTTCCCTAAGAACTGTTTTGGCTGCATTCCACAAGTTTTGGTATATTGTCTCATTATTGGTATTATCTTAGATAAAATTATTGATTGTTTCTATGATTTTTTCCCCTGAGGCTGGGGTAAAGTGACTTGCACAGAATCACACAGCTAGGAAGTGTTAAGTGTCTGAGACCAAATTTGAACTCAGATCCTCCTGAATTTAAGGCTGGTGCTCTATCCACTGTGCCACCTAGCTGCCCTGTTTCTATGATTTGGTATTTGATCTACTCATTCTTTAGGATTAGATTGTTTAATTTGATTGATTTGATCTTACCACAAATAATGGTTTCCTAGTGATATAATTATTGGTTTATACTCAATGTAGAGCATATTAGCTGAGACAAACTCAGCCAAAAGAGGCAGAGAAATATTCATTTCATCGTCCACCTTTGTAGTGGCTGGAGGCTGAAGCACAAACCCTTGGACTCAGACTCACTTCATCTCACACCACTGTGGTGGCTTATCCTCCTGCATTTTCTCCATTGAAACTATGTCCCCTCTGAAGGCCACAAGAAAGCTAGCTGAGCACCAAGCAAAGGAGACAATAAAGACTTATGGACTTTAATACCTGGCTATTCATATGATTAATGAGCTGAAAAGAAAGCTGCTCCAAAGACCTCCAGAAAACCAAACAAGAACATTACATTTTGGTGCCCGAACAGGGACTAAGAACCTACATCTGTGATCCAGAAATAAGAGCAAGTACAAAAATAGACAAGAAGGAAACTTTGTTAAGGGTTAAACTAGTGCTTCAGCTGAAACGGGACAAATGTTTTAAAAGGAGCCTTCTGTTCCACCTCAAGGAAAATGTGTTGAAAGCTTGGTTAGACTAATAAAAAACCAAGGGTTGATTGTAACTTGGATGCAGATCGTTGAACTCTTTGAAATATTATTACAATACACATCTTAGTTCTCAAAGGAAAAAGAGTTAGATCCAGAGGAATTAGTAGGAGAGCAACTATATGAATATTACAATGGCAATGATCCTAATTCAATTTCTAAAGAAACACTTTATACGTATAATATAATATAGCTGGTTTTAAGGAATTATATAAGTATTAGAATAAGAAAAAAAGAAGAAAGAACAGGAGGGGGAGGTTACTGAAAAAATAGATGAAAAGGATGAAATAATAGACAAGAAAGGAATTAAGTACAATTCTAATGAAATTAAGGAGTGTGGTGCTTCACAGGGGGAGCCATTAGGGCATTCCCCAACCATTGACCGACCCCTGAAATTAATCCTTCATAGGTGGAGGGAGAAAGAGGGAGGAGGGGCAGTAACATAATCAGCACTACCTATGAAGCAGCCTATGACAAGATTACAAAAGTCACTAGTTAAAGCTAAAAAAGAAGAACAGGATATATCTGATTTAATAGAAGCATACCCTATGACTGATGAAATAGATTGTTCAGGTCAACAAAGGAAAAGATATACTCCTTTTGATCTGAAAAAAAATCAAGGATTTGAAAAAAATAGTTGCACTTTTTATGGGGCTATATCATCTTATGTTAAGATGTTATTAGAGAATTTGGCTTATGAAATGCTAACCCCTAGTGATTGGAAATCTATAGCAAGGACATGTTTAGAACCTGGACAAAACTTGTTGTGGCTTTCAGAGTATAATGAATTATGTAGGATACAAGCCCAACAAAATACAAATCACCTTTGACCAACTAGCAGGTAAAGGTCAGTATGCAGACACTTCAGTACAGATTAATTAGCCTTTGATAGCATTTGAGTAAATTGCTGCTGCTGCTATCAAAGCAAGAGGTTCCCTCCCAGAAAAACAAAATAGAGAGATCCTTTCTGAAAATAGAGCAAGGTCCAAATGAACCCTTTGCTGATGGGACATCTGTAAACAACTATCATATGGATTTGGTAGAGGAGAAGGGGATTGTTTGTTTGTTTGTTTGTTTTTAGATGGTCCAATAATTTGTAAATTGTCTCTCCCAATCTATTTTCCAAATCATTTGTTTTTCCAATGATTTATTTTTCATTTTCTTTTCTTTTTTATTTTTTTAGTGTGTTTGACTGATTTTTGATGTCTCATAGAGTCATTAACTTCCATTTGCTCAGTTCTAGTTTTTAATGTATGATTTTCTTCATATCTCCTTTTCAATTTTATTAATTCTACTTTTAAAGATATTGTTTTCTTCAGTGGATTTTTTTGCACTTTGCCAATTGTATTTTTTTTCCTTTTTAATTTATTTTTTAACACACATTGTTTTATGAATTATGTTGGGAGAGAAAAATAAAAGCAAAAAGAAAAAACCATGGGAGAGGAAAAAAAAACAGAAAAAGGAAGTGAACATAGCATGTGTTGATTTACATTCAGTCTCCTGAGTTCTTTTTCTGGAGACAGATGGCATTTTTCTATCCAAAGTCATGGAACCACTGAGAAGAGCCAATTCTTTCATAGTTGATCATCACATATTCTTGTTGTTATTGTATACAATGTATTCCTGGTTCATGTAAATTTTTCCAGGCCTTTCTAAAATCAATTTGTTTATCATTTTTTATAGAACTATAATATTCCATTGCCTTCATATACTGCAACTTACTCTATTCCTCAATTGATGGGCTTCTACTATTTTCCAATTCTTTGATACCACAAAAAGAGCTACTACAAACATTTTTGCTCATGTGGGTTCTTTACCTTCCTTTATGATTTCCTGGGGATACAAAACAAGTGGTACTGCCAGGTCAAAGGGTATGCACACTTTTATAGCACAGTTTTGAGCATAGTTCCAGATTGATCTCCAGAATGGTTGGCTCATTTCACAACTGCATTGACAATGCATTAGTATCCCAGTTTTCCCACATCCCCACCCATATTTATCATTATATTTTCCTGTCATCTTAGCCAATCCAAGAGGTGTAAAGTGGTACCTGAGTTGTTTTGTTTTTTTTTCTAGTCAAGCACTAATTCTGAGGCTTGTCATGAAATAAATTCTGAGAGCAAAGATGGAAATTAAGTAGGTTTGTGTGTCGTCTCCACCATTTTGGCCAGAAGTTAGTTTCATGTGATTTTCAAGGCAAACTGGAAGAGTTTGAGCAGCTTCCTAACTTTTACTCCACCATCTTGGCTTCACTTTCACAATTCTTCGATTGTATTTTTTTTAAGAATTGTTTTCTTCAATCATTTTTTTTTCCTTTCCTTTTCCAACTTCTTGATGCTCTCTTGCATACTTCTTTTCTTTTCCCAGTTTTTCTTCTCTATCTTATTTGATTTTTAAAAATCCTTGATGAGTTCTTACAAGTCTTGTTCCTGGAGCACAGGGGTGCTGTTCCAAACTTCTGGTGTAGCTTTGAGCACAAGAGCCCGTGGTATTTGGGGATTTTCTCACAGCCCTGATTGTAGCCTAATGTAGTCTTGTTGGCAATTTTCCTTCTGCACTGGGATTGGTGTCTGTCCCATTCATCTGTTCTGCTACTGTTCTATTGAGCCAGAACTGAAGGTCTGTTATTGATCCATGCTGTGATTTAGACCTTCCCACTGGCTTTCCTGGCTATCATCTGAGCAGGGCTTCATACTTTTCACTGCAGTGAGCCTGACCTTTCTTGAAGTTCTTCCAACCTATCTTGAGTTGAAAAATTGTTTCTTTCCATCTCTTCATAGGCTCTATTTTTCCAGACTCTTTCCTGAAGCTTGGTTCCATATTTTTTTCAAGGGAAACTGAAAGACCTCAAATAACATCCTGGCTTTACTTCGCCATCTTGGCTTCTAATTCTTATATTATCTTTCATTGATCTAATTTCTAAGTCAGTTGTTTTTCCAATTTCCCATCTTTTTCCTATTTTTAAAGTGTTTTTCTTTTGTTTTTATTATATCTTGATGTCTCATAGAGTCATTTGTTAAATTCCAGTTTTTTAAGGAATTACTTTCTTCAATGATCTTTGGACTTTCTTTTCCATTTGACCAGTTTTATTTTTTAGAGACTTGGTTTCCCCAGTATTTTGTATATTTTTTTCCAATGTTATTGACTCTTTTTTTCATTATTCTCTTTCATTATTCTTATTTCTTTCCCCAATTCTCCTTCTACTTCTCTAATTTGCTTTTTTAATTTTTTTTTTCCTGAGGCAATTAGGGTTAAGTGACTTGACCCAGGTCACATAGCCAGGAAGTGTTAAATGTCTGAGGTCAGATTTGAACTCAGGTCCTCCTGACTTCAGGACTGTACTCTATTCACTACACCAACTAGCTGCCCTAAAATTCTTTTAAAGCTCCTTTAGGAATTCTTTGTAGGTCTCAGACAAAATTACATTTTTCTTTGAGGAAATGTAGTCATTTTGATACTCTTGTCTCCTAAATTTTTGCCTTTTCCCCCTTATCACCACAGTAACTTTCTATAGTTAATCTTTTTTATTTGTTTGTTTTTTCTTCATTTTCTGCTTTTGTGAGTTGGTGTTTTTATATGAGGATTGGCTATGCTCCTATACTGATGCAGTCTTTTTGTGCTAGGCTTCAGATCTTAGCCACTTGCTTTCTCTGAAGTGTAGGCTTCCCTTGTGGCTTGTACTGAGGGGAAAGGGGCCTCCCCATTGGCATTCCCTCAGTATGGATTTTAATTGCTGACCTGGTGGCTGGCCTTGGAAAAGGGATCTTGTAGCTGGTTTTCCCAGAGGTGGGGCTCTGCTGTTGGATTGCTATGGAAACAGAATTTCTGGCTGTACCAGGGGTGAGGTCTCTAGGGTGGGGGTCATGCTGAACTGCACAGACTATTCACTTGTTTAGGAGGCTTCTATTTTGCAGGAGAGTGGAGCCTTGCTGGTGGACTGAAGTAGGCTTGGAGCCTTGCTGTAGGCTCTCTATTATGAGTTTGGCTGGTGCTGAAGCTCTTGGATTTCACTCCCCTCAACCTCAGTAAAATAGCCTTTCTTCCTAGACTTGTTCCTAGGTAAATGCTGAAATAGCTTTCTAATTTTTCGGAGGAGATTTGGAAGAACTTCAAAGGGTTCCTTCCTCACTCTGCCATCTTGACACTGAAAGTCCCTCCTTCATTTTTGAAGAGGACCAATGATATCATATATTGGATTTAAGTGAACCAGAATTACACAAAGTCTTCAGCTTCACCCTGTCTTCCAGAATCATCAAAGTCCAAGGGCAAGGCAAAAATCAGGACAACTGGCAATGGCCCAGGATGCAATGGATGACATTGTTGTCTTTAATGTCTAATCAAACTCTAAGCACTCTGCCTTCATGGATCTTGGAACAAAGTTTTTCATTCACTCATTCCACTAGGGGAAATCCACACATGTGTATCCCCCTATTTAATCAATGAGTTTAAAATCCATGTATGATCCTCAACCTGGTTTAGTCCATCTTCTGAAACAGTTTTACCTACGTATGGCTGCTATAAATGCTATAGTTTCTAAGAGTCACAATTGAGAATTGGGTGAATTAAGTGAATACTAAAACTGGATGATCAGTCCTCAAAAAAGCTCGGCAAGCCCTTACAGCAAAAGTGCAGATATCCCACAAATAAGCAAACAAAGATTGCAAGATCTTCAATAATTTTTCCATAGTTATACAACCAGTAAGGCAGGATTTCAACTCTGATTTTCCTAATTTCAAGTCCAGTACTCTTTTCAACCAAAGAACTAGCTATCTAATATTAGGAGAAATATAGTGCTGAGGATAGAATTTGAGCAGGCCAATTCATATTCAGATCTGAGCTCCATATTTTAGGAAAGATATTGATAGCATACTCAGGAAGATAGGATGGTGAAGGGCTTAAAGTTGAAGTCATATAAGGACTGGCCAAAGTCCCTGGAAATGTTTATTCTAGAGAAGAATGATTAAATGGGAGACATGATAATTATCTCCAAATTTAGGAAAGATTAAATGTGTTTTGTTTGTCTCTAATTTTTAAAAATTGGGAACAGTTAATGGAAATCTCAAAGAGAGAAATTCAAATTTGATTCTAGCAAAACCTTCCTAATAATAATTGTCTGAAAATGAAATGGGCTGTTAGGAGACAGTAAATTTCCCTTTATTGGAGACACTAAACATTATAGATACTACTTGTTAAGATCTATGGGATATAGTCAAAACAGTACTGCAGAAACAAATCCAGCTATATCTGTTCAAATCAATAAAAAAGAAAATTAAAAATTGGCTGCTCCTAAAGAGTGGGAAAAAAAACTTAAAGAAATAAAACCACAAATAGAAAATGGAAAAGAAATCCCTAAGACCATAGCAGAATTCAATACAATTAAAAGCAAGGGGAAAAAATGAAATTATAAATCCATGGACTGTTTTTTAAAGAGTAATAAAATGAGTAAACAGAAAGAATCATCAGTAAAAGAAGAAAGTAAACACAAATCACCAAACTTAAAAATAAGAAAGAAAAGATCAGAAGACAAAATAAATCAATAAAATGAGAATTTACTGTGTTTGGTTCTCTGTTACTAGACTTGAGAATCTCAAAGAACTGATATACAGAAATATAAAGTATGAAAACAAGTATAATGAGACTTTCCCTCACATGTAGCATGGAGGTAGTATTGAGTGGCTTAAAGGGATGCAGAATAGATGTATCTATCTTCTTCTCTGACCATTTTTCTCTAAATAGACTTTAATTCCTGCAAGGAGGGAAAATAGAAGATTAGGGCCAAGAATTGCAATTCTGCCTTCCTCAAAAAAGAGAGGGGTTACTGGGTTTGAATTATATCTATATTCACTCCTAACTGTTGACCCACTGTTCATTAATAGGAAAAAGAGGCTTTGAGGTTTCATTCTTCTATGATTAAATACTGGTTCCACAATGAACACACATAGCAATTAGTTAAAAAAATTTATCTAAACTTATATTAAAATAGAAATTTTTACAATGAAACGTGTATATGAGATAATACAGCAAATAGAGGAGCTCTCCCATCAGGAGTGAGGTTATACAATTAAATCAGCAGAGTACCAGATCTCATCCAAGGAGAAATTCTCCAAAATCTCTACTGTAGCAAGCCAGGAATAGGGCCATGATGGAGGCTGCTAGTTCCTCTATCAACCAGATCAACTGAAATCTACTCAGACAGCTTTATAAATGAATTCTGCTACGTTTGAAAGATTTACTAACTACAATCCTGTATAAACTTTTGAAACATATGGAGAGAGATAGAAAGCTTTGTTGCTTCTACAAGCTAATGTGATGATGATACTTTAATAGGTCAAAGACAAGTTGAGAAAAAATATAAACCAATATGATGAATATTGATAATTAGTAAAAAGAAAACATAACAGTGGATGAAGGAAATCTATTATGAACAAGTAGGATTGTAAATAGAATGCAAGAATAATTTCATACAAGGTAAATATATCAACAAAAAGAAAAGATCTACATTATATCATATTCAAAGAGCATCTTTGATTTTTAAAAAGTACTCATTTATGATTCTCAAAAATATTATATTTTAAAATAAAGGGAAAAAATCATTTCATAGAATGAAAAAACTGCATATTTAAAACTACAAGTTTATACCATGTATAATGGAGAAATACATTCATTGAAACATTTGTTAAACAGATATTCACTTGTCACTACTTATTTGCCTGGTATTTTAGTAATTTTTAAAAAGCAGATATAACATATGGAAAAATTAACCAAATAATCATTGGTCATGAAAAAATTAAAATATTTCTATTTGCAGGCAGAATATTTTATTACCTAGATAATGCAAGATAATCTAAAACAACAAAAAATGGAATTAATGCATGCAGGATTAAAATAGTCAGATACAAGATAAGTTCACAAAATTATATACATTTTTACAAACAATATAAAGAATTCATAAGATCATGTTAAGAGAAAAAGTATATTGGCTGTAATAATATAATATTATTATTTGTATATTGTGGTACAATATATTACATATAATATAATTTATAAAAAGAAATAAAATGGTTCTAAATTAATTATCAGACTTATATGAAGATCACTTTAGAATTACCTTATAATAAATTAAGAAAAAAACTGAACAAAAGTAAGGCTATCCTATTTTCATTGTTAAATAAAGTCAAAAAGTCACTGCTACATAAACTAATTTACCAGCTTAGTATATTATCCCTCAAAATACCATTAAATTATTCCATATATTTAGTAAAGTTGTAGCAAAAAATCATTTAAAAACAGATTTATAAGAATATCAAGAACTATGAAAAGGGAAAAAAAGCAAAGGTGAACTAGTATTTCCATATATCAGAATTACCTATAATACAGTAAACTTTTTCCTAAGCCATTTGTTTTAAATTAGGATGGCAATAAATATGCTTTTAGAAAAAAAAAACCTTTCCATAGGGTTGATCTTTTTTATTTTCATTTGTGAGGAAGGTGACAAGGGAACAAAGTCATATAGAAGCTATGCCTACATTATTGTCAAACAACCCTTGCATATTCTTTCTTTCTCTTTTCTTTCTTCCTTCTTTTTTCTCTTTCTTTCTTTTCTTTTTTCTTCCTCTCTTTCTGACCTTCTTTGTTTCTTGCTTTCTTTTTTTTCTTTCTTCCTTTTCTTTTTTTTCCTTCCTTCTTTCTTTCTTCCTGTATTTCTGGCTTTCATTCTTTCTTCCTGTCTTTCTTTCCTTTACCACATCATGCAAAAACATCAAGCTCCCTTTAACTCTACAAGGTAAACTTGTGGGTCATCATAAGTCATTGATTCATTTTCTTTTGTCTAACAGTATTTATTAATAAATGTCTAGACTTAGTTAGCTAATCTAAAGGACATATTCCTTTTCCTGTTGCTTTATCTAGTTATGGTATTATTAACTGTTTTCATCCTCCTAAATATTGGGGAAGTTCATTTTTTCCTTGTATTTTGCTCACTTTCTTGAAAAGTTATCCGTGAAACTGTACTGCAAAGGTGTTTTAGCCTCTCCTTTGTTGAGGAATTCAGATTCACTGGCCTCAGAATCTGTCCCAAATTATTTCTGAAAAGATAGGATTAGTTCCAGCTGAATGTTGGACCCTTTGCTTCATGTGTGGAGGAGTACCACACATACTGGCATTTATCCCAGTTTTCCCTGGTCTTCACTTTTGGCCTAGTATCACAACAACGTCATTATGGCCAGAATAAGGTTCCATCTTTTGGGGGGTTTTTGTGCTGTAGTAAGTTAGAGTGGTGAGGAAGAAGAAAGTGTAGCATTTTGTTGTTTTTGTTTTTTGCAAGTTTTTTTGCAATTCCTTCTAGAACATGGTGGCTAGTGAAGAAAGCACAACTGAGCAAATGCATGAAGAGTTAGGGATAATTAGCCTTCTCTG